>NC_031994.1:11010303-11063368 GCF_001879085.1 Nicotiana attenuata
TTTTCAGAAAGAACTTGGAACCAAGGATACTGGACCCCAATTCTAAGGCATTGTCACTTCTGACTTGCTGGACTTTCAACTGGAATTGAGTTTCAGTCATAGCAATAAAGGCTTTTAGGAGGTCAAAAGCATTGCTCCCATCAGGTGTGTCCAAGTGGCTCTTGAATAGTCATCAACAATAGTCATAAAATATTTTGAGCCAGAATAAGTGGGAGAATGATATGGACCCCAGGTGTCAACATGGATCAGTTGAAAAGATTTTGTGGATTGTATGCTACTATCAGGGAATGGTAATCTAGTTTGTCTGGCAAGAGGACATATTGGACAAGAAAAAGATTGTTTGAAGGATAATTGTGACCCAAACATATATATATGTTTCATTCTAGAAAAGGGAATATGTCCAAGTCTATAATGCCAAACAACATCCATTTTATTGATATTATTCAGATTTGCATCAGTACTAACATGTGTTACATCAACATCAGCAACATTTACATTTTTTGTATCATCTTGTATCTCAGGAAAAACACAAACAGGAGAAGTAATAGGGAAAGAAGTAGGAGAAATAACACTAGAAGAGTAGCTGGAGGCAGCACTAGAAGAAACAACAGGTGGAAGAAGTAGCTTGTAGAGATTGTAGTGCAATTTACCAAGAACCAGAGGCATCTTCAGAGAAGGGGCCTGTATAGCACAAAGAGTTCTGGTAAACAAAACAATCCCATTGTACTGTTCTAACAACTTATGAACAGAAATAAGATTGTATTGAAAGGAAGGAATATACAGAACATGATGAATGGTGAAATTTGGAAACAAATTTAAGGATCCTATTAAATGGACCTTTACTTTGTAACCATTTAGGAGAGAGACTAGGCAAGGTATAGGCAATGTCCTTAGATTAAACAGAAGTTCTTTATGAGAGGTCATATGATCAGAAGCTCCAGAATCTATTATCCAAACAAAACTCTACTTGTGAAAGCATGCATGACTTGAGACAAATACTTTCTGACAATAACTTACCAGCAAAGTTGGCAGAAGCCATAAGAGTGGGAGTAGAGGAGGAATCAACGGATACATGAGAATGTTGCAGTAACATCATCAGTTGGGAAACTTGATCTTGTGTTAAACCAGAAATCATTGAAGCATTACTAGACTCAGATGGCTTGTCAGAATCAGAAACCACATTAACAGAGGGAGAGGGAGAATTCACTTCAACATGAGCTGTAGTTTTCCTACTGGCAGACCCTTTTGTGAACTTAAAATTTGAAGGATACCCATGTAACTTGTAACACTTGTCAATAGTGTGACCAGGTTTCTTACAATATTTGCATGTAAGGGGTCTTTGTGTGTCAAAGTTGACTCTGGAAGGGAAACCTTATATAGAGACCCCAGCATTGAAAGATGCATCTGTAGGAAGAAACTGAGGAGAGGTAGAGACCTGCCTCTGCTTCTCATCTGACAATAATATGCTATAGACAGTACTCACAGATGGAAATGGTTTGATCATGAAAATATTGCTTCTGGTTTGCACATATATATCATTGAGACCCATCAAAAATTGGTACACCTTTTGAACATCATCATCCCTTTGATAGTCAGATTTGAAACCACAGTTACTACAAGACCTGACTCTACTAATTGACAAGGCATCAATTTCATCCCACAATTGCTTGATTTTGTAGAAATAAGAAGCAATATCAAGCGATCCTTGGGAGATGTGAGCAAGTTCTTTCTTAAGTTCAAATACCCTTGCAGCATCTGCCTGACCATATCTTTCCTCCAACTCACTCCAAATATCTTTGGCAAGTTCAGAATACTCAACACTACGAGCAATATCTTTGGATAGGGAGTTAATTAACCAAGAGACAACCAAATCATTACACCTCTGCCATTGTCTCGCTAAAGGAGAGCTATCAGGAGGTTTAACTGAAATTCCATTAATGAAATCCAGTTTGTTTCTAACAGATAAGGCCACAAGAATGGTTCGTCTCCAACTCCCGTACCCAGTACCATCAAAAGGTACAGAAACTAAAGAAGATCCTAAAATATCGGACGGATGAACATAAAAAGGATGACATGGATGCGTATAATCGTCCTCATGAAAAGCAGATCGAGAAACAGAAGAAGCAGTTGGTAACACAGGTTCGGAACCATCATTATTCGGCATTTTGTATGCAATTAATCAGAAAAAAATTCATGCACAAATGAAACAAGAGAACAGAGATAACTAGGGTTACCAAATTTCCTTCGCGACAGGAAGAAACAATGGCCTTGTAAACAAAAGAGTCACAGGGACCAGCACCTCCTAGTTGACTGAGTAAGAGATTGACAGAATCCAGCAAACCCTAGGTCGAAATAGATGCCTCAAATAACTCCAAAAAAATGATTGCATAGGGTCAAATTTGACCCTCAGCATCTCTACGCCAGTGGGTACGCCCAGTGAGTGTACGCCGACTAACGTAGCGGGTACGACTCGGACGTGGGGACAAAAGCGACATCGTTTAGGACTCAGTGTCTTCACTAGGGAGACGTTACCTGTCTTTGTAACTTTTTGATTCTTTCAAGGAAGGTCTCTTATTATATAAAGGAGACCTTCACATTGTAAAGAGGGGATTCTGATCTAATACAACTCTCTCATTTTCTGGCTTTCTCTCTCTATCTCTACCTCAAACGAACATATTCTATTGAGTTCATATTATTACTTTGCAATACTAGATCTACAACAATAACATCATCTTTGCATCTCTAGGTTTATTATATTTGATTACGATTTACCCTTTTCTTACTTTTGATTGTTTTCTAGCTTACAAAGTATATTGTTAACTTTTGAGCCGAACAAATACCACTCTTGTTGCTTCTTTGTTCATTGGATTGTCGTTGCCAGTCAAAACAACCTCTGCCTCTTCCATTGCCTCTACCATTACCATGACCGCGGCCACGAAATCCTCTTCCACGGCCTCTACCTACTGAATATTCGCCGTCAACATTTTTAGTGGCTGCCACTTTCACTTGAAAAGCTTTTTCTTCATTCTTTTCAAGTGATCGATTAATTCTTGCCTCATGTGCTTGCAAAGATCCCATTAATTCATCATAGGAAAAAGTTGACAGATCCTTAGACTCTTATATGGCAGCAACTACATGATCAAATTTTGGAGTTAAGCTTCGCAATACCTTTTCCACAATGGTCTGATCTGTAACCTTCTCGCCGTAGGATCGCATTTGACTGATAATTGCCATTGCTCTTGACAAAAAATCAGCAGCAGATTCTCCACTTTTCATCATCAAGGTTTCAAAGTCACGCCGAAGTGACTGTAGTCTCACCACAATGACCTTTGAATCACCTTGAAACTCTTTCTGCAGAATAGACCAAGCTTGCTTTGATGTGGTCGCTGTTGCGATCCGTGAGAAGACGCTATCATGAACAGCCTGCTGAATCATCACCAATGCCTTAGTGTCTTTCTTCTTGTTGTCTCGCAGCTTGTTTTCTTCGTCAGGATCTACATACCCTTGTTCTACCAAGTCCCAAAGATCTTGAGATTTGAGTAGAATTTTCATACGGATACTCCAGAACTTGTAGCCTTCTCCCTTGAAGACAGGAATGAGTGGTTGTGCCGCACCCAATGCACTGTTGTTACTTGCCATCGTTCTCTGTCTCAAATGTATCACTCAAGTTTGTGTTTTCCTCTACTCACTCTCTGTAACAAGGCTCTGATGCCAAAGATGTTGAATAAAGTAAGCAACAGATTGAAAATTTGAGGAGAAAAGCTACAATGTACAAGAAGTTTGCTGGAATTTTTCTTAACTTTATTGATATATTAAACTGAAGCAAAAATTGCCTTTATATAGGCTTACAAATAAACAGATCACTAAGCCACTAAACTGACCACTAGGGCTGTGCATAATTTGGTAAATACCGAATTACCGTACCGAAACCGAAAATTTTGGTATTTGGTATACGGTATTTTGGTATTTGGTATGGTATTTGGTTTAAGTTTTTTAAAATATTGGTATTAGGTATGGTATTTGGTATTTTAAAATAAAATACCGAAATACCGATACCGTACCGAAATATATATTATATTACACAAAACACATATTATCAATTATAACATAAATATAAAAAATCTAAAATTTTACTTTCCTTTATTCTCTAAGTTCATCAATTAACTCTAAACAAGTAACATTTCTAATGATCAAATATTCTTTTTGTACAATTTTCTCTATTTGGGTCGATATTTGCTAGTTTTGGACAAAATTTTTGTCAACAAACATTTTTCAGTTTTATATTTTTGAGTACTTTATTTAAGAATATTAGAGTGTATGGCTCTATGCACTAATTAGTATTCAAACCGAATAAACCGAAGTTACCGAACCGAATAGACCGAAATCGAAAGGAGAAAAACCGAACCATACCGAATTTAATTAGATACGGTATTGGTATAAGATTTTAAGAAACCGAATACCGAAAATACCGAACCGAAATATCTAAATACCGTACCATACCGACCGACGAACACCCCTACTGACCACTATTACCACTAATAAAACAACAACTATCCACTACTATTAAACCATAAAACTATACCATAACTACTGCTATCCAATCCAAGTATATAGGACACTACTAACAAACTCAAATTTGAGTTGGTCTTGGATTCAAAGTAGCATATTTGACCTTATCATCCGTTCCTTGAATTCCTGAAATAAGCAACAGAATGATACAGCTATTAAGACACAACAGATAGATGTTAAAGCCAATAATTGAGTAGAAATCTATAAACTTGGGATATAGCTTGGTTTTAAAGCATAAATTTATATTGAACACTAGAACAAGCTTTCTTCTCTCTCTCTCTCTCTTTTTTTTTTTTTTTTTTTACATTTGAAAATTTAAAGTAACTTATATTTATAAAAAATTATCACATAATAATATTAAAAAACTTTTGGAACAAAAAAGTTAATGTAAAAAATATTATGTCTAGTCAAGTTACATCATAAAACATGCTAATAACTTCAAGAAAGAGGTTTTATTTCATGATTTGGAATTACCTCAGAGATTATTCTATGAAGGAAGTACTGTGGAAATGATTTGTGCACATTGTAGGCGTTTGTATAGTAGAAATCAAAATTGAAGAAAAGTTTGGGGGAGTTTGAATTGTGTTTGAACATTAATTTCATTTAAAAAAAGGTTTATATCATTATTTTAATATTTAACTTGATATTCAAATTCAGAGCTTCAATATTTATAAATCACCACAAATATTTACAATGACGGTTCCAACTTGCTCGGGACTAAGGCGTACTAGTTGTTACCGTACCACCAGTATTTACAAATATAAAAATTCAGTATTTGAAAGTACTCAAAATATATTATTACAAAATGAATTTTTAGTTTAAGAGTATGACTTCATTCTTTGGAAAACTTGAACTCATGGATTTGTAATTTTGAAATTTTAATTTAATCACCTAAATAAAGTTTAGATTTAAAAAGATAAAATACCTACATCACGATACTTATTTTAGAAAAGGCGTTGATTGTTCTAGTCATGTCTCTTGTATGGATTATATTTCTCACTCGTGAAGATGTTTCTTGTTGCAATTTGCATCAATCACAACTGAACAAAGAGAAAGTAATACATGGATTCTGTAAGATATTATAAGAAAAAGATTATATTTTATTATTATTTATCTTACCTTTTTAAAGCATGAATTTTGTGAGAGTTTTAGTAGTCATTTGGATATAGATTTGGTTGAAACTCGAAAAAAATAACTTTTGAAATTGGGCTGAAAATAATTTTTAGAAGTTGAAGTTGTGTTTAGATGTACATTTACTTGAATAAAAGTTAAAATTTTGTGAGAGAAAGATGTCAATAGTTTTTTTTTTTTGGTTGCTTATTTAAAAAATAATAACAAAAATATTATTTGTTCATAAAAATTTGATCAACTTTTGGAAGAAAAAATCAAGTTCCAAGGGTTAATTTTTTTTTTTTTTGGCATCAAATTTTTATGAACAAATAATATTTGTTTTTATTTTGAAATAAGCAACCAAAAAAAAAAAACTATTCGCATTATCCTTCAAATTCTGTATCCACCAAGTAAAGCATTTTCAGAAAAACAAAATAAAAACCAAAACGAAGTCACAATGCGCAATTTCGCTTCTCATCTTCTTCTCCCCCACCCACCCTACCATTTCACCCTACCATGCCCCGTCGGAAAAATTCTGAGACAAATAGATCAACATCCGTAGCTTTTCGACACCCTAAAACGGACCCGAATCGTTATCGGGGCGTCCGTAAACGGCCGTGGGGCCGGTTCGCAGCCGAGATACGAGACCCGATAAAAAAAGCTCGGGTCTGGCTTGGCACCTTTGACACGGCGGAGGATGCTGCACGCGCTTACGATGATGCCGCACGCGCCTTCCATGGACCCAAAGCGAAAACCAATTTTTCAGTTTTGCCTCCGTATGGGCAGAACCAGTTTGAAAATTTTAACTGGCCGGCTTCCAGTAGCCTGAGCAGTACGGTGGAGTCATCCAGCGGGGCGCGTGATTTGCACTCGCGGGTTGAAATTACTCGCCGGATTACTCCGCCGGCGGTGGAGTGTTACAGTTGTTGCGATTCGTCATCGACTGTGGTGGATGATAATATTGACGTCGATTCGTCGTCGTTTTGTAAACAGCCTCTGCCGTTTGATTTGAACTTGCTCCCTCCGTCTGATGACGTTGATGATGTCCATGTTACCCCTTGTATTTTTAGTTATGTTAATTAATTTGATTATGATGAAAAAAAAAACTCTTTTTTCTATGTTATTTATCCATGTGGTGGATGTTGAGAAATTAATAACCAAATGGGTTTTTAAATTATGCATAGATTAATTTACTGAGTCATGATGTTATCTAAATCAGAAAAGAATGTATCTTTACTATAGAACGTTGGATCTGATGCTGAGTTTTTTTTTATAATTATTATTGTTTTTGATTTATAAGATTTACCTTTTTTTGTATTATGAAACTGAATTGGTAAAATGTTCTTCCTTATGAAATTGGAACATTTTTTTTGTCTCTGTGCGTTTTCTTCTGGTAAAATGGGTCTGAATACAGCATATTGGACAAGATGATTTATATGAACTAACTTGGATGGAGGCGTAGTTGATTGATTGATTGCTTCTGTTTTTTGAGAAATATTCTTGTAGTACTATGACTTCGTGCAGGATAATCGGATGAGCACGCGTTGGCAGCAATGGTGATAAATGAGGAGGATATATGCTGTCGGGAAAGAAGATCGAAGGAGCGGAGGCATCTCAAAGATTTAGCAGCCAAGTGAGTAGCTGCATTTGACTTTATAACTTGTTTCCTGCGTTTTACTATTATGAGTAGACGGACTGGTCCTTTATACTTATAAATTAAGTACTAGTAAATAGAGTGATCACCTTTCCTTAGAAACTTGGAATTTAGAGAGGCAACAAGTATTGTTGCCAAGAGTGTTCGTGTTCATTGTATGCTTCTTGGGCCTGATAGTGTTCCCAATGAAAAGGGAAAGAATCCACACTAGGATAGCCATGGTCGCCAAGACTTTGATGGAAGGAATCAACAGAAAAATATACACCATGGTCCCCATGATCATAGCCGACATCTACAGGGCTCTGGAACGCTGTCAAAGAGGGGTCAAGCATTTCGAGGGTTGTAACATGTTGCTGCAGTTGTGGTTATTAGAACATCTTCAAAAGGGGCAGTATCGCCAGGATCTTCCGCGAAGGGCTTGGAATGACCATATTGCCTTCCATCACCCTAAGCGGATGACCTACATTTCGGACAGGTTTGCTCANGTAGACGATACTAAATCAATAAGGTATCGATTAGATCTAGGAATGAATCAACAGAATCTTCTTCATTTTAGGATTTTAGGTTTCAATTAGTCGCTTTTGTGAATGAAAAAAATGTACCTACCATCTTTTTGGATTCCTATCTGAATCAAATTTTGAATTTGATTAATTTATTGGAATTGATAAAATTAGGAGTTCATAAAGAAATTAAGTCTATATACCACGTTCAAATTACTGGCATTATTATTACTGATCGATAAAATTCGATAAAATCCATATCTGTAAAATAAAGAAAGGGGAAATTCTTTTATGGTAAAAAATTCTGTCATTTCAGTTATTTCTCAAGAAGAAAAGAGAGGATCTGTTGAATTTCAAGTATTCAATTTCACTAATAAGATACGGAGACTTACTTCACATTTAGAATTGCACAAAAAAGACTATTTATCTCAGAGAGGTTTGAAGAAAATTTTGGGAAAACGTCAACGACTGCTAGCTTATTTGTCAAAAAAAAATAGAGTACGTTATAAAGAATTAATTAATCAGTTGGACATTCGAGAGACAAAAACTCGTTAATTTGATTTATTTGAAGAGTCATTTCATTTTCACTTATATGTTTCGATTAAATTTTGATGAACTTCTTTTCACTTTCAGCAATTCATGGAAGAATGAATCGGTAAAAAACTTATGACTGCACCAACTACAAGAAAAGACCTCATGATAGTCAATATGGGGCCTCAGCACCCATCAATGCACGGTGTTCTTCGACTCATCGTTACTCTAGATGGTGAAGATGTTGTCGACTGCGAACCAATATTGGGTTATTTACATAGAGGGATGGAGAAAATTGCGGAAAACCGAACAATTATACAATATTTGCCTTATGTAACACGTTGGGATTATTTAGCTACTATGTTCACAGAAGCAATAACCATAAATGGACCCGAACAATTAGGCAATATTCAAGTACCTAAAAGGGCTAGCTATATCAGAGTCATTATGTTGGAGTTGAGTCGGATAGCTTCTCATTTGTTATGGCTAGGCCCTTTTATGGCGGATATTGGTGCGCAGACCCCTTTCTTCTATATTTTTCGAGAAAGAGAATTGATATATGACCTCTTCGAAGCTGCCACCGGTATGCGAATGATGCATAATTATTTTCGTATCGGGGGGGTGGCTGCCGATCTACCCTATGGCTGGATAGATAAATGTTTGGATTTTTGCGATTATTTTTTAACAGGGGTTGCTGAGTATCAAAAACTTATTACCCGGAATCCTATTTTTTTAGAACGAGTTGAAGGCGTAGGCATTATTGGGGGAGACGAAGCATTAAATTGGGGTTTATCGGGACCAATGCTACGAGCTTCCGGAATAGAATGGGATCTTCGTAAAGTTGATCATTATGAGTCTTACGACGAATTTGATTGGCAGGTTCAATGGCAACGAGAAGGGGATTCATTAGCTCGTTATTTAGTACGAATCGGTGAAATGACAGAATCCATAAAGATTATTCAACAGGCTCTGGAAGGAATTCCAGGAGGGCCTTACGAAAATTTAGAAATCCGACGTTTTGACAGATTAAAAGATCCTGAATGGAATGATTTTGAATATCGGTTTATTAGTAAAAAACCTTCTCCAACTTTTGAATTGTCGAAACAAGAACTTTATGTGAGAGTTGAAGCCCCAAAAGGAGAATTGGGAATTTTTCTCATAGGAGATCAGAGCGTTTTTCCTTGGAGATGGAAAATACTACACCCTCCTATTTAAGGGGTCATATTCTCGGTAAGCTGAAGCACTGCCATATCTTGCCTAGTTATCATTCCCCAATACTGTTTCGACTTACCTCTACCACTTCTCAGACCCACTAAGGCCAGCATCTCATGTCTCCTTATTGGAGAATCGGTCTCTCCTATTCATATGCCCGAACCATCCGCATCCGAACCATCCGCATCTTGTCATAGAACACCGGATGCGAACCTCTATTTTATCCATCCCCTCCAATACTATAAATTATTCCTATATTGCTAAAACTAGCAGTCTAATATAGTACTCCTTATGTTCCTTTTTATAACATAACAGTTTTTAATGTAGTACTTTTTATAATTTTTTAACTCTAAATTTCTTATTACCCTAACCATAGAAATAATATCCAAAATTTAAGAATATTTTGGGCATATGCCAAGAGTTTTTCTTTTTTCTTTTTAGATTTATGTGCAGTCAAATAACAACAATAACATTACCTCATCAATCCAAACAACTACAATGAATTCATGATCATGTCACTTAAATTAAACTCATTTCAAGATTCGTCTTCATCGAATACGGCCAAAAGTTAAACGGAATGAGCACACTACTTTTAATATTTTTTTTTTATTTTGGAAAATAAGGGCACCCGATGTACTAAACTTTCACTATATGCGGGGTCCGGAAAAGGGCCGAACCACAAGGATATATTGTACATGAACAAATGTTTACTCAAAACGGATGGAATGAGTACATTTTGTTTATTTTTGCAAAATACAATACAATGAATAAACGTTCACTCAAAACGGTTAAAAACACAAAGAGAAAAGAAGAAGATAGGACAAAACGTTGGCAACTTACGTTCCACAGACTCCCCAAATACTTTTCTCTGTGGGCCTGCTCCCCCTCCCACCACAAAATCCTCCAAAAAAAAAATACAAATCTTAAGAAAAAAGTAATCCCCCACAAACAATTGCAGTTCCTCTACTCCATTTCTACTTGAGAAATCCGAATTTGTTTGAGATCGAGGAGTAGTTAATTGATTTTGGAATATCTAATTTACTATGGTGGAAAGTTCGATTGGGGGAGTGGTGCCAGCAGTGAAGGGGTCAGTGAGTGTGGGGGGTAAAGAGGAGGAGGGTGGTAGTGTAAGGAATGAAGATGAAACAGAATGGGAATTGGATAGGGAATTGTTGTGTCCAATTTGTATGCAGATTATAAAGGATGCGTTTTTAACTTCCTGTGGCCATAGTTTTTGCTATATGTGTATAATCACTCACCTTCACAACAAGAGTGATTGCCCCTGTTGTTCTCATTATCTCACCACTAGCCAACTCTACCCTAATTTCCTCCTAGACAAGGTTTGTTTTAATTTAATGTCAATTTTCTGCTAGCAATTATATTTATTGAGATTTTGTTTTGGAGGAATTTTTTGTGTAATATGTTGGTTGAAATTGTGCCCAGTAAAGTGGAATGGATATTAATAACTTCCTCCGCCCCATTTTATGTGACGTTGTTGACTGATCACGGGATTTAGGAAAGAAAAATAGACTTTGAAACTTGTAGTCTAAAGCAAGCGCTAGGTATTTCTATGGCTATAAATGATCTGATTAAGGGTGAAATTGGAAGTTTAAAGTTAAATTTTTTTGAAATATAGAAATATATCATTCTTCTTGGAACATATTGAAAAGGAAAAAATATCACATAAATTGAGACAGAGGGTTATCATTTAGCCAACATGGTAGTAGAAGTAGTAGCTGTTGTTTAGTATAGTGTTGGTATTGATTATTGGAAACTGGAGTCTAAATAGCTGAGCTGATGAAGTATATAGTTTTGCAGTGCATAGTAAAGTTAGATCTGTACGGATATAAACAGCTTCGCCATGCTGGTTTTCTTGGTTTTTTGTTATGCTTATCTTAACCCTGTTGTTATGTGAAAGAAATACAAAGAAAAAGTACATGCCCATGAAAGTTGAGTGATTGCCCCAGTTGTTTAAAGAAAAGATAAATTACAGCTTTTTTATGTGACAGAAATACGTTTCTTTTGCTGCAGTGTTATGTAGTGTTGAATATTGAATTCTGCCATGAAAATTGAGTATTTAACTATTTAAGCTTCATTTTACACATTTCAAGATCCTTAAAAGAGACTAATAACAGAAAAAATGAGTAAATGCATTCACTGTGCTCTAGAATGCAAAACCCACTGATGTCTTCTGTGCTAAGAATCTGGGCGTGCACTGATATTTTGTAAATATATTCAAGTACAAAGGTAATTGTCTAGCATAAAAGAAAGGAAAAAGAGAACTCAGTCTGTGGCAACTCTAGTTATTGGCTATAAGCCTGAATATGGTCTAGGTTGATGCTCTGCCTTCTTAGACAACGCTTAGTACAAGTAAGAGGTGTTAAGACGTGCTTCTCAGTGCCCATGGTTGTTAACTTGAAGAGGGTGGCATTAAAAAATAAATGTAGTTTTAAAGAGATATATTAATTGGTAAGGAAATGTTATGGATGAAAATATTTGTGATTACGTATAAAAATAAGAACTTAGACTTAAAAACTAGTTAGTAAGACTATATTAGACTCGCTCGGGCAACTTCACCCTTTAAGTAACAAGGGGTGAACCGCAGGTATGAATCAAATAAAAAAAGTGAATCCACATCCTTCGCCACTTTCTCTCCTCTGCCTCGAGATTATAAGGATTTTTGCCCTCTTCCTCTTCAAATTAAATCGGCATACTGAAATCGATCTGATCACTTATTCGGGAGATGTCCAGAAATGGGCGTGATAGGAAGTTCCACTTAGTTAGCTAGGAGAATGTTACGTCTCCAAAGAAATGAGGGGGTCTTGGGGTGAAAGTCTCCGAGTTTTCAACAAGACATTATTAGGGAAATAGTTATGGAGATTCGGAATTGAGAAGCACGCACTATAGAGGGAGGTGATAACAGAAATGTATCGAATTGTAGAAGGTGGATGGAGGACTAGAAATATCGCATGTTCATTTAGGTACACATTTTGGAGGAATATTATTAAAGAACGGAAAGACTTTATTGGCAACATAAATAACTTTCAGGGTAGGGGATGGTGCAGAATCAGCTTTTGGAGTCACATGCACTGGGGGAAAGAGACATTGAAATTCACATTCCCGAACATTTACAGTATCTTGATCCAGACGGAGATGATAGTATGACAGATCCGGAGGCTACAAGAGATGGGAGTTCATTGGGACATAACAGCATGGAGGAACCTTCAGGATTAGGAAGTAGCTGAATTCCAAGGCTTGATTGAATTGCTTTACGAGCAAAGTACATCAAACACTAGTTAGGACCCATGGAGATAATAGATGTGAAGAGATAGATTGTTCTCAATAAGGTCATTCTATCATAAGCTCTTAGTTAAGGAGGAATAGGCATCAAGAAAGGTATGCTTTTTAACTGGGCTGCCGGAAGAGGAACAATCCTAACAGTTAAGAATTTGAGAGAAAGAAGGATTACTTATGTCAGCTGGTGCTTTATGTGCAAATGTTCAAGTGAAGATGTGGACCACCTCCTGCTGCATTGTCAGGTGGCAACTTGCTTATAGTGTGAGCTTTTGAGATTGTTCGGGCTACAATTGGCGATGTCGGGCACAATGAAGCAGACATTCTCTAGTTTGACATTTAGAAGAAGAGAAGCCGAAGAGTGTGGGTTTGCACCATTAGCACTCATCTAGGTACCAAGGAGGAGAAATAGACGAGCTTTTGAAGAGACAGAGGATGACATTTGAAGAATATCCTCTCATTCCTAGTTTCATTCTGGTGCATCTATGAAATTCCACTATATATACAAGATTGTGTGTCGTTTGTAGGGAATCATATTATGGTGTAGATTCTTTACTTTTTGGTACACTACTTGTTTGCAGGAAATTCTCCATTATTAATAAAATTATTTACCTTATATAAAAAAGAAAAAGGTTAGTAGGGTTTCTAGCAGAGACACCATTCTAGTAGCTCTTGTTTTATGTTACATATGAATGATCTTGCCTTCTCATCATACAACACGCTTTCTCTAATAGCTAGACGAGATTTTACGGAAAAATCTTTTGATTTCTTTATAGGAGAGGAGAAATCTCTTTTTTCCAATGTGAGGTCGACGATTCAGAATTTATTTCAAATTATGGGTTTATTCGATCTATATTTGAGGTAAATTTAAAAATTGTTCGAATTGTATGATCATCAATTAGCCGTTCCAAATTCTTTATGTTTTTCATTCACTCTATTCTTTTAGAAATGGTTTTGAGCGTCTAGGACCTCTTTTAAAGTACTAATTAATTTTTACTTTGAACTTATGAGAAGGAGGTTTCACCCATCTCGCAAGCTTACGTCTAGGGTAGTCCTTGCCATTATATCTAGTAAATTAACTTAACATCTGAAATTTAGCAAGGACGTCTTCCGCTTTTCTGTTGTCACTTTAATTTAGTAAAGAGACATTTTCTTTGTGTAGGAAGAAAGAATTGTCACTTTCAAGAAAGAAGAAAGAAAGGAAAAAACATGGTAAGCAAGTAAGCAGTTAAATCATAAATGTGTTGTTAGCTCCCTTGGAACTGACTCAACAAAACTCGGCCTTCAGAGATGGTTTGCACAAATCTCAAAGATAAAGATTAGGACGATATGCTTCCATCAGGATGTTGAACTCATATTAGAGTCCAAATTATTTTGTTCCTTCTTTATTGATCTTTTTTGCATCTAAATCTATCTGATAATCTTATGATGCATCCTCTTTTTTCATTCGAGCTTCTTTTCCATATTGACAGGTAAGGTTTAAGTTTTATTTACTCTCAACTATCTGTATCTCTTTACAATCTAATAAACTGTTTTTGTGTGATATTAATGTAGCATAACTATGAGATGGTTACATCTTGAAATGATTTACTTCACCATGCAGCTTATTGTTAAAGGTTTCTCTCTACCACATTTGTAGCTACTGAAGAAGACATCTGGTCGTCAGATTTCAAAAACTGCATCTCCTGTTGAACAATTTCGTCATTCATTGGAACAGGTGAGTCTGTTTTCTCAATCTCCAGGTGAAGTCACTATGGAGTTTGTCGCTGAAGTTTGCTTCTCGACGCTACTAAATTTGATATTTTTTTTATGAAGGCCCTCCTTTTCAAGTTTGCTCTTTAACTTATGATCAAAGTTTGGGTGATCTGATTTATATGTTTGTTGAGTTATTGTCTGTTATGGTCTTGAAATTATGAATTAAAATTTCATATGGTAATCTAGACATATAAAATAGTTGCTTGTGTTATAGGTACATTTGTGGTTCTGATTCTTCTCCATGGGTCAAAGGTGGGTTGTTTGAGAGATGCTTCCTATTCAATTCTGGAGGAGTTAAAAACCCAATATGGAGGCATTCCTTACGCCTCCAGTTTTACTTCCTAACCATATAACCAAGTGTCCCTTTTCTCTTTATATTATCTTTTTGCCCTCAATTTAACTATGAAATTGATTGATGCAACTCCTTGAAAGATCACTTATTGTGGAGCTCTGCATTGATGTCACTGCATTTGGAATCAAATATAACATTTTTATATTTGCTATTTTGCCTTGTTCTTTTTATTGGTCTGTGTGGAACAAATCATGCACCCATAAGTTTTTAACTTTCAGTATCACTTTTGTAAGGAATC
Organism: Nicotiana attenuata; assembly: GCF_001879085.1. Classification (NCBI taxonomy): domain Eukaryota; kingdom Viridiplantae; phylum Streptophyta; class Magnoliopsida; order Solanales; family Solanaceae; genus Nicotiana; species Nicotiana attenuata. The sequence continues at coordinate 11,025,519 of NC_031994.1, forward strand.
TTGAGATGTGACACTTGTTATGCTTAGACAGGGTTGTGATGTATCAGTTAAGGAGCTGGATGCTCTATTGTCGATGTTGTCAGAGAGAAAGAGGAAATTGGAGCAGGAAGAAGCAGAGCGAAATATGCAAATTCTGCTAGACTTCTTACAAATGTTAAGGAAGCAAAAAGTTGATGAACTCAATGAGGTTTGTGATTGTTTTAATACCACCTAGAGAAAAAAGTCAAGAAGGAAAGAGCAGAGATTTGAAGTTGAGAAGAAAAAAACATATCATGGTAGAATAGGGTATGGCAGTATGCTAGATTTTGGCTTTGCATTATTATGTTAGTTGAGGCTTGAGTCCCTTTTGCTGACTTCCCCTATTCTATTTGGTTATCCATATTAACACTGCTTCTTCTCCCTAAATCAATTCGAGATATTTTATACACAAGTGGTTCTTCACTTAGGTCATTGCGTCTAAGTTGTCCTTTTAAAGTCTTGGATAGCTGCAGTTCACTTTCTCCAAATAACATACTAATAGTCAATTTGCTGATTTGTGCATTTCATTAGGTGCAACATGATCTGCAATACATCAAAGAGGACATAAGTGCAGTGGAGAGACATAGAATAGACCTATACCGGGCTAGGGACCGGTACTCAATGAAGCTTCGAATGCTAGCAGATGATCCAATTGGGAAAAAACCTTGGTCTTCATCCACTGATAGGAACTTTGGTGGTCTTTTCTCCACTTCATGGAATGCACCTGGAGGATTACCTACTGGAAACTTGACATACAAAATGGTGGAAGGAAAAGCTCAAATAAGCTCTCCTGGACCACATAGAAAAGATACTTCTATCAGCGAATTGAATTCACAACATATGAGTCAATCGGGTCTGGCTGTGGTGAGGAAGAAGCGTGTAAATGCACAGGTTTTGTGGTTGCGACCTCATCTCACTTACAAGTTTCTTAATTTATTTACCTTTTTGCTGTATTTTCTTTGGTATGGAATTGAATACAACAACTACAAACCCAGCGTAATCCCACGAGTAGGGTCTGGGGAGGGTAGTGTGTACGCATACCTTACCCCTACCTTGAGAAGGTAGAGAGGCTGTTTCCGATAGACCCTCGGCTCAAGGAAAGATGCAAAAAGAATCAGTAGCAACAAACAGTAACATCAGCAAGATTACAGGAAAATCGAAGCGAAAGAAACATGCACTAATAGAAAATCACGAAAAATAAAAGTACAAGACTAACCCTAATATTACTGGTATGAACAAGGAAAACACATGATACCTGCTAACTTTCTACCTTTATTCTCGACCTCCACACCTTACTATCGAGGGTCATGTCCTCGATAAGCTGAAGCAGCGCCATGTCCTACCTAATCACCTCTCTCCAATGCTTCTTTGGCCTACCTCTACCTCTCCTCAAACCCACCAAGGTAAAGCTCTCACACCTTATCACTGGGGCAATGCCTCTCCTCACTTCCCGCATCTTGTCCTCCATAGGGTCCACGCCCACCCTGTCCCGAATAACTTCATTCCTAATCTTATCTAACTTGGTATGTCCACACATCCATCTCAGTATCCTCATTTCTGCTACCTTCATTTTCTAGACATGAGAGTTTTTGACTAGCTAACACTTAGCCTCATTAAAACATAGTCAGTCTCCCGACCACTTTGTAAAATTTACTTTTAAGTTTTTGTGGAATATTCTTATCGCACAAAATACCGAATGTGAGCCTCCACTTCGTCCAACCCGCTCCAATACGATGAGTAACATCCTTGTCAATCTCTCCATTATTTTGGACTACTGACCCAACATACTTGAAGATTGAAACTTCCTCTCTCGGGATGATTTGTGTATCAAGCCTTACGTCCACGTTAGGTTCGTGAGTCACTTCACTGAACTTGCACTCCAAGTATTCAGTGTTGCTCCTGCTCAGCTTGAAACTTTTAGACTCCAAGGTTTGTCGCCAAACCTCCAATCTCGCGTTCACCCCAACTCGAGTCTCGTTAATCAATACAATGTCATCTGCAAACAACATACACCATGACACCTCTCCTTGAATGTGACGCCTCAATACGTCCGCCAAGGCAAATAAAAATGGGCTAAGGGCTAATCCTTGGTGTAACCCCATCACAACATGATAGTGTTCCGGGTCTCCTCCCACTGTCCTCACTCGGGTCTTAGCTCCATCATATGTGTCCTTTATCACCTTAGTATAAGTCACTGGAATAACATCTCCATAGGACCTCCCTTGGGACTTTATTGTATGCTTTTTCTAGGTCAATAAATACCATATACAAGTCCCTCTTCCTCTCCCTATACTCCTAATAAGGTGAATGGCTTCCGTAGTCGAACGCCCCGACATGAATCTCGGAAATAAGACACTCCTCCTTAGCTTCACTTCCGCCACCCTCTCCTAAACTTTTATAGTATGGCTTAGTAGTTTGATACCCCTGTAATTACTGCTGGTATGAAATAAAATGATATCTGTAATTGATCCAGTAGTGGGATTCACTACTGGACCCATGACATACCCGGAAAGTTGATGAGAAAACGGACTATTCTATGACTACCTTTTATCACACATATCTTGTATGAAAGCTTCCAGTGTATGATCAAACTACGATGATGTAATCACATCCGAGGTTCTCGTTAACTATTTTTCAGCTACCCGACTTATTCCCTTAATATTGGTGATGAAGAAATCTATCATGCACAATACTTCTTGTAAGCTATTTTCCATCAATTTTCAAGCTTTCTCGCAGAGAGATGTAAGCAGTACATATTCCTCCGTCACGGAATTAGATATCTGAACTGCTTAATGTCTATGTTGGTTATGGGTTATCTTTCTAGCCTACCTTTCTACTCTTTGATATTATTAGTGAATGGTTTTCATATTTGACTACAGTTCAATGATCTCCAAGAATGTTACTTGCAAAAGAGACGTCTATTGGCGAACAAATCACATGTTAAGGAGGAAAAGGACACAGATGTCGTAAAAAGAGAAGGTTACAGTGCAGGACTAGAAGATTTCCAGTCTGTACTTAGCACTTTCACTCGTTATAGGTATAATTTATGGTGTGTTATTCGCTGAACATGCTTGATTTTAATTTCTTGCGCCTTTTTTTTTTCTTTTTCTTTTGTGTACTAATTTTTAGTTTTAATCTTTAACAGTCGGTTAAGAGTCATTGCTGAGCTTCGGCATGGGGATCTTTTTCACTCAGCCAATATCGTGTCAAGGCAAGTTTGGTTTTGTGTATAATTGAAGGCTTAAAGTTTCCTTTACTGGTTTCCATGCTGTCAGATTTATATGGATATTAGATATTAAAGAGGAGAACCAGGGTTGTGGCAGATAGATTGTATCCAGAGTGGGAAAATGGCTTCGCTGGAGGACCGATTTTGCTTTGTGTCATGAATGTTGTATTTTCAGTAAATTTCAGACCTGAAATTACAATCAGAGACACACAACAAAAGAAAAAAGAATCAGGAAATTGTCTTATTAGCCATCCCATTTATTTGGTTCTCTTATCAGTTCGGCTCTGGTATGCAAATCTTATTCCAAATACTAAACTTGAAGATGTTTTTGTTGCAGCATCGAATTTGATCGTGATGATGAGTTGTTTGCTACTGCTGGAGTTTCACGGCGCATAAAAGTTTTTGACTTCTCTTCAGTGAGTTTTTAACTTTTAGCTGGTTTTATCTCTTGATTCCATTGGGTGCAATGACATTACTGAATGACATATCATGGGTCAACTTCTATTGTTTATTGTGCAAATGAGGAAGTGCAAAAGCTATTTTATTCTGAAATTATTTTTCACCTTATGATTATTCATAAAAAAGAGCCCGAGCCGACCTGCGTTTTGGTTGTTCAAACTAAACTTCAGTATTAATGAGTGCTTCGGTTTAAATTCCAGATGAGCTTGAAAGCAAGCTCCTGCACAACAACAATCCCAAACAAGTTGGTGAAAGCAAGCTCAAGCACGACTCGCATAAATTTAGTGAAACTTGAACTTGGCTCAACTTGTGTGACAAACTAAACTAGATGATAAATCGAGTTTGAGTTCGAACCTCAATTCAAGCTCAAATTATGTTTATATTAATAACACTTTATAAAAGAAATAATATAATATGTGCAGATTTAGAATTAAATCGGGTGATAATGTCCTTTCGCACTTATATAGATATATTTAAGTAAATAATTATTAAAAGTAAATCGTCCATGAATATAAAAGAGCAGACCTCAAGTTTGTAGGAGCTCAGCTCCTTAACGTACTAGCTCAAAGTTTAAAGAAGCTCAGAGACTAAGAGTTGAGCTTTGTTCACAAATAGTATTCGTTCATTTACAATTCGAACATTCAATACCTTGCTGGCATACATAATGCTTACTGGTATGGGGATGTGTGTCAATACGGAACCTTCCACAGGGAATGAAATGTCTTTCTCTGTGAAGGTCACTTTCTTTCTGGAATAGTATTTTCCTTGTTTGTTGCTGCAAATTTGGATGGCAACAAGTTCCTGGTTGCAGACAGCACATCGCCTGGGTTGTGCATAGTGGATCTATAAAATTTCTTATATGTTCCTAAAACACATTGGAGTGGTGCTTAGATAGGAGAACTACACCTGACTGTTGCAGCTAATTTTGTTTCCATTAATATTTACGTAAATGACCATGAGTACTATTTAGCTTCTTCTTATAACGCAACCTACATATTGGCCATTTAAGGATATAGTTAACCTTTTCCTTTCCATGATAGTATGTTTTATTTGTGTTTTTTTTTTTGGTGGACAAATATTATGGCAGAGCTCTCCTTTTGCATATTTCTCTCAAGTTACTTCTCCTAGTTAGTAGTTACTGATCTAGCCTGTTATGCTTCTGCTTTTCAGGTTGTAAATGAACCTGCAGATGTGCATTGCCCTGTTGTCGAAATGTCAACTCGTTCTAAGCTGAGCTGCTTGAGCTGGAATAAGTATACCAAGAACCACATAGCAAGTAGCGATTATGATGGAATAGTAACTGTATGGGATGTGACCACTAGACAGGTGAATCAGCACTTCTGATAATCAGTATTAACTGTTGACTTTTTCACCTTCCTATGACTGATACTGATCCCTTTCTGGTGTTCAGAGTGTGATGGAATATGAAGAGCATGAGAAACGGGCATGGAGTGTTGATTTTTCACGCACAGACCCCTCGATGCTTGTATCTGGCAGTGATGATTGTAAGGTAGTAAAGGATTACTTCTCACTTGCCTTTACCTCTTATCAAAAAAAAAAAAAGAAAAGGATTACTTCTCACTGGTCAAACACAAGTCTTAACCTTTTCAGGTTGGTTATACTCAGGCCTATCTGATGTGACAAATCAATAGAAATTAATGACACCACTGAAGCAAAAGAGAATGCATGACTCATTTACTAAGTAAATAAGTCTTGGAATCATCCTTTAATAATGTTTGATAAACCATTCCTACGTTGTCTTCTGATCCATTTCTGTGCTATGTTCAATAACATACGAGCTTGCTTCTGGTTAGGGAAATGCTGATGTAAATGCTACCAATGGTGTCTTATATTCAACCTGTCGATCTTAATAGAGGCCTAAGTAGCGCATCCGCGTAGGAGAAGGACCTTATACTGCCTGCCTGACCTAAATTTTCTCTTTTCATAGTTTACTACTGTATCCTTCTCCAGTTATCGTTCCAACAGTACTGCTCCTATTTTCAGTGGCCGTCTCAATGGTATACCGCCTAGACCATCTCAGTAGCACTTCTATCCGTGATTCTAGTTTCCATTATTACAGTCACTTTCCAAGCAATACTATTCCGGTGAGAACCTGTTGTTCAAATTGACATCGTGAGACCAGGGCAATGTGGAGAAGCTGGTAAATGCTATTAACATTGATGATACAAATTTGGGTGATTTTGACAATTCACTACTCCAGAGGCACTGCTGAGGCAGCCTTGTTACTACCTCTGCGACTATTCACTAGTTTGTTGTTTTTTCAAATAAGCAAATTCAAGTTGGTTTTCCCATGTCCAGTGTGAGGGAGCGTGATGAAATGTGAGAAATAGAATGTCACTTAATTCAGTTATATTATTTCACGGTGAACAAATATAACATATGTATTGTATCTTAGTATGTCCTACATTGGTTGAAGAAATGGACCATAGTCTTTTATATAGTTTTGGACAACCCTTACCATATGAGTTAGCTGTTGAGGTTGAGTTGGGCCCAAGGTACTTTCTTAAAATCATATCAAAGCTAGACCCGGACCTGTTGTTCTGTTACCTAATGTTGGGCCCCCCGTGTTATGTTAAATCCACGTGCCCAGATGTCTAGTTGTGGGTGGGCAGAGGGGTGTTAGAATTGCCACATTGGTTGAGGGAGTGGACTGTGAAATCTTACTAATATTTACCAGCAAATCTTTTCCTTGCTAGCTAAGCTAAAGGATCTTGAGCATCTTTCTCCTTTACTACAGTAATATAAAATGTATACTTATCGTTGGAAAAGATATTGTTTAGGTGCTCAGGTTTCTTACTGCTGGTCTTCTAATTGGAGGCCACAAAGCATGAAATATCCTATTAAATGTGGCACATTTGTCTCATCTAAACACCTTAGACTTAGAATTGAACTTTCAGTTTTTCATCACGTGTCTAAGTTTTGGTCCATTAGTTCATATGGAAGAAAATCCCTGGGCACATTAACCCTTCATAGTATTTTTTGATGTTTTGGTACAAATTATCCTTATTGCTTTCTGATAGTTTATTATACAGTCATGTTTTCCACTTTCCGAGCCAATAACATTAATGCTTCGATTTCCCTAACTTAGGTTTGCATCATCATTCTATGCTGCTGCAGGTCAAAGTTTGGTGCACTAAGCAGGAAGCAAGTGTTCTTAATATTGACATGAAGGCGAATATATGCTGTGTAAAATATAATCCTGGATCCGGTGTGCATATAGCGGTATATTCCTTATTTTATGTAGAGGTCTCTTCTATTCCTTATATATCCAGTTCTCCACTGCTGGTGAATTCCTTTTTATGATGTGGTGGTCTCTTCTCTTCTCTACCTCCGCTGTTAGGGGAGGTGGGTTCACATTGAAGAAGTATCTTGAAAAGTTTTTGTTGCTGGCGATATGCCTGACTTTGTGAAAGAGATGCGGAGTATTCAGTACTAGGATCCTTGCCAAGCCAGTTCACTTATTTACTGATTTTTTTTATATAAGTTTTGCTTCATCTGAGAAGAAATGCTAGCTGGTCTATTGGATCAACTGGAACAAAAATTAGAAAAAGCACCTTGAACTATCTTCATTGTGAATGAGCTCTGTGTTATATAATGGAACCATTCTCAAATTATTTTTCATGTGCTTTTGGCTTGGAACTCTAATTCCTTTCATTCATTTGAAAGACCGTGACTGATGTTAAGGCTAAAATGCAATTAATGAATGTATCTTGATTAAAAAAATAATGCAATAACTGAACAACCGACTGCTCATACATGCATGTGTTTACTCTCCTGGCTCTGTTGGCTTGATATCCATGATGTGTTTTTGCCGTAAATCATGCCATTGTCAAATTTGTTTTGCAGTTAGACATGGATAACGTTCCATATGTTCCTTTAGCTATGCAGACTCCATGTTTCATTATGATAGATAACTTCGTTTGTATCCGAGATTCTAGGTTCTTCATTATATGTTCCTTGAAAATTTCTGGATTTGGAGCATCAATTTCTCATATAGCTCAGTCCGTGTTTCAACCCAAAAAAAAAAAAAAGAATAAATCCTCATGGTGTACATCTCGTGGTGTAGGTTGGCTCTGCGGATCATCACATCCATTATTATGACTTAAGGAACACCAGCCAGCCGGTTCACATTTTTAGTGGCCATAGAAAAGCTGTTTCATACGTAAAATTTTTGTCCAACAATGAGCTTGCTTCAGCATCAACAGATAGTACACTACGGTTGTGGGATGTAAAAGAAAATCTGCCTGTAAGATATTTTTTAAGTTTTACTATCCCTCTCATTGAAGAATTTTTTCCTGCCACCAACCATTTGCTGTGGTTGGTGAGATGTTTTTTTGGTCTTCAATTCTCTTTGTTCTTTGACCAAAGGCAAAAGTTATTCACGGCTATTAACACTGCTCGAGTGATTTCTAGATTCGCACACTTAGAGGACATACAAACGAGAAAAACTTTGTTGGTCTCACAGTAAACAATGAATTCCTCGCTTGTGGCAGTGAAACAAATGAAGTATTTGTGTACCATAAGGTCAGTGAAATTTTTAGTCTTTGTTGAAGTGCTGATAGTATTTGATTTGTAACTAATGCTTTGGGATGTCTAGGCAATCTCCAAACCTGTGACTTGGCATAGATTTGGTTCCCCAGATGTGGACGATGCCGATGAAGACGCAGGATCTTATTTCATTAGCGCGGTATGTTGGAAGAGTGATAGCCCTACGATGTTAGCCGCTAACAGCCAGGGAACTATAAAAGTGCTAGTCCTTGCAGCCTGAATGATAAAGCTGCTAGTTAAAAGTGCTTGATTGAACTGCAGTTGAAATCTAATTAGTAGAAATGGATTTCACATTCAATTTTTTCTGTAGATATCTATTAAACAACCATCAGATGGCATGGTTCCCCATATTTGTCAATGTATTCATATTAAAACATGTAAAAAGTTTTGGGGCTTGGTAATTAGGAGGATGTAATGCTCTTAAATGACAGAGGCAGAGTTATGCATTAATGACTTTTGTCATTGAAATCATAATCCATATCATTAATTCCTTGACAAATATTATTTGAGATGATTTACATTTGGAGCACTTTCAGATGAGCTACTTCAGACAAGCAAATACATACTCTTTTATTTCTCTGTTGGATCCTGGTATAGCTAATGGGAGCATGCCAAAAAGACAACAAAGATTGGCATTTTCATTCAGTATGCTGCTTTACTAAGACCACACGCACTGACACGCACTGACGTAGAGAGAGAATTCGTTTTACAATATGAACATAAAAGTGATACACCCAACCTTTAGAGAAGGGTTAATGCGGAAAATAGAAAGAAGCTCAGGAGGGATAGAAAAGAAACAAGGACTCTAATTAACCTTGCAAGCTTTAGGGTAATATAACAGGTTTCGGACTTGCAAGGTCAAGAAAACTCGAGGCATTTCTCCAGTTTTCTAACAGACGAGAAACATATGTAAGAAGAATAAGCTCAGGAAGGATAACACCGCAGCATGGTTTAAGATGATAATTGACGCATCATTTCATCGCTTTCACATAGACGAACCATGACTTCGAGCACCGGTTCTTTTTGGTCCTGTGCAGCCATGGATGTGAGAAGATAACCAGAAAATGCAGAAAATCTGAAGAATGCCATACTTCCTCAAGTTTATCTAACTTGGAAGATGGTGTTATGAGAATTATGCAAGTGGAGTGGCTATTTATAGACAGAAAGAGTCTTTGGTTTCAATAAGAAGAAGGTGCTGTTGAGAGAATAATTGGGGCGTTCAAATAAATTGAGTGGTTGATGTGTCATTTTCTGTATAAGAAGAGACAAAATGTTCTACCAAAAGAACATACCTATTGTATTCTGCTCTTTCTTCAAGTTATGACAAAATGGACAGTAATGCCAAGACTATAATTAATGTGTTTAGAAGCATTAGCGGATTTGAAATTTATGAATTCTTACAACGTACTCAAGTTAATATAAAATAATAATTGAATTCACAGCTAACTATTTATAGATATTTAACGAATTTTTTAAAAACATTTACAGAATTTAGGGAAAAACTATTAAGTTCACGCGATCTTATATGTTGGATGTTAGATTCACACTTCATGTTCTTAGAAAGATTTATCATTCGAAAAGAGGAAAAAAAAGGAATCGTTGTCTAAAGTACCTATACGTAGAAGTTTCAAATTTGTATTGGACTCATGTAGTGCAAAAATTATCCCTCAAAATGTATAAGATAGTTATCATTTATTATTATGTTTATAACTTAATTTTTTGTCTAATCGTTCTGCTTTGTCGATTGATGGAAAGATTAAAAATGGAGTTTAAATTAAGTGTCCATTATTAAATCTGGGAGTTTTTACTTTAAATTCTTTTCCACTACATAAAATGCAAAGACATAAGATGACAACTTGACTAAAAAACATACTGTATATATTTTCAAAGGTATAAGTGACGTGAATGCTAATAAATAATTGGGTCAACAATCACTATAAGAAGCTAGACAAATATTGTACATCCTTTCACTTTTCTTTCTATTTTTTCACTACTCTTCAAGCTAAGCTCTAGCCTTTTTTTCCTTTTTCTTTTTCACTTTAAGGCAGATATTATTACATTTATCTTAGCCTTTGCCACAATTGTTAAGCATTAGTTTACAGAGGCGGATTCAGGATTTCAAGAGGATGGGTGCACTAGTGTGAAAAGGTGGATCTAGAATCACGTGTTTTACTTTAGTCTCTTACCATGAACTCACTACATTTTAAAAATTATATATCAATGCCAATTTTAAAATTTTTGGTGATTTTCACGTATATATCAATGCCCTATGCCGAAAATAAGTCCGTCTGAAGTGGGATTTGAACCACCAATTTTACTCGTAGAGGTGCACCCAATAATTATTGCACCATATGAGTCTTTGAGCATGGGTGCACTCACATATATTTAAGTAATTTTGAAATAATATAACATAATTACACATGGTTTAGCGTGAGGAGTATGGGTTCACGTGAACCCATACCCTTAGGCCTAGATACGCCCCTGTTAGTTTACACAATAAATTTGACCGTGCAGAGCCAAAGACTATAAGGAAGTCCTTCACTTTATATAACAAACAGTTCCGGTATACCAGTCCGGGCCGCACTCCAAGGAGTGTAATGCAGATAGATTACCGTAATATAAGTATTAGTTTTTTGCTTTCACAGATCGAAACACACCGAGATAGAGATAACTTTACCGTTACTCCAAGGTTCGCCTTCAAACAATAAAAACAACAATAAATGAATAACTATATATTAGCTTCATATAAATTGGGATCGACTATATGAATCTTTACTGATCATGTTTCTTCTTTTAAATTAATCTAAGGATGATGAAACCAGCACCACGTGAAACAATTCACTAATTAAGTTCAATTTTTAAATTTATTTTCTAAAATTCAGAAGGGGTTCATGAAAAGTGGAGAAACGAAAGATTGAATTTTGTATGAACTGGAGTACCTTAGAGCATCTCCAACGCTGCTGCATTTCTCCAAAATGCTTTTGTCAAAATGTGGCTCCAATGCTCTCCCATTTTTTACTGCAAAATGGGGGATGAATAGTGTTACTCCAAATTTGGAGTGGCACTATTCATCTCTTCCGTTACTATTCATCCTTACTTTATTATTTAACTCTTTTAATTTATCTCTTTATATATACCTAATTATGTTTATGTAATATCTTCATAATATTAATTTTACATTTTAACTTTGGCGTATAATTTTGATAAATTAATTTTCGTGCATTTATTATTTTACGTAAAATTATAAGTTAATATTCTTGTATCTCAATGATTTCACTTTTATTTGAATTATCCGATAATATATATAATCTATAATATTTGCTTACAAATTATATGTGATGAATATGTAAAAAAGAAAAAAAAAGATAGATTTTCTTTAATAGAAATAGAAAAATAAAATTTAAATAAAAGATAATAATAAAATATTAAAGAGAGAGAGAAAAATATAAAATGGAATATTCTTTTATGAAGTAAAAAATAGAGTAATGGTTGGTATAACTTTAAATGAAGGCAAGGGTTGGAGATGGCCTAAGTGACACATAATAATTTGAATTGCAACCACTTGACTAATAGGCCGTTTGGCCATGAAAAATATTTCTCGAAATTTTCACCTTTGTGTTTGGCATGAAATTTCAAATTTCACTTGAAGTTGAATTTCCAAATTCAGAAATTTGAAAAAACTCGAAAAAGTTGTTTTCAAAATTTTTCACTTTAAATCACTCGCAAAAATTCAAAAATTGCTCAAAGTTGTATTCATGTCCAAACTCAACTCTAATTTTCATATATCATTTTTACTTGAAAAAAAATTCACTTTCTTTTCTAAATATCACAATTCTTATGTCCAAACGCCCACTAAGACAAATTTTGAATGCACTTTTCTCAAAAAGATTTCACTTTTCATTTTTAAATTAAAGTACGTAGTTTTAGTGCTAATTGTGGCAGAAATTAGGATGAATATGAACAAAACTACCAATTTTAAATATTCGTGCAGACAAAAAGAATAAATGAGGAGTGAAATAGGGTCTTTTTATTATAGAAATCAAACTGTACTCCAAAAATGGCAAAAAGTTAGAAGTAAAGAAGAGAGAGAGGGTGTGCATTAAATTCATATTTTGTCAAAATTTTGACCATTAAATAAAAGGGACAGAAGAATGAAAGTGACATAACATAAACAATACCCCAAAAGAAAAAAAATTCACCAAAATAGTGATTCACTTCAATGTTTGACCATTCTTTTTGTTATTTACTTCATTTCCAAAATACTCATTTAGTATTTTCTGATTTCCTCAGAAGCATAAGTAGATTCAATAGTATCTGTGCCCTCTCCTAATTCCTATGTTTTAATTGCAAGATTTTTTGCAAAACTGCACATTTTGCAGTCTCTCATCATATTGGGAGATTTTGCATTGTTATGTCATTCTCATATGGTCCTTATATTTAATGCCTTTCTGGACTATGCTACCCTATTAGAATTCACCTTAATCTTCTGTATCTTCATTCTTTAATTTTACTCTTTTAAATAATAATTGATGCAGAGGGCTTATAATAAAATAATACAAATGCTTCCGAAGAAATGATAGTAACTTCATTAAAAATAGGAAATTTTACCTCCTATAACAAATTATTTCACCCTATTTATTATAAATCAGTCGCTTTGTCCTGATTTATTAAACAGGTGCCCTATGGAACATGTTTTATGGAATTTCACTCTTTATGTAATATTTCTCTTCTTACTGATTGAATTCAGGTAGAGAGAGGAATATTCGATCAAAACCCTTAGTCCGATAGGGGGATAGTATACATTCAATCCGAAATAATTTTAAAATATTATTACTTATATCTACCTTTTCTATTTTATAGCAACATAGATATTTATTTTATATCCTACCATTGAGGCATGGAATACGACAATTATGTTCTCTCTCTCTCTTCCTTCTCTCTCTATCAGCAAGATTCTCGATCCTCTTCTCCCTCAAACATAATATGGCCTTTTTGACATCTCAGATTCGGTTTGTTGTTAAACTTACCCAACTTCTAGACTAGAAGAAAAAGTAATATTAGCGCTGCTACTTTTGTGCTACGTTCTCAGATCAACATTCTCCATCAACTCGCATCCAAGCGGCTCGCTGACTGCTGGCGAACAGATCTAGCCATGGCTATGCCGGAGAGGATTTGAGAGCCGGATTTTTGTTCGTATCCATTTTTAGTTTTAATATAATGTATACAGTATTTTGCTTGGTCGGAATACGCCATATTCGACGAACTTTCTTCTTTTCTTTGTTATTTAGTCAAACACAATGATACAAATACATTGTATTATGTACAAATACACTCAAACACATTATAATTTTGTATAAATACATTATTTTTTTGCCTGTATTTATGTATACCGAAGGTCTGTATTTTGTTTAATACAACTGAATATCACTGTGTTTTGTGATTTTTTGTTGTTTGAATACAGTCGAATTGAATACGGTGAATTGAATACAATGCATAATAGTGAATAATGAATATCTTGATTACCTCCATTTCTTGATTACCTCACTATATTTATAAATACAATCGCGCGAATACATGAAATGTAGCACAGTAGCAGCAAAATTTATGTAGAATTGATTTTGTTGAGTTAAATTAGGAGTAATACACGCTAATTGATCCTCTTTCCGTTATTAAACAGCTGGATTCCCCTATTTTTAGGCGATACAGTAGCTCGAATACATCATACACAGCCACATAGCAGGATTCCCCTATTTTTAGGCGAATTCTGCTACTGTATTTATGAATACAGTAGCGCGAATACAACGAATACAGTCGCATAACAACTAAATAGTAGCTATAGAAAGTAATTTTGTATGTGGTAATTATCGAAAAGTAATATGTAGCCACTAACCAATAGTGGTTTCTGAAATTGGAATTGCCATCTAATCACAAACATTATACTTATTAAATGCGAAGTTTGGATCAAATATGACTAAAGACTAAATTCGAGCCATAGTATCTTTAAATCTTAGATGTGTACTAGCCAGGGATGCCTAGTTGGATCTTCCCTATTCTCCTGTAAATTATGTGTGAAGAAAATGTAAAGTTTCTAAAGCATACCAGAAAAGTAGCAAATATTCAGTATGATATTGCTTAAACAGAAACTAATAAAAAAAATACAAAAATTACGTTACCATTAAATATCTGACTGAAAAATCTATCTGCTTAGAACCTTCCAGGACAAGCTAAACGGCCAGGAACGGAAAAAGAAAAGAAAACACCCGAAGCTAATTAAAAATCACACAAAAATAATGTATGGGTCAAAATCAGATCGGAGAAATTTGACAAGCGGAGACAATTGTCATGAGTAACCTGCGAATACGAATTGATCAATAAGGCCGAGGCCGAGCAATGATCTATAAGGCCGAGGTCGATCACTGATCAATAAGGCCGATGTCGAGCACTGATCTATAAGGCCGAGGTCGAGCAGTGCAGATAGATATAACAACTAGTTTTGCTTTGGAATCTTCAAAGGGAATATTCTACTGGATATTCCCTCTCATTGTACTTTTTAGGGTTTTCTAGGGATATCCCTTGTGAAGAGGAAGAGAGGACTTCTCAAGAGGGGGGCAGACTCTCTCTCTAGAAAATATATAAACACCTCTCTCTAAAGAGATTAGAGGATCTGTGATCCCATACCCTCCATCAGATCCAAAAAGGGTCCTAAGATTCTTGTATTTGTCTATCATTCATCTTTATCAAATGAAAGAGGATCCGCCTCACTCAAGATTGGCGAATCTTTTTCTTTATTTATATTTTGTTGCCATTTAATGTTACTTAATGCACCTTTTTTCATGCTATTAAATCTGGCCATAATCACTGCCAGCATTTATACTCAACTATATTTTTCTATTCATGTTATTCATCTCAGATCTAGAACTAATTATACTTAACTAGGATTTACCCTCTATCTTCTTATTTAATTAGTCTAACAAAAAGGTCTCATACTTTTTTGGTCAAACAATTTGGCGCCGCTTGTGGGGATTTTCTAGTTAAAATTTTAGTTTTCTCTAGATCTCTAAAAATCAATTCTTACCCGCTTTCTCTTTCTCTATATACATAGCCTATGTACTTGAGGTAGCATAGATTACTTCTGCTTAGGCATAATATATATTGAAGTACTTTTTGGATACTTAACATAGAAGACTGGTTTCTTTTGAAAATCTTTTGTGATTATTGAACATGATTGAGTACTTCAGGTTTTACTACTGTAAACACTTTGCTTATACAAAAATGAAATATTCTCTTCCAAAACTTGTTGTTCCACAATTAACATAGTGAAAATCAGCTAATTTTCTTATTCAAAGATGTTTGGTGGGAATCTTGTGGAGGATACTCTAAGCTGAAATGAATGACGTTATTGAGTTTCTTAAAGTTTTTAGGGACTTGTTTTAATAAAATCTCAATAGCCTTTACTGGTAAAATAAGTGCAGCAGCTTTCTCATCAGATTGTGTTGCGTTTGGTCCTTCGGCCACTCTACAACTTTGAAACAATTAAACATGGATATATCTAGGAGTGTTCGTTGTCAATCAAGTCACAGGGACTTTCCAAATCAAGGAACAAATAAGTAAAAATACCATGCCGAGATCTGCAAGCCGTTACCCGAGTTCGACGAATGCCAGCTCAACCAAATCTCTCGAGCACAGATTATTGAAGTAGACGGCCTTGCCAAATTGGTAGCGACCACTAAAAGATAACCAGAGAAGGGAACGTGGTCACTCCCCTCCACTCGTCGACCGATCAAATCGAGGTAACGAACGATTTCATTTGGTTTTAACTGACTGTTCTTCTAAGTGGAATAGAATAAGGAGCTTTCTCCCAGATACGCGAACAGGGAACGATCGTCGTCAAAGCAAATTCGAAGATGCCAAGAGACCATATAGACTGCGACTGAACTGCTAGCCCAAAAAACATGTAAATCTCTCTGATATATGTAGGCAAAGCATGAGTGCATGAAGCTCACCCGCATTTACGCTAAAGCGACGCGGCATCAATTAAAAAAGTTATATTCGACCTCGCCCGAATCAACCCTGCTCGCCCGAATTCACATTCGGCCTCCTCGCCCGAATTCACATTCGACCTCGCTCGAATCAACATTCGGCCTCCTCGCCCGAATTCACATTCGGTCTCCACGCCCGAATTAACATTCGGCCTCCTCGCCCGAATCAACATTCAACCTCGCTCGAATAAACCCTCGGCCTCGCCCGAACCAACATTCGGCCTCGCCCGAACCAGCATTCGGCCTCGCTCGAATCAACATTCGGCCTCGCCCGAACCAACATTCGGCCTCGCCCGAATTAACCTACATTCGGCCTCGCCCGAATTAATGCTCGGCCTTGTCCGAATCAACGCTCGGCCTCGTCCGAATCAACGCACGGCCTCGCCCGAACCAACATTCGGCCTCGCCCGAACTAACACCCGGCCTCGCCCGAATTAACACCCGGCCTCGCCCGAATTAACATTCGGCCTTTCCCGAATTAACATTCGGCCTCCTCGCCCGAATTCACATTCGGCCTCCACGCCCGAATTAACATTCGGCCTCCTCGCCTGAATTCACATTCCGTCTCCTCGCCCGAAATAACATTCGGCCTCCTCGCCCGAAATCACATTTGGCCTCCTCGCCCGAATTCACATTTGGCCTCCTCGCCCGAATTCACATTCGGCCTCCTCGCTCGAATGACATTCGACCTCGCTCGAATTAACATTCGGCCTCCTCGCCCGAATTAACATTCGACCTCCTCGCTCGAATGACATTCGACCTCGCCCGAATTAACATTCGGCCTTCTCGCCCCAATTCACATTCAGTCTCCACGCCCGAATTAACATTCGGCCTCCTCGCTCGAATCACATTCGACCTCGCCTGAATTAACATTCGGCCTCCTCGCCCGAATTAACTAGTATTCGACCTTGCTCGAATTAACTCTCATTCGATCTCACTCGAATTAACATTCGACCACCTCAGCCGAATTAACATTCGACCTCGCTCGAATTTAATTTGCATTCGACTTAGCTCGAACTTGATTCATAGCCAGACCTCGTTTGAGTTAAATATGGCAACGTTTGACTTCGTTCGGACTAATCTAAGACACTCAATCACGTTCGAATTAACACCTACCAGCGGTTCCTTTGAAACCATCAATCGAGGAAAAGATTCAAGGAAAAGAAAATTAGAATCAGGAATAAGCAGCAAGAGTAGCATTCCAAATCAAAAGAAGTATCAAAAAAGGCATCTTGGGCTGAATCGCCCGTCCAGATCTGAGGACGCGGATGACCTCCTCCGATGCTTCCATCCTTGCCAAAGCTGCCATCCTGGACTCGTCGGCCTTCTCCAACTCTACCGTCTTCTCGATCAACTCATCACTCGAGTCATTGGCCCTGATCGAACTATGCTCAAGTTCAGCCCGCGGGGATACCACTTTAACCTAAAGGTCGGCACCCTCAGCCGCGATCCTCACTAGCCGACCTCCCTATCCGAATTTCTCGAACTATGATTAATGAAGTCCACTCACCGAACTCGACCAAAAGACGACCTCGATAAGCGGAGGGGCTAACTGTATGGGTCAAAATCAGATTGGAGAAATTAGACATGCGGAGACAATTGTCATGAGTAACCTGCGAATCGAATTGATCAATAAGGTCGAGGCCGAGCAGTGATCTATAAGGCCGAGGTCGAGCAGTGATCTATAAGGCCGAGGTCGAGCAGTGATCAATAAGGTCGAGGTCGAGCAGTGATCTATAAGGCCGAGGTCGAGCAGTGATCAATAAGGCCGAGGTCGAGCAGTGATCAATAAGGCCGAGGTCGAGCGGTGATCTATAATGCCGAGGTCGAGCAGTGATCAATAAGGCCGAGGTCGAGCAGTGCAGATAGATGTAACAACTAGTTTTGCTTTGGAATCTTCAAAGGGAATATTCTACTGGATATTCCCTCACATTGTACTTTTTATGGTTTTCTAGGGATATCCCTTATATAGAGGAAGAGAGGACTTCTCAAGAGGGGGGCAGACTCTCTCTCTAGAAAATATATAAACACCTCTCTCTAAAGAGATTAAAGGATATGTGAGCCCATACCCTCCATCAGATCCAAAAAGAGTCCTAAGATTATTGTATTTGTCTATCATTCATCTTTATCAAATGAAAAAGGATCCGCCTCACTCAAGATTGGGTGAATCTTTTCCTTTATTTACATTTTATTTCCATTTAATGTTACTTAATGCACATTTTTTCATGCTATTAAATCTGTCCATAATCATTGCCAGCATTTATACTCAACTATATTTTTCTATTCATGTTATTCATCTCAGATCTAGAATAATTATACTTAACTAGGATTTGCCCTCTATCTTCTTATTTAATTAGTTTAACAAAAAAGTCTCATACTTTTTTGGTCAAACAAATAACACACATCCAAAACAAGTCACAACTATTATCGACCAATCATTTGCGACATAATAATGCTAAATTCATCTCTAAAATACGGAAAGAATACCAGTAGTCACTAGTCACAAGTCTACAACAACGACAACAACAACATATTCAGTATAATCCCACATAGTGGGGTATTGGAGATTGTAGCTAATTGGAAGTGAACCAATGACCTTACAAAATTTGAACTCCCTCGACCACTAAGCTATTCTTTACTATTCACAACTCTATAGTAACTAAAATATTCATGTGATGACCCAAAAGCTCATCTTTTGTTTTAGAATCTATTTCCATGTTCTGAGGCCTTGAAAACCTTCTTTTACCTCTCCTCTATTTGCGTGCATAGTCCGAGCGCATTACCGGAAAGCCTTTATGTGAAATTTAAGAAAAATAGTGAATTTTGCCTTTAAAATTAATTAAAGTTGACTTCGGTCAACACTTTTGGTAAACGGACCCGGACCCGTGATTTGACGGTCCCGTAGGATCCGTAGTAAAATATGGGACTTGGGCGTATGCCCGGAATTGAATTCCGAAGTCCTTACCCGAGAAATGAATATTTGAAGAAAATTGTTAATTGAAAAAATATGATGGTTTTTGGAAATTGAATAATGTTTGATATTGTTGGTAGCGGGCCCCATATTTTGGTTTCGGAGCCTGGTACAGGTCCGCTATAATATTTAAGCCTTATATGTGAAATTTGGTGAAAATCGAAAGTGGTTTGATGTAATTCAGACCCTTGGTCGAGAAAATAGGAAATTTGAACTATCTTGAGAATTTCATGCGTTTTGGTGTTGAATTCATAGTTCTAGATGTTATTTTGGCGATTTGATCGCGCGAGCAAGTTCATATGATGTTTAATACTTGTGTACATGTTTGGTTTAGAGCCCGAGGGCTCGGGTGAGTTTTTGATAGGCTTCAGAGTGTTTTGGACTTGTAAAAAATGTTGCAGGTATTCAATTCTGTTGCAGGCCTCTGATATCGCAATTGCGAGATCAGGCTTCGCAAATGCGAGCACATCAGGCACGGAAATTGCGAGGGCCTCATCGCAATTGCGAAGAAGGCCCGGGCAAGTAGAGTTCGCAAATGCGAACAAACCTTCGCAAATACGAAGGGAGTCTGGGAAGGGAAAGGATCGCAAATGCGATCTTTTGTTCGCAATTGCGAGGTTTGTGATCGCAAATGTGACACTTCCCTCGCATTTGCGAAGGCAACAGGAATTGTGAAGGCTTTGCAATTGGGATAGCCCTTTCGCAATTGCGACATCTACAGCTGTTAAGTTGGGACTTAGACGGGAATTTCACCCATTTTTCAATTCTCTCGAACTCTAAACCCCCATAGGCGATTTTCCAAAGACCCAAACTTCTCCAAATCATAGGTAAGTGATTTCTAACTCATTCCATTCAATCTATTTTATCTTTTTGCATGATTTCATCTCAAAATCTAGGGGTTTTCATGGGAAATTGGGTGTTCTTGGGTAGAATTTAGGAATTTTGAAATTTGGGATTTGGACCTCAATTTGAGGTCAGATTCCGAAACCAATTGTATTCGGGCTCGGGGGTGAATGGGTAGTCGGGTTTTGGTCCGAACTTCGGGTTTTGACCAAGCGGGTCCGGGGTCGATTTTTGACTTTTTGGGAAAAATGCTAGGAAATCTATAATTGTGTATAGGAATTGGTTTCTTTAGCGTTTATTAATGTTATTAAGTTAATTATGGCTAGATACGAGTGAATTGGTGGTGGAATCGAGAGGTAAAGCGGTGATTGAGCCTTGAAATACCCGTTGGCTTGAGGTAAGTGTTTGGTCTAACCTTGACTTGAGGGATTAGGGATCCCCGACTTGCTTGCTATGTGAGATATCATGTGTGTGGCATATAGGTGTGGTGAAGAGTACCTATGCGTTGCCAAATTACTTGTTTAGCCTGTTTGCTTTCCCCGTTTCCCTATATCTTGTTTTCCTGCCTTAATTGCTACTTGCTCATAAATGTTTCCATGTCTAATTGCTTCATATTAACTGTTGTTCTCTTTATTGAAGTATTTAATTGTTTCATGGTTACGTTTTATTACCCTATTGGCTTATATTGATTTATTGGTGCCTTATGGTGCACCTTGGTTGGTCTCGCTGAGTAGTTTTCACTGGTGAAGGTTCATAATCGTAGTGATATTCCATTGTGTGGATTGAGGTATAAGTAATGTGGAGGATTTGAGTTAGCTTTTGAAACACTTGTCTTTAATTCTTTTATGATTGGTGTTGATATATATATTGGGATCGGGTTACACACCGCAACAGGAGGAATAAGGGTGAAACGTGATTGTCTGGGGGATCGGGTTGCACGCCGCAACAAGGAGTAATAATGGTGGACAGGTGGGATCGGGTTGCGTGCCGCAACACGAGGAATAACGGTGATATGTGTTGAGGAGTAATAAGGGTGGACTGGTGGGATCGGATTGCACGCCGCAACAAGGAGGAATAAGGGTGAATATTGATACTGTTATTATTTATATGGTGGGATCGAGATGCAAGCTGCATCAGTTATTATTTTAAGTATTCATTTCTGCTGAAATTCATTACTGAGATGTTGAAACTCCCCTTCTATCCTATTTCATTTCTATTTTATCTACTTTCGAGACAGATGTAAACTTTTCGTTTAGACCATTATTTGTAGTATTCGTAGACTGTTCGTGAGTTGTGACACCAGTTTCGGATGGAATTTATTTCGGTTTTTCGTTATTAGCATTAAGATAATCTTTTAAACTGTGTTCTTTCGCATTTATTTCCGCTAGTTTACTTTTGTTAAGTTTAAATCATTAAAAGATAAAAGAAAAAGTTGAGATATTCTGTAACGTTGGCTTGCCTAGCGAGTATAATGTTAGGCTCAATCACGGTCCCGACGGTGGGAAATCCGAGTCGTGACAATTCATGAAACTAACTAATTATTGACCGGCAGAGTGAAAAGGTGTAAAGGAAGTACAAAGTTAGTAACACTTTTGCCAACGCGAACCAATCTGTAGCTCACCAGAACTGCTAACTCCTACACTCTAGCACAGGGGTGGAAGCAGTGTTATCTGACACCGCTTCGCTGGAGAAAATATTAAGTATTTATACTAATATACAGTAAAACTGAAGCAATATAATGACATCGCTTCTTGGTAAATAGTAATTCTTGGTCCATTGGTCAAGCTCATATTTGGGCTTGTTAAAAGTCATAAGTTTGAGGTTGGACCTAGACATTCTATTTGTTGAACATTTTTGAGTGAATATTTGTTAAAAATTTGAGGCTAAGGAGAAGTAAACCTACACCTCTCTTTGCAATAATATTCAACTAAACCAGATTTTCAACTCGCGGGAAAATGATATTAGATAATACTTATTTATTTATTATTATTTATGTAAATACGATATCGCTTATAAAAAGTTTTGCGTACACCCCTGCTTTAGTTAGCGAAATCATCGTATGGGCAAATTGTTCGAATGGGTTTTTAAGCTAGTCAAATCAGCTTTTAAACACTTTTTAGTTATTTTTAGTGTTTGATAAAATAAAAAAGTGCTTAAAACAAGCCAAAAGCTATAAGTTAGGAAATCCCAACTTATTATTTTTTAGCTTTAAAGCTATTTTGATTTGACCAACTAATTTACCACATTGTCCATTACACTTTTTGTAATCTCTAAAGAAACCCTTTCTGAAACTTTTTCAAGATTTTTAATTTTCACTTGAAGATAAATTTTGAATTTTTTCAAAAATTTGAAAAACTCCAAAAAGCTGTTTTTCAAAATTTTCACTCAAATCAGTCACAAAACTTTAAAAACAACCCAAAATTATATTTATGTCCAAACACAACTCTAATTTTGAAATACTATTTCACTTGAAAAAAAAATTCACTTTTTTTTTTGTTGAAATTTTACAATTCTTACGTCCAAATACCCACTAAGTATGTGTTTTTTACCTCCAAACTCCAGTCAAATTATTTATTATTGTATGTTATTATAAATAATCTATCTTTACTAAAAATAATTTTATCCAATCAATAACTTAAAGTGAATTGAGAGACAAATTAATTTATATGTGACTTAATTTAATATTAAAATGTTTCAAATATAAGTTCATTTTTAGTTTTAACACTTTAAGGACATTTAAGTCATTTTATAGAAAAGTGTTAATAGATACTTTTTACCAAACAAATCGGCTGCTTATTTTTAGTTTCAGTACTTGTATCCAAACGCGTAACTGTTTCTATTTAAATTCAAAGCTCAAGTGCTTAAAAGCTACTTTTATTCAGCTAATCCAAACGGACACTATAACTCGGTGAGTAATAACTTTAGGGTAAAAGACACAGTTACCTACAAAAACAAAACTATTTACCCTTACCTACTCATTTATTTCTATCCATCAAATTAATTACATTTCCTACCCATAGTAGTTTTTGTGGGTAATTTTCTCTTTTTTCTGCAATTCATTTTTATTTTTATGCTTCTTTTCTTTTTTCCTTTTTTCTTTCTTTTCTCCTTTTCTTTTTTTCTCGTTTTGTTCTTCTTCTTCTTCTTCTTCTTCTTCTTTTTTCTTCTCTTTTTCTATTCATTTATTTTTGCCCAAATCGTATTATTGTTATTTTTTACCATAACTTATTTCACACTCAATTTTGGCTCCTTCTTTATATATTTTTTCTTTTTATTTATTTTCTTTATTTCTTGTTCCTTTTCTAATTCCATTTAACTCATTTTTTCTTTTTATTTCTTTATTTCTTGTTCTTTTTCTAATTTCATTCAACTTCTTTTTTTTATATTCTTTTTCTCTTCATAATCTAATTTCATTTACTGTTTTTACTATTTTTTTATTATTTCTGTTTTCACACAATAAGAAAAAATAACTGATCTAGTAAATATTGTTCACCTTTTTTTTTAATATAATTAGTATAATACATCTTTTGTCTTTTTCTCATTTTTTAATTCAATTATTAAACTGAAATAATATCAGTGGTCACTTGATCTAATTCACTGAATATCACACTGACTGCTGTGAGCGCCATAAATTAAATAATCAGATTCTAAGAATCAACACGTGGTTGCCATGCAAACCTTGATCTCCTTCCCTACAAATATCAGTATACACTCTACCATTAGCAGTAATACAACCAGTTATGGAGCAAGAAAATATAATCTACGGCCACCAAATCTCCATATATACTAGTTAGAATATAAATGATAATAAAATATTAAAAAATTCAATAAAAGTATAAGTAGCAAAAAAGACTTGTAGTACCATATGATACCAATATGGTATACATGTATACCAACATAGTATATGCTCGCTCTAGAATATTACTACAACTATCTATGACTATACTACTGTACCAAAACATTAAAGGATGCAATAAAAGTATGAGAAAATTACATGCTCGCATTTCAAGCTAAATATTCGCAAAGCAACCTGCTCATTCCATATACTAACAAGGTATATAATTGTATGGGGTCGTTCCAACAAGTGCCTATAACTATATAAACTATTACATAATACATATAATCTATGTCCGTCGGCAACAAAAAATTCCAGCACTGCAAATCATGTTCATATAAATAATTTCAGAATAGAATTCACTTAAAAATGCAGCTAAAACAACCAAAAAATGTTCAAACTACTATATGATACCGATATGGCATATAACTATACCAACATGGTATACAATTTTACTAGTTAATTCCCGACAACTATATGTCTATACTACTATTACATAACACACATGTATAAAGAGAAAAATAAAAAAAATAGTGTACCACATATTAATATAATAAAGTATTTCAAGATATATATTTTTTTTTGGTAATTAGTCACCTGTAAAACTGTACAAACCATAGCATCGCTTACACAGTTAGCTATCTCATTACAAAAACTCATCTGCTATATCCTACCCTTCTCTAAATATTCATAAGAAAATATAACTATGGACTACATTTTGAATACTAGCAGTAGCTCTAACAGTACATGTGTACGCTATCTCTCGAGCAATACTATTCCAATCACGTGCCCTTTTTTCAAAGATTCTCAAATTTCTCCCAATCCAAATAGCATGAACTATTTCTGCATATACCAGTCTGAATATTCTTGCTTTTGTGGTCTTGCCTTTAGCATGCTGTATACTCCAGCCCATATGCTGCTCCCAGTTATGCTTCCTTATATAATCATGCTGCATCCATTGCATAAGCTTCATCCATATGTTCCTAGCAAAATCACACACGACAAACAAATGATCTCTATTCTCCTCATGGTTGTGACATAAAGAACATTGTGTATCCACTGTCAATCCCCACTTGATCAATCTATCTGTGGTTGGGAGTCTTCCATGTAATAGCATCCACATAGTATACTGTGCTTTTGACCTCGCACAGTTCTGAAATATTAGACATTTCCACGGCACTCGAGTTTGTTGTCCCAGCAGCTGAAAGTATATATGTCGAGTAGTAATAGTGACCTGTTTATTCCTCTGCACCAGATTGTGATCAGCTCTAGCATTGAAGATTTGTCTGAGCATCCAACAGGCTTTCTTGGGAGCTGGCATTTGCATGAATTGTTGCCCTTTGATATAATAAGAACGGATCCATTTAATCCACAGCCTATCTTGTTTTGCTTCCACATCCCAGCATATTTTTGCAATAGCTGCTCTATTCCATATATGAATATTCACCAAATTTAGACCGCCACAGGATTTAGGAGAGCACATCTTTTCCCAAGATATCAATGCCTTCTTAGTTATGGTATTGGTAGATGACCATATATAACTTCGACAATATGCATCAATAGTTTTAAGTACCTTGACTGGTAAGGGTAGAATCTAAGCCCAGTATGCTTGTACTCCAAAAATGACACTTTGAACTAGTTGTACTCTTCCTGCATATGATAGTTTCTTAGCTGTCCATGAGAATATTCTTGCTACTATTTTTTGAATGAGTGGCTGCCATTGGATCATTGATATCTTTTTTGTTGACAGGGGAATGCCTAGATATTTGAAAGGCATTTCCCCTTGTCCATACCCTAGATGCAGTAAGATTTTATCTCTTTCATCTCTTGGTACCCCTCCAAAATACACTGAACTCTTCCCCATATTTGCTTGCAGTCCTGAAGCTTGAACAAAGTGTTTGAAGCATCTGTGCATAGCCTTTACTAATGATAAGTCTCCTCTTGCAAATAGCAGTAGGTCATCAGCAAAACTTAAGTGTGTAATACCAAGTTTGGCACATTTTGGATGGTATCTGAACTCTTTGTCCTCCTTTAATCCATGAAGACTCCTACTGAGATATTCCATGGCAATGGCAAATAGGAAGGGTGATATGGGATCACCTTGCTTGAGCCCTTTTTTTGCATCAAAAGGGGTAGTAGTCTCTCCATTGATCAAGATAGTGTAATTGACTGTTTTGACACACTCCATGATCCAGCTGATGAATTGAACAGGGAAGCCCAAACTTTCCATTACCTGCTCCAAGTAGATCCATTCCACTGAGTCATAGGCTTTCTGTAAGTCTATCTTAATCATGCATCTATCTGAGCTGTGTTTCCTTGTGTAAGCTTTAACCAATTCATGAGCCATGATAATATTGTCTGCAATTCTCCTCCCAGGAATAAATCCTGCCTGATTTTCACAAATGATGCTAGCAATAACCTTCTGCATTCTTGCTGCTAGTATTTTGGAGATCATCTTATAGAGTAGAGTACAGCAAGCAATAGGTCTAAAGTCTTTCACTGTGACTGTCTTGTCCACCTTTGGAATTAGTGTGAGGGTAGTGCAATTAAGTGCCTTATACAGTCTCCCAGTACTAAAGAATTCCTTAACAGCTTCACAGATCTCCACTTTGATAACAGGCCATGTCTTCTTAAAAAAGCAAGCATTGTAACCATCTACTCCTGGAGCTTTGTCCTCCCCTATATTCTGCAGTCCTTCAAATATTTCTTGATCAGATATTTCTGCAAATAGTTGCCTTCTTTGCTGTTTGGATACCACATGCCCTTGCTTCATGATCTCCCTATTTATTGATGGTAGATTTATTGCTGCAGTCCCCATCAATGATTTGTAGAATTCAATGATTTCCTGTTTGATCTTATCAGTATCATTCAGCTTCTGACCATCTAGGGATGTGAGTTCTTTAATCTGCTTCCTTTGATTTCTCTCCTTCAACATAACAGAGAAGTATTTGGAGTTAGAATCCCCCAGCTTAATCCATTTTGCTCTAGACTTTTGCTTTAGGACACTTTCCTCTATAAGAGACCATTTTTCCAGCTGATGAAGGGCATTTTTCTCTTGCTCCAGCAGGCCATCAGTATAGTTAGTGTAATCCTCTCTTGTATCTCTTATAGTTCTTCACGAGCCCTATCAATCTTGTAAGCAATAGATCTAAACTCCTCATTATTTAAGGTTTTAAGTCTAGCTTTCAAGGTTTTCAATTTCAACCATATATTCTGCATTCTCCACTTTGTCACATTCTGCTCCCATACTTCTTGCACTATTTGTATAAACCTGCCATGATCTGCCCAAACATTTAGAAATTTGAATGGAATTTTGCCTAGCCTTGAATTCATGAATATTGAAAGGAGCATAGGTGAATGATCAGATATTTGAGGCAAATCATATTCATTTTGAACCTGTCCCCATTACATCATCCACTCAAAATTTCCAAACATCCTATCAATTCTGCTTCTGATTCTGTCAGTGCCATCTTGTTTGTTCGACCAAGTGTAGTGATAATAGGTGAATTTGACTATAATCACACCTTAAATAATCACCTTCTTGTGTAGTTTTAATGCTAAAAGTGATAACAAAATGCTCTTATTAGTGCTTTTCATGATTTGTAGGTGAAATATGTATAAGGAAGGCTAAGGAGCAGTTTTGGAGTTAAAAGTGATGAAAAAGAGGCCAACTGTGAAATTTCCCAAGTGAACCACGCAAAATAGGCCGAAGATTCAGAGCACTGGGTCCACCGCGGTTCCACCGCGACCGCGGCAGAACCGCGGTGGGAAGCAGCTGCAGAACCTTAGTGATTCCGCGAGGGTGTTTGGCCGCGGTTCTACCGCGACCGCGGTAGGCGCAGAAACTTCAAGGACCAAAGTGTCAATTACGGGATTTTTAGACCTAAACCCTATTTAAAATATTAGACTTCGCCCAAGAGAGGCATGTATTGATTTTTTAGGTTTCTTAGCAAGGAAAAAGATTGTGAGAAAATACTCTAAACATCTTTCTTCTTTTCTTTTGATTTTATGATGAATTCAATCTTAGTTTATTTTCCCATAGCCATGAGTAGCTAAATTCCTTGTCTAAGGCGTTGATGGAACCTATTGGGTGATGAACTTCTTGTTTATGTTAATACAAATTGCGAGTTTAATCTTTATTTGTTCAACTTCGTGTTCGTTGTAGTTAATTGACAGGATCCTCAATTAGCTGTGCCTATTTAGTGTGCATAACTTGGAAAAGAGTGCATATTTAGGGTATTGTTGAACAACACCACTCCTAAATTATTAGAGGAATCTATAATTGCGGGTTTAAAGGCGGGATTAGGAATAACGAAGCCTTGGGTGCAATCTAAATTGAATTGTGCTAAATAAAGCAAGCTAGTGTATCTCGGAAAAGTGCAATAGTAGATTACTGTGATTACTCGGGAGAGATTTGCGGCAAGATTAGCGTTCATGATTGATAGAGATGTGTGGGTAAATTTGTATGAGCATAAACAGAAGGAATTCCATCAATAGGGGAAATTATTGCCTTAGCTTTTTCTCATAATTGTTTACAACCCTTATTTTTTACTTAGTTACAGCCATTTAGTTATTTGCAAGCTAGTTATTAAAGAACACTCAACTGAGATTTGAATATTTGGGAAGCTGGTTCTGAAGACTTAGTGGGTCTGAAGATAGCGGTTGATATGTTAACTCTCTGTGGATTCGACCCTGGGCGTAATACTCGGGTTATATTTGCAACGTCCGCAGAGTCCTTTTTATAAGGCATAGTTGGGCGTGATCATGTAGTAA
Organism: Nicotiana attenuata; assembly: GCF_001879085.1. Taxonomy (NCBI): domain Eukaryota; kingdom Viridiplantae; phylum Streptophyta; class Magnoliopsida; order Solanales; family Solanaceae; genus Nicotiana; species Nicotiana attenuata. Next base: position 11,054,252 of record NC_031994.1, read on the forward strand.
TCACCCTTCCATAGCAATTCACTCAACTGTAGAGTTTGAATGCAGTTAGCAAAATCTTGAGTTTCAGTATATGTTATAGGATTGCCCATTAGTCTATCTTGGGAATATAGAACTGCATTGAAATCTCCTCCAATTAACCAAGGAGTGGTTATGTTTGCAGCCATTTTATGAACCTCTGCCCATAGTGCCTTCCTTTGCTCAATTGTGTTAAGTCCATAGACTACTGTTATTAGGCAGTCTATCTTTCCTACATTATCTGTAATTTGACAATGCACATATTGATCCCCAGCTTTGAGTAACTTCACACTATACCATCTTGGATCCTATAATACCCAGACCCTACCATTTTGAGCATATTGGTAGTTATTTATCCCTTCCCAATCAGGTGCAATAGCTTTAGTAACTCTCTTGAAATTGTGTTCTTTCACTCTGGTTTCCATTAGGCCAGCTATCTTGACATTTTTGCATTTGATATAGTTAGCCAATTCCTTCTGTTTATACCTCTTATTGACTCCCCTCACATTCCAGAATAGCCAATTAGTTAGCATGTTAGGTGTCCTCCTCCCCTATCTAGGGGTAATTGTTGCACATCCCCAGTTCCANTGTGCCCCGCCATTGAGAGAAAGTTAGATTTCCACCCTGATAATCTAGCTTTGAAATTATCTAATATGTACTGAAAATCATTTGAAGTTGGTTTTTTCACAAACAGCGGGAATCCAAGGTACTTACCAAAGAGGATACCCTCCCTCATGTTAAAAGATGTTAGGACAAAATTTTTGATTAATTGTGAAGTGTTTTTGGAGAAATATATTTTTGATTTTTTAAAGTTGATACTTTGGCCAGATTTTTGTGTAAGAATTATTAGCGTGTCAATTATAGTGTGTACAGTTGATGTACTTATTTTAGATGTTAAGGTGATATCATCTGCAAAAAGTAGATGAGATATTTGAGGTCCTTTGTTGGATAGCTTGATAGCTTTCCATTGTTGATAATCCACTAACTGGTGTATTTGTCTTGATAGTCTTTCCATACATAAGATGAAGATGTAAGGGATAATGGGTCACCTTGCCTAATGCTCCTTGATGGGTTTGAAAGAAGGTGAAGCGTGCCCATTAATAAGGATTGAAATGGAAGTAGTTGTAATACAAGGCATAATAAGAGAGATGATTTTATGAGGGAAATTAAAGAAATGTAAAGTTTCTTTAATAAATCCTCATTCCATTTTGTGGAAGGCTTTTTCAAGGTCTCATATCATCTTCAGAGTGAAATCTGATGACGTAATAACCTTCCTCATGAAGAAATACATCTGGTTCCCTCACACTTGCCCAATTAACATTTATATATCTTTTCATAGTGTTGTATCCTGGGGTATCTCCTAGAATGTATACAATTAAGGCACATTTCCACTTCTCAGTTTCAGATTCAACCTCTTCCTTATCCAATTGCACAATTACTTGACCATTGACAATTTCCAATGGAATATACGAGAGAGACATACCATTTGCTGCAGATCTGTTCTTCTGGAATAGATTAGACCATGTTTTAGGGCCGACATCTTTTGTCACTAAGGCTGGTTTCATCACTCCTTGTTCTTCCTCCGCAATTGTTACTGTTGCATTAGCTACTGTAGCATGCAGACCCTGATCCTTCATTTTTTCCTCCAATTGCACTTTTGACGCAGAAGCTGGAGGTGTTGTGAGATCTAACTTCTTCGAAACTCCTGAGCTAGATGCACCCCCAGTGTTCCTCCATTGAGCTCTAGTGTCCGAGTTAAGTTCTAGGTCTGGCGTTTGCAGATCAGTCTCCTCTTCTGTTGGTTTGCTATGTGTGGTAGTTGGTCTTTCTGAGCTGGTAATGATAATTTTTTTGGGTCTTCCTCGCCCTCTCCCCCTCCCTCTCGCCATGATGACCAGGTTCAACGCACGTTAACTAACGTGAGCTGAGAGCATTCTATTAATAAAAGAAAATCAAATAGTGTACCAACTAAATGCAGCTAATACAACCAAAAAATGATTCAACTAGCATATGATACCAAATATAGTATATAGCTATACTATTAGGGTATATAGTTGTACGGTGTCGTTCCAACAACTGCATATAACTATAAAAACTATTACATAATGCACTAAATCTATGTTCATAGGTACAGGAAAATCCAACACAGCAAAACATGATCATATAAATCATTTCAGAACAGAATTCACTTAAACATGCAGCTAAAATAACCAAAAAAATATTTCAATTACCATATGATACCAATATGACATATAATTATACCAATAGGGTATACAGTTCTACTAATTAGTTCCAAGCAACTATATATGACTATACTTCTATTACATAATACACATGCATAAAGAAAAAAATCAAAAAATAATGTACCACATATTAATATAATAATCTATTTCAAGATATTGTACTATAATACTATTATATAAAACAAAGGCATAAAAAAAATTAAAATGGTTATATAATACACATGCATAAAGGAAAATTAAAAAAATTCAACTGCACTATTCTACTATTATTAAAGAAAAATCAAATAGTGTACCAATTAAATGTAGCTAATACAACCGAAAAATGTTCCAACTAACGTATGATACCAGTATAGTATATAGTTGTACCAACATGGTATACAATTGTACATAAAGAGTTTAAAAAATTTAATTTAGTTATTAAACTGAAATAATATCAGTTGTTAATAAAATGTCAAAAAATTATAAAAGGACCTAATGATAAGAGTATACCATTAAATTATATAGTATACTATAATAGTATATTATTGGAATGAACTATATACCAAAATGATATATAATATATCATTTTCGTATACAGTACCAATTCTTCTTCGCTAGTCCAACGCAATAAATTATACACTATTGAATTAACCAAAATGGTATATAATATGTTATTTTGGTATATAGAGGATTGGTTCATTGCTTTAAAAAAAATTTAGTAGTATACTATTGTAGTTAATTATATACTCTTGAATTAATTATTGTATATCCATACAGTATATAATATACCATTTTGGTATACAATACAAATCTGTTCTTTGCTTGTTCAACTCAATTTCAACCCAAAATTTTAAAATCTACTCTAAAATCTCCACCAAATTGACTCAGAATATAGCCACATCCTCCATTTAATCTTCGAACATATTCGGTCAGAATCGGATCAAAATAACCACAAACTCAACAAATCCAATTTATGAGTTTCAAGCTTCAAGGTCCTCCAATGGCAGATTAATGTTTGTCACAATTAAATCTTCAAAAATCATGAATAACACCACAATCTACACATCATAAAAAAATACCCACTAAATTTCAACAATAAACACTTCAAAACCCAAATGAAAATTCATATCTGAAATTTTTAACTTATGCACATGGAGGACGCAAGCAGTCATAAGAGGACGCAAACCTGGAAGTCAATGCTGTTATAACTTATAAGTCCAACTGATTGCGTCGAATTTTTTTTTTTAAATTTTATTTTTCGACTTCAAGGGATTCCGGAGTTAACTCAAGGATAATGTATATATTCATTGTTTTTCCCTTTCTTTTTATATCAGTTATTATGTGTTGATTTATATTTTACACACAGATTATTGCAATACATATTACAATATTTACGTTAGGACCAGTTGACAACTTAGCGATTGATGAGAGTTTTTACTTCAAATGAGAGGGCAAATAGCTAATGAGTGGGCGGGTAAATAATTTGGGCTGCATAGGTAGGAAAAGTAAATAGTTTAGGTCTGAGTATTAAAGTGTAAATATTTTGAACTTAATTGGTATAAAGTGAGATTTTTTCATAACTTTAAGAACGGGTATACAGGCCTACTGAAAATCACAGGCCCAATTAAGCATCTACATTGGTTAAAATAGCACGGGCTAGTAAGTTTTCGGACTGGTCATTCAAAAATAGCCAGCGTTTGCAAAGTCATTGAAAAATAGCCACTATTTTGTTGCAACGCTGAAAGTTCCAGCATAATATACTGGAGATCGGTGCACTTGTGTATGAACTTCCAGCATATTATGCTGGAACTCCAACACGCGGAAAGTTCTAGTATATTATGCTGGACCGGTATATTATACTGGAACTACACTATAATATAGTGGAGTTCCAGTATATTATACTGGAGTATTTTTCCGGATTTGAACAATATTTTCGTTCAGATTTATCTTTACATGAAAAATGATTAAATTTCGATTACTTTTGAAAGTGTGGCTATTTTTGAATGACCACTTATAAATCTGGCTAGTTTTGAATTTCTCCCTCTACATTGAGACTCTGGCTGCTACCCGTTTTAAATTGTTTTTGGCTGATTTACACAATTAACCACTTTTGTGGTCTTGTATTTTAAGAGTTGGCCACATTGTTAAAATTGGACCGGTGGTCTATAGTTCAAAAGTGACCACCTGATCTGAAGTTTATTCAAAACTAATATTCAGACCACCGATCTAATGTTAAAATACATGGCCACAAAAGTGGCCACTCGGGAATAAATAACACCAAGTGTTTATCCTCATACGAAAGACCGTGAAATAATTCAACAGAGTTGATGAAGTTCGCAACCAACTTAATTTGAAATTTTGGTCTCATTCTCCATCGACTAAAAGAAATTCTAGATACGACTTTTATTTTGCATTTTATTCAAGGAGGATTATTTTATAGAGTAAAATCCAGTTTACCCCCTTAACCTTTAAGGCTTGAGAATGTAGTAAAATCAACTTCTTTCTCAACATCTAGTGAACGGATACTACCCATCTCTTTCACTTAAGAATATTTTCATTATGTGTTGTGTCCAATCCAGTATCTTTCTCTTTGTCAATTTTCATCGATGAATCCATATTCCTTCAATCCAACAGCAAGGAATTCCATCTGAGAACTTCACTTGTAGACTTTTTTTGTCTATATCTTTCAGGATGTTCATTATTTATTATGTGGTGCTTTATAGAATGGTCTAAAGCCATGTGCGGCAGACACATTCTACTAACGACGATATATGATTAAAGTCAGGGGCGATTCGGCGTATTTTGTGGGCTAAAGCCAAATTTTATGAGTAGCCTTAATTTTTTATTTATTTATTATTTTTTAATTTGAAGTTCATTATTCTAGTTTTTAGATGGCAAAGTTATTAATAATTTTTTTATAATCAATTTTTTCTAATAATTCTTTCTTAATTAACAGTATAGTCCATCCGTTTAACCTCTTTTCGGATATTATTGAGCTTAGTTAAGATTTTATCAATTTTAATTTCGAAATACTTCTTTCTGCTGAAGTAACGGTAACATGAGTTATTAATATGATTCTATAAGCAATATAGGCATTTGGAAAAGAATCAAATCTTTTTATTTGATTGGGTATAGTATATCAATTAAACTGTTATCTTCTAATTGTACTATTTTCCTTAATACTTTTAATTTAGAAAATAAATCTAAACCATCAATATCAGATTGATTATTATGCTTCAAGGAACACTCAAGGTTAAGGTGGTATTTTTCCAAATTTCCATCATCTAGTGATCTCAATTTTTTACGCTAAATAAAAAATAAAAATATTTTCATATGCTTCAAATTGTTCAAATCTATTTTGAAGTGAAAAAAATAGTCTTGTCTACTATGTATAAACAGTAATTAACTCTGAAAGACTTTTCGAGAGATTTTGAGATTTCAATATCAATATTCTCATCAATTTTTTTTTTTTAAATTTTATATATCACATGTTTCTTACGAAATTCGGGTTTGATTTTTATTTCAGATGCAATTTCCTAGGCAGAAATCATACCAGTTGTAAATTCTTTTACCCCTTAAACTTTTAATACCATAAATTTTAAAAGTCATTTTTTTTTCTTAAATTCCATGATGAGTCAAACGATCTCATCTAAATTGGAACATATGGAGTATATAATATATTTGGTGTAACGAAAAATGGTGCCCCCACAAATGTGGGGCCTAAAGCAGTTGCCTTACCTGCTTTAGGGTAGGGCCGCCCCTGATAAAAATATTGTGGAGTTTCCTGTGAGGTGCCATTTTGTTCATTCTGGGACTTATGGGAACAAAGCCGAGTACTCTTGCTACAGGGACAAAAGCTCTAAGGGAGAGCTGAGATGTTCTTGAAATTCACTTCATCTTTTGGTAGATATTGTTCTTGTGGGGTTGGGGCTTAGAATGCTTTATGGGTCCTTTCTCTTCTCATTTTCCTTGTTTTTTTGTTTGCGTGTTGCATGTTTGTCATGAGTGTTTGAAAAAAAGGGAGTGTGTTCCTTGAGTGGTATTAAACTTAGCACATTTCAAGCCAGGGGCGGAGCTAACCCTTTAGTTATGGGTTACGTTCAGCCAAACCCACTAGCTTTTATCCATACTTCATATTTGTCTTAAGAAATTTATTGAATATGTAAAATTATTAATTTAGAACCCAGTAATTTAAAAAAATTAGAATCCTGAAACCCATAAACTTTAAATCTTAGCTCCGCCTGTGTAATTCAAGCAAGCTCAAACTTAAAGATAGGCTATCGTAATGGCAAAATGATAGGGTATCATAAAGCATTTTTATCACCTAAACGGACTAGGGTGGTGGGTAAAGAAAGCAATTAATTATCTAATCAGTGTTGGAGCTAGGACTGTCAATTCAAAATATATAGAAGTAAACGGATAATTAATAAGCCAAGGAGATTCAACATCTACTATATATACATAAAAGGTAATTTTAATCTAGTAAATAGTATAATCTTTCGACTAAGGAGGTTCAAATGAAACTCTTGTGTCCCTTGCTATGCCATCAGAATTGAAAAATAAGTTCATAATTTACAAAGGAATACATCACTCATTCTTATTGAAAAGAACTTTATGAACGGTGGATATCACACTCAATAAATATATATTTAAGAAAATTTTATAATCTTAGGAAAAACGTTCAGTTGAGTTTCAATGTTTTTAACTTTTAAGTGGAGGAAAAGAACAAGAGAAATCTCAATATCTCATTGCAAAAATGGAAAGTATGCAAGTTCCATTACTCACTCACTAACCTTTTTAAACAAAACAAGTGAAAGTTTAAGTAATCGAGAAACTACACTTGATTAAGAAGATTCTTTCTCTTTGGGTTACGTAAAGAAAATGAAATTCTGATTAATGGAATTGATTTCCTTGTTTAATATCATGCCAAATTCTTTTTTATTTTTTGCCAAAATAAGGGAAATTGTAGAGAATGCATAAAATTGCACTACATTCAATGTTTTTGTGTCGTAAACACCGTATTGGAAATATCTAATCACATAAATGAAAAGCTTTGTTTTCTTATAAACTTCTACTATGTTCTAATCAAGTACCAAATAAATTGTTATGAATTCAAAAATACGGAAATTAAAATTCTTAGGTTTAAATAGCTGTTAGTTAAAGAATTGATGAAATAATGAAATTTGCATTTGAGTAGAAAGTACTCGTGATCGAAAGAGAAACTGTGATTTTTTTATGTTTGAGTAGAAAATATTTATGATCGAAAGAATTATTAGAGGAATTGTTATACAGAAAATCCTATGCTAGCTAAATTATATGTTTTATATTATAATACAAGTCATATATTATCCTATGACCTAATTCTACATTAATCTGTTTAAAAGTTTAAATATTTCCAAAAATGATCGTTTTCTCGAATAATTTAAAATGATATATAATAATATTCTTTTATATTATTTCAGATGTGTGGTGATCTTTCTACAAACTTATCAATTATTTCACAGACAGATAGTCTTTTAATAATTTTATTTAAACTAATGGTAAAGAAAATGGACTCTGTGATAACACCAAAAACTAGCTCATGAGATGAATATTGTTTGAGATTATATAAGAAGATAACAACTCATTTTTTAAACCAATGTAGGATATTCTAACAATCTTGACATGCCGCGGAGGGAAGAAACATCATCTCGATGTTCACCGAATCGCTTGTCTAGCCTATGCTTTGGAAGCCTAGATAGGTTTAAGATCAGAAAAAAGAGAGGAAGAATCGACGAGGCAAGTGTTCTCAAAGAGAAAACCGTGATGGAAAAAGCGTAAGGAGAATTCTAAACTCGAGATGTTAGAAGGTGCAAAATCAATGGGTGCCAGAGCTAATATAATTGCTTCAACAAGAGCTGCTATCGGTATTGAAAACGTCCTTATTTCTTCGGTTTATTCCATGGTACGAAATCCATCATTGGCAAAATAATTATTTGGTTAGATGAAAAATATAGGATTAGGACCCAACATTGGATAAACAAAAAATATGGATGGTATGCCTTTTAATTCACTTCCAAAAGTCAGCTTGTCAGGCGAGATCGAATTGACCAAGACCATATATCAAGTCATTAGCTCATTAATTCCCTACACTAATGTGGGACACTATAATAATTTTTGATAATTTATTTAAGTATCACTTTAATCCTAATTTTTATGTAGACGAAATGGCTGGTAAGAAAATAAAAAGAAGGAAGAAGAAAGAAATAGATTTTACTTTAATAGAACGCATACACCATGGTATTTTAATTTATTAAATCAAAACTTTCCAAAACAACAGAATTTGCTTGGTGGGTAATGCTCATGCATTGAACATTAAAAACAACAAATGGAAAGTAAAACCAAAGTTGATAAAGGGAATACACAAAAAAACACACATGGGGGCACCATGTTATGTTCTGAGAGTTTAGAGAATGGATGAAAAGAGATAAGATTGAAAATGTTTTTAATAAAAAACACATGATACCTTCACTATGTCTTTTGTGCATTACATGTGATTTTGTTCAATCCTATGCTTACTTGTACACCACATACTCCGAATAAAGTAGGAGAATTACATTTAACATGATTATAATTAATTGCATGAGGAATATGCAATTATGAAAAGGGTTCGGTGGATGAGGTTACATCATATAATGCCCCCTCCCCGCTCCCCCCACCCCTCTCCCCACACCCCCCCCCCCCCCAAAAAAAAAAAAAAAATCTTTAGATTTCTTTTAACCCCACCATAGATTTAGAGATTGATTTAAAGCAAGTTCACTAGATTCGATTGAACTTATTGTATATATATATATATATATATATATATATATATATATATATATATATATATATATATATA
>NC_031994.1:11063388-11067379 GCF_001879085.1 Nicotiana attenuata
TATATGGGAGGTCATAAGCATCTATATCGTAAAATTAATTTTCGACAAAATGAAAAAAATTATATAACTATAGAATACGACCCCAATCGAAATGCATACATTTGTCCCATACACTATAGGAATGGTGAAAAGAGATATATTTTACATTCTAGAGGAGCTATAATTGGAGATACCATTGTTTCTGGTACAGAAGTTTCTATTATAAATGGGAAATGCTCTACCTTTGAGTGCGGTTTGAACTATTGATTTACGTAATTGGAAATAACTAATTACGTTTACGACGAAACCTAGAAATAGATCACTGATCCAATTTGAGTGTCACGACCCGAATTCCCCACCGTCGGGATCGTGATGGCACCTAACTCTTGAATGTTAGGCAAGCCAACAATTACGGTTCTAACACATTAATAATTAACCCAAACAGAAATAAATAATAACTAAAGCTAAACAGATATAAAGTGCGGAAGTGTTATAACAGCTCAAAAACTCCAATATATATCTACCCCAATGATCTGGTGTCACAATTCACAAACGTCTAAGAAATTCTACAAATACTGGTTTAAAAGAAATACATCTGTTGTTGTTTACCTGGAAAATGGTAATGACAATTATATTTGACTTTGTGGTTCTAAAAATATGTGATTTATTTTAATACTAGTTGTAAAGTAATAGATGCTAAGTTTAAGTAAAGAAAATAAGAAATGCAAACCAAAGCTATCACAAAACCGAGCCTTGAGCTGGCTGGAACAGAAGCTTCGAGGTAGTAAGGGCAGTCGGTAATGAATTATTGATGAAAACACAATGATAATGAAGGCCTCAAAGATAGCCCTTTGCGGTTAATAATGAACAATAAATGAAGAACAATAAACGAACAATGAATGAATGATGAGAGAATAAGCAATAAATGTGTAGAACAACCGTTTGAGCACGTTTAAAGAAGAGTAGAGAATGTTGTATTGTATTCAATATGTTGTAGTCTCCTTACAAAATGACAAGGGTTCCCTTTATATAGGAGGGGAGAATCCCAACATGGTACATGTCTAATAATGATGGTACATGTCTAATAATGATGTTACATGTCTAATAATGACGAGGAAAAGCTATTGGTACAGCTGTATAACGGCTCAGTATGGGTTTGTACTATTCTTGCAGACTCTGTCAGTCCCCATCGCGTGCCATCGGGAGTTTCCCGCCTTTCCATGACGGTCGTCGATTTTCATGCTGCCTCGAGGTACGCCATGACGAGTCTTCGATATGCCCTGCTGAAGCGAGTGCTTCAAGGACGAGCTTTGGCTGTGCTTCGATCCCATCGAGGCCGGGCTCGACATGCCATAGAAGCCTTAAAATCGACCTTCCCTGATTTTGACCGTATACAGTTGTCGAAATGGAAAGAGACAGGAAATCCAAAACAGGGGGAAGGGGACTCCAGGGTCTGCGAACGCCGACAGATCTACCTTGGGTCTCCCGTGGACTGAAGGCAGCAACCCAAACTCTACTCACGAGGTCCGGCACCGAAATCTACACAGAAAGTGCAGAGTGCAGTATCTGTACAACCGACCCCATGTACTGGTAAGTGTCGAGCCTAACCTCGGGAAGTAGTGACGAGGCTAGGACACGACAATCATATGAACCTGTGCAGTTAAATCTTATACGAGAAAACAATATTAATAGAAATTTAACAGATAAAGACAGGAAGGGGAACATGCTGCGGGGAATATCAAGTTCTGACAGTAATTCAATAGAGAAGCAAAGTAAACACCATATTTAAACCAACAGAAATAATGACACAGTATCACATGCACAGCATCACCCTACGTGCTTTTACGCTCGTCCTCACCATAATAAACAACAGAAACGACACGGCATTACCTTCGTGCATTAACTCTCATAATCATGGCACGACATCACCCTTCGTGCATTAACACTCAAATCATGGCCCGGCATCACCCTTCGTGCATTAACACTCACAAAATATGGCACGGCATCACCCTTCGTGCATTAACACTCACTCACAATATTGTGCACGACATCACCCTTCGTGCTTTACACTCTTCCTCACCCAAAAAATAGAAACAAGAACATCCCGGCAAGGGAATCAACAATAACCAGTTTCATTTCAACAGTTAACTTCACAATATAAGTCTCATCTTGAGTCAATACTCAACAAATATCCAATACCAAGAAAAATATCATAAGACTTGTTCAACATGGAGAATCATAAGTTTAAGCATGAACAGTACGTAACAAGAGACACAACGGTCACGGTGTAAGACTCACTTGCATGCTCAACATCGACGTATAGATACTCGTCACCACACCAATACGTCGTACTCAACACTAACACGTAGCAAATAAGACAACAACACCTAATCCCTCAAGCTAAGGTTAGACCAAACACTTACCTCGATTCCACGGCCAAACTCAAACCTCAAATACCGCTTTTCCTTTAGTTTCCACTTCCAAACCGCCTGAATATATGCACAATTAACTAATTAACGTCAATTAAACCGATTCTAATGCATGAGTATAGATTTCCCAACAATTTTCCTTAAAAAGTCAAAAACCGACCTCAAGCCCGCTTGGTCAAAACTCGAAGTTTGGGCCAAAACCCAATTACCCACTAGCCCAAATATGCAATTGGTTTTGAAATCCAACCTCAATTTGAGGTCTAAATCCCCAATTTTTAGAATTCCTAAATTCTACCAAAAAACACCCAATTACCCATGAAAAACTCTAGATTTTGTGATGAGATCTTGTAAAAAGATGAATTAGATTAGAGGAAATGAGTTAGAAATCGTTTATCTATGATTTGAGGAAGAACTCTTCTTTGGAAAATCGCCTATGGGAGCTTAGGGTTTGAAAATTTGAGTGAATGAGTTGAAATCCCGTCTAAGTCATGTTTTGATCAGTTGCAGATGTCGCACTTGCGACATCGCAAATGCGAACCTACTGAATGTCTGGTACATTTGCAATTGCGAACCTTTGGTCGCAATTGCGAGGATTCCCCCTCCCTGATGACTTCGCAAATGCGAAGATATGTTCGCAAATGCGAACTATGCTGGCCCAGATCTTCTTCGCAATTGCGATTAAAACCTCGCAATTGCCAAGCCTGTGAAGCTCGCAAATGCGAAGCCTGATCTCGCAATTGCAAGATCAGGGGCCTGCAACAGATACCAGATGCAACAGCAGATTTTCTAAGTCCAAACTCACTCCGTGGCCTATCTAAAACTCACTCGAGCCCTCGGGACTCTAAACCAAACATGCATACAAGTCTAAAAACATCATACGGACTTTCTCGTGCGATCAAATCGCCAAAATAACATCTTAAACAACGAATTTAACACCAAAACTCATGATTTTCTTAGAACACTTGAAATTTCTAATTTCGCAACCGGACGTCCGAATCACATCAAATCAGTCCCGTATCTCACCAAATTTCACAGACACGACTTAAATACCATATCAAACCTGTACCGGACTCCGGAACCAAAATACGGGCCCGATACCAACGAGATCACACACTATTCCATTTCTAAAAATCCTTATATTTTCCAGCAAACAAGTTTCTTCAGAAATTCATTTCCCGGGCTAGGGACCTCAGAAGTCAATTCCGGGCATACGCCCAAGGCCCATATTTTACTACGGACCCTACGGGACCGTCAAATCACGGGTCCGGGTCCGTTTACCAAAGATATTGACCGAAGTCAACTTTAATCAATTTAAAAGGCAAAATTCATTTTTTTTCTTAGATTTCACATAAAGGCTTTCCGAAAACGTGCCCGGACTACACACACAAATCAAGAAGAAAGAAAATAAGGCAGAGTGCAGTATCAGTACAACCGACCTATGTACTGGTAATTGTCGAGCCTAACCTCGGCGAAGTAGTGACGAAGCTAGGACACGACAATCATATGAACCTGTGCAATTAAATCATATACGAGAAAACAATATTAACAGAAATTTAACAAATAAAGACGGGAAGAGGAACATG
>NC_031994.1:11068680-11076416 GCF_001879085.1 Nicotiana attenuata
ATGCTACAACATACAACGTATAGATACTCGTTACCACACCTATACGTCGTACTACAAAACTAACACATAGACAAATAAGACAACAACCACTAACTCCCTACAAGCGTTAAGGTTACGAACACTACCTTACCTCGTACTTCCGACCGGACCTAACTACAAACCTCATGTATCACTTTTCCTTTACTTTCCACTTCCAAACCGCCTAATCTATGCATAATTAAATAATTAACGTCAATTAACACCAAATAAACCAATTCTAATGCATGAGTATAGATTTCCTAATATTTTCCTCAAAAAGTCAAAAATTGACCCCGGGCCCGCTTGGTCAAAACTCGAAGTTCGGACCAAAACCTGATTAGCCATTCACCCACGAGCCCATATATGCAATTGGTTTTGAAATCCGACCTCAATTTGAGGTCTAAATCCCCAAATTTCGGAATTCCTAAATTCTGCCCAAAAACACCCAATTTCCCATGAAAAACCCTAGATTTTGTGATGAGATCTTGTAAAAAGATGAATTAGATTAGAGGAAATGAGTAGAAATCGTTTACCTATGATTTGAGGAAGAACTCTTCTTTGGAAAATCGCTTATGGGAGCTTAGGGTTTGAAAATTTGAGTGAATGAGTTGAAATCCCGTCTAAGTCATGTTTTGATCAGTTGCAGATGTCGCACTTGCGACCAGAGCTTCGCAATTGCGAAGCTCATCGCAAATGCGAACCTACTGAATGTCTGGTACATTTGCAATTGCGAACCTTTGGTCGCAATTGCGAGGACTCCCCCTCCCTGATGACTTCGCAAATGCGAAGATATGTTCGCAAATGCGAACTATGCTGGCCCAGATCTTCTTCGCAATTGCGATTAAAACCTCGCAATTGCCAAGCCTGTGAAGCTCGCAAATGCGAAGCGTGATCTCGCAATTGCAAGATCAGGGGCCTGCAACAGATACCAGATGCAACAGCAGATTTTCTAAGTCCAAACTCACTCCGTGGCCTATCTAAAACTCACTCGAGCCCTTGGGACTCTAAACCAAACATGCATACAAGTCTAAAAACATCATACGGACTTGCTCGTGCGATCAAATCGCCAAAATAACATCTTAAACAACGAATTTAACACCAAAACTCATGATTTTCTTAGAACACTTGAAATTTCTAATTTCGCAACCGGACGTCCGAATCACATCAAATCAGTCCCGTATCTCACCAAATTTCACAGACACGACTTAAATACCATATCAAACCTGCACCGGACTCCGGAACCAAAATACGGGCCCGATACCAACGAGATCACACACTATTCCATTTCTAAAAATCCTTATAGTTTCCAGCAAACAAGTTTCTTCAAAAATTCATTTCCCGGGCTAGGGACCTCAGAAGTCTATTCCGGGCATACGCCCAAGGCCCATATTTTACTACGGACCCTACGGGACCGTCAAATCACGGGTCCGGGTCCGTTTACCAAAAATATTGACTGAAGTCAACTTTAATCAATTTAAAAGGCAAAATTCATTTTTTTTCTTAGATTTCACATAAAGGCTTTCCGAAAACGTGTCCGGACTACACACGCAAATCAAGGAGAAAGAAAATAAGGTTTTAAGGCCTCAGAACCCGGATTCGGATTCTAAAACAAAAGATGACCCCTTGGGTCATCACATTCTCTACCTCTAAAACAACCGTTCGTCCTCGAACGGACATAGAAAAGTACATGAGTCGGTGAAAAGATGGGGATATCGGCTTTGCATATCGGACTCGGACTCCCAGGTAGCTGCCTCTATAGGCTGACCTCTCCACTGAACACGTCCGAAGGATAACTTTTCAATCTCAACTGACGAACCTGCCGGTCTAGGATAGCTACCGGCTCCTCCTCGTAGGTCAAATCTATGTCCAACTAGACAGTGATAAAGTCTAACACGTGGGATGGATCGCCGTGATACTTCCGAAGCATGGACACATGAAACACTGGATGCACAGCTGATAAACCCGGCGGCAGAGCAAGTCTGTAAGCCACCTCTCCCACTCGATCAAGGATCTCAAAAGGTCCAATGAACCTAGGGCTTAGCTTGCCCTTCTTTCCAAATCTCATCACGCCCTTCATGGGCGACACTCGAATTCGAAGCAACACTCGCTCCCCAACCATGAATGCCACATCAAGAACCTTACGGTCGGCATAACTCTTTTGCCTGGACTGAGCTGTACGAAGCCTATCCTGAATGATCTTAACCTTGTCCAAGGCATCCCGTACCAAATCTGTACCCAACAATCGAGCCTCCCCCGGCTCAAACCACCCAAATGGCAATGACACCGTCTACCATATAATGCCTCATAAGGGGCCATCTGGATGCTCGACTGGTAGCTGTTGTTGTAGGCAAACTCCGCTAACGGCAAAAACTGATCCCAAGAACCTCCAAAGTCAATAACACAGGCGCAGAGCATATTCTCCAAAATCTTAATAGTACGCTCGGACTGACCGTTCGTTTGGGGATGAAATGTTGTGCTCAACTTGAACCGCGTACCCAACTCACACTGAACTGCCCTCTAGAAATGTGAGGTAAACTGCGTACCCCAATCCGAAATGATAGACACGGGCACACCATGGAGGCGAACGATCTCCCGGATATAGATCTCAGCTAACTGCTCGGAAGAATAGGAAACTACCACGGGAATGAAATGCGCTGACTTAGTCAGCCTATCAACAATAATCCATACCGCATCGAACTTCCTCTAAGTCCGTGGGAGTCCAACAACGAAGTCTATAGTGATACGCTCCCATTTCCACTCAGGAATCTCAATCTTCTGAAATAAACCACCGGGTCTCTGATGCTCGTACTTTACCTGCTGACAATTCAAACATCGTGCTGCATGTGCAACAATATCCTTCATCATCTCTCTCCACCTGTAATGCTGCCGCAAGTCCTGATACATCTTGGCGGTGCCTGGATGAATAGAATACCGGGAACTATGGGCCTCCTCCTGAATCAACTCACGTAATCCATCTACATTAGGCCCACAAACTCGACCCTACATCCTCAAAATTCCGTCATCTCCAACTGTAACCTGCTTGGCACCACCGTGCTGCACTATATCCCTAAGGACAAGCAAATGAGGATCATCATACTGCCGATCCCTGATACGCTCAAATAATAAAGACCGAGCGACTGTACAAGCTAGAACACGGCTGGGCTTAGAGACATCCAACCTCACGAACTGATTGGCCAAAGCCTAAACATCCAAAGCAAGCTGTCTCTCACCGACTGGAATATATGCAAGGCTACCCATACTAGCCGACTTCCTACTCAAAGCATAGGCCACCACATTGGCCTTCCCGGGATGATACAAGATGGTGATATCATAGTCTTTCAATAGCTCCAACCACCTCCCCTGTCTTAAATTTAGCTCCTTCTGCTTGAACAAATACTGCAGACTCTTGTGATCCGTGAACACCTCACATGACACGCCACATAAATAATGCCTCCAAATCTTCAGCGCGTGAACAATGGCTGCTAGCTCCAAATCATGAACTGGATAATTCTTCTCGTGAATCTTCAGCTGCTGCGAAGCATATGCAATAACCTTGCCATTCTGCATCAACACCACACCAAGTCCAACATGAAATGCATCACAATATACTGTATATGGCCCTGAACCTGTGGGCAAAACTAACACTGGAGCTGTAGTCAAAGCTGTCTTGAGCTTCTGAAAGCTCGCCTCACACTCGTCCGACAACCTGAACGAGGCATTCTTCTGGGTCAACTTGTTCATCGGGGCTGCTATAGATGAAAACCCCTCCACAAATCGACGCTAATAACCCGCGAAACCCAAGAAACTCCGGATCTCTATAGCTGATGTGGGTCTAGGCTAGTCCTTGACTGCCTCAATCTTCTTAGGATCCACCTGAATACCCTCTGCTAATACAACGTGACGTAAGAAAGCAACTGAACTCAACCAAAACTCACATTTCAAAAACTTAGCATACAATTAGCTGTCTCTCAGAGTCTGAAGAACGACTCGAAAATGCTGCTCATGCTCCTTTCGGCTGCGGGAGTAGATCAAAATATCATCAATGAAAACAATCACTAAGGAATCCAGGTAGGGCTTGAACACCCGATTCATCAAATCCATAAATGCTGCTGGGGCATTTGTCAACCCGAATGACATCACTAGGAACTCATAATGCCGGTACCGAGTGCGAAAAGCTATCTTAGGGACATCGGATGCCTAATCCTCACTGATGGTAGCGAGATCTCAAATCAATCTTCGAAAATACCTTGGCACCCTGAAGCTGATCAAACAAATCATCAATCCTCAGCAATGGATACTTGTTCTTGATGGTGACTTTGTTCAACAACCGATAATCTATACACATCCTCATCGATCCATCCTTCTTCTTAACAAAAAACACCGGCGCTACCCAGGGCGAGACACTAGGTCTGATAAAGACCTTATCAAGAAAGTCTTGCAACTGCTCTTTCAATTCTTTCAACTCTGGCGGGGCCATACGATATGGTAGAATAGAATTGGGCTGAGTGCCCGGAGCCAAATCAATGCAAAAGTCGATATCCCTGTCGGCTGGCATCCCCGGCAGGTCTGCAGGAAATACCTCTGGAAACTCCCGAACAACTGGCACGGAATCTATAGAAGGAACCTCAACACTAGAATCACGAACGTACGCCAAATAAGCCAAACACCCCGTCTCGACCATACGCCGAGCCTTCATATAAGAAATAACCCTGCTGACAGAATGATCAGGAGTCCCTCACCACTCCAATCGAGGCAACCCCGGCAAGGCTAAGGTCACGGTCTTGGCATGACAGTCCAATATAGTGTGATAAGGTGAAAACCAATCCATCCCCAAAATAACATCGAAATCAACCATATCGAGAAGTAGGAGGTCTACACTAGTCTCAAGACCCCCAATAACAACCACACACGAACGATAGACACGGTCTACAATGATAGAATCCCCTACTGGCTTGGACACGTACATGGGAGCACTCAAAAAATCACGAGGCACAACCATATATGGGGCAAAATAAGATGACACATAGGAGTATGTAGACCCTGGATCAAATAGAACTGAAGCGTCTCTACTGCAAACTGAAACCGTACCTATGATAACTGCATTGGAGGACTCAGCCTCAGGCCTGGCTGGAATAGCATAACATCGGGGCTGGGCCCCACCACTCTGAACTACATCCCTGGGATGGCCTCCTGCTGGCTGGCCTCCACCTCTAGCGGCCTGACCTCCACCTCTAACACCTCTACCTCCACCTTTAGCTGCCTGACCCTTGCCTCTAGCTGGCTGAGCGGGCGGTGGAACACCCGGTGCCTGAACCATGGCACGAGAACACTGATGCTGAGAACTACTCGAGGCTCTAGGGAAAAATCTAGCAATGTGCCTCGGATCGCCACAAGTGTAACAAGTCCTCGGCTGCGGGGACTGCTGACCCTGAAATTGACCCTGACGGCCTGAGTAACCACCCTGAAAACTCTAGAGCGGAGGTGCACTGATAGGAGCTGGTGAGGCATTGTAGGGTAGCTGATAAGAATACTGCATATGAGAACCACGACCACCTGAAGCACTGTGAGAAGCCTGAAGTGCTGAATGAAACGACCTGGGAATGGCCCCTACTAAAAAAATCCCTGCCTCTAGACGAGGCACCACTGAACCTATCAGAATGACGAGGCCTCTTGTCAGACCCCTGACCGCTCCCCTGAGCTAGAACCATCTCAACCCGCCTGGCCACATTGGCCGCATCCTGGAAAGAAATCTCGCTCCCTGTCTCCTTAGCCATGTGCAATCTGATAGGCTGAGCGAGTCCCTCAATGAACCTCCTCACTCTCTCTCTCTCTCGGTGGGGAGTATAAGGAGAGCATGACGAGCCAAATCAACAACCTAGTCTCGTACTGAGTGACAGTCATAGAACCCTGCTGAAGATGCTCGAATCGCCTGCGGTAGTCCTCTCTCTGAGTGACAGGAAGAAATTTCTCGAGAAATAGTAGAGAGAACTGGTCCCAAGTCAAGGCAGGCGAACTAACTGGTCTAGTCAACACAAAACCATTCCACCATCTCTTGGCGGACCCTATCATCTGTAATACAACAAAGTCGACCCCATTAGTCTCTACTATCCCCATGTTCCGCAATACCGCATGGCAATAGTCAAGATAATCCTGGGGGTCCTCAGAAGCTGCCCCACTGTAATAAACCGAGAAAAGCTTGGCGAACTTATCCAACCTCAACAAAGCCTTAGAAGACATAGATGATCCACCAACAGCCTGAGCTACAATAGCTGGCTGAGCTACTCCCACTAGCTAAGCTGCTGGGGTCTGGAATTGAGGAGCCATCTGCTCCGGAGGAGTCTGAGCTCCTCCCCCAGCCTGAGAGACGTCTGGTGCTACAGGGAATGTGCCAGTCCGAGCTACTCTCTCCATAAGGCCCACTAGACAGACCAGATCATCCTGAAGTAGCGGGGTAGCTATGAACCCTTCCGGAACCTGGGCTGGGCCAGCTTGAACGGTCTGTGCCGGAACCTCATCGTCAAACTCTACCTGAGGCTCCGCCGCTGGTGCTGCTGCTCGAGCTCTGGGCTGAGCTCTGCCCCTGCCTCGGCCTTTTGCACGGACTCGGCCTCGTCCTCTGCCCCTCGTAGGAGCTGCCACTAGGGGCTCGGGCTGCTGGTCACCTGATGAAGCGGTGCGTGTTCTCGCCATCTGCGAAAGAATAGAGTGGAAGTTCAATTAGCATTGAGAAATCAAATCGCACGACATAAAAGAATAGATGTGAAGTTTTCCTAAACTCTGTAGCCTCTAGGGGATAAGCACAGATGTCTCCATACCGATCCCTCAGACTCTACCTAGCTTGTTCATGAATTGTGAGACCTAGGCAACCTAGTGCTCTGATACCAACTTGTCACGACCCGAATTTCCCACAGTCGGGATCGTGATGGCGCCTAACTCTTGAATGCTAGGCAAGCCAACAATTACGGTTCTAACACATTAATAATTAACCAAAACAGAAATAAACAATAATTAAAGCTAAACAGATATAAAGTGCGGAAGTGTTATAACAGCTCAAAAACTCCAATATACGTCTACCCCAATGATCTGGTGTCACAATTCACAAACGTCTAAGAAATTCTACAAATACTGGTTTAAAAGAAATACATCTGTTCTCGAAATGGAAAGAGATAGGAAATCTAAAACAGGGGGGAAGGGGACTCCAGGGTCTGCGAACGCCGGCAGATCTACCTTGGGTCTCCCATGGACTGAAGGCAGCAACCCAAACTCTACTCACGAGGTCCGGCACCGAAATCTGCACAGAAAGTGCAGAGTGCAGTATCAGTACAACCGACCCATGTACTGGTAATTGCCGAGCCTAACCTCGGCGAAGTAGTGACGAAGCTAGGACACGACAATCATATGAACCTGTGCAATTAAATCATATACGAGAAAATAATATTAACAGAAATTTAACAAATAAAGACGGGAAGGGGAACATGCTGCAGGGAATATCAGGTTCTGACAGTAATTCAATAGAGAAGCAAAGTAAACACCATATTTGAACCAACATAAATATTGACACAGTATCACGTGCACGACATCACCCTTTGTAGTTTTACTCTCGTCCTCACCATAATAAACAACAAAAATGGCACAACATCATTCTTTGTGCATTAACTCTCATAATCATGGCACGGCATCACCCTTCGTGCATTAACACTCAAATCATGGCACGACAT
>NC_031994.1:11077732-11091838 GCF_001879085.1 Nicotiana attenuata
GTGCATTAACACTCACTCACATTATCGTGCACGGCATCACCCTTCGTGCTTTACACTCTTCCTCACCCAAAAAATAGAAACAAGAACATCCCGGCAAGGGAATCAACAATAACCCGTGTCATTTCAACAGTTAACTTCACAATATAAGTCTCATCTTGAGTCAATACTCATTAAATATCCAATACCAAGAAAAATATCATAAGACTAGTTCAACATGGAGAATCATAAGTTTAAGCATGAACACTACGTAATAAGAGACACAACGGTCACAGTATAAGACTCACTTGCATGCTCAACATCAACGTATAGATACTCGTTACCACACCTATACGTCGTACTCAAAACTAACACGTAGCAAATAAGACAACAACACCTAATCCCTCAAGCTAAGGTTAGAACACACTTACCTCGATTCCACGGCCAAACTCAAACCTCAAGTATCACTTTTCCTTTACTTTCCACTTCCAAACCGCCTAATCTATGCATAATTAAATAATTAATGTCAATTAACGCCAAATAAACCAATTCTAATGCATGAGTATAGATTTCCCAATATTTTCCCCAAAAAGTCAAAAATTGACCCCGGGCCCGCTTGGTCAAAACTCGAAGTTCGGACCAAAACCTGATTAGCCATTCACCCACGAGCCCAAATATGCAATTGGTTTTGAAATCCGACCTCAGTTTGAGGTCTAAATCCCCAAATATCGGAATTCCTAAATTCTGCCCAAAAACACCCAATTTCCCATGAAAAACCCTAGATTTTGTGATGAAATCTTGTAAAAAGATGAATTAGATTAGAGGAAATGAGTAGAAATCGTTTACCTATGACTTGAGGAAGAACTCTTCTTTGGAAAATCGCCTACGGGAGCTTAGGGTTTGAATATTTGAGAGAATGAGTTGAAATCCCGTCTAAGTCATGTTTTGATCAGTTGCAGATGTCGCATTTGCGACCAGAGCTTCGCAATTGCGAAGCTCGCAAATGCGAGGCAGGCATCGCAAATGCGAACCTACTGCATGTCTGCTACTGTCGCAATTGGGAACCTTTGGTCGCAATTGCAAGGATTCCCCCTCCCTGATGACTTCGCAAATGCGAACTATGCTGGCCTAGGTCTTCTTCGCAATTGCAATAAAAACCTCGCAATTGCCAAGCCTGTGAAGCTCGTAAATGCGAAGCCTGATCTCGCAATTGCGAGATCAGGGGTCTGCAACAGATACCAGATGCAACAACAGATTTTCCAAGTCCAAACTCACTCCGTGGCTTATCCAAACTCACTCGAGCCCTCGGGGCTCTAAACCAAATATGCATACAAGTCTAAAAATATCATATAGACTTGCTCATGCGATCAAATCGCCAAAATAACATCTTAAACAACGAATTTAACACCAAAACTCATGATTTTCTTAGACACTTGAAATTTCTAATTTCGCAACCGGACGTCCGAATCACGTCAAATCAGTCCTGTTTCTCACCTAATTTCACAGAGACGACTTAAATACCATATCAAACATGTACCGGACTCCGGAACCAAAATACGGGCCCGATACCAACGAGATCACACACTATTCCATTTCTAAAAAACCTTATATTTGCCAGCAAATAATTTTTTTCAAAAATTTATTTCTCGGGATAGGGACCTCGAATTCGATTCCGGGCATACGCCCAATTCCCATATTTTACTACGGACCCTACGGGACCGTCAAATCACGGGTCCGGGTTTGTTTACAAAAAATGTTGACCGAAGTCAACTTTAATCAATTTAAAAGGCAAAATTCAATATTTTTCTTAGATTTCACACAAAGGCTTTTTGGAAACGCGCTCGGATTGCGCACGCAAATCGAGAAGAAAGAAAATGAAGCTTTCAAGGCCTCAGAACTCGAATTCGGATTTTGAAACAAAAGATGACCCCTTGGGTCATCACAGAGTACCTCTGCAGGATAGACCTCAACAGAAAACGGAAGAGTAAAGGTAGCAAGTGATTGAGTTCAGTAGTTCCTCATATAAATTTTTTTACTCTAGAGATATAGTAATATGGAGAAGATAAAATTGTTTTAAGCACCGACAGAACCGGAAACTCCCCTTCTTTCAAAGAGAGGAGGACAGATTATTCACATTTCATTTGATGGTCAGAGGTGAATTGAAAGTTAAGCAGTGGGAATTCTAAAGATTCCTCTGGGGAAAAATAGAGATGTCTTCTACGTCACCCATAATATATGGACGTAATTTAATAGAGTCATTCGGTCTGAATGCTACATGAAGAACATAAGCCAAAAGACAAAACAGGAAGACCCTTATATATATATATATATATATATATATATATATATATATATATATATATATATATATATATATATATATATATATATATATACACACTTCATTTTACGATATATATATAAGATCCATCTGTATAGATATTATGATCATCTACATCCAGAAAGCTGCATGCTTTGAAAGAAACTTGTTCAGTTTTGAAAGAGGTTTTGATTGATCAAAAGCATAACCTACTTCAACTGATATGACCTTAGGCACGACCATACATACCATATGAATCATACTTGGAAAGGGTGGACAATTAGCTAGAGCAGCGGGTGCTGTAGCGAAACTGATTGCAAATGAGGGGAAATCAGACACATTAAAATTACCTTCTAGGGAGGTTTGTTTGATATCCAAAAATTGCTCAGCAACAGTTGGACAAGTGGGAATGTTGGGGTGAACCAGAAAAGTTTGGGTAGAGCCGGATCTAAGCGTTTGGTTAGGTAAGCGTCTTGTAGTAAGAGAAGTAGTTATGAACCCTGTAGACCATTCCCATGCGGGTGGTGAAGGGAGAGGCCCAATTGGTAGAAAAACCCACAACCCCTTGGGAGTTATCCTACACTTGGAAGAAGAAGTGGAAAAGGAATAAATATAGTGATAATTTGATTTTTCGTCACCATAGTAAATAGGAAAGAAAATCAAATTAAATGCTTTGTTTTTACAAAAACATTACAAAAAAAAAAAGAAGAAAAAAAGGAGTAAGCTTGTGACTCGTTCACTAGAAAAAACCCTTTGTAGCCAATCATTTATTAAAAGTAAAAAATTTATAAGCTTAACACAAAAGCAAAGAAAGAAATAATAGTAACTTGATAAAAAAATTGATGAGCTTAAATTTTTTTAGAAAGTTAACTTTTATATATTGTATAAGTGTGAATTTTTTAGAGGAATATATATAGTCTTTATAACAACTCTGTAAGAGAACTTCACTGCAATTGTCAAATTTTTTTGGAACCAATTTTTCATGTTATGTTATAATGTATGTATTCTCTAACAACATTTTACTGTAGCAACCAAAAAATATTAGAACAAACGAGGCTCTTATAGAGATGTTTGACTTTATTTTTAGCTGCTCTTAGAAATAGTAGTAAGAGTCTCATGCAAAAATGCAAGGTAAGGCTGCGTACGATAGACCTTTGTGGTCCGGCCCTTCCCCAGATCCCGCGCATAGCCGGATCTTAGTGCACCGGGCTGCCCTTTATATATATATATATATATATATATATATATATATATATATATATATATATATATATATATATATATAATACCATAAACGTATTTCATACACTTTTGGGTTAATGAATGCAATTATGTTTCGGCTGACCGGTCAATTATATATTTTGCGCTAAAGCTTTTACTATTTAGTCATCTAAAGGGTTATTGTCGAAATTATCCATAATAAGTGAAGCTAATAACCTGTGAAATACGGCAAGTAATCTTCTTTAGTAGGATAATGTGATAATGTAAAAGTGATTACAAAATTAAATTATTCTTAAAATTTATTAAAAGAATGTTTGATGGGTATTTCTGTCCATACGAAATATATATTCCGTTTTGTTTGACCAACTTATTATTTAACTTTTCCTATCGACACAACTCTTTGAATTGTATATAGTTTGTTAATTTTAAGATCTTTATTTGATTGCTTTCTTAATTAGCTCCACGTCTTCATCAACAATCAATATTCTGCTTTAATTTCGTTAGCTCGAATGCTGTATATCTCGTCCTTGAAAGTACTTTTTTTCATGTAAAAAATGAAATCTAGAAAAGAATACTAAAATTCTCGTGCTATTTGTACATCATGGCCCTTTACAATTTATAATTTAAGAAAATAGTCTTTTTAGATCTTTTATGTATAAAAAAATAGATCTCTAACGCAGGGGCTGCTCAAGGGTATGCGTGGCCTAAGGCCAAAGCTTAATATCAGGCCTAGATTTTTAAAAGAACGTTATAACATATGTTTTTATTTGATGTCTATTCTTCTAGCTTTTTGAAATGCAAAGTTGTTAATAATCTTTTCTATAATCTATTTTCTCTAATTATTCTTATTCAATTGATAATATCCAACTCATTTAATCTTTCTTGAGATATTGTTGATCTTAGATAAGATTTTATAGAGCAATAGAAGTATAGAATTATAGGAGGCTTAAAAGTATTGTTGAACAGTGGAACTAATGAAATCTTGAAGAAAGAAAGTGAGTAATGAAATCTTGGAGAAAGAAGGTGAGTAAGAATATTAAAGAGAAAGACAGAAAATATGTAAGGTTTTCTATAGTATAAAGAGATTGGAAAAGAAAGATTGATTTGGACATATTAAGGAAGGGAGAGTAAATTTTTTATGCATTATCTAATGAACGAGTAAAACTGAAACTTTGGGAAAACTATTCATCTACCCATTTTTAAATATATCAAATTATTACTTTATTTACATATCTAAAGAGCTCTACTTCCTTTTATATTAAAAACTCTATTTTTTTATTAAAAGTACTAATTATTTTAAATACCTATTGATCACGCCCAACTATGCCTTATAAAAAGGACAATGCGGTTGTTGCAGATATAATCCGGTTTACAAGTCCGGAGTCGAATCCCACAGAGAACTAAGGTTTAGCTACAGCTGTTCACTATCACCAAGAAGACAAGCTTGAACAATTCCTAACTTATAGATATTAAGATTCTTGTGTTTAACTAATTAACTAATAAATTAAAATAGTAAATTAACAACTAAAGATATTGAGGATTAGAGAAAAGATTAAGGAGGTCTAGAGTTATGATTTCCCCAATTGTCGGAATCCTTCCCGCTATGTCTTCTATAATTTCGCCTAAGTATTCTCTACCGATCATGAGCACTCATATTACCGTAAATCTCTCCCGAGTAATTACGACAATTTACTAGACGCACTCTCCCGAGCTACGCTAGCTGGCTTTCAATACAGCTCACTTTAGATCGCACCTAAGGCTTCGTTATCCCTAATCCCGCCTTTAAACCCTCGGTTATTGATCCCTCATATACTTTGGGAGTGGTGTTGTTTAACAATTACCTAAATATGCACTCTTTCCCGAGTTATGCATACTAAATAGGCACAGCTAATTGAGAGCTCTTCAATCAACCAGAATATAAATGTAGTTGAACAAATAGAGAAAAGCTATGGCTCAATTATATAAAAACATAACAAGAATTTATCCTACAAAAGTTTCTATCAAAACTCTAGATAACAAATTAGCTATTCATAATAGTATGTAAAACTACAATACTAAAAGTCATAACCAACAATGAAAAATAGGAAGAGGACGGAAAAACTCGTAGAAGAATTCTCCGCCTTGCTCCCAATGTTTTCTTGCCTCCTTAGGTCGAATCTATGTCTCAAATCTATCCCGTGTCCTTTCTTGGCCGGCTTCCTTGGTTTAATATAGGGTTTAGGGCTTAAAATCTCGTGTTTTGCACATAAGTCCCTGAAATTTCCGCCTCCTTGCCGCGGTCGCGGTCGCGGTCAAACCGCGGCCAAACATACTCTCTGATTCTTCAGTTGTCCACGAGTACACTCTGCCGCGGTTCTGCCGCGGTCGCGGTGGAACCGCGGGTTTTCACCCTGTTCCGTTTGGAATTTGGAAAAACGTAAAACATGAAAGTTGTAGCCCTTTGAGTTAGCTTTCCAACCATATATTGTGGAGACAAAATGGAGTTCTGAGTAAAAAGTTATGTCTATATTACTAGACAGTGCGCAATATGCCTCCTCAAGTCTTCGTTCGTACTTAATTATCAAATTTGACCCCCGAACACGATCCCGGCTTAATTCCTTGAGGTTTTACTCAGACTTAAAAGCTTCAAATCACTTAAATTCATTCCATAACATCTATATAGCTCGAAATCACACCTACAAGGCATAAAACACACAATTAGTGCAAAACACTAGCGATTAAAGCGCAAACTCAATTAAAGTGCAGTAAATTAGAGTGTAATAATCGAATAAAATACGCAATTATAGCCTATCATCAACACCCCACACTTACACCATTGCTCGTCCTCGAGCAATCAAACTACACTTTTTTATAGACACGACCTTTTTAAACAATTCTCCTAACTCATCACACCAAGAATATTTAAAATAGACTAAGCACAAAAGCGTAACATCTTCATCTCAAAATTTGACTCACAAGTACCACACGTTATTCACAACTCACCCACTTACTCTAATATAGAGGTCACTGACATTACCTTTCCTTCATGAATCAAGTGCCCTCACACAACAAAAGAGAGTAGTTTCACACAATAAAATTTACGAACACTTAGGAACTCAAGATAGAAAGAATTCACTCACTCTTAGAAATAACATTCATATGCCACAAAATATGCACCATAAGCTTGCTCGTAGTGTACTACTCCACTAATCGAGCTCATTCAATTTAGGATCAATTAGGACTTTATTTGGTTGTAATGTAGGCTACGGGACGGGTAGGATACATTTAGATATAAGAGTAACTACACCTCCCTAAGCACTTTAATACATATACTTTAATATTCAAACACCATACTTATGTCAAACCAAACTCCACCTTCACATCAATGTATATTACCCCATACTTCTTTAAGCACACTTACGTCAAGAGCCACCACTTATCAAGGAATTTTTTTTTCACAAGAATCCAACTATATTTTATTTTTTTTTTCAATTCAAGTGGCTCTTCCTTTTTTTCAAAATAATGCACATTTCTCCTTATTCAATTAGTTCCACTCAAAAGCCAAACCAACCACCCCACACTTTAACTTTTACAAAGTTCATAACATTCAAGTGCTCATGAGAGGTTACAATGGTTCAAATAGATGGTTAATTCGAACTAATGGGTAAGGCTTGTAATGTGGTTGCCAAAGAAACAGGATTACAGGCTCAAAGGGATTAACTACGATACATAATAATTAGGCGGATAAAATATACATATCTGGCTCAACAAGAAAATGCCTATATCACTTCCAAGACTAAACAACACTACTATTTCGCTTTGCAAACACACGGGGCAAGTTCTAGGCATCAAATGCACTGCACAGAATATCACAAAACCTTACACACACATGGCACATAACTCACTCAGGATTGGATTCATCAAGACACCCTAGTCAGAGCAGTTAAGCAAATTTAAGATCATACAATTTAAGGTACTTATACAAGAGTCAAAAACTGAGCCTAAGCGTCACAGCCAAAGTACTCACTATTCTCAAGGCATAACAAAGTCAAGAGATATTGCTTCATTTCAAAACAAAACACAATGGCTCCTATTCCCAAAAAAAAACTAACTACACCCGGTTCAAATAAAACCCTTGGAAAAGAACCGTGGTTTAAAGAAAAACCAAGGGGTAATTGCTACACTACCTAACAAAACAAAAAAAATCTTTTTGGTATTTTCTTTAGACTTACTTCCCTCAAGAAAACTGTCTAGAATATCCGTCATCAGGAAAAGTCCAATCTTTTAAAAAAAAAAACGCAGCTAAAGTAGCATGAAAAGTCACCCAGACAATCTCCTCACCCCACACTTAAAGTTGTGCATTGTCCCCAATGCACATCCATACATACAAGAGGGTAAAAGAAACTCCTTGATAGGCCAAAGGCCGAAGCACTAGCAGTTCATGGGGTACTCAGACTTCTCCCAGCTTGGTCCTTCATGCGGGTACCTCACACTTAGTTCCAACCATTTGGTTTGCTGTTGCATTCTTCCAATACCTTTGCTTTCCATGCTCCTAGAAAATAAAAAAATTGACACTCCCAACAAGCGCTTGATTTAACGTCGCGGCACGACGTGAATCACTTTCTGCCTCCACTTTGAACTTATGAATCGGATCCCAAGTTTTGATTCTGCTCTATGGTCATGCTCCTGGGGTGGTGGAAAGAATCCGACTGGCCCAATAAAATAATGTAGTGTTCTGCACTTCTTGGCCTTTATATGAGGTGTGTAATCCCGACTTTCTGGCAAGAAGAATTCCAGAATGTAAGCACTTTGTTCCTCATTCCTCGACTCCTCAAATGGCTCGGAAGACTCTATTTCCATATCATCATCTAAACACAATGTGGAAAAATGCTTGGAGTGAGGACCCATGCGCTCAACTACATGAACATTGGGACTGTCTACATTCTCAACACTAATGACAATAGAGTCAACTAAATATGTATCTTCAATATCCTTGGTTGACTCTAGTATCTCTTCTACAACATCGACATCCTCACAATCTAGTGTGATTGATTGTTGGTGTTCTACTCTAGCCTCCTCCTCTAGCTCATCAATTTTTGTATCTAATTCACGCTCTTCTTGGATACTATTCACAATATTGGCTTGTTGAGCATTAAAAACTTCAACCAGTTGACTCATGTGAACTTTCAAGTTGTGAATAGTTTCCTCCTGCCTTTCTATCCGCAGTAGTAATTTACTCTGTTGTTCCAAAATGCACTTTAACATATCTTCGAGCCTCTTTAGGTCAACTTCCCTAGGTTCTTTGTTCCTATTAACTTCACCAGAAAAAGAACAACCATCAAAGTAAGCGGTTGGGGGAAGGTAAGAAATATAAGCACAACCGTGAAAGTGACCATCTTGACCACCACACATATCACACACATTCCACACATAAGAGTGAGTTGGTGCACAAAACTCGCTCTCAGGAATATTTTGATAATTTTGCCCTGGGTGGTTTCCTTCACAAAATGCATAAGGAGGATCAAAAGTAGAATTACCAACAACAAATTTCTTATAATTCCATGATGTCATGTTTCTCAAATAAACAAATAAAACTAAAATAATAAAAAAATAAAAAAAATCAAATAATAAAATAAAAGTTCAAACTTGAAACCTAGCAATATGTACACCTACAACTACACCGTTAGTTCCCCGGCAACGACGCCAAAATTTGATCACGCCCACTATGCCTTATAAACAGGACAATGCGGTCGTTGCAAATATAATTCGGTTTACAAGTCCGGAGTCGAATCCCACAGAGAACTAAGGTTTAGCTACAGCTGTTCACTATCACCAAGAAGACAAGCTTGAACAATTCCTAACTTATAGATATTAAGATTCTTGTGTTTAAATAATTAACTAATAAATTAAAGTAAATTAACAACTAAAGATATTGAGGGTTAGAGAAAAGATTAAGGAGGGCTAGAGTTATGATTTCCCCAATTGTCGGAATCCTTCCCGCTATGTCTTCTATAATTTCGCCTAAGTATTCTCTACCGATCATGAGCACTCATATTACCGTAAATCTCTCCCGAGTAATTACGACAATTTACTAGACGCACTCTCCCGAGCTACGCTAGTTGGCTTTCAATACAGATCACTTCAGATCGCACCCAAGACTTTGTTATCCCTAATCCCGCCTTTAAACCCTCGGTTATTGATCCCTCATATACTTTGGGAGTGGTGTTATTTAACAATTACCTAAATATGCACTCTCTACCGAGTTATGCATACTAAATAGGCACAACTAATTGAGAGCTCTTCAATCAACCAGAATATAAACGTAGTTGAACAAATATAGAAAAGCTATGGCTCAATTATATAAAAACATAACAAGAATTTATCCTACAAAAGGTTCTATCAAAACTCTAGATAACAAATTAGCTATTCATAATAGTATGTAAAACTACAATACTAAAAGTCATAACCAACAATGAAAAATAGGAAGAGGAAGGAAAAACTCGTAGAAGAATTCTCCGCCTTGCTCCCAATGTGTTCTTGCCTCCTTAGGTCGAATCTATGTCTCAAAATATGTCCCCTCCTTGTTCTTGGCCGGCCTCCTTTGTTTAATATAAGGTTTAGGACTTAAAATCCCATGTTTTGCACTTTAATTCCTGAAATTTTCGCTTCCTGCCGCGGTCCCACCGCGGTCGCGGTCAAACCGCGGCCAAACATACTCTCTGATTCTTCAGTTGTTCGCGAGTACACTCTGCCGCGGTTCTGCCGCGGTCGCGGTGGAACCGCGGTTTTTGACCCTGTTCCATTTGGAATTTGGAAAAACGTAAAACATGAAAGTTGTAGCCCTTTGAGTTAGCTTTCCAACCATATATTGTGGAGCCAAAATGGAGTTCTGAGCAAAAAGTTATGTCTATTTTACTAGACAGTGCGCAATATGCCTCCTCAAGTCTTCGTTCGTACTTAATTATCAAATTTGACCCCCGAACACGATCCCGACTCAATTCCTTGAGCTTTTACTCAGACTTCAAAGCTTCAAATCACTTAAATTCATTCCATAACATCTATATAGCTCGGAATCACACCTACAAGGCATAAAACACACAATTAGTGCAAAACACTAGCGATTAAAGCGCAAACTCAATTAAAGTGCAGTAAATTCGAGTGTAATAAGCGACTAAAATATGCAATTATAGCCTATCATCACCTATAAACCTATTATTTTTTAAAAATGGGCCCCCCAAATTTGGGGGCCTAAGGCACATGCCTTACCCCCATCATGTTAGAGCCGACCATGCTCTTACGTGTAAAAATAAATCTCCCATGTATAAGAAAAGAGGTAGAGTCATAAGAATAAAAACAAGTTGGTAAAGAGCCACAAAACCATTTCTCTCTATTTTATGGATATTTCTCAATGTCAACTTTGTTACTATGACCATCGAGTATTTTTGTGATAGGTGTCTTGTGGAGAATTTGCCTCTCTACCTGTTAGGTAGGGGTAAAGTCTGTGTACAGACTATCCTCCCCAGACCCTATCTGGTGGAAACATATTGGGGTTGTTGTTGTTGTTGTTGTTATCTTATGGAGAATTTGCTGCTGATAGATCGTTCAGTGCCATTCTACTCCTTCCCCTGCCGCGTTCCGGCATGTGAAATTAATAAAATGATTGGAATTTCTTAATTCTTAATTGTGGATCTGTTTAAATTCTACGAACACATATTTTTTGGTAGGAAGCATATTTATAAGGTTTATCCGCGAGCTTAATCTAATCAGATTAATGATAATTATCGAATTAGTCGAATCAAATGAACTGCACGTGATGGAGAAACAAAGGCACGTGACAATCAATCTAGCTAGTGCCACCCTTTGGAAACGTCTAGATTTTAAACATTATTGAATTATTTGACAACTTTATTAAACACAAATGTTGGATTCATTTCTTCTCTTATAGGAGCACTGCTTTTCTGTTTTTTTGGACTTTAAAGGACTGCTTTTTAAGATAAAAAAGTTAATCTAGTTTGAAGAGTCGGTCGAATCAAATCTAAAAGTGAATGAGAAATTAAAGGAAGTAATTAAAATAATGTTTACGGTAGAATATTTTACAAAAATATGAGGTAATAATTTGGTAGTGACTCGGCTATTTGTCTTCTAATGTCTTTTTGTCTGTTTGGTTTGGATTATATTTATAAAGATTTCCATTATATTGCCTTTTTAGTTCCCCACTAGGGAAGCCAAAATAGCGAAACTTCTCTGTACTTCTTTTTGCCCTTTTTCTACTATCATCAGGTATAATCGACATGTATACTAGCTCAACAATTTTTTTTTTTTTTCGGTTTCTCGATGTTGAATACTTCCTCCGTTTCAATTTACATAAGGTAGTTTGACCCGGTATGGGGTTTAAGAAAAAAAATAGACTTTGGAAACTTGTGGTATTAAAAGCTTAATAGGTAAAAGCTTTGTGGGGCAATGGCATTTTTATGGTCATAAAAACTTTTCATTAAGGGTAAAATAAAATGAAGAGTTTAAATTTGAATTATTTTCAAATAAAGAAATGTGTCATTTATTTTGGAATAGACTAAAAAGGAAAGTAGCTAATCTAATTTGAGACGAATGAAGTATTGGTATTAAGGCCGATTAAATTTGAATTTGTATCGGAAAGTCCTACATTTGAAGGATAAAGTTCTTCCTAATAAAAGCAATTCCAAACACAGGGCACAAACTCGAATAAAGATGAAGCACCTGCTAGAATTTTTCGATTATGAATAGAATCAAGCAATTGTCATATTATAGCGATTGCCATGTTTTTTGCGAATTTTAATGTGTTCGCCATATGAAAATTTCAGGAGATTGCCATGTTTTTGTAATTACTGGTGATCATCGTATGAAAAACTTATAATGGTTATATTTTTGTGGCGAATTCTGATGATCACCATATTAAAATTTTAGCAATTACCAGGAACGCTTCCTAAAATTCAGAAGAACGCTATTTTCTCTCTCGACTTTTTTTCACCGGGGCTAAAAAGCCAATAGTGATACCAAAACATCATATTTCTACCATTCGCCGGTGAAGGAATCTCGACCATTTCACTACACCCTTTAGTAATCTCGACTATTTCACTATATCCTGGTAATTAATCACCTCTTGTACTTCGTACAATGAAGTTCGACCATATTCTAAACCTAATGAATGTCAGTGAATAATTGTCTTATATATCTCTCTTTCTTTCTTCTTTCTTTTACACTTCAAGGGATTTAAATTTTAAACTAGTGGAGGAAAGAGCGACAATTTGTCTAGCAAAGGACAGAAACGGAAAGGAAAAGAAAACAAAGTTTTTTTTTTAAATGTCTAAATGTTGATTGGGCAATAATGTGCTAGACCTATTAATAACATTTCTTTTTAGATGGCATTTTTCGAAACTCTACATTTTTTCCCATCAAGAGGCATGTGGTCCTATGTGGCCCTTTTCATAATTTCATGTGCTATGAAATTGAGAAACAGACAACCACTTCTTTTCCTTTTTTTGTTTTCCTGGACAATGTTCAGCTCAAATGAGCAGAAATTCTGATGATGAAATTACTAAAAAGATTAATACATTCATTACTATATAAATAATTTATCTTAGCATTTATTTTCTTGCTTATTAACTGTCACTATTAGAAATCCGGAAAAAAGCGACCACGAAAAGCAACCAAAGTTGGTCGCTTATTGGCCAAAAAGCGACCAAACATGCCTGGTCGATATTAAGCTGGTCCCTTTACCCTAGGGACCAAACTTGGTCGCTAATTAGCGACCAACTTTGGTCTCCCAACTGGAGACCAAAGTTGGTCGCTTTTTTTGGTATATTTTTGGCAGAAACTGCCTGTTTTGGCTGCTACACCACCTGCCAGCTTATACCAAATATCCTAAACATGCATTTTATGCCAACAACAAGAACAACACTAAAAAGCAACAAAATATAAAGATCAATAGAACTAAAACATTAAGCTAACAAAACTAAGTTAACATTTATTACAAGCTCATTCGAAAACTAGTTCTATTGTCTAGTTCAAAGTATATAAAGTACTCAAGGAGTGTTCTTTTAGCATCCTCGTTCGAAAGTTGGATTGCCTCGGCCGACTCGTTAGGTGGCTGACTGCGTATGAATTCCCCCACATCAGCTGTGAAGCGAACCTATAAGAAAAATTATATTGAATTAATATTTCAAAATTTATATAAAAGTAAATCAAAATACTTAATGAAAAGCAAAAAACTTACATGTATAGTCGAGGCTCGACCCTCGACCCTCGACCCACCTTTCTGAATCAGTCTCTTTCTTCTTCTTTACAATACGAGTTTCATTGAATAGCTCATCTTGCTTCATTGGCATCATAAAGCTGTCCGGTGGCTTTGGTGATTATCCTCGTGGTACTATTACTCGGGATGAACTTGGATACAGACAATAACTTGGATACAGTAGCTGACAGGGTGTGTCTTTTGATCAATTGTTCTTCTCGTTAGCGACAACGATGATGAGACAGCAATGAAAGGCACACTAAAGATGGTATAGGCAGGAATTTTAACATTTCATAAGTAGATAAAAGAAAGATTATAGAGGAATTCTCTACTTCATTTTCCA
>NC_031994.1:11096965-11101721 GCF_001879085.1 Nicotiana attenuata
AAACCTCGAATTTCCTGTTCAAAGCTCTTAAGAACGTCAACGAATGGAGGAAATATCGAAAGGGTCGCGGATGAAATACTTATTTTAAACCCTTCTGTCGCCCAGCAATTTTCGCTTCTGCGGTCCCGTTTTCGCTTATGCGGGACCGCTTCTGCGGCCACATTTCCGCTTAAGCGGTTTTCACTTAGAAGCCCGGACTTCGCTTATGCGACGCGAAGTCCGCTGCTGCGGTTCCTCCAAAGACCGCTTCTGCGGCACCTTGTCCGCTTATGCGGACCCGCTGGTGCGAGCTACCTTCCGCATCTGCGGAATTTTCCCTAGCCGGCCACGGCCGCTTCTGCGACCACGTACCCGCTTCTGCGGTCCATTTCCGCAGAAGCGGATACACCAGATGACAGAAAATCTGACCTGCAATTACACCTCAAAACTCTCGTTTAACCACCCGAATTCACCCCAAGGCCCTCGGGACCTCAACCAAATGCACAGATATGTTCTATTACTTCATTCAAACTTGCTCGTAACATAAAAACACTATCATAAACACCAAAATCATCGAATTACCACGGATTCAAGCCTAAGTTAAACTAAAACTTCCGAAACTTGCATTTGATCTAAAACCCGACCTAAACACCTCCGAATGATCTGAAACTTTGCACGCATATCCAAAATCACCTAACGGAGCTACTGCAACTCTCGGAATTCCATTCTGACCCTCGGATCAAAATCTCACCTACCATCCGGAATTCGCCAAAATCCAACCTTAGCCAATTCAAGCCTAATTCTACACCGGACCTCCAAATTAAATTCCGATTGCTCTCCTAAGTCACAAATCATCCCCCGAAACTAGTCGAATCATCGGAAATCCATTCCGAGCCTTCTAACTCATAAGTCAACATTCGGTTGACTTTTCCAAACTAACCTTCTCATAAAGAGACTTATTGTCTCATTTCCAACCGAACTCTATCCGAATTACTTCAAATTTTCCAAACACATATAATGAAACATATAGAAGCATAAAACGGGAAAAACGGGGCGGTAACTCCCGAAACGACGGGTCGGGTCGTTACACCATCCTTGGTAGCTAATTTGTTTCATTTATTTATTTTATTATTTTCGCTAGTTTGGCGACCAACGTTGGTCGCTTTTCTCTGCAGACCAACTTTGGTCGCTATTTTTGGTCGCTTTTTTTGCGGAATTCTAGTAGTGTGTCACGTCCCAAATTCCTTTATAGGCCGTGATGGCCAACACTGATCAACTAGTGAATTCCCATTTTTATTAAGTCATCCCAATATCTAACTTTACTTAAATTTAAAGCATTTGATAAATAACGGATTTTTTAAGGCATGCAAAACGGAAACAACTAGATGAAATCATAAGTATAGAAATACAACCCAAAAATCAAGTCTATTAATATGTGCCAAGATCTAGTGTCACAAGTGTGTGGCAACTAGCAGAATATACAAAAGATGACTATCCTACTGTCTGAAATAGAATAGAAAAATACAAGCAAAAGAGAAACTCCGACATATTGTTGAACGACTCAAAAAGGGGCAACTCACCGTGAAGTCTCAGTCCAAGATCAAGTATGCACGCCGGGCGGGTAACTAGATGCACCTGCCTCAAATCCTGTACAATTAAGTACAGAAGCGTAGTATGAGTACATAAAAATATGTACCCAGTAAGTATCCAGTCTAACCTCGAAGAAGTAGTGACGAGGGGTCGACTTGACACTTACTAGGGCAGACAATAATATAATTAAAGTGTTATGCTGGCATGAATATCATGAATAATACTGACAGTTTAATAACAGGTAGTGATAAGTTCTTCTTTCATAAATATAATTTCAATTTCAGTCATATCATTTAACAACTTACATTTCAAGGCATTTAAGAAGTATAAACTACGGAGAGTTCCGAATAATTAACATGCGTAAATATGTCGAGGTCGTACGGTCCGGTCCAACATAATATTAAACTGTGCACTGCCGGAGGATCGAACGGCGCGAACCATAGATGCATCTATTTACTACCGAGGCGCTCGACCCGATCCACAAATAACAATTTATTTTCAAGAAAGCACACATTTCCCATTTACAATCGAGTATTTCATACAAATCCTCAAACAAGTGAGTATAACCTTCTATAATTATTTTATCAATTTTCAGCATGACTTAAGTGATTATAATAGCAAGTAAGGATGCAAGCATTTCAAATATAGCATGATACGGGTCCTAAACTACCCGGACAATAACATAATAGTAGCTACGTACGGACTCTCGTCACCACGTACGTATGTAGCCCCCACAGATAGGTACAAACATTTATTTAATTCACCTATGGGGTTAATTCCCTCTTACAAGCTTAGAAAGGAGACTTACCTCGTTTCAAAGCCTACTTCCCAATTGAAGAACGCACTCAAACCTCCAAATTTGACACCCAACGACTCGAAACTAGTCAAACATTACATAAACTAATCAATCTATGCTCAAAAGTTCATAATTCCACCATTTAAGTGATTACCCAACCTAAATTGCAAGATTCCTAAAATTTATCCCCGGGCCCACGTGCTCGGATTTCGGAAATTTTTAAAGGAAGTTGTTACCCATAACCTTAGGAACATAAATATATGATTTCTACTAAATTCCATAACAAATTTTGTGGTCAAATCTCATTTTTATCAAAACCCTAGGTTTTCACCTAAACCCTTGATTTTCACTAATTTACATGTTATAATCCACCCATAAACTATGCATTTAACTCACATTGTGTAGAATTTACTTACCTCAAAGTGCTAAGTGGTATTCCCCTCTGTGAGAGCTCCCCAATCGCCCAAATGTGGAAAGAATGGGAGAAAAATGCCTAACTCCCGTATTAAATAAAGTGCACTGCCCCATCGATTTTTGCACCTGCGGTGCATAGGCCGCACCTGCGGATCCGCTTCTGCGGACCAGATGTCCGCTTCTGCGGAATTGGCTGGGCCGGCTGGGGTCGCTGCGGATGGGCTCCCGCTCCTGTGATCCAGCTTATGCAGAAAAGGAGCCGCATCTGCGGAACCTGGGATCCTCTCCTTGGGCCGCATCTGCGAGGCGTTGCCCCCACCTGCGAGCTCGCACCTACGGCTGACCAACCACAGGTGCGATTATGACAGCAGCGGGAGCTTTAGCTCTTGCTCCAAACTTTCAACTTGGTCCGGGCCTCGTCCGATTAACGCTCGGGGCCCCCGAGGCCACGCCCGAACGTATCAACAAGTTCGGAAACATAAAACGGACTTGCTCGAACTCTCAGAACATTCGAAACAACATTAAGACTAAGTATCACACCCTAAAACCAATTGAATCAAACTTAAGAACTTCAAGTTCTTCAATTTACTTCAAATGCGCCGAAACGTACTAATACTATTCGGAATTACCCCAAATTTTGCGTGCAAGTCTTAAATGACATTACAAAACTATTCTCGGCCTTGGAATTCCGTTTGGACCTCGATATCACCAAAACTCGCTCCAAACCAAATTTAAAAGAACTTCTAAAACCTTCAAGAACCAACTCTCACTATTAGGCGCCAAAACTCTCCTAGGTCATCCAAAACCCGAACCGAACACACGCCCATGTCCGAAATCATCATACGAACCTATTGGAACCGTCAAATCCCGATTCCGAGGTCGTTTACTCAAAATGTTGACCGAAGTCAAACTTGGCCTTTTAAGCCAACATTAAGGAACCAAGTGTTCTAATTTCAACCCAAACTCTTCTAAATCCCGAACAACCCTCCCCGTAGGGGCGGCCCTTCCATAAAGCAAGTAAAGCAACCGCTTTAGGCCCCATATTTATGGGGGCCCCATTTTTTATTACACCTAATAGACTATGTATAAGTTTAAAAAAGAGTTCTGTTGTCACGACCCCAGTTCGCCCTCCGTGAACATGTCGTGATGGCACCTAGTCCCTACAACTAGGTAAGCCTAACAATGCGCAATTTATACAACTTGCGGAAAAACAAACTAAATTGCGGAAGCAAACAACTGAAAATTTTACTGTCAAAAGAAAACTGTGTATAAGTGCCACTTGGCATAATACAACCCATATCACGAAATCCAAACAAACTCCCAAAACCCGGAAACTCACAGGAAACACAGGCTATTAGAAATGAAATACACTGCTCTAACTCCAGAATGTCTACACAACCGAAAGAAAGGAAGTCATATACTAAAGTTGGAATAAGATAGAGACTTCTGGTCTGCGGACGTGGCAGATATACCTCAAAGTCTCTGCTAGATCTCTCCGCCGCGAGGATAGTGCGCCTGGGTGGAGGTACCTGGAGCTGCACATGAAAAACATGCGCAGAAGAGGTATGAGTACACCACAGCGGTACTCAGTAAGTGCCAAGCCTAACCTCGGTTGGGTAGTGACGAGGAAGGTCAGGGCCCTACTGAGATTAAATAAAATAATAAGGCTGTCAATAGTATGAAATAAGAAGAAATAATGATATACAACTATGAAATAAATCGAATTAACTACGAGATAAATTGGATTACACAACAGCAATTAGCACACAAAAAATAAGATACACAGAGTAAACAACTCAATTTAAATGCCAATAATGAGGATCTCCCAGGATACCGTCCTGTAGTCCATTTTATCAATCTGAACGAGGAGCTCCCGGGATACCGTCCCGTAGTCCACCGTATGAATATATCTGAAGGATCTCCCGGGATACCGTCCCGTAGTCCAATTATCAATGTGCAGGGGGATCTCCCGGGAAT
>NC_031994.1:11101821-11147616 GCF_001879085.1 Nicotiana attenuata
GTTTCTTGGGAGGCAACCTATGTGTTTTCTTTTAGTTTCTTTGATTTTCTGGTAGTTAGGATTGATTTTGAGCTAATGGTTTGAGATGTTGCAGGGATTGAGTTGATGCAGTGCAAGGCATAAGTGCAAAATTGAACGGTCTCTGAAGTTTCCAGTGCGGCCGCGGTAATTTGTGCGGTCCGCACTGGTATGGGCTAAGTGAGGTTCTCTCTGAAGTTTGCCACTGCGGCCGCATTCCATTTTGTGCGGACCGCGGTGGACCTCCGCGGCCGCGGTCGCTTTTGCGCGGACCACGGAGGTTGCCTTCTCAAGCTTCAATGAAACAAACCCAGCGCGGTCCGCGGTCCGTTTTGTGCGGCCGCGCTGGTAGGTAAGGATGGGGCCCACACCTTTTTCTATAAATAGAACCCAATGGGCACCATTTACCCTTTTCAAACTTTCAACACTCAGACCCCTTAAAGCTACTGTTCATCATATCATTGACCGGAATACTTGCTTGGATTGAATACTTGCATACAATCTTCATAATCTGGTAACATTTCATGCATCTTTCATTGATTAATTTTATATTTTCATGCCCAGCAGTTTTAGCTTCTCTTTTTCTTCTCGTAGATTCTTCTTTTTTTCATTTATTTGTTAGCTTAGGGTAATTTAAATGTTGGGTTTCTGTGTTGGGCATTCATAATGGTTAGGCAAATGAGTAGGGACAAGTTAGGTGGAAAAAAATTGAACAAATTTACGAACCCTAACTCAGTGGTTAAGTGAAACACTCTGCGCGGCTCGCGGTCGCCTTTTCACGGACCGCAGTGCCCTAGTAACTGGAAGTGAACCTTTGCCCAGTGCGGCCGCATTGCACTTTATGCGATCCGCGCTGGCCCACCACGGCCGCGATCCCACTTTGTGCGGACCACGGTGGGGAGATTCAGAGAGCATGTGTGGAGGGCCTTTGACTTGTACGGACCGCGATCAAAATTGTGCGGTCCGCGGTGGCCCCTGTGCGGCCGCACGCCCATTTTTTGCGGCCCGCACTAGCTAGTTACTGCAACTGCTTCTGCAACTGTCTGAGTTTCTGTTCTGCAATTCATTCTGCATCTGTTTCACTGCCTGTGCTTAGACTAACAATGTTAGATGTGTGTGCTTGCAGATACTGGTTAAACAAAGAGGTGGCAAAGGATCACAACAACTCGGGAGAGGTGGTTCCTCCCGAGGGGGCAAAGGAAAGAGAGTGGTAAAACTCACCCCCCAAGCTCGGGAAAACATCAAAATGACTCGGAAATTGATAAAAGCTGCAGATAGAGTTGCTTCCCATTCCTCGGGGAGTGAGTATATGCCATCCCAGGACATCTCCTCAGACTCAGTCCCAACTCACATCACCACCCACTTCCAACTGACTGATACTCCTCCAGCATCACCCACTATCAAGAGGCTTGTAAATGTAGTTTCTGATTCATCTGAGGGGTCGAAAGCAGGTAGTGGAGACGACTCCACCTCCCCCAAAACTTCATTATCTTGGGAGAGTGCAGGCGGAAATGAGGAGGAGGTACAGGGTGCTGAGGGTGGTGAGCCCCAAGTCGGAGGCGTTGCTAGAACTAGAAAACCTGAGGAGTAGGAGGATAGATTTGTAAGCCAAGCTGCATATCATAAGTTTAGGGAGTGGTGGCCGGTGAGACATTTGATACCGGAGAGGAGCTTTATTGACAAAGATCTATTTCCCCACAACCCGAACGTGCAAAGGGAGTTTAGAACTAGAGTGGGCTGGGAGTTTTTCATGGAGAAATGTATTGATGCAAATGAATATATGGTCAGGGAATTCTATTGTGATGTGGCCCACATCGTCAATGTTCTAAGATGACCAAGGTTCGAAACAAAAAGGTGTTGTTTGACGGAAAATCTCTGAATGAGTATTTGGGGTTCAGGGAAGAAGATGAGTCTCTCTATCTAGCCAAGTTAGAAATGGGTGAGGGAGTCCATCCATGGTTAGCTCAGTACTTGGAAATCCCAGGTACCGTTCCTGAGTGGCTGACTGCGGGGGTAAAAATTCTGAGGGGGACTCTGAATTTTGAAGCTAAGGGTTAGGAAACCTTCGTTTGCAGCAGGTTGGACCCTACCACACATGACCAGACTCTTCCTATCCATCGGGCTGTGTTGGTTGCATCTATCATGGCGGGATACGCCATCAATGTGGGGAATGTGATGTCCCGCATCATCTCTCTTGTGGGTGCGGAAGCTAACCGGAACTACCCTTTCCCCAACACTCTCTCTATGTATTTCCGTGACTTGGAGGTGGAAAAGAAGCCGTATGATGTCAAGGCCAAACCGGTTGCTCCATTCTCCTGGTACAGTTTGAGAGGGCCAGACAACCCCAAGGACAAGAACTACAAGCCCCCGACTTCTGCCCCAACTGGACAGTCTGAAGGGCCAGTTGAGGTAGAGGCCTCCACTGAGCATGCCTCCACAGCTGCTATCATGCCTCCCGGACCTTCCACTACTGCAGATTTGCCTCCTGGTACTTCCACCTCAGCTGCCTGGAGATTCCATCTTCCCGGGCCCATCCTATCACTGCCCACAGACTGCACCAGACACTTCAGAGCCTGAACAACTGGATGTATACTGCTTCATCCAAGTTGTCCACTTTGACCTCCACCATTGCAGCTCAGTCGGCTCTTCCGCTAGTTCAGGTCCCATAATTAGGAGAAGATCCTCAGCACCCAGGCTGAGTTGGTGAAGGCAGTGGCTTCACATGGCAAGGCTCTCAAAGAGCTTACCTAGGAGAACAAGAAGCTGCACAAGACACGGGCTTCCAGGGAGTCCGTGAAGGAGCTCAGGGCGGATGTAGAGAGACTAAAGGCAAACCAGCTGCCTTTAGATTTATTATTTGAGGACCCTGCTTCAGCAGCAATCCTAGCAGCAGCCACAGTTCAGGAGCAGTCACAGAGGCCTCTTAAGAGGAAGGGGACTATCCCGAGAGCAGATGATGCCATCATCCTAGTGGCAGACCCACCGGAGGCTTCCTCCAGTCAGCCACAGGATGTACCGGATCCACAGCCGGCCCAGGTCTAGTCCCAGGTCCCAGCATTTGAGCAGCAGGAGACCGGGAACCAATCTGAGGTTCCCGAGCATACCGAGGACCCAGGGACCACTGATGATCCCATGCAGACGGACACGGCTTAGGGAGTCTTCATATCCTTTGATTACTTTTTAGTGCTTATTTTTGCTTTAGTTGGCATTGGGGACAATGCCAGCTTTTATTTCAGGGGGTGTGCCCTACTTTTATCGATGGATGACTGTATATATAGATTGACTTAGTTTATGCTTTCTTTGATTTTCACTTGGTCTGTATATAATCTTGCATTTAGTTACTTTTATCGTACTTTTGATATTTCTTTTGGTCTGTATTTAAAGTTACATTATTGTATATATTCATCCCCCATTGTATATTCTAATCCCCTATTGTAAATATTCATTCTATTTTCGCAATTTTTTTTCGTTTTTAGCTTCTTATATAGGCTCGTAGCCTTTTGTTTTATTTTGGACATTTTTAATAAGCCTTTGGTTTTCTTAATGCCACGGTTCTTTCCAAAGGTAGAATTTTGTGTGAACCGGGTGGCTCTTCCCAATGATAGATGGCGTGGGTTTGTGTTCGTTTTTGTTTTTGTTTTTGGTAGTTGTAGTTAAGGGTACCTCAAGCAAAGCTTCACTTGAGCCTAGCACATTTGCCTTTGATCCCATGGTCAAAGACAAAAATGTTGTGTTTAGGATGGTGAAAGCGGCCTTGAGACTCTCGCGTTGGCCAATATCCATCAAGTGGTCTTTCGGGACTATTGTGTGCTCAATCGTGTCTAAGGTGGATGTGGGCCCTCGACTCTAAGTCGTTAGCAATCCTTGAGTGTGTGTGGTGAGAAATCGAATTTTGAGTCCAAGTCCCGAGCCAATGGTCTAGAACTTGCCCTGAATGTTTGTTGAGGCGAAATTTTGAGTGAAATTCGACTTGAGAAGTGATTATAGGCTCTCCTTGATCCAAATGATATTTTGAACAATTCCATAAGCCTACCAATGATATGATTCCCTAGTTAACCCTTTTGAGCCTTAAACCTTCTTCTTACAAAAAAAAACATGTTACAAGCCTATACCCGTTCTCAAAATATACCTTCTCTTGGCACCCATTTCTTTCCTTGAGCACATGGCAAAAGTATAAGTTTGTGGGGAGAGACGAAGATGACAACAAAGTGGTATAAGGCACAAAAGTGAAGAAAAAGGAAAGGCAATGAAAACTAAAGAAAAGCAAAAGACAAAAATAATAAAAAAGGATTCAAGAAAAGCAAAGAAAGAAAGGCGTGGAAAGCTGAAAAAAGAGAAAAGAATTGAAATGCATAAGAAAGAGTGACAATGTGTCTCTCTAACCCCTTAGAAAGAAGTGAAAGGACTCAAAGAGTCGAGAGATTTGTGCCAAATGAATAAAAATAAGTGCTTAAGGGAAGATTGAACCCACTTGAACAAAAACATGTCCTACCCTTACCCAAAAGCCTTCACATTGACTCCACAAAAGCCCTATATGATCTTGAGTTGAATGACGCTTGCATTAGTGGATACTTACATGAGGGTCAAGCATATGGTACCTAGAGTCGGACTTGTGACCTTTATCTTGAGAGAGATGAGTGAATTCCCATTAACCTCGATTTGTGTGTCCATATTCTAAAAGGTGAGGTTTGCTTAAGGAGAGTTGAGGATGTGTGAGTTTGGGTTCCACAATGACCAAAGTAATTGAGAGAGTTCTTTGATGTAGTGAGTCAACTCTTGATGCTCTTGTGTCACACTTAATCCATGGTGTTTCAAAAGTTAAATGTGTTAATGATTCATTCGTATGGAGGGCAATTGTTAGTCCCAATTGATGCTTGTTGAGGTTACTTTAGGTCAGCTGGAATTACTTGGATTTTCCTATAAGGGGTGGGTCTTACTTTGTTTGCTTGAGGACAAGCAAAGGTTGAAGTTTGGGGGAGTTGATAGGTTAGTATTTTAACATGTTTTATGCCCCTACTTTCCTATGCTTTGATCATATATTTGTACAAAATAGTCCCAAAAGGCTCACAGGTTGTGC
Organism: Nicotiana attenuata; assembly: GCF_001879085.1. Lineage (NCBI taxonomy): Eukaryota > Viridiplantae > Streptophyta > Magnoliopsida > Solanales > Solanaceae > Nicotiana > Nicotiana attenuata. The sequence continues at coordinate 11,106,917 of NC_031994.1, forward strand.
TTGTTTTCAGGTTTGATCGACAAAGTGACGAAATATCAAAGATCGGCTCAAAAAGGAGTGAAACCTGTTCAAGTATCAAAGACCAAGAAATCTAAGGGAAGAAGGCCTAGTGCGGACCGCGCAAATTGGTATGCGGCCGCACTAGGAGATTCAGAGAGTTGGCAAACTGGGGTTAAGGACAATGCGGCCGCGGTACATATCTCGCAATCAGTGGTGAAGGCTCCGCGGCCGCACGTCAATTTTGTGCGGTCCGCGGAATAGAGATTCAGAGAGTTAAAGTTTTCAGAGTCCACACCCATGCGGTCCGCGGTCGTCTTTGCGCGGACCGCGCCAGCTTCCTCCGCGGTCGCGCTCCATTTTGAATTTTGAATTTCAAGAGCCTTGTGCGGCCGCGGTCCATTTTGTACGGCCCGCACTGACCCCGCAGGGGCATTTTTGTCCAGTTTTTCCAGCTTAGTATAAATAGAACATTTTACCTTTTTTAGGTCATCTGTTATCTTTAGAACACAGCTGCGCTCGTGAGATCAACTTTTGTAGCCATTTTTGGCATCTTAGCTTCAATTTAACGATAGATTCTTGTATTTTAATTTAGTATTTATTAATATGTCTTGTTCTTCATCTATTTCTTCATTTTCTCTTTCAAGCATGTGTAGCTAAACCCTTTAGCTAGGGTTGTGGCTCAACCCTAGTGTGGGTAGTTGATGGGTGTTGCCATCTAGGGTTAGATTGACTATGGGTGTTTGCTATTTGGGTTGATTTTATGTTTTAATTTAGAATTGGTGGTTGCAAACACTGATTCAATCTTTGTGGGTTTAACTTTTCTTGAGAAAGAGAGTCTATGACCCCAAAATTGACCCAACAAGGAATTGGGATGGACTCATGAGAAATGATAGTCCCAATCAACGGGTTAAATCTCGAGAGAGTAATCACCCTACTTGAACCCTAGTTGCTTTTCCTAATTTGCCTACCCATTTGGTCTCGAGAGAGTCAATTGAGCAAAATCACTCTCTCTACCGAGAGGTGTGAGAGTGGGTAAAATTGTGCAACGGTTATAGCATAAGCCCCAATTATGTCAATCGAACCTTAGTAACATCTACCCGTCAATTAGCCACCTAGGTGATGTCACGACCCTAGTGCCCTTCTTCCCATTAGATACAACATTAGCAACTATCTCGTAGCATAATCTAGTTTCAATTAGTAGTTTGATAATAGTAGTTTATAACTGAAAAACCCAAATATGTTAGAAGTGACATTTAGAACAATTACATGACTCTAGTCTAGATAGATACCCAGCTCTAATTTCTAGCTCTCTGAGGAATTCGATCCCGACCCTCATATCGGGTAAAAGTTATTTCGACCCTCTCTTCCTACTTTATAGTAGTGTGGAGTTGGCAGCGATCACTGCGGCATGCAGCCCGATCCATAAATATATAGTCGACTGCGCTCACTGGGGTGTGCAGACTCCGGAGGGGCTCCTACAACCCAAGTGCTATATCGCTACGGCGTGCAGCTCGACCCAATATCGCTGCGGCGTGTAGCCCGATCCATATATCACTGCGGCATGCAGCCCGATCCATATACATATATATTTATCGCTGCGTGCAGCCCGATCCAAAACTATGTAATCCTCACCATCAGGCTCATGGCCTCTCTCACTCATCAACCTCACAAGCCACTCGGGCATTTCAGTGAAAAATCAGGGAACTCAGCCAAACAACTTTCATATATTTAAAAATAGAGTAATGAAACTGAATCAAACAATAAACAGGTAAAAATCATGACTGAGGATATGCTTTCGAATCAAAATAGTGTGAGGATAGTAGTAAAATATCCCTGAGGGTCTAAAAAGTACGGCACAAGGCCCCAAACATGGCATTCAGCCCAAGTTAATAGAATCATTTCTAAAGCACATAGATATCGTATAGAGTTTTCCAAAATATGCAACTTTATAGTTGTCATGGGACGGACCAAGTCACAATTCCTACTGGCACATGCCCATACGCGCGTCACCTAGCATGTGCGTCACCTCATTTATCAAAATAGTACGAAATTCCAGGGTTTCATACCCTCAGGTCTAGATTTACAATAGTTACTTACCTCAAACCGGACGAAATCTACTCTGCAATGCCCTTGCCGCTCGACTCGGCCTCAAATTGCCCTGAATCTCTCAGAAATCAGAATCATATCATCAATACATGCTAAAGGGACAAAACCCATGCAAAAATTATCAAATTAAATCAAAAATGCCGGAATTGGCCAAACCCGACCCCCGGGCCCATGTCTCGGAATCCGACAAAAGTCACAAAACGAGAAATCCTTATCCTCTCACAAGTCCATACACACCAAACTTACCAAAATCTAACTTCATTTGACCCCTCAATCGCCCATTTTAAACTCCCAAGTTCCAAGCCCTAATTCCCCAATTTTCACCCTTAAATCCACAAATTTCATGCTTAATCAACTAAAAATCACCATAGAATCGAGTTTTAGGATCAAAAACATTACCTCAACGAGTTTCCCCTTGAATCCATCTTCAAAACCGTCCAAAAGCTTCGAAAACAGAGTTGAAATTGTGAAGAATGACCAAAATTCGCGAAGGGTCCTTTATATACTTTCTGTCCCAGCGATTTCACACCTGCGACCCCATAAGCGCACCTGCACTTCTGCTTCTGCGGAAAATGCTTCTGCGGATTTCACTTAACTTGCCAGCACTCGCATCTGTGATCGCCTTATCGCGCCTGCGGCATCGCAGATGTGGTATACCAACCCGCGCCTGCCGTCCTCCATGCACCTGCGCCTCCTTTCCGCTCCTACGGAGCTCGCACCTGCGGTCCCCAATCCGCAGGTGCGGATATGACCGAAACAGCAGCACCAGCTGCAATTTCTTAAGTTCAAACTTTCTGATGGCCATCCGAAATCATCCCGAGGCCCTTGAGACCTCAACCAAACATTCCCACAAGTCAAATAACACCATTCAAACTTATTCTAACCTTTGAAACACTCAAAACAACGTCGAAACACCAAATCACCCTCAGATTCAAGCCTAAGGATTTCCAAACTTCCGAATTCCGCAACGATGCCAAAACCTATGAAACCTCATCCGAATGACCTAAAATTTTGCACACATATCACAAATGACACGATGGACCTACTCTGATTGCCGGAATGACATTCCGACCCTGATATCAGGATTTCCACTGCCAACCGAAAAATGCCAAATTTCCAATTTCGCCAATTCAAGCCTAAATTTATCATGGACCTCCAAATTACATTCCGATCACGCTACTAAGACCAAAATAACCTAACGGAGCTAACAAGGTCATAAAAATCCAAATCCGAGATCGAATACTAAAAAGTCAAAAACTTGGTCAAACCTTTAAAATTTAAAGCTTCAAGCTGAGAATCATTCTTCCATATCTATTCCGATTAACCTGAATACCAAAACCGACGATTTACATAAGTCATAATACATCATACGGGGCTAGTCATGCTCGACAACTGGCGAGCAAAGTGCAAATTCTCAAAATGACCGGTCGGGTCGTTACATCTGGTTGCTCAAGGTTACTCTCAGCTAGATGGAATCAACTACGATGAAACATTTGCACTTGTAGCAAGATTAGAATCTATTCGAATATTACTTTTTTTTGCTGCTCATAAAGGATTCAAACTATTTCAAATGGATGTAAAAAGTGCCTTTCTAAATGGCTACATCTCTGAAGAAGTCTATGTGAAGCAACCTCTAGGATTTATAAATGATATTTTCCCAGATCATGTATTCAAGTTGACTAAAGCTCTATATGGACTCAAGCAAGCTCCCCGAGCATGGTATGAAAGATTAAGCTTCTTTCTTCTAAATCAAGGTTTCAAGCGAGATGCTGATTTTGCAGGTGATAAAATTGACAGGAAAAGTACTAGTGGCACATGTCAACTATTGGGAAATGCACTAGTTTCATGGCATAGCAAGAAACAAATTGTGTTGCCCTATCAACAACTGAAGCAGAATATTTAGCTGTTGGAAATTGTTGTACACAAGTTCTTTGGATTATGCATCAACTTCTCGACTTTGACTTATCTCTTACTTCCACTCTCATATATTGTGATAATACTAGTGCTATATGTTTGTCAAAAAATTCTGTACATCACTCTAGAGCAAAGCATATAAAAATCAAGCATCATTTTATCTGTGATCATGTTGCTAAAGGTGATATTGTATTAGAATTCATTAGTACTGAATCTCAACTTGCTGATATTTTTACAAAACCTCTTTTAGAGGAAATATTTTATTTACTGCGAAAAAAGATTGGCATTATGTCTATTTTGTGAAATAAATCTTTCGCATATGTTTAAAATATATTATTTCCTTTCTTATGTGTGTTTAACTGTGTAGTATATTTACTTTGTGTAAATGTAATTATTACATCTCCATCATAACCGCCGAAACATCTCCTCAGACGAGTCATTTCCTTCTGAATCCGCCCTTTCCTTTAACCAATGCAACCCTTCAACCTTCCAAACGCCTAGATAAGAACCCCTTTCTCTCCTCTTCATTCATCATTCTCTCAACTCAAAATTTCCTCACAATGGAGAAAAGAAACCTCTCTTCCTCCACTGCCACCAGACTAAGCAGACGTTTTGAGAAAACCCACAACCTGAAGAAACCGTAGACCTGGAATCATCCATTGACTCAGATTTTCTCAAAACCAACAATGAAAGCAGCGAATCGTCGGAAGACCTTCCCATCAGCCAGAAAAAGGCAAGAAAGAGGCCCATGGAGCAAACCCCTTAAAAGCCTGCTGCAAGAATGGGAAAGTGGAAAGTATGGAATTTGGGCCAGAGGAAAAAATTAATCTTCTACGGACCTAGTGAGAAATCAAGGTTTGAGTCTTATAAGTCAAAGTCTATGGCTTATGGACGCTCTGTAAGTCTCTCTCTTATGAAAAATCTGCACTGTAATGTGATTGCTATCTTTGATTTTCAACGACTTTCTTCTCTGTTAAATACTGTTGGGAACTCTGTATATGAAGAACCTGTGAGAATGTCATGCTAATTTGTTTGTGAATGATAAAGATGATTTGGAGTCCATGGTTTTAGGCACTCGAATTGTTCTTGATTCTTATCAATTTGAGAAGATCTTTTCTGCTAAGTTTAATGGGTATGATATTTTGTGCAAAATTCCTAGCCAAAAGATTTTGAAGTTTCCATAGAAGAGGCAAAAGCCTCCTTGTGTGATAACCCTCCTGACATTGGTCCCAAAATCTTAAGTTTGACACCGTGTTTTGGCCCACATTGTAGCCACCACTTTACTTCCCAAAACTGGGTCCCTCAGCACTCTGTCTACCAGGGATATCTTTGTTCTGTACTGTCTTGTGAACAATAAAAGACTTGACTGGTTTGTATGGATTCGTCAGTATATGATTGAGAGTATTAGGGATATATCACCTTCTGCTTCTTGTCTACCATATGGTCTGCTAATCTCACATATTCTTGAAGTTATGAAGGTTGATTTAGCACCTTTTTCACCTTAGCACATTACTAGTACCTATGATAAGACAACTTTTTCTATGATGGGGTATACTTTAAGTGATGATAGATGGGTCAGGCACGCCAAAGTTGAAAGTGTTCCAGTACAAGCTGAAGCTCCCACTGAACCATCAGAGCCTCAGTCGACTGCCTCTCAAAATCTTCAGTAGATTCAGGTATATCTAGATGGGGTAAAACTCCTTCTCACTGAGATGAAAGAACAGGTGGATAAGATCAGGAAAGTCACCAAGGAAACAGGTACAGATGTGGCCAAGCTTAGGATGGATATAGGAGCCACACGGAGGCAAGGAACCAAGGGATTCAACTCCATGACTGCAAAAATGGACAAGCTCGTCAATGATTTGAAACCTCCTATGACTCTTTCTGCACCAAAGTGATCAACAACCTCAAGTACTTCCAGGGGAGAAAATAAGGCATGTTCTGTGTGTTAAAGATAATTTTTTTTATATGCTTGTTTTTGCTCTATGACTTATTTGTGCATTGGTCTATATGAACCATTACTCTATGCCTCTGCTGATGGCATAACTTCTGCTGTCCTAGCTAGTTTACATATTATATGTATATTATTATCTCTATGTTATATCCTTGGTTTGCATCGTTCTTTCCTTTTTGATTTATGTCAAAGGGGGAGAAAACGAGTATGGAGTATAAATCAAACAACTCAGGGGGAGCAGGCATCTCAAGTTATATGAAAGGGAAGTATACCTATTTACTCTCTCTTTATTGTCATCATCAAAAAGAGGGAGGTTGTTACATCTAAGTTTCAACAATGACAATTGGGCAAAGCTAAATCCTATCTATGATGATTGCAAGAATCAAGGCACCATCAAGAGCATCAACAAATAGGAGATAAGATCGAAGATTTGATGATGCTAAAAAAAAAGTCCAGAATTGATGATGCTAAATCAAAGGAAGTCAAACCGTAAAAAAAGGAAACCAGATCAGTCCTGCCATCTCAGTCTCAATCAAAGGACATCGAGGCTGTCTAACAAAGGAAATATATCAAGTGCAGCTCGAGAATATCAGGCCATTCCTCAAGGACTATATTAGAAGATTGACAAACCAAATCGAAGCCTCAAATCACTCCATGAAATTAGGACATGAAAAGGAAGAACCTAAACGAATCCAGCCCATCTATAGTGCAAGAATCGGAGGCACCCCTTGGGTCAAATCTCTTAGAAGAATCAGTGCCTCAATCAAGATCAATCTGCAAAAGGATTCAATGCCTCAATCAAGATCAATCTGTAACGGCTCTCAAACTCTCCTTTAAGAAGACTGCCAATCTCAAGAAGAAGATTTACGCAACTACAAACACTGTCTTCTAAGTCTCTCTAGTTTTTAGCACAAACATTGTAGTCCTGAGTTTACAAGTGTCACAAAAGATAGGAAGAGTTAGAATACAAAAGAGAGTTGTGTCAACATCCAGAAATTACTGTTAATCATCGTTGGTGGTGAACGAACTAAAACCATCACTGTTGTAATTCTTTATCAAGATCTAAGAGAACCCTTGTGACCCAAGGGAACTGGACATAAACACCACACCGTTATCGAACCAGTATTAGAAGCTGCTGTGTCTTATTTAGCTTTCAATTCATTTGATTTATCTATGCTTTACCTATTTGTTGCTTGGGACACCTAGTCGACTAAGCTTATAATTAGTCAACCAATTTTTAATAGACCACAATTCACCATCCCCCCCCTTGTACTTTCAATTGGTATCAGAGCAAGGCTCACAAACTTTGCTTAACAGCTAGTGAGGAAAAGATCATAGGATCGAACACAGTCGTTGGTGCATTATATCGAGAAGGAACCTATCAAGTACGACCGCCATATTTCAACGGACAACACTTTTCTCATTGAAAAGTGCGTATGGAAACATACACCATGTCATATGACATCAAAGTCTGGCGAGTGATCAAAAAGGGAAATCTTTCAATTCCGCCAAAGAAAGATGAGAATGGTCAAGTCATAGTATCAACTGATCCACTCGATTTGGATGATTACACTGATGAGCAAGTTGTTGTCATAGCTGTGAATGCTAAAGCAAAAAATCTACTGTACAATGCTATCAGTGTGAATAGTATGAAAAGATCTAAAGCTGTGAAACTGCTACGGAAATGTTGGATAAATTGGAGGTCATATATGAAGGAACCAACAAGGTAAAAGAAATAAGGATAAATCTTTTGGTTCGTGAGTATGAGCTATTTCAACTGAAGGATGGAGAATAAGCAGAGGAAATGTTCTCCAGGTTCAATAAAACTCTTGGAGAACTAAAATCATTTGGTATAATAATAAAGAGCGAGGAACAGGCCAGAAAAGTTCTCAGAAGTCTACCTACAATTTGACAGCCCAAGGTCATTGCTTTGGAGTGTCAAGATCTTGACAAAATGTCCTGTGATGAACTTAGAGGTGATCTAATAGACTTTGAGAAAACTCACTTGGACAGGCAAATTCAACAAGAAAAAAAATAGTTGCCTTCAAAGCAATTGTGGCTGAACCAGAAGATAAAGAAGAAGAGGAAGGAGGATAACATGATGAAAACATAGCCATGCTCTGCCAAGTGTAACAACCATGATGATGAAAAATAGAAATAGCAGAAGAGGTAAACCAAACTTTAGAAATGGCATGTCTTTAGCCGGGATCAGGTCCGAAGTCCTTATTCGGACAAATCGGCCCATCCAACCTCAATCGCGAGACTCATCGATGCTCGAGAACGGGGCCTTGATGGCCCGATGAGCGAGCTTAATCAGCCCTCCTCGATAAAGTTGGGGACTGTAAAGACGCATAAGGGATCGAGGATGAAAGGACATCGCTCGATTTTGCTTGTGAAGAAACAAAGGAGAATGACTATTCTCCAGAATGAAGGGTGGATTTGGCCGAGGGTGACATCGTACCTCTTGCAAAAGGCGATGATGATGGGGTCTAAGAGACCCATCGTGGAGGGATTAGTGTAAACGCTTAGATACCCCTCCACGTGGGTGGTGATCGTTTCCTCATTAGAAGGAACTACTACATCCTTGTTCACCCAGTTACACTCCTCTTCAACCTTTTTGAGGATGTCTTAAGTTTTCATGCATATGTACCTCTAGACTGGTTCAGAACGACTATGTACTGAGGAGGTGTTTTCAATCCTAAAATCAGCGACAGTAAGGCACCCTCCCGGATGGAAATCCTCAAGGGGGGGTTCTGCCATAGCTCCGTCGCCGGGGGCCGTAAAGAGGAGCCGGTCTCCTTTTAGAAGTTTTTGCCGTTATAAAATAAAAGGAAGGAAATTAGAATGATATGCGGTTTGGTTGAGATTCCAAAAGATTTGGGAGCAAGAGTTTTAGAGCAAAGATATTTTTTTCGAAGAGAAGCAACAATGGAGGAAATTCTGAGCGTAAAAGTTTATGGGGAAGAAGGTGGCGATACTTATAACTTGCTGGTGGGGGTTAAGATCCGATGGTGGCCGACTAATAAGCTTATAATCGAGCTTATTGCTTACGTCACGGCATATCGAGACGGGATAGGAAAAATTCATGTCATTTCTCATCGTATTCTCTTTGAGAAATGAGGGCACTATCTGTATACGATAAAAACAGGCTCGCCCGTTTTGTATGACTAATCGAGATCGGGACGTGGTAGGCCAAGGTTCGACCCCATGTCATATCGGACCATGATGCGAAGTTAGATTGCTGAGTTCGTGACCTAAAGACCGATTGAGGTCGAGATCAGCCAAGATCGAGACCGAGCGGGATAGAAATCGAGCAGAATCGAGGGAAGCCTACCGAGCCAAACAACATAAAGCCAAAATATCCGCGATCGGGCGAGGATCACGGTGAAAATCTTGGCACGTATCAAGAAGAGGCCGATTAATTAGCTAATCATGGGATTTCTTACTGTATTTACAATTGAATCAAGGGTAGGACTCCCCTACTATATAAAAGGGGGTATGATCATTCATAAAACATCAACATATTCACGCAATATAAAGCAATATACTGTCATTCTCTAGTTATCATTGTCTTGTTATTCTGTTCTTAAGCCAATTGATACATATTTGGTTCAAGGGTGATCGAACTTGAGAGCCAAGGCTGTTCAATTTGTGTGGTTTGAATTTATTCTTTATTTTTCTATTTCAATACTAATCTATTCTTCTTAATTTGTGCCAAGTTATTTCACGTATCCTTAAAATCGCAAATTCAATTGTTATCCGATTTTAGGGTAAACACTTATTTTTCATAAGCCAAAACAAGACTTGTTTTTTTATTCTACTTCGAGTATAGAGTTTAAGACTCAAGTGCTAAGATGATTTTACGTTGACACGTCATATACCGTAGAAAGATATCAAGTGTTCAATATAATTATCCGAGGTGTATACAAATTAGTCTAGACGCTACTGTTCTACGTAGATACGTCGTGGTTGTCACACCCTTTTTTTCAACTCACTAACCCCTTTAAGTAGAATAAAAAGTAATTTTTAAAGCTCAAAAGGATTTTCTATTGAAAAGTGACAAAAATACTATGTTTTAAAAGATGTTTCAGAGTCGCCACCTGGCATTGGGCTTCGGTGTGTCAGGTCACCGTTTAAAATCAACTTTTCTTTCAAAAGACCTTTGACTCATAAACTAATTTGCACCAAAGATTCCAAGTAAGGGGGTTCATTTGACTCGTAGAGAAGGTATTAGGCATTCTCCAAGTCCCGTGATGGTCACGGTTGCGTACTTAATCTAATTGGCTTTAAAGAATACTCAAATTGAGGCAAAAACACACGAAAGAAAAAATAAACACACAAGAGGCTATAGGTTGTCCCCACCTAAATAAAAGAAAAATAAAATAAGAGGAAAGTACTAAAAGTCTACACTATGCTCATCCACGATGTCTGTCACCGCCTCCAATTACATTCACTACAGGGCATTCGCCGGATAAAATATATACAAAATTTGCTTGGCATTCCCCTGAATATAAACTAAAGGAAATAACCTCCCACCTCGAGAACAAAACTAAATAAATGTCCTAATATTGCCTACCCATGTGTGGTCGGCCTAAGCATGTTACTAGTGGTCAAGATCAAATGAAGTAGTGAATATGTAATACTCAAATTTCAGTATGTTTTCTTTAAGTCCCGTTCCCAGGGCCCATTAATGCAATAAAATCAAACAACAAAAATTAATCAAAACCATTCTTAAGCTTAACTCACTTTCCCGTCTCAAGATAGTGTTCTCTTTAATTTCAACTGTTTAACTAAACCCAACAACTCAAACCAATTTATTTCTTATGTCCTCAGTTGAAGAATCAGTGATTCAAAGCATAACAACTATTCTGCCAAGAACACACTAACATACAAATTATAATACCGGCCACAGGATCAAATTGCAAAATCAATCAATCAGCAGCAAAGTTTGGGATAAAAATGCAAGAAGGAATGAAGAGAATTAGACTTTTAATGATAGTTTTCTTCTAAGATATGGGACTGAATCTGCACTAAACTCGGAATAAAAATTTCGACCTAGACCAACAAACCAGAACTCGCTGGCAAACTCGAACTCGACCTCGGCAACATATCTTCAAACTCCACCAAAGCTTTGCAATAAATGGAGCTCAAAAATGAGAGGTTGTGTGCTTTTGGATACTGGTCGACAGAGTATTTTCATGTGGTGTTGGGTTCGATTTCTTTTTTTTTTTGTTGGTTTTGATTTACTGAACTTTAAGAAGAAGAAAAATAACTCAAAATAAAAGTGTTGGATTTATGAAATTTTCTGTTGCTCTCTCCATGTCCTCACTCTTTTCCCATTTTTTTGTTGTTATTGTTTGGGCCCCAAGCTCTCCTCTGTTTCTGCGTATCGTTCCTCCCCCCCCCCCCCCAGGTCTAGCAGTTTAACAGCGACATCAAGTCCATCATAGACGCCACGGTGGATGGTACCAAAGATGCCGCGAGCAAGGACACTTTTGATGATTAGCTTTGAAGTGTCAATTTTCCAGTTGTATCTTTGCCTAGGCGGCACAAATAGAGACATGTTCGCCAGGCTGGTGTCTATTTCAGCTTCAAAACGTGAGCCCTGTCTTTATACTAGGATTAGCTATCAAAGCCTCTAAAGCCAATAAAAGCAGAGCCAGAAATAATAGGAATATCATCACCAGGGACCCATTGATTTTCACCTCTCTTTCTTGTTTCTCTGTGTATCTATATGTGTGTGCTCTGTTGTTGTCCTCTCCTTTCACCCTCTATATCATCCCCTCCCCTGTATGTGTATTAGAGAAAAGGAAAATTAGTTTCCTCTTATATTTGTTTTTCTCTATGTGTCGCGGTAAGGTACAGCTGGTGCTAGTTTTTTTTGTCTTAGGGATTTGCAAAACTATAACTAGGCTTTTATGTGGTTGGGAGAAAGGATAATAGCCATTAGATGAGAAGGAATCAAAGGCTAAGATTTAAAAATAAAATGGGACGGGTCGGTGGGCTAATGGGTTTGTGCTAAGCTGATAAGGGTTATGGGTAATGGGCCAATCCGAATTTGGGCTGTAGATTTTGGTACTCTTCAATTCCTAAATCCATAAATTAACAAACTTAAACTTCTTCGGTTTCCATTTTGACACTTCAACTAAGGCCAAATATATATACGACCCCTTAAAGTTGGCTTTAGTTTCCATTTTGACACTTCAACTAGGCCATTACCTATTGAACACTAAAACTCTAATAAAAATCTACCTATTGAACACGAATGCTGACATGGCATAGTATGTGAAATTACACTCTTTTTTGAGAGCATGGAAAGGAAAAGCAAAGGAAATAATTAACTTTTTTATCTTCTATCCTGTCACGGCCCATTTTCCCCTCCGTTGGGTTTCGTGATGGCACCTAGTCTTAGGTACTAGGCAAGCCTAATATTAAAGGAAACAATAACAATATTTAAATAACATCTAACAAATTTGAAATAAAAATCTCTTTGAACTTTACAACCCCAAAACCGGTAGTACAAGTCATAAGCTTGTTGATACCCAATTTTTCCCTGTATATTTTTTATATGCAAAATACCTTCCAAATAGCATATGTATGCATATATAAGTATGTCCAAGGGTTTTCCTATTTTTCCTTAATTTTTTAAAGATTTTTAAATTAATTTTATTGCCCTATTTAATCAAGAAAAACCCAATAAGTATTCCCCAAATTGTCATTTTGGCAATTCACTTATTGGATTCTCAAATTTATACTAAAATATAGCTAACATAATTTTTGTATATTTTTACAAATTTATTTAGTATTTTTAAAGCTAAATTGCATATAATTGCAATATTAGCCTATTTTAAGATTTAATCATGTTTGTAATTGTAAAATAGAATCCAGTAATTTTATTTTCTTAATTATATATTACTAATCATTTTAGTACCTTTAATTCATTTCCAAGAATCATTTTACTATTTTTTATAAAATAAATAAGGGAAGAGTGGCTATTTAAAAACTAGCCCCATTTATTTCAATTGTAGTCTTAAATCAACCCCCAATTGAACCCAATTTCAATTTCAATTATCTAGCCCAATTCCTAAAATTACCCGACCCACGACCCTTTAAAATAACCCACCCGGTCCCCCCTTTTAATCTCAGTTGTTGATCTAACAGATCAACGGCTCACACTCTTCCTTTCCTTTTTAATTTCACAATACCCCCCAAACCCTACTCATTTCTCACCGTTAGCCGCCCCTGGATTCCCCCTCTCCCAAATTCTCTCTCAGAAACCCTAGCCACCTCCCTCTATTTCCACCTAAAACCACCGAAATCTATGGCGTCCAAGGCCATTGAAGTCTTATACCGACCTCCTATGACTCCTACACGCCTGGTTTTTGAAGATTCAAGGCCTGACAATGAAGAAGCTTGGTCCAGGCTTCGTTTGATTCGAGTTCTATGGCAGTCTCCGGCCTTGCTCCGGCATGCCATAGTTGTTCGAGCCTGATTTTGACTTCCCCTGCTTAGATCAACGACTTTCCAAGCCTTTCTCACCATTTGGGTTCCTCTGAAACCCTAGCTCTTGAGGTTCTTCTGATTTCTTTAGATCCGTTCTAGATCCGTGTTTTCCCTGAGTTTTTAAATAGTTTCTCGAGATTTTTCTCAAAAAACTATGCTTTCGAAACCTTTGTTCCGATTTTGGGTTTTTTTTTTGAGTTACTTAGATGTTCTCTAATTTTTTTCTTTTTCTCTTATGTGTTTCTTCTACTATGTTTCTTATTAGTTTCTTCTGCCGTGTTTCTTTATATGTTTCTTCTACCATGTTCTTATTAGTTTCTTTTACTGTGTTTTTATATATTTCTCCTACTGTGTTCTTATTAGTTTCCTCTACTAGGTTTCTTTGTACGTTTCCTCTACTGTGTTCTTACTAGTTCTTCTACTGTGTTTCGCATATTGTTCTTTTACTATGTTTCTCATGAGTTTTTGCTACTGAAAGAGCATGTTAAAGGTCTCAGTTCTTTTCTGAGACCTCTGAACTTGTTTCGTTAGTATCTTCTTCCTTGATTACTTGTCTTTGCATCTCTGCACTCGATTGATGGTAGGGATCCTAAATTTGGGGATTCATTCGAGTTTTGAGACCATTGGCTATGTGGTTTGCTGGTTCTTCATCTCTGAACTTGTTTGATTTCAAAACCTTAACCTCTTTGGACCTATTTTGAGTTTCTGAAATCTACTACTTAATTAGGCTTCAAAATCTTTGTTTTGACATTTGTTTCTCTGTATGGTTCTGATTCCCCTAAACTCTTCTAAAATCTTTCTATTGGACCCTTTGTATGCTATTTGATACTCTCTCTCTTCTACATTGCTGACCTATGAGACTACCATGATCCTATAGTCTACTACCTACTGATTTTGCACTTGCATGACGTCTTTCTTTGTCCTAAATTCAGCCTAGCATACTTGTGTGCTCTTTATATGTGCTGAACTTCCCTCTAAAATGGCTTTCAAATTTTGATAAATTTCAGACTCCTTTTGTGTAAGTCTGATTGATTTCTTTCCTTGTTTGCTGATTTTCCTGTTACTTGGTTTCAGCCGAAAACTTTCCCTAGCCTTTCTGACTTGGTTTATTCATGGACCAATAAATACAAATCTCGGACTCCTTGATTTACTGTGTACTAATTGATTCTTACCTTATTTTGTTTTTACCGTGTATTTCAAAACTCTTCTCCTAAATAAACTCCTATGTATTTACCCCTAATTGCCTACTTTGCACAAGGTGCTTATTTGATCTCTTTCCTTAAATAATTTTTTACCATTTAAGACTGAATTCCCTAATTAAAGGAAGTCTTGTACTAATTGTTTTAATTGATACCCAGTTTCATAATTATTTTTCTTACCTTATTTCTGCCTGTTTTTCACACTATAAATACACGACTCTTTCATTAACACAAATACATCCATCACTCATAGTCTTTCTGAACTTACACTTACACTCAAAAGTATTCTCTCTTGTTACTTGTACTGTGTCCTGTTTACAAGACCTGTTGCTTGCTTTCTCTCTATTTGCTTCTTTGAAACTGGTATGTCCTGATTTAAGGTTTTTTTAGCACCACAACAATGTGTTTATTTACTGCTTTTGTATCCCTGTCTGCTTACTGCTTCTGTATAGTTCAACACTTACTCTAGCATACTGATATCTTTCTGCCTGTTCTATTATGAATCCCAAACCCCTGCCCCCCTATGTGTTTAAGCTATGGTTTGGGGCATGGCAATACTGCAAGTTATTATCCATGAATCAAACTTGATCCCCTGGGATCCTAGCCTCTAATAGTATGTGTTCTGGCAGGCTTATAGGTGTGCTAGCACTCTCCATTGTTGGGCATGCCTAAAGTCTGCCCTTGCCTAAGCAATAGGCTCTTTACAACCTCCATATTCCCTTGAACCCCTTATGTGTGCTTAATTGTAGTTGTTTCCCTCTCCTTTTCCCCTTTTAACATTCTGTTCTGCACTTGCACACTTTCTTAGTCTTTAAGTTCTGCCCCCCTCTTGTGAGCCTTGCCTTGGGACCCTTTGAGTTCCCTCTGAACTTGGACACTTGAGGGCTGGCCCTTCCACACTGCACTTGTCCCTGTTCTAATAATACATCTGGGTGTGAGCATTGCCCGGAGTCCCATTGAGGCTCTTAGGGAACTTTGACACACTCAAATGGGAGAAAGGCTTTGGATCATGATCTCTTGGAGTTGGTTTACCTCATATTTCAGACATGAAGTCTGAATCAGGCTCTCCTTGGTTGTACTTTTATTTATTTGTTTTCTGATGTATTTTACCTTATTCCGGGCTGTAATAATTTGTAATAAACTCTTGGGGATGGTTAGTGAAAAAGGGCGGGTAACTATGTATGCAAAAAAGAGTAAATACCATGTCTATAGGTATTTTAAATTCTGCATATGCATAAAGAAATCATGCCTATAGGTCCTTCTGAATTCTGTATATCCATTTTCATATAGAAATCATGATCATAAGACTACTATTTCATATAGAAATCATGCCTATAGGTCCTTCTAAATTCTGCATATCCATTTTCATATAGAAATCATGATCATAAGACTACTATATTCATATAGAAATCATGCCTACAGGATTGTCCAGATCTGCATATTCAATTGCACCTAGATATCATGTTCATAGGTCTTAAACATTCAATTCTGCATCTAAATATCATGTTCATAGGTCTTAAACATTCAATTGCACCTAGATATCATGTTCATAGGTCTTAAACAAATTCATCATCTAGATATCATGCTCATAGGTCTTCAACTAATTTTGCATCTAGATATCATGTTCATAGGTTTAGAAACGAGCCTTTTGCATTTTATACCATGTCTGCAAAGGCTTAAAATCAACAACGCCTAGAAACTATGCCTATAGGAACTCCTAATCGAATCTGAATCGTTTCATTCGCGTATAGAGCTAAAATCAGTAATAACGGTTACTATCAGTTGCAGAACTTATAACCTTCATTAAAACTTGCCTTTCTTTAAATAACCCGACTACCCTTTTTAACCAGTACGTATTCAGTTTATTTTAGACCTTGTTATTTCACTGCTTTCTGAATTAAATAGATACCATGCCTATAGGATCCTTGTCCAATACTTAGGCAAGCTTTAGGGTAAAGTTATAAACTGAATCTGTTCTATTAACTACAACCAGCTGGCAGGCCTGATTTGGGCCTCTTATCTGAATTATGTAATAGATCAGTCTGCCTCAACCTTTAAGTTCTTTCATGTTTAGTAGTTAATCAGACCCTAACAGTATGTGTAAGGCATGCTAATTACGTGCTTCTTTGTTTAAAGGGGGTATATCTGAGCCTTTGCTTGTTATGTGCTTTCCCCAACTTGCAATACATGTTTTGTATGTCGCCTTAGAGTTTTTGCCTTTGAAACTACAAATGAGCCTAATATCCCTCCCCTTTAGGATTAGTAGTCCTAAATGCCTTCGACACTGATAGGATTGGGACGGGTAATAGCATGCAACAAGTAAACGAGACCATTCCGCGCTTTAATACCTTAACGGGGTGGGATGGATATGATGACCACGCGATAATGTCACGTGTAGCCCCTCATTGAGGAGTGATTACCGGACATTGTGTGGGGTGATCCATATTTTTAATAAACCTAGGACCCCCTCCCTTTATTCTTTATTCTCTTTTAGCATTGTATTTCCTTATTCAAAATCAGCTCTTTCAATTATTCTTCTAAACTTTGTCTACTTTCAAATCATTATGTATTGAAATCCCCTCTTATTTGAGCCTTATCTATTTATATGTTAATTGCACTTCAATTCACAATAATTGTCTGGCCGGGAACCACACTAGTGAATTCTGAGGGGTGCCTAACACCTTTCCCTTAGAATAATTTCAAGCCCTTACCCTATCTCCGGTTATTCAAATCAAACCCTCTTGGTGTCCTAATGCACCCTAATCATTAGGTGGCGACTCTTCAAATGCAAACCCAATTCCCAAAAGGAATGAGTTGTCCTCCCAAATGTCATAAACCTGATTTTGCGAGAAAAAGGGGGCGCGACAAAGCTCTACAGAGTTTCGCTATGATTTCTAAAACACAACTGGATGGGAATAAGTACAACAGTGTGAATACAAAAAAATAGGAAGGTGACTCCGAAGCCTGCGAAAGCAGCAGCAGGATTACCTTGAGTCTCCTCGGCAAAAATTCGCACAGCTACTAGCGATCAATACCTGGATCTGCACAAAAAAAAGTACAGAAGTATAGTATGAGCACACCACAGCGGTCCTAATAAGTATCAAGACTAACCCCGGTGGAGTAGTGACGAGGAACAGTCAAGACACCCACTTGTCTACTAAAATAGAACAAGCATAAGTATAGAAACCACAGGACATGATATCTATATAATGACTACGCGGTATGGCTAACAATACAGTAATTGCAATAAGGATGGAAAACAACAAGTAACAGCAGAACACCATAATAAGAACACAGAAAAGTGAACGGAAATACAACCCAAATACGAAATCACAATACAGTAAAGACAAGTTATAACTCAACAACTACGGCAGTTTTCACATTAGGCCTTAGCCAACAAACTTCAATCAATTGGTCAAATCCTTCAAGTGTTAAAGAAAATATTTCGAAATATACTTCCTCCAAATAATTATTTTTCCAAAAGAAATTAGTTCTTTCAAAATAGATACCTTTCGAATATAATCTTTTCAAATGAATAATCCTTCGAATATAAGTCACCCTATGACATCTCATCTCATAATCACACAATACGGGTCTCAACACCTGAACCCTAACACTTGGCATCCTATGCCCTCATCACACCTCATGATCATACTGACAACTCACGTGCCAAATAGAGCCATCCTCACATGAAAGGCTAATAAACAAGGGTGTGCATCTATACTCAACCATATCAGGAGAACTCCTTATCCAATAGGAGTGTTTAACTACGTGTATGCTTGTGCAAGTGCTCTAACATAGTTCATACCAGCTAATAAGCATATGGAAAAGAACGGACAGCACGTAAGATGTTTTCTCAAAACTTTCACGAGATAAAGCTCATACAGGTAAGTGTACCACAACACAATATCAACAACAAGAATGCCCCCTGTCCATCACAAATCATCACAATCAGTCCCTGACATAGCCCACCTTTTCTCGCCACGTGTGCAATAATAATATAGTAAGTGCCCGCCTTGTTTTGCCGCACGTGCATCATAATGTTTCCACCTTGTCTCACCACATACGCAGCCCACAAATAATATATATATATATATATATATATATATATATATATATATATATATATATATATATATATATATCCCGCCTTCTCACATCGCATGTGCATATATCAATAGTAACAACAGCATGGCAGAAACCTCGTGCACCACCACAGCAAGTCCAACAACAACAATGACAGTAAATACGAGAACATGGCAGGTAAATCAACTCGAGAGCTTTCGATCACAAAGAGACGGTAAAACTAGCTCACAAGGAATAACCACAATAGGGAATACTAAGCGTAAATAATAACAGCTCAACAAGGGAGAAAATAATACGTAACAATGATCTCACAATATACAGTCCAACAACAAGGAAGCTAACACGAGTCAGATAATTACAAATAAGGACATGTCAACTAGAATATAGGGTGTCTAAACTTCTTTTAAAGTTGGGAAATTACTAAAAGTTTACACAATTTCAGTTTAGGATAAGCAGCGGGGAGATAATCATAACCTCCATTAAGACTAAACAATTACAGGGGAGATAATAATGAATTCCAAATAAAGACCAACAGCTATGGACAAAAGATAGGTAAAAGTCTTCAGCTAAGTCAAATAAGAATCAAATAGGCAATAAGAGTGGATCAGGAAACAATAGATTCAAATTAAAACATGTAGAGGTGAAACTAGCAATTAGAAACTCAATCACAGCAAGAACAACTTCCTACTTAGTGAATATAAGGACCTAAGAACCCTAAAAGGCCAATTTTCCACAAATAAGTCCGAGCACGCACTCGTCACCTTGCGTACACGGACAACAATCAGCATAGAAGACTCAAATCCTAGGGGGAAATCCCCACCCAAGGTTAAGCAAGATACTTACCTCGACTTGCTCCAATTTAATCCACTAGTAGGCCTTTTTCCTCGATTATCCAATTCTGAATGGCTCGAATCTAGCCAAAATAATTCGATACAGTCAACAAAATTTATAGAATCAATTTCATAAGAAAATACTACATTTTTCAATAAAATCCGAAATTAACTCAAAATTCACCCATGGGCCCACCGACGAAAGTCACGGAATATGAAAGCCCATCCAATCACGAGTCTAACCATACCAAAATTACTAAACTCCGATAACAATTCGACCCCCAAATCCTCAAATCTATCCAAGAGGATTTTCAAGCTTTTCCAACTTAAAACACAAATTAAATGCTAAAATTAGTAATAGATTCGGGTAATCTAACTAAAATTGAGTTAAGAACACTTACCCCATTGTTTTCTCTGAAAATCCCTCGAAAAATCGCCACCCGAGCTTCCTTGGTCCAAAAATGGAAGAATGGGACAAATTTGGACTTTATTCTGCTGCCAGGGGTTCGTTCTTCGAGTTCGCGACCCTTCTGTTGTGTTCGCGATGAACAAATTCCTCATCAGTGATATCCAAACTCATTCCAGACAGCCTTTAGTATAATGGTCATAACTTTTTGCACGCAACTCCAAATGACAAATGGTTTGACGTTATGAAAACTAGACACCAAGGGATATAGTTTCATAGGTTCCTCAATTCCTGAGTCATGATATATTGCGAGATATAAGCTTCCAAAATCAACCCTGTGCAACAGAGATTTTCGAACTCTCCCCGGACAACTTGTAGTGTAACTAGCATAATCTTTTGTACACAAATCTAAATGCCAAATAATCTATATTTCTAAGAACTTGAAACAAAGGGCTACAACATTCATTTTTGGATCATCTCCAAATTCCTTAGAGATTGTGAGATATGAGCCTCCGAATTCGGACCTGTGCAACCGAGATTTCCTTCCTCGTGAACGCGAGAGTCTCCTCGCGAACGCGAAGAACAAGCCTCCAGAAGCCAAATTCTTCTTCTCGAACGCGTGAGGCTCCTTGCGAACGCGAAGAACAACACCAGATATCAGAAAATCAGCATCCAAAGTAGCCCAAAATGATCTGAAACACACCCGAGTCCCCCGGGACCCCAACCAAATATACCAACAAGTCCTAAAACATGATACGGACTTGGTCGAAACTTCAAATCACATCAAACAATGCTAAAACCGCGAATCACACCCCAATTCAAGCTTAATGAAACTAAGAACTTCCAACTTCTATATTCGATGCCGAAACATACCAAATCAAGTCCGATTGACCTCAAATTTTGCACACAAGTCATAAATGACATAACGGAGCAAGGAAAATTTTCAGAACTAGATTCCGACCCAGGTGTAAAAAAGTCAACTCCCCGGTCAAACTTTCAAACTTAAATTTCTTATTTTCGCCATTTCAAGCCTAATTTAGTTACGGACCTCGAAATAAATATCCGGACACACCCCTAAACCCGAAATCACCATACGGAGCTACTGGAATCATCAAAAATTCATTCTGGGGTCGTTTACGCATATTTCACCTCCCGGTCAAATTATTCAACTTAAGCTTTCTTCTTGGAGACTAAGTGTCTCAATTTATTTCAAAACCTCACCGGACCCGAACCAATTATCCCGGCAAGTCACTTAATAACTATAAAGCATGAATTTAGTAGTAAATGGGGAAACGGGATTGTATTATTCAAAACGACTGGCCGGGTCGTTACATATCCTTAATTTTAATTTTTGAGTTTAATTAGGAAATAATGTTTTTGCTGCCATCAGCTTCTGGACGGCTCCACCAGATAACCACGGCCTGCGATACCAACTCCATCTCCTTTGGTTTGGAGTTCTAATTTTATTTTAGAGTTGGATTCCTTCACTGAATTGATTTTATTCTTCGCTTTTTGCTACCTGAAAATCTTAATTGAGAAATGAAATTTTGACCTCCATTGAAGAAGCATCGAGCTTGAATTAAAAAAAAAATTAGATCTAAAAACTTTGAGTAGAAATCAATATTTTGTTATGGATTTTTGCTGGAAACATTTGTTAGTATCTGAATCTGAACTTTGAGTGCATTTTTGAGCTGGTTCGAATTGGATTCTTGGGTCAAATATTTTAGAGCTGACTCGACGAGGAAGACGACCTGGGTTTCCTTAAGTTCGTGTCTGTTTGATCAAATTAACCACTAAATTTTGTTCTAATCGTCATTCAGAATCTTTAGTTACAATTTGGGTTGAAAACGTATAGACTGAGATCGGATTGAAAACGTATAGACTGAGATCGGATTGAAGAAACCTAAGCAAAATTGATCGAAGAACACCAACTAAGTTTATTTTTAATATGTTGTTGGTTTGTTCAGATTAATCGTGGTTGCTTCTACTCGTCATTTGGAGAAGAGGGGGCAGAAAAAATTTGGCCAGTGAGTAGTTAGGGACGACGATGGTCGGGGACTGCGAAGGGTTGGGGACGACAAAGGCAGGGACTTTTTTATTTTACCCTTCAGATTTTTGCTTTTTCTTATCTTTGCTGACATGTCATTTTTTTCATTCGTCTTATTTGCCAAGTAGATAGCAATTGATATTCACGCGCCAAAGATAATTTGGGATTATCAAATTTGTGTTTAATAGGTACACCTTTGTTGGAGTTGAAGTATTCAATAGGTAATGACCTTAGTGAAGTGTCAAAATGGAAATTGAAGCCAACTTTAAGGGGCTGTATAGATATTTTTTTGCCTAAAATATATTATTAAATGTAAAATTAAATCTAATTCATTAAAGTAAAATTATATCATAATATAAAACTATTTTTTTATATTTTCAAATAAGAGTAGAGAAACAATAAATTGAATTTATAGTAAAAATCAAATATATTACTATAAAATACTAAGGGCCTTAAGTAAAAATAAGAAAATATGTAATGAAACTATTTTTGTGTTTTCAATTTTATGTTTAAAATTAAATTGAAGATAAAAATATACTGAAATTCTATAAAATCAAATAGATATTAAAAAATACTACGAATACTAAAAATAACTTTTAAAAATCGTGCGAGTAAAAAATTACGTGCTTAAAGCTGCCCATCTTTGCTTAAAAATACAAAGTGTTTTTGAGAAAAGAATTAAGTAAGGAGTGTAATTGATTTCTGACCCGCCACTTATTCAAAAAAAAATAAAGATGGATAAAAAGATTGTGACCGAGCACTGGTATCTGAGGTGCCTACATATCCTTGGCTATAAAGGAATCATGCCACATGTAGTTCAGAAGTAAGAAGATGGACAAGGATACCGAGGTGGAGAGTCGAGTGAGGTGCCGTCGAAGTTCCGGTCCGTGGTTCCTGCCAGTACATCAAAAGTAAAAAACAAAAATTACAGCAGAACAAAGAAAAATACAAGATCCTATCTACTTCTTGTCTCGAATCTTCCTTGAATATTCAACATGAAATGGAAAGTCAACCTTATTCTTCAGGTGGGCATCCTGTTGTCTTGAACTTGAAAAAAATTGGAAATTGACCTTGTTCTTCAGGCGGGCTCCTGATACCTCTGACTTGAACTGAAAATTGAAAGCTGACCATGTACTTCAGCTGAGCTCATAGTACTTCTAAATTGAACTAGAAATTGACGATTGACCCTGTTCTTCAGGCGAGCTCCTGGTGCTTCTAACTTGAACTTGAAATAAGCTTGACTTTGAAGTAGGCTCGCGCTTGTAAACCTGCATTTTCAGCTGAGCTCCTGCTTCTTAAACCCGAAAATTGAAAGGTTACCCTGTTCTTCAGGCGGGATCCTTCTACTTGAACTTGAAAGAAACTGAAAGTTGACCCTGTTCTTCAGGCGGCTCCAGGTACTTCTCTGACTTGAACCTGAAACCAATTTCTGAAATATTGACCTCGTTCTCTAGGTGGGTGTCTGCAATCAAAACAAACAAAACAAACAAAATTTTCTACCCTAGTTTGCACTAGGAAAATTTGTGAGTTGTTAGCAAACAGTAAATCACATATGCTATTGATGAAAGATGCGATGATGAGCATAAAACTAAAGACTCGACTAGGATGTGCATCTCCTGTGAGTAAAACTAAGAAATTTAAACTAGGAAGTGCATCTCCTAAGAGTAAAACTGACAAACTTGGACTAGGAAGTGTGTCTCCTAAAGAGTATAACCTGAATGAGCCAAACTAGAAAGTGAATCCCCTAGATGTGAGATTGAAATAGGCTTGACTAAACTAAAAATCGACCTTATTCTCCAGGCGGGACTCCTGAATTGAAAACTAAAGATTAACAACGTAAGAAAACTAAAAGTCGATCCTATTCTCCAGGCGGGACCCTTAAACTCAAAAAAAGCTAAAGACTAACATCTTAAGGAAACTAAAAACTGATCCTATTCTCCAGGCGGGACTCCTGAACTTAAGAAAAGCTAAAGATTGACAACTTAAGAAAACTAAAAGCGGACCCTATTCTCCAGGCGGGACCCCTGAACTTAAGGAAAACTAAAGATTAACAACTTAAGAAAACTAAAATTGACCTTATTCTACAGGCGGGACCCTTGAAATCAAGTAAAACTAAAGACCAACAACTTAAGGAAACTAAAAACTAATCTTATTCTCCAGGCGGTACCCCTGAACTTAAAGATTAACAACTTAAGAAAACCATAAACTGACCCTATTTTCTAGGCGGGACCCTGAACATAAAGATTAACAACTTAAGGAAACCAAAAACTGAACCTATTTTTCAGGCGGGACCCTGAACTTAAGGAAAGCTAAGGATTAATAACTTAAGGAAACAAAATGACAACTTAGGAGGAACTTGGAAGTGACCCTATTTTCTAGGCGGGACCCTGAACTTAAGGAAAGCAAAAACTAAGAACTTAAGGAAATAAAAACTGACCCTATTATCCAGGCGGGACCCCTGAACTTAAGGAAAGAAAAAGACTGAAAACTTAAGGAAACAAAAACTGACCCTATTCTCCAGGCGGGACCCAACTTAAGGAAAGCTAAAGATTAATAACTTAAGGAACTAAAGTTAACCCTATTTTCTAGGTGGGACCCCTGAACTTAAGGAAAAATGAACACTCTTCCGACTATGGAGAATGCCTAGGGGGTACGGTTCTTCTCAACTAGCGAAGTGCCTAGGAGGTAATGGTCTTCTCAACTAGGGAAATGTGTAGGAGTTAAAAACCTTCTCAAATAGCCTTTGTGCTGACAAAATTTGGGCGCGATACCCGAGAGTTTCAAGGTTCCAAGCTTTGATTTATACATAGTCTTCGTCCCTGTTCAAAATAAAGAAAACTTTGGTCGGTTTGTGGACTTGACCTTAAGGGCGATTGCTCCTTCACTTTCCATGATAACTTTGATTTCAACTTGGAAGACCTTGCTTGTTATTGACTAACCATTTTTCTGTCAACTCTTATCACAGAAAATACCTCTAGTCCGTTCAAGCCCAAATCCCTCTATCTGTTGCATTGTGCTCATGAATTAACATTTACCGAACCTTTGCTTTTCACATGAATCCCAAAGCACGTCAATTGTCACTAACCCAATGCGCATACGGATAAATGATGAAAAGTGCATATTTTTTAGTATATTTGCATATTAATTCTTGTGTGTGTCGCTGGGGATTACATAATTTTCAAAGTGAAATATACTCATTATGTGTTTCTTATGTGTTTCTCATTATATGTCAAAAGATGACAATTCGACACAAAAAGAAGAAACTAAAGGAGTGGGAGCTCGTCTATTCTCGTGTGTGGCACGAAGTCGGACGCGAAAAAGGAGAAAAGTTAAGGCACAAAACAACAAAGCGAAGCAAAGGCACGGAGCTCTTCGCGAAATGGAAGAATTTCAAAAGCTGGATCCGCGTCAAAGTCCGCGTCTAGACGCGAAGGCAAACGCGGATCCGCGTCAAAGTCTGCGTCTAGACGCGAAGGCAGACGCGGATTTCAGCTCTCCCATCCGAAGTTGGATTGAAGAATTCCGCCCCTCATCAACCCTAGGTCATATAAATACATCCTAAAACACCACTTTGAAAGGAGAGACACTACTTTAGGGTTAGACAACACCCTTGGAGGCAAGAACGCACTAGGAGCAAGGAGGAAAATTTAACTACGAGTTTTTCCCCTTCTTCTTCCTATTTTATTGTTGGTTTTGAATTGGAGTATTGTGTTTTCACATACTTTTATGAATAGCTAATTTATTATCTAGAGTTTTTATGGAACCTTTTGGGGATGAATTGGTTGTTATATTAATATAGTTTTGAGTTAGTTGTTAATCTCTATTTGTTCAACTACGTTTTGATTTTGGTTAATTGAAAGGATCCTCAATTAGCCGTTCCTATTTATTATGTATCTGCTTGAGAGAGAGTGCATATTTAGGTAGTTGTTTGAGCAACATCACTCCCGGAGTATAGGCGAGAGTCATAACCGAGGATTTAGAGGTTGGATTAGAGATAACGATACCTCGGGTGCGATCTAAGTGAACTGTAATGTGAATCTAGCTAGCGTAGCTTGAGAGAGTGCGTCTAGTAAATTATCATAATTGCTTGAGAGAGATTTATGATAGCTGGAGAGTTCATGATTGATAGAGGCAACTAAGTCAAAGCTATAAGAAACATACAATTAATGAAATCAATAATTAGGGAAATCATAACTCTAGACCTCCTTAATTTAGTCTCCAAACCTTTGTCTCGTTAGTTGATAATTTTACCGTTTTATAGTATTTTTTGGTTAATTAGTTATGTATAAAAATCTTAATATTATAATTTAGAAATTGTTCAAACTTGTCTTCTTTGCGATATTGCACAATTACAGCGAAACCTTAGTTCTCTGTGGGATTCGACTCCGGACTTTTAGACCGGATTATATTTGCAGCGACCGCTTATCCTTTTTAGGACTAGAGTTGGGCGTGATCACATACTACTCTTTCCTGACATATGCCACTTTGATGTGTTAGACAGACCCCGCTTTGTGCAATCGGAAAGCTGGTAGCAAATTTTGAAGTCGTTTCTCACTTGTTCTGACCAAACGGACTCAAAAAGAGGACTTAAATAAAGCAAGAGGAACATAGTAAGGGGAAAATGGAAAGAGATGATATCTAACAAAAAATTACAAAGTAGAAACTTATCTGATGTGAATACCAACTCTAATGACTATGACATGAATTTTGGATTAAGCGGTCTAATCTGTCCAATAAGTCTAGTTTTCAATTCTTGTCTTACCTTCAACCTTTGGAACTAGGCTCCAATGATCCAATTGTTCTATTAGATTCACAATCCTTATTCGACTTGTGGTTCCCCGAAGGGTTTTCACCATCAAGCCTCTCCCGTTTTTGTTCTTTCTCTCAACTCACTGTCGCCTTTTGGTGCCCGTGAGGGTTTTCACCAATAAGAGTCTCTCATTTTGTTCTTTTCTTCTTATTTCCTCTAATTCATCAAATGACAAGGCATTAACCAAGGTAAAAATATCATATGCTCCTGGCATGTCTAACTCGGCACTCTCAAAGATTATCTAGGAGGTCTTTTTTGGACTGTAACCTGGCTTTTGGACAGGGTTAGAAAGAAAGAAAGGCATGAAGGCTCAAAATAACTAAGACAGCATGGGGGTTTAAACTTACAACTTTTGGAATCAACTTTTCTTCATAAACAAAACTTTTGCCCCAGTTTCTTGAGACGGGGGAATTTTGAGTTTCGACTTAGTGTGACCAAACCCTAGAGTAAGACTGCCTACGTATCTTGTTGACACAAGAATCAGGTCGAACGTAGTTCAAAAGAATACTTTTTGTTGTTGCTATTTTCTTTTCCTTCTTTCTTTTTTCTTCTTTTCCTATTTTTTTCTTCTTCTTTTCCTCCTTTCTTTTCTTTTGACTTCTTTTCTTTCTTTATCACTTTTCTTTTCTTCTCTTTTTTTCTATTTTCTTTTACGATGAACTTTCTAAAACAAACCTTATGGGGACATAATTTTTTTTAATGACTCTAACTTGATTCTAAAATAGGTGAGGTCAAAGAAATCAGCACAGGCTTAAAGGGGTATCGAAGGGTATAAAATGTTTGGGTAACTGAAAGAGGGCCTCCCGATCTTTGAAAATGCCAAGTACAACACATGTAGCATGAGGATGAAAATTGAGGATTATGCACAACATTTCTTTTGCAGCTTAGGCATTGATATCCCTGATATGCCTTCCACTTTTCTTTAGTGCATTGTCGAGTGTTGAACTCTTTTTGGGTAATTCTTTTTCGCAATGAGTGTCCTTTGTCAGTTTGGGGCAAATTTACCTTGGCATTATCTTATCATGGAAGATGCACCTGAACACAAAGTTCCTTGCTTCAAATTGTCCTGGACGCACTCTCTTATAACAAATTCTTGTCGTCCTCTTAACTTCCCAAACTGTCTACCCCAGTTTCACATAATTTGGGCTTTAAATGATATCAAAATGTCCAAATCTTTACTTATTTCTTTCAAATGTCTCTGTCATCTTCAAAACAGGTTTCATTGTTTCATGATTAGACTAACCTTTAAGACCATGTTGAGAATTACGCATGCATGTCATGTCACTAGAGTTAGCATGAAAAAAAATTATAAAAAGAAAAAGAGAACTAAACAAAAACGGACAAGAAGTAACAGAAAACAGGAGATTGCATTAAACAGACGGTGAAAGGGTTTGAACAACAAAACAAACAACACAAAACTTGGGTTACAACCTTGGAACAACCTAAATAACACCAAACGAGGTAATAAGACTAATCGAGCTAGGAAAAATAAAAGGATAGAAGGGTTTGAGCCATAAGACAATATCCGGATTACAACCCTAAAATAACCCAGACAACAGAAATTACAACAAAATAAACCACCAAAACTCCTCCCTAGCTAGCCAAGAAAGGAGTGTCTTTCTAATTACCAAGATCGACATCTTATCCACTGAGTCGCACATCGACATTACTAGAACCTTCACAAGTCTCCATCACGTTGGCCTTAGCAAATAACTTTTGGGTCCCTTATGCCGACTCGTTCTTAAGATCAACTTCTGGAATCGAGACTGATAGCGCTGAAAAATTTGTGGCAAGTGGCCCTCCAAGGAACTCAGAGGAGTTCTCATATTCCTTTTCAACACAAATCATGCCCGCCATCTGCGTCTCATTATGAACAGGCAATGGACTTTGGCTAGTATCTACTGCATCTGGATTTTGCACAATAATGTCACCTGCATCAATAAGCTTCTGGACTGCTCTTTTCTTATTCCAACACTTTTGTATGCTGTGCCCCGGGGCATTAGAGCTATATGAACACCTTTGAGAATAATCAAAATTCTTTGTAAAGGGGTTTGGCATTTTTATCTGAATCGGCTTCAACATGTCCAATTGCCTCAACTTTTGGAACAAACTGGCATATGATTCTCCAATAAGAGTGAAAGGCTTTTCCTTTTGTTGCTTCCTTTTCATTTTGTACTCCGGCCTCGGTTGGAACCTTTTGCGGTTAGGTGGTTGATATGCTTGTAAAGGTGGGTAAGACATTTGTGGAGGTAGTGCAGGCCATTGCTGGTCTTGTGGATATGGAGCATATTGCGGTGCATTGTGGATAGAGTACTGGGAAGGTGAGGTATGACTTTGGGGATTTTGTGGAGAGAAGTAGCATTGGGGAGGATTATCTGGAGTAAGAGGATATTCATGGGGTCTATATTAAGGCTGAAAGCGTTTAGCAGGAACGCCCACTGGATCTTGTCGTTGGCGGGGCTCAACAACATCTTTTCTATTTCTCTTTCTTCCCCCCAAACTTACTGAGATGTTCTGAATGTCTTCCGTAGTATCTTTTAATGCAGAATAGCTCATAATTTTGCCTGACTTGATTCCTTCTTTTACCATCTCCCCCATTTTTACCACATCATTGAAAGGTTTACCTAAAGCTGAGATCAAAAAACTGAAGTAGGTGGGTCCCTGAGCTTGTAGGAAAAACTCAACCATTTTTCTTCATCGATCGGGAGACTGACCCGAGCAGCTTGTTCCCTCCATCTGAGCCCAAACTCCCTAAAACTTTCCTCGGATTTATTTTCCATCTTAGATAGGGAGGAGCGCTCTAGGATAATGGCTATATTGTACTAAAAGTGTCGAACAAAATCTTGAGCCATGCAATCCATGCATACCACTTACTGACATCTTGACGAGTATACCATTCCAAGGCTGCCCCACTCAAGCTCTCACTGAAATACGCCATCAACAACTCATCTTTCCCGCCAACACTTCTCATTTCACTGTAATAACCCCTCAGATGGGCTACTGGATCTCCACGCCCGTCATACAAGTTAAACTTTGGCATTTTAAACCCCGCGGGAGGATGAATATTAGGAAACATACATAGGTCATTGTAAGACATGTTAATCTGATTTACCATTCCTTGCATGTTTTTTAAGGATTGTTCCATACCTTTCAGCTTTTCGGATATCTCATCTCGCTCTTCTTTTCTTGTGAACTTTTCATTTTCAACACGAGACTCATTCTGAGGGCTATGATTGTATGAGTCCGGGACCTTGTGGGCTAACTCTGAGGGGTAGTATTGGGTATCAACAGGTTTGAACTGGTGTTCACTATTGGATATATGAAAGAAAGGTTGTTGAGAAGTTGTGATAGTGGGGATAGTGGATATGACAGGAGGGCTATTTTTGGGAAATATAGTTGGAGGACGAACAATGGAGCTACTAGGGAGGTTAGGAAAGCTATGATAAGCGGGAAAATATGGAGAATATGGTGGATCATCTAACACTATGACCGGGTCTTGAGTGGGGGTGGCATCTAGGAAGCTAGGTGGTGGCAGGGGTGGTGCCTTACCAGTCATCCAAGCCTGATACATGTCCGGCATGTGTTGTCTTAACATCCTTACCATTTCAACCAACCTAGTTTCTCATTCAAACAATTGCTTTTGGGCACCAGTATCAACTAATTCAATTCAGTTGTCGTCTTTCATTACCTTTTGACTTTAAGTTGTAGGGAAGAGTTACCAATTTAAGAACCACAAACCAACCACCTTCTGCTATAATGAAGATAATAAAGAGGATCAAAATAAAGTCATCATGTTAGCGTTAGGGCATTTAACATATGATACTCTCACATTATGCGCAATGCACCTAGTCACAGTTAACGGTTCTAAAATGACTTTGAGGGTACGAAGGTCATAGGGCATCATCCCAATTTGCTTGTTCTAACCTTCCTCTTTTCTTTCCTCTTTAACACTCTTTGGTTTGCTCATTTTCTTTCTTCTTTTTTTCTTTCTGATTATCACTCTTTTCTTTCCTCTCATTTCTCACATCCCACAACTTTATTATTTTTTTCTTTTTTCTTTTAATTTCAAATATGATTCGATCGAACCCGATGTAGGTTTCCTACGTATCATGTTCCACATGAGTCTGACCAAGCGTAGTTCTGGAAAAATAATAGACAAAATAAACTAAGCATAAAAATCTTTTGGATTTTTCTTTTATAACTTTTTTTTGATTTTCAAATACATCATAGGAATTATGATAACAAAACGACAAACTCAACAAGATTACGGCAAAATATGACACCACTTAAAAGAATCAATACTACTGGACAAGACTTATAAAAAAAAAGACAAAGCAGACTAAAAATATAAAAGGTCTCCTCAAACAGCTCCTGAAAGTAACGGTCTTGACTAAGATGGTCCTGGGGCGTCTGTCATGCTCAAGCTCTGATAAATGAATCCATACCTGAATGAGAATAAGACTAAATAGAGTTAATGATTCAAGACACTATGCGACGTCACAACACCTCCTATTGGACACATGCAAGACATGATTGGGCTATTTTTTGTAAAATGGCCTACGTGGCCAAGGGTGGCTATTAGTGCAAACTCAACAAAGGTGACATCTAAGACATGGAGATACCTCACTAAAGCTTATATGTCCCTGGAAAGTACTTTACAAAAATGACCCATTTTGCAAAAATGGACGATATGGCCAAACAAGGCTAGAGATGTAAATTCAACAAGGACGGGCCTTAAAGTAATATGGCACCTAGTTGTGGACTCAAGATTCTAAGGCATGGTCACTGGACCACTTTCTCGAAAATGACCCCATTTTGCAAGAATGGCTGATGTGGCCAAAAGTGGCTAGACATGCAAATTCAACAGGAATGGACCTTAAAACTGAGAGACCGCCTTGTTGGGGACATAGGGCTCTAAGACATGGGATAACAAGCCACTTTGAGACAATAGCCCTATTTTGCAAAATGACCAATGTATCCAAATGTGGCTAGACATGCAAGATTTGGCTACGATCTCTGAAGCCAAGAACCTAAGACTCACTACGAAGACCGGACCCTATGTGGGTTGCCTACGTATCCCGCCCCGAAAGACGAGAATCAGGTATGCGTAGTTCGGGAAGATTGGATACGGGAGAGAATAAAAATATTGATTTGGACAAAACATATTTTTTGTCTTTTTTTTGTTGGTCGTTTTCTTGAAAAAAGTTGTGAAAGAAAAATATAACTGGCCCCTACTTGCTTTATTTTTATACTTCACCCTCTTTTCTTTCTCATTTACCCTCAACCATCATTGGTCCGCCACATGACCCCTTTTACCCTTAAAGAACACAACATATAGCACATAGGGATGATTAAATATCTTTTTGGGCCACGGGCCCATTTTGACATAATTTGGATAGGCCTCCTACAAAGGGACACGGTGCCTAGGACCGAGCCCTGCTAGGTCTAAATGAAATGATGCAAATAAGAATGACCTAAAGGCTGATCTAAGTTTGGGGTTCACTAACAAGGCAATTCGGGGGAGCGTATGGTCGATGGTGGCTGCTCAAGCTTTCCACCAACTCCATACGTCCGACGACCCCTCCTCCTAAAATAAGGGTGACTCAACAAAGAGTCTGTGTATGCGATGCGTACTACGAGACCTGTTGTAGAAAGAATTGACCAGGTAATGCATATGATGACAGTTATAAAGTAATAACACATAAAGAAAAAACTGTAAACACATAAACAACTAGAAAATAATAAAAACGACATAAACAAAATAAAAATCAAATAAAGCAAATAAAAATATAAAAACCTCAACCAAATATTCTAAAAAGCCAACAAGATCATAGTATCAGCCCGAACCTGCAATTCCCCAGCAGAGTCGTCAAAGCTGTCACACCCCTTTTTTCACCTCACTAACACCTTTAAATATAATAAAAAGTGATTTTTGAAGCTCAAAAGGGTTTTGGATTGAAAAGTGACAAAAATAATGTATTATAAAAGATGTTCCAGAGTCGCCACCTGGCATTGGGTTTCGCTGTGTCAGGTCACCTTTTAAAATCAACTTTTCTTTCAAAACACGTTTGACTCCAAAACTCATTTGCACCAAAGATTCCAAGTAAGGAGGTTCATTTGACTCGGGGAGAAGGTATTAGGCATTTTTCAAGTATCGTGACGGTCACGGTTGTATACTTGATCTAATTGGCTTTAAAGAATACTCAAACTGAGGCAAAAACACATGAAAGAAAAAAATAAACACACAAGAGACTCGAGGTTATCCCCACCTAAATAAAAGAAAAATAAAATAAGAGGAAAATACTAAAAGTCTATACTATGCTCATCCACGATGTCTGTCACCGCCTCCAATTACATTCACTACGGGATATTTCCCGGATAAAATATATATAAAACTTGCGGGGCATTTTCCTGAATATAAACTAAAGGGAACAACCTCCCACCTCGAGAACAAAACTAAATAAATGTCCTAATATTGCCTACCCATGTGTGGTCGGCCTAAACATGTTACTAGCGGTTAAAATTAAATGAAGTAGTGAATATGTAATACTCAAGTTTCAGTATATTTTCTTTAAATCCCGATCCCACGGCCCATCAATACAACAAAAATTAATCAAAAGCATTCTTAAGCTTAACTCACTTTTCCGTCTCAAGATAGTGTCCTCTTTAATTTCAACTTTTTAACTAAACCCAACAACTCAAACCAATTTATTTCTTATCTTCTCAATTGAAGAATTAGTGATTCAAAGCATAACAACTATTCTGCCAAGAACACACTAACATGTAAATTATAATACCGGCCACAAGATCAAATTGAAAAATCAGTCAATCAGCAACAAAGTTTGAGAATAAAAACGCAAGAAGGAAGGATGAGAAATAGACCTTTAATGATAGTTTTCTTATGAGAAATGGGGCCGAATTTACACTGAATCCGGAATGAAAATTTCGACCAAGACCAACAAACCATAAGCCGGCAAACTCGAACTCGACCTCGACAGCATATCTTCGAACTCTACCAAAGTTCTGCAAGAATGGAGCTTAAAGATGAAAGGTTATGTGTTTTTGGATACAGGTCGACAGAGAATTTTTTATGGTGGTGTTGGGTTCAATTTTTTTTCTTTGTTGGTTTTGATTTACCGAACTTTAAGAAGAAGCAAAAGAACTCAAAAATCAAAGTGTTGGATTTATGAAATTTTTTGTTGCTCTCTCCATTTTTTGTTTTAAGCAATCCACTAGGCAGTGCCTAAGGCTAGTTTTTATTTATATATAAAAAAAAATCAAAACATAGTTTGTC
The DNA here is from genome assembly GCF_001879085.1 of Nicotiana attenuata. Taxonomy (NCBI): domain Eukaryota; kingdom Viridiplantae; phylum Streptophyta; class Magnoliopsida; order Solanales; family Solanaceae; genus Nicotiana; species Nicotiana attenuata. The sequence goes on from NC_031994.1 coordinate 11,141,066, forward strand.
AGGAGGTCTAACACAAGAAAAGGCATAAAATTTGAAAAATACATACGACCAATTACCAATACTGAGCATAGTACTCCATATTGGCATTACATTATGAAAACTAGCAAAACTACTAATTCTATGATTAACTAAACCAATGTGTGTAAGAAAATGAATCACTATCCCTACTATCATTGTGTGTTTTCCTCTTCCTTTATGCTGTATTGACACAATTGCTATCCAGTTGATGATTAAGTTTCCCATATTTTCCACGTACCAAGTACACCTGTACAAGTACTGCATTGTTCCTGCCCCCAGCTGCTCGCTTGCTTCCTTTTTGTACTCATTTTTGCTTATCCAGCTGTTTCTCTCTCCATGTCCTCACTCTTTTCCCGTTTTTTTTGTTGTTGTTTGGACTCCACAAACTCTCCTCTATTTCTGGGTATTCGTCCCCCTACCCCCCCCCCCCCTCCCCCTTCCCCCCGGTCTAGCAGTTTAACGGCGACATCAAGGCCATCATAAACACCACGGTGGATGGTACCAAAGGTGCCACGAGCAAGCACACTTTTGATGAATAGGTTTGAAGTGTCGATTTTCTAGCCGTATCTTTGCCTAGGCGGCACAAATAGAGACAGGTTCTTCGGGGTGGTGGCTATTTCAGCTTCAAAACGTGAGCCCTCTCTTAATACTAGGATTAGCTATCAAAGCCTCTAAAGCCAAAAAAGCAGAGCCAGAAATAATAGGAATATCATCACCAGGGATCCATTGATTTTCATCTCTCTTTCTTGTTTCTCTGTGTATCTATGTGTGTGGTCTATTTTTGTCTCTCTTTTCACCCTCTATATCGTCCCCTCCCCTGTATGTGTATTAGAGAAGAGGAAAATTAGTTTCCTCTTCTTTCCCTATTGTTCCCATATTTCTCCTTATCTGTTTTTTTTTCTCTTTGTGCTAGTGAGGTGCTGCTGGTGCTAGGTTTTTTTTGTCTAGGGTTTTGAAATTATAACTAGGGTTTTATGTGGTTGGGAGAAAGGATAATAGCCATTGGATGAGAAGGAATCAAAGTTTAAGATTTAAAAATAAAATGGGAAGGGTCAGTGGGCTGCTGGGTCTAGGCTAAGCTTATGAGGGTTATGGGTAATGGGCCAATCCGAATTAGGGCTGTAGATTTTTGGACTCTTCAATTCTTAAATCCGTAAATTAACAAACTTAAACTTCTTCCCTTAAATAATATAACCTAAAATATACTATTAAATATAAAATAAATTCCAATTAACTAAAGTAAAATTATATCATAATATAAAACTATTTCTTGTTTTTTGTATTTTCAAATAAGAGTAGAGAAAATATAAATCGAAATATAGAAATGTAACTTTTTTTTAGCATTAGAAATGTATTTTAAGTCCAAAACCACAATATTTAGATTTCGAACAATACTTTCATTATATACTTTTCCTTTTAGTTCCACAAAAGATGAACGTACAAATAACCCAATTATGAGAGGGACATAATAATCCCTAAACTGCAGACTTTGTAGTCTCTCCGCTTCAACTTCCTGTCAAGGTAGAGTTCATTTGCCTCTTTTTGTTACATTCAAAGAAGTAAATGATCCCATTTCTTAAAAAGAAACTGAATGCTTTTTCTCTCTTAGGAATTGGAAGCTTTTTTTTTTTCTTCGAAATTTCTAGCCACCTATACTAGTTATGCGGGAATTATGATACAATGATTATTTATCCGAAATTATTACTAAAGGAACTACATTATGATTGTTATGCAATGAATAATCATGAGTAGATTCTTACATATAAGTTTCATGATTGTTTACATATGAGTTACTTACTTTAAAAGTACATATTTATTTTTAAATAATTTAATTCCTACATTGCTAATATATGGATTTTTATTTTACGTTTTGTTACCATAAAATAATATATTGATTTTCATATAATTTAAGGTGGATATTATGTAGTACTGCCAACCAAATGCAACATTAGTTAAGCGTCAATTAATTTTTCTTAAACAACCAACTAAATACTTTATTATATTATGTAGAATTTTATGTTGATATTAATTATTCAAATACCATCAATCGACCAACCCTGAACTCATATTAGGTGTTTCTTATGAATTAAGAGTTTCAGTGTATTGGTGAGACCTTCACTTTATGTCACTGAAGTGTATCAATCTAATTTCACTAAAACCAATTTTTATTCTTCTCAACCATACTCCCTCCGGTCCAAAATAAGTGATTTTTTAGCTATTTTCACACAGATTAAGAAATTCACCTTTTAACATTAATTAACAATGAAATTGACCATATTTAGAAATCTACTTCTGTTTGTTATTATCTAGCAACTACGGGCAATGTCAATGTCCTACGAAACTCTATCATGACTATGTAACTTTTGTTTTAATATATAATTTCCGTGTTTTACGTTCAAAAAAAAAATCTTTACTATCTCTTCACATAAACACTCCTACCACATAATCCAACACTATTTACTCCAAGGGCAATGTAAGAAAAAAATAACTAATTCGTTCTTAAAATCTGAAAAAATCACTTATTTTGGACCACAAAAAAAATTAAAAAATCACTTATTTTGAACCGAAGAGAGAGTACTATTCATGACTCACTCCCAATCTTAAAAACTTCCAAAAAGAATAAAAATAAATGAATACATTGTTTCTTCCATGAAACTTTTGAAAAAAGGGAAAGAGGAAAAACAGGCAAAAGGGATTGAACAAAGAGGCAAAGAGCTATCATTACAATTTTACAACAACTTTGACCAATTTATTATTGGATAAGAAATTATGAGGTAGATGCTAGATTTTTGGTCAAGATATTAATCGAACCGAATCGAATCGAAGCAAGCATTCATTTCAAACTGGAGCAATACTCATTAATTATATTGAACGGTTACGCCAATTCAATAAATAAATAACACATATTTTTACCGATATAGTTATCACTAGTAAGGGAGAATCCACATATTAATTATGGATTCAATTGAACCATAACTTTTGTTTTAGACCTTGATTTTTAGTATAAAACTCAATAAAAATTTTGAAAAAATTGAGCTATGACCCCATAACTCAAACAAGGTGATGGGTTTAATGATTGAAGTCGAAATCTTGAACCTATAAAATTAAAATCCTGGATCTGTCCATGATCACTAGAACATAATCAATAAATGTTGTACATATTTTTATTTTAATTATCGCTTAATAATGACAAATTTGATATAGTTTAATATAAATATATGATACAATACTTTTTTAGCTTTACTTTGGTTAATTACGACAAAATTGATTATGAATTAAATTTGCACAAAAATGTGACGACCCAAAGGGTCATCACCTGTTTTCTCATTCATTCCGTGCTTCCGAGGCCTTGAAAACCTCATTTTTAGTCGTCTCGATTTGCGTGCGCAGTCTGGGCGCGTGGCCGGAAAGCTTAAATATGAATTCTGTGTGAAAAATGATGAATTTTGGTATTAATATGATTAAAGTTGACTTTGGTCAACATTTTAGGTAAACGGGCCCGGACCCGAGATTGGACGGTCCCGGAGGGTCCGTATAAAAATATGAGACTCGGGCATATGCCCGGAGTCGAATTTCGAGGTCTAGAGCCCGAGAAATAAATTTTTCTGTGAAATTGTTTTTCTGAAATTAATATGGAAATTTGAAACGAAAATTGATTAGAACGAGTTGGTATCGGGTCCGTATTTTGGTTCCGGCGCCCGGTACAGGTCTTATATGTGGTTTAAACGCTTTCTGTGAAATTTGATTGAAAACGGACGTCATTTGACGTGTTTCGGACCTAAATCTTTAAAAATGAAAGTTTATGAAGTTTGATGAAAAAGTGATGATTTTGAGGTTTAATTCATTGAGTTTGATGTTATTTTGGCGATTTTATCGCACGGTTAAGTTCGTAGGATGTCGTTGAGTTAGTGTGTGTGTTTGGTTAGGAGCCCCGGGGGCTCGGGAGTGTTTTCGGAGGTGTTCGGGGTGGTTTTGAACTTAGAAATGTTGCAGAAAATCTGCAATAGGTGCCCAGGTGAATCCTTCTTCGCGTTCGCACTCTCCCTCACGCGTTCGCGAAGCTCCTCAATTTTCCTTCATCACGTTCGTAGCCCTTGCTTTGCGTTCGCGTAGGGCCAAGTGACCCTGAGGGGCTTAGTCTTCTTTCCTCTTCGCGTTCGCGATTGAATCCTCGCGTTCGCGTAGTTCCCAACATCTCTTCATCGCATCCGCGTGTTGTACAACACGTTCGCATAGGCCAATTCCTGGACCCCCCCCCCCAGTCCTTCTCTTCGCGTTCGCATCCTGCTCATCGCGAACGCGATGGTCTGTTGAGTCTACCCTTCGCGAACGCGACCTTGCTCCAGCGAACGCGAAGGGCAATTTTGCCCAGTGATTTTTTTTAAAATGTTCAAAACAGTAGCTACGGGTTTAACTCTAATTCTCACGAGCTCTCTTCTTCCCCAAGCTTCTAGGAGTCCATTGAAGCCCCCATTCTTCAAGACCACTTGGGTTAGTAAATCTCCACTTATTTCCTTCATTTTTCTTCATTAATTACTGAAATTCTAAGCTTAAATCACATAGATTAGGGTGGAAATTGGGAGAAATGGGTAGAATTAGGGCTTTTCAATTTCCTTGGATTTAGACCTCGTTTTGGGGTCGTATTTGAAAACAAATTGTATATTCGGGCTCGTGGGGGAATGGGTGATATGAAATTGGTTCGAACCTCGGGTTTTGACCAAGCGGGCCCGGGGTCAATTTTTGGAATTTTGGGAAGAAAGCTTAGAAAACTATATTTAGGCATTGGGTTTGATTTATTTAGCTTATATTAATTGTAAAGTCGTTATTTCATAGATTTGATTGAGTTGGAGCCGAATTCGTGAGGGAAGGGGGTCGTTGTGGATTGATTTAGCTGTGGAAGTTGAGGTAAGTGTTTGGTTTAACCCTAGCTTGAGGGAATAGGAGTTGAGTCTTGTTTGCTATTTGCTAATTGATCGAGTACGATGTATAGGCATGGTGACGAGTATCTATACATTGGTGTCTAGCATGACCGTGAGTCCTTAAAGGGTGATTATCAAGATTTTGTTGTGAATTCTATGTTAATTGAGGATTTCTATATTTTGTAAATAACATGTGAGAAACATTATGATCATTTGATCTTCGTGGTGTATTGGCTTGGTTGTAATACGAATTGAAAAGGTATCTGAGATTATAAGAATCTTGGGAGCATTGGCTCAAGTGATAAAGTGAGTTGTGAAGTAAGAAATGAAAGAAAGCTAATGAGTTATTGATTATTCCCTTGCCGGGATGTTTTGCTGTTTAGTAGACTTTTCTCCCTTGCCGGGATATTGAAATTGTTGTTATTGTTCCCTTGTCGGGATTCCTATTTTGTTTGTCTATTCCCTCGCCCCATTGTTTGTGATTGTTGATTGGGTGAGGACGAGTGATAAAGCACGAAGGGTGATGCCGTGCACGATTGTGATATGAATACTAATGCACGAAGGAACATTCCGTGCCATGATATGATTACTAATGCACGAAGGAACATTCCGTGCCATGATATGAGTGTTTATGCACGAAGGATCATTCCGTGCCATCATCTTGTGAGGTAAAGCACGAAGGGTGATGCCGTGCACTTTATATGATTGTTTTGGTGAGAATGAGAGTAAAAGCACGAAGGATGGTGCCGTGCAACTGTTGATTTCCTACTCTCGTTGATATTGTAGTTGTACTATTTCATTCCTTATTTATTGATTTTATACCTGAAATGTTACAGTCCCTACAACATGCTCCCCTCCCCCTTGACTGGTTAATTTCTGTATACCTTTATATTGCATACATATATATTGAACTGCACAGGTTTGTTTGGTAGTCCGGTCTAGCTTCGTCACTACTTCGCCGGGGTTAGGCCAGGCACTTACCATCACATGGGGTCGGTTGTGCTAATGCTATACTCTGTGCATCTTTTTGCACAGATCACGGTGCCGGAGCAGCTTTTGGACAGCAATAGTAGATTTAGGAGCTGACTTCAGTCCAGAGACACCGAGGTAGCCTTGCTGACGTCCGCAGGCCCGGAGTTTCTTCTATCTTTACTTTAGTTTGTTATCCTTTGTACCGGAACAAATAAAACTATGTTTTTATTCAGACATTGTATTTAGCATTCTCTAGACGTTCGTGAGTTTGTGACTCCAGTTCTTGGGTAGAGTTGTATTGAACTTCTGCATTGCATTCAGTTTATTTATATTTAAGACTTCCGCTTTTCTATTAAATGTTTCGTTGATTTTAATAATGTCGAGGTTTGCTAAAAGAGATAATAAATAATTGGCTTGCCTAGCTCTTAGTAGTAGGCGCCATCACGACTCCCGAGGGTGGGAAATCCGGGTCGTGACAAGTTGGTATCAAGCTCTAGGTTACATAGGTCTCACAACTCACGGACAAACTCAGTAGAGTCTGAGGGATCGGTACGGAGACGTCTGTATTTATCACCCAGAGGCTACAGAGTTAGGAAAATTTCACTTTTGTTCTTTCTTGTCGTGCGATTCTGTTTCTCAAAT
>NC_031994.1:11155642-11167803 GCF_001879085.1 Nicotiana attenuata
TCGATTTAGTATTCGGCTAGCCGTAAGAATGGCTTCCCCCCACAAGTTCTGTGGCAAACCAGAACTTATCAATAATGCGTTCATCATCTCCTTTAATGAACGATTCTTTCTTTCTGCAATCCCATTGGATTGGGGCGTGTAAGGGGCCGTTGTTTGATGAATAATTCCATATTCTAAACATATTTGTTCAAAAGGAGATTCATATTCACCACCCCTATCACTTCTTATCATTTTGATTTTCTTATTAAGTTGCGTTTCAACTTCATTTTTGTATTGCTTGAATGCGTCTATTGCTTCATCTTTACTATTAAGTAAGTAAACATAGCAATATCGAGTACTATCGTCAATAAAAGTTATGAAATACTTTTTTCCACCGCGAGATGGTATTGACTTCATGTCACAAATATCTGTGTGAATTAAGTCTAAAGGATTTGAATTCCTTTCAACCGACTTATAAGGATGTTTAACATACTTAGATTCCACACATACTTGACATTTTGATTTGTCACATTCAAACTTGGGCAATACTTCCAAATTAATCATTTTTCGTAAGGTTTTATAATTGACATGACCCAAACGTACATGCCATAATTCATTTGACTCAAGTAAGTAAGACGAAGCTGAAATTTTATTATTATTTTCAACAACCATTACATTCAGCTTGAAAAGGCCCTCAGTGAGGTAACCTTTTCCTACAAACATCTCATTCTTACTTATTACAACCTTATCGGAAACAAAAACATATTTAAACCCATTCTTAACAAGAAGTCCAGTAGAGACTAAATTCTTCCAATTCTCGGGAACATGAAGGACGTTGTTCAAAGTTACCACTTTTCCGGAAGTCATTCTGAGAAATATTTTCCCATATCCTTCAATCTTCGCCTTTGAAGCATTTCCCATAGAAATCGTCTCATCGGGTCCAACGGGAGCATAAGAAGCAAAAGCTTCTCTAACAGCACAAACATGGCGAGTGGCTCCAGAATCAATCCACCACTCTTTAGGATTGCCCACCAAGTTGCATTCGGAAAGCATGGCACATAAATCATCAACATCATCATGCTTTTCAACCATGTTTGCTTGACCCCTTTTCTTGTCTTTCTTCGGAGCACGACACTCCGTAGATTTGAAGTTTCCACTGAACCGCTTCTTGCTTGGGTTGTATTTCGGTCCAGAAGCCTTCCTTCTCTTTTTGTTCTCTTCAACAATATTTGCTCCCATTATTGTTGAATTTCCACGGCCTCTCTTTTCCGCAGCTTTGTTGTCCTCTTCGATTCTCAACCGAACAATGAGATCTTCAAGGGACATCTCCTTGCGTTTGTGTTTCAAGTAGTTTTTGAAGTCCTTCCACAAAGGAGGCAACTTCTCAATCATCGCTGTACTTGAAATGCTTCATTGATAACAAGACCTTCAATGAAATTTCTATTAGTAAAAATACTAAGATTACTACTTTCAACATCAATATTAAATTGAGTTATACCTTCAGCAAGGAGATCGTGAATAATCACTTGCAATTCCTGGACTTGGGTAATAACAGACTTGCTATCTACCATTTTGTAGTCCAAAAACTTTGCAGCAACAAACTTTTTCAACCCGGCATCTTCGATTTTGTATTTCTTTTCAAGCGCAGTCCACAGTTCCTTTGACGTTTCCACGCCACTGTAGACGTTATACAAACCATCCTCCAGCCCGCTTAGAATATAATTCTTGCACAAAAAATCTGAATGCTTCCATGCCTCAATTACGAGAAAGCGTTCAGTTTCTGGAGTTTCATCGGACAGCACAGGAACATCTTCCTTGATGAACTTCTGGAGACTTAGAGTAGTCAGATAGAAGAACATCTTTTGCTGCCAGCGCTTGAAATCAATCCCGGAAAATTTTCCGGGTTTCTCCGCCGGTGCCAATGCTGCCGGTGTCGTTCGGCTTGTTGACGCATTGGCAGTCACCATTGGAACCGCTTGGTTCTCATTCTCATTAGTCATTTCTGTAAAAGAATGACACAAACGTTAAAATCACGTAGATTTTAATAGAGTACAAAACCACAAAGGTTTTACTCTTCCAGAAACAGTAAGTACAAATACAGAAAATAAATTATTAAATTCCTTAAGCTTGTTATTACACTGTATTTGTAAAATAAATTCTGGAAATATAAATGAATATAAACAGTAATGAATATAAACAGAAATGACATAAACCAATTCGAGCCCACTGAATTCACAGTGTTTCCTTAAGGAATTTAATCCCCTCCTAGTACCCAAGGTTATGGATTATTTCCTCCCAGGATAGAACGAATTACACACTGGTGTAGTGGTACTTCAAACCCCAGTGTTTCAGCGAACACAAAGTTCGGTAGCAAATCACACTTACTTTTTGCTTGTTTTGATGCTAAAAGTATAGCAGAAGAAGGAGAGGAAACTCAGAAAATTGTAGTTAAAATTCTGAGCAGAATAGTGTTGTATTTATAGCCAAAGTTGGGTCTCTTCAGAATGGCTGTTTATGCAAAACGCCCACAACATAAATGCCATTACATAAATGGCCATTTACTCAATAATAAAGAGGGAAAATAAAGAGGGAAAATTGAAGAGGGTAGTTACTTTTCTGTTACCAAAACAGAAAAACGGATTGGATTTAATATTAATATTTAATATTAATATTTTGTTATTAAAACAAATATTTAATAACATTTCTGTTAATATTTTACTATTAACAAATAAATTTGGTTTCCGAAGCCGAAGCCGAAGCCGAAGCCGAAGCCGAAGCCGAAGCCGAGCGAGCGACGACGACGACGGCGCGAGGCTTGCCTTCTTCTCAACTCTTTAAGAGCTAGAAGAAGAGCAATTGCTTATATACCCATAAAAAACCTCTTCCTCTTCCAATATGGGACAATGCCCATTTGCCAAGGGAGGGGGAACTTAAAATTTCACTCAAAAATTTCATTTCCCTCCATTTCCCATTCACCCTCTTTTAAGTATTTAATATATTAATTAAATACCTTAAAAATCCAACAAAAACTAGCTATATGTAAGTGTATAGAGTAACGATGACTTATTAATCTGTACAATGGTTATAATTTAAAGTAACGATGTATTAATTTATTATAACAGATTTAAAGTTTAGTGATAGTAGAATTTTTTTGTACTATTATATATCAATGATTATAATTTAAATCACACAGTATATACAGGTGTGCTGGTTTTCTAATAATCTAGTTGTAATAGTGGTGGTCTTCAGTGGCTGCTATGGGGAAAATAGTTGTGGTCTTTTAAAATGATTAAAAGTGACTAAAATCCTCTGAAATGTCAAATGAACTTAATTATAAAGTGCACGATCCTAATCATTAATATTGAGTACTCATCAGTCATTATATTATTGTGTTAAAGAGCGGAGTCAAAGTGCGGGATGCGAGTTCGGCTAATTCTATAGCTTCTGGTTAAATTCTATGTTTGTCTTAAGAAATTTATCGAATATGTACAAATTATTAATTTAAAACCCAATAATTTAAAAAGATTATAACCCTAAATTCATAAGGTTCAAATCCTTACTCCGCCTCTGATTTTAATGCAGAACTAAGACTGCTAAACTTCGGAAGTATATATGTCTGACAGATCCAGAATTTTAAAGTCATGGGTGTTTGTCGGTTAAAATTTTAAAAAAGAGGAAAAAGGAGTTTAGTCGTGGGTGCTCACTCAATAATTATCTAAATATTTTTATAATTACCTATGCAAATTTACTAAATCTGGTCAAAGATAATGGGTGCTTGAACACCCACAAAAGACCATAGAGATACGCCACTATATATGTCACAAAAGAATTTCTTGAAGGAACAACTCAAATCCCCTTAAAACAAATAATATTGATTTAAAAATTCAAAAGTAAACATCTTTCTTTTACTAAATTAATGTGAGATAATAATGCAACTATGCATTAATGCAAGTACGCAACCGTAAAATCCTCTTAATTTATGATTAAGATGGTTCCTTAGCTGCGTAAATACGAGGAAGTGTTGTTGTTGTCGGGCGGAAAGAGAGATAACTACTATCTTTATTTATCGTTCTTATATACTAATTGGTAGACGTTCACATCAATTATCTTTTTCGAGAACCAATAAGGTTTGTGATGGATTGATAAGTTATCTTTCATCTTTAATAAGAGGTTTCATGTTCTTGTCCTGCATATGGAGTCGTACCCGCGCGATTTTACTAGTATTAGTACCCGCGCGATACACATTGCTTTCAGTTAATTTACTAGTATTAATTTTACCAAATATAAAATTTTCTGGCACGAATTCAACTCCAGTCGAGCCCCAATAAAAATATCAAACAACCGAATAGAAAACCAAAAAATAGTAGTAACTTTTTTTATTAGTAAATAGGAACGTATAGTTTTCGAACTCTTGACAGTGATTTTGGCCCTTAACCACTGAACTGTCCCATGAATGATAATTTCAACTTCCGAACAAATTTTCCCAACACAGCTTAATTTTGTTTTTTCAAGTTTGAATGAAATTATGTCCAGACGCTAGCTTAGGCACTTTAATTTTACTAGTATTAGTACCCGCGCGATACGCGGACATAAAACATATCAAATTATGATTTGAGTTATTTAAATTATGTGCAAATAACCTTAAATTAAACCTTCTATTTATAAATTATAAATTAAATTTTGACATTAATTAAGAAGCAGGACATGAAACCATTTTTCAAATCTCATAGTAGATAATTTGTTTTTTTTTCTATATCTGTAATAACCCAACTCCTAGATTTTGACACTTGTATTATATTTTACGGTCAATATTAAAGAATCTATACATGTAACAATGCGATCTGTCTGTTGATGCACATTAAATTATATTATTTTAACAAAATTCTTACTACCACTTTATTTTTCATCTCAAATTCAAATATCCTTATCCTTCTACATTTTTAGATATAATTTTTTTTCTCTTTGTTCCTTGCTTATAGTTTTTGCATTATTTTATTACTTATATTGTGATACTATAATGTGATCTTTTATTAATCTTGTTTATTGCCCTTTTAGTAATCATCAATAAATGAAAAAAAAATATTATTGAAATTTAATGTAATTTTACACTATTATCCACTTACTCGGATCTCTTTCATCATTTAAATGTATTAAAAATATTTTTGACTACTATTTAATAATTTAATTTATTTATTTTTAATAAATTTAAAAAATATAAGTATCCTCGCACTATCTCTATTTTCCTCTTTATACATAATTTCTTTATCTATACTCAAAATAAACAGAATTTTAATTTTTTATTCAATTAAAAATTCAAACTGAAGTATGATACTTTTCTTATATTTGATAGTTCTCTATCGGGAACATACATATCACATTTTATTTTAAAATATAACGTTGAATTAGTCTAAAAATTTATGTATAAGGTTTCAAATTTATATATAAAGTTCTTTTATAATGTTTCAAATCTATTGAATTTTCTTATAATTATTTTTTGTATTACGTGCATTTATTGTGTAATCTATTGATATAAATTTGGCTTTTAAGAACTTTCTAATCTCAAATTCAAATAATCTTTCCCTTTCATTTCTAATAGTAAATTTTTAATAATTTAACGTAATTTTGCTATTTTTTTAAATCTAATATATAGTCTTATTACGTTATGTGACTTTCCATTAACTTGTAACTTTATTTAATATCATTATCAACTACTATTCTTTAATATAATATAGATAAATATATAATTTTTTAATCATAAAATAAACATTTATTTTTTTTTAAATATATTGCTTGAAAATTTTAAATTATTGCTAATTATTTAATTTTTTTTCTTAACTTATAAATAATTTATATACTTTATGTAAGATCTTATTTTGTGATTGAATTTCTTTAATTTTAAACTCAATAAATCTTTAACATCTTAAATAAATTTTAGTTTTATTTTATATTTTAACTTACTCCAAAATATAAATAGTCATAGGTTATCTCAATTTACGTATTTTTATATTTTTTATTTTTTATTATATTTTTTAATTAATTTTTATCCCCATATTTCTAGCTAACATAGAAGAAAATCTATGATTGGATCAATATATAGATATAAATATAGATATAGATACAAATATAAATATAAATATAAATATAAATATAGATATATAAATGAATTTTTCTAAGATCTATTTAGATTATGTATAAGATTCATTTAAACTACTTCCATTAAATATGTTTTCATTTATAATTCAAATTTTTAATGTTATCTTAAACTTGCCAATTAGCTTCATTTTAGATTGTCACTTGGCTTAACCACATGCTTCACTACTCTCCTTTTAATATAATATAGATTTCAAAGTATTAATTGTACACTGTAGAACTTATTCTATTAGGTCAAAATCAATACTATGAAATACCTAATAATGTAACGTTCGTTATTTCTACAAATAGTTTAGTAATAAATTTAAGTAATATATCCCTGGTCTTTCTTTAAAAAGTGTAGCAACAAATTAAAGAGTCCGAACCATCCAATTCAGGTAATAACCACCAAATTTTGAGATTCCAATGTCTATCTGTTTTCTTTTTGGTGTGTGTTTGTGGAGATAGTGAGGTGGAATATTTTACCTATAGTAGGTCAAATGGTTAGTTCAAAACACTAGGTAGGAATAACATTCTTTTTTATTTTATTTTTATTTTTTGGATTTTTCACCCGGTATCTGGTACCCACATTGAGGCCCGACTAATCCGGATTCGCGCTAGGTAGTCCCACATTGGGGGTAAAGCGCTCCCTAACAAAGGCGACTCCATACCCAGGATTAGGTAGGAATAACATTCAAAATAAAGGATTTTAATAATAATTAATTAAAATATCTAAGCAAATTAAATAACCAATTTACATAATAAAATATTAAATCAGTATTCTAAATTATTAAAAATTGTACTCCGTAACTTAGAATAAACATCTAAAACAAAAACTAAGAAGATAATATTATGGGACACAATTGATGGATAACCCAAGACGTAAAATATGAAAGAGACATACACTTGAACTTAGACCTAAACAAATTTCGAATTGACCTATTAAAATACACTTAAACTGCATATAAAATTACTAGGTAAGACCACTTCTGGTAGATAACATTTATTTTGTGAACTTCACAAAATTATTTCACCTCGAAAATTTGATTTTTACGCTTTCATTTAATTTATATGATATAGTTTAATTGAGCACGTAGTTTCAGAAAGAAAGAAATTTTTTTCTGAAATGATCTTAAAAGTATAACATTTATATGACTATAAAAATTATAAAACTTGTAATTTTAAACATGTCAATTACATTTATATAAGTATAAAATTTATCTAAGTAACTGGCGGCATAACCAACCTGAGTTCTATCGCGAATTCGAAAACTTCAATCATTTTATGACTCTATGTAGCCAAATTGAAAACTTCAAGTGGTGGCCGCTTGTACTATTCTCATTTTCTCATCCACATAAGCACTGACGTTTGTTTTTTTTTTTTTTTTTTTTTTTTCTTTAGTTTTTTTTTATCTCTATATAAATACACAGTAAACAAAACACTGCATTCTCAATTCTCTTGAACTCTTTTCAATTTTCTCTTTCCACTTGCCACTCACTAGAATCTATGGATTCTTCTAAAAGCAACATTTACCAGCCATTTTTAGAAAACAATGGAATATCTAATTTATCACCCCAATTATCTGAATCCCACAATTTTGAATCAAGTAATGAACTTGAAACTGTACTTTTAAACACTGAAATACCACTATGGAATAAACTCCGTTTAGCTACATGGATTGAAATGAAGTTACTTTTTTACCTTGCTGCACCTGCTGTTATGGTTTATATGATTAATTATATTATGTCTATGTCAACTCAAATATTTTCTGGTCATTTGGGTAATCTTGAGCTCGCTGCTGCTTCACTTGGAAATACTGGGGTTCAAGTTTTTGCTTATGGTCTTATGGTATGTTTCACAACATTTCTTGAGTACCCTTTAAAGTTTACGGTAAAATTGTTTCTGTATGATTTATAGGTTACGGGTTCGAGCAGTGAAATCAGCTACCGCCCCTGGCATGCAAGGGCGGAGCTAGAGTGCCGGTAGCGGGTTCGGCCGAACGCAGTAGTTTTGGTTCGAATCCTATAATTTATCTTAAAAAATTCATTGAATATATATAAATTATTAATCTAGAATCCAGTAGCTTAATTCGATCAGAATCCCGAACCCAATGAACTTGAAATCTTGACTCCGTCTCTGCATCAGGTAGACTGCCTATATCACACTTCTTGGGGTGCAGTCCTTACCCGAGTTCTGTTTGAATACGGGATACTTTGTGCACCTGTCATGCCTTTTAAAATTTAGGAATAAGTGGAAACATTTTAAAGTTCTTTACTGTATGATATTTGTTTGATATATTACCTGAATGAAAACTGGAGGTAATTTCTGAAAAGGGAAGAAATTGACACTGTTTGTTGAAATAGGTGCTTTAACTTCATTTCTTTTTTTCTGAACAATTTAAGAATAATTGGTCAATTTAAACAGGAAGAAATTAGCAATACTAGGTGACATAGGTTCTTTGACGTATGTTTGTTGTTTTGAACCAATTTTGGATCAATTGGAGTTATGCTAAAAAAGGTGAAATTCCGTTCCATTACAAAAAGCAGCTCGATGCACGAAGCATGCGGCATTTACACAGGGTCCGTGGAAAGCCCGCATCCAAAGAGGGTGTGATAGGTAGCTTATCTTGATGCAAGGCTAATTCCACGGCTCGAACCCGTAACCTATAGGTGAAATTGCTATTATTTGGTGAAATAAGTTCTTTAATGTGTTTTTTTTTTTGTTTGTAAATGGCAGTTGGGAATGGGAAGTGCTGTTGAAACACTATGTGGGCAAGCATTTGGAGCAAAGAAATTTGATATGTTAGGAGTTTATCTTCAAAGATCAACAATTCTCCTAACTCTAACAGGAATTTTACTCGCTTTCGTATACATTTTCTGCAAGCCAATTCTAATATTTCTAGGCCAATCGGAAAGAATTGCTTCAGCAGCAGCCTTGTTTGTCTACGGTCTAATTCCCCAAATTTTTGCTTACGCGCTAAATTTCCCAATCCAGAAGTTTCTTCAAGCTCAGAGTATTGTAGCGCCAAGTGCATACATTTCAGCTGGGACTTTAGTGTTGCATTTAGTGATGAGTTGGGTTGTGATTTACAAGATTGGGCTTGGGTTACTTGGGGCGTCTATGATACTGAGTTTGTCATGGTGGATAATCGTAATAGGCCAATTTGTGTATATTGTGAAAAGTGAGAGGTGTAAGCAAACATGGAAAGGGTTCAGTTTGCAGGCGTTTTCTGGCTTGCCGGTGTTTTTCAAGTTATCAGCGGCGTCCGCGGTGATGTTGTGCTTGGAGACATGGTACTTTCAAATTGTGGTTTTGCTTGCTGGATTGCTTGAAAATCCTGAATTGTCTTTGGATGCTCTATCTATTTGGTAAGACCACAAACCCCTGCCAATTGTTTTTGGTTCACAAGATAGGGTATATTTACATTCAATTGATTCAAGTTCAACTAACTCTAGTATACAGTAGTAAATAAGATATCAACATAAAAGTCGGATATCAATTCATACTTTTGATATTTTAGTAATTGAATCCAACCCTGAAGGGGAGTCTTGGAGCAACGGTGAAGTTGTCTCCATGTGACGTATATGTCACGGGTTCGAGTCGTGGAAGTAGCCACTAATATTTGCAATAGCGTAGGCTATTTACATCACACTCCTCGGGGTGCGGCCCTTCCCCGGACCCTGGTCAAGGTTCATTTTCTTCATTCAAGACTTTTCTTTTCGACCCAATTTTCCCAAGATAGTACTATCACTCTTCACAAAAATTAGATTTTTTCGGGGTCTCAAAGGGGTGTGGAAAAAACGTACTAGCACGTCCTCTGTCAACCCCCGCCGAAAATTTGGATGAAATGAAGCTCCACCATGATTCTCTCCCTCAAAACAATGCTCTAAACACGAAAGTGTTTGAACTTTTTAAATTTTTGTTGAAGATGAGTTTCAAGTTTGAAAAGTGGTTAAAAATTCATTTTTCCTGCAAAACTACATTTTTTTTAAAAAATCACAATTTTTATGTCCAAAAGCCTACTAAAATTCTGGTAGTTAACTTGCATAGTAGCACGGGATTTGTATGCAAAGACCTAATGTTTGTCCAAATTATTCAATGTTGCTAAAAAGTTCCTAATTTTTCAATGTGCTTCTATTTTACCTATTACTGTTTTTATGCCACTGTCCTTTTCTCAAGTTGGCAGAAACTTCAACCTTTTTCCCTCTTTGAGCCAACAAAAAAGCCAGAGATAATGCTTTCCAAGGGAAAGTTTCCATATTCAGTCTATCCAATTTTATATGATGCTGATATGTAACTGAACACTTTCTATGTATTAATTCACTTAGTTAAACATTAGTGGCAATGAAAGAAAGTTATGATATTTAAATAATTTAGTAAGAGCATACTTTAGTGATTAAAAGTTACTATATATTACTTGTTTTGAAAACATTGCTAACTTCTAGATTTGTGTACTGATTTGTACTGCTAGAGTATTACTCCCTCCGTTCCAAGTTGTGTGAGGTTTGTTTGACTCGACACGGAATTTATGGGAAAAAAGTAGATTTGTAAAACTTGTGGTTCTAAAAACTTAATGGATAAAAGCTTTGTAGGGTCACAATATTTGTATGATGGCCGTAAAAATGTCTCATTAAGGTTAAAATTTGTAAATTGGAAAGTTAAAAGTTAAATTATTTCTAGATATAGAAATCTGTCATTCTTTTTGGAAGAGATTAATAAAGAAAGTGCATAAAAAAAATTGAGACGGAGGGAGTATTATTCTCTTTAATCCCAATACTTTTCACATTTTCCTGTTTATATTTTGAAAATTTTAAATCTATAATCTATATTTCCAGAAACAGTGTCTGGATAGTCAAAATTTACTATTAAAAGTCAATAAAACTTACTTGAAAGGCTTATAGGGTGTTTACGACAACAACAACAAAAAACCCAGTGAAATTCAGAAGTGGAGTCTGAGATGGTAGTGTGTACGGCGGACCTTAAAAGTCAATAAAACTTACTTGCTAGTTGTTTACCCTCGAATCCGGATAACAATTGAATTTATATGGGGTTTTAAGGATCCGTGAACTAAAAGATACAAAAGGTTTTTAGGTTAAGGAAAATAAAGATAAAGACTCAACAATTGCCGTTAAAGTAAATAATCGCAGAATATAATATTGCTTAGAACAATTGTGCTTGATGATCCACAAGAATTTAGAGAGATCCCCTTTTATACATTCTGATTAAGGGTAAAAATAAGGTAGGTAAATTGATTACATCGTGGATCCCTGTAATTACGCCTTAATGGCCTGAAGTGGTTGAGAAAATCACGTTTGGGCGAGATATCCGGCGACGCTTGGTTATCCGTTACGAGTCCGGCTTCCGACCTTGTGTGTTTCTCCATCCGGTGGTGACTCCTATCGAGCTCTGTAACGGTCTCGAAATGACTCGACCTCGGTTGTAGACGTGGCCGTCGTTCTACCTTGCATCCAGGTCGGGTTCGATGGCCCCGATTTGCTCCGGACCGGACCCAACCCGGTCGGGCTACAAGCTTAAAAAAAAAAAAAAAAAAAAAGGGTATCACCCAATACAGATAGTCCCCTCGTTTATTAGAGAGTAATGATAATAAACGATATGACCGGTGACGTGATGCCCGTGACGTATGGCCATACGCCAGGTGAAAAAGCCATCGAGTGCTCTGACCACGCCTGCTGCAGGCATTTAATGCTTCTCTTAATTACCTGTCGCTTCGTGTCTGTGGCTTCGCGATTCGTGCCACCGCCTCATGGAAAAAGTATAAACGATCCTTCCAGGTTCAACATTTCCTATCTTTCTCAAATTCTGCGTTGGTTGTATTTTCTTTTCATCTCTTCGTAAAGCTTTAAGAAATGGCGAAAACTTCACAAAGTGTTCCTTCTAGACCAAGCTCGGCCGCGAGCCCCGCTAGATCTGATGAACATGCACCAGAACCCCCATTGAAAGCATTCACACCGACTGGTTGCTCGGTATCTGCCGACTTCCAGGTTGAAAACCCATCATCGGTCCCGGGCCGCGGCGAACCGGCATCGGAGTAT
>NC_031994.1:11167903-11212950 GCF_001879085.1 Nicotiana attenuata
GGTGATGCGCTTGCATTTCCACTCCGAAATCTCTATCTGCTGGAGCAACCCACCCGGGCGCTGGTGCTCATACTTCACCTGCTGGCAATTAAGGCATCTAGACACATAACCAACTATATCCTTCTTCATCCGCCTCCACCAGTAGTGCTGCCTCAGGTCCTGATACATCTTCGCGGCACCCGGATGGATGGGATACCGCGAACTATGGGCCTCTGCTAGAATCATCTCTCGAAGGCCATCAACATTGGGCACACAAATCCGGCCCCGCATCCTCAATACTCCATCATCTCCAATGGTCACATCCCTGGCATCACCACGCTGAACCTTGTCCCGAAGGACAAGCAAATGAGGGTCATCATACTGCCGCTCCCTGATACGGCAAATAGGGAAGACCGGAAACCACACAGGCTAGAATCCAACTGGGCTCCGAAAGATCCAACCTCACGAACTGGCTGGCTAAGGCCTGAACATCCATCGCCATAGGCCTCTCTGAAGCTGGTAAATATGCCAAACTCCCCAAACTCTCCGCCCGGCGACTCAAGGCATCCGCCACTACATTGGCCTTGCCCGGGTGATACAGGATGGTGATGTCATAATCCTTCAGCAGCTCTAACCACCTCCTCTGACGCATATTGAGATCCTTTTGCTTGAGCAAGTGCTGTAAACTCCGATGATCAGTATAGATCTCGCAAGGCACTCCATATAAATAATGACGCCAGATCTTCAAGGCATGAACAATGGCAGCTAACTTAAGGTCGTGAACAGGGTAATTCTTTTCATGTACCCTCAACTGTCTGGACGCGTAGGCAATCACCCTACCGTCCTGCATCAACACTGCTCCAAGGCCAACTCTCGAGGCGTCACAATAGACAGTATAAGACCCCGAACCGGCAGGCAACATCAAGATAGGGGCTGTAGTCAAAACTGTCTTGAGCTTCTGAAAGCTGGCCTCACACTCCTCTGTCCACTGAAATGGGGCACCCTTCTGGGTCAATCTAGTCATAGGGGCAGCAATCGATGAAAATCCCTCCACGAAACGACGGTAGTAACCCGCCAAGCCAAGGAAACTATGAATCTCTGTAGTTGAGGACGGCCTGGGCCAACTCTGCACGGCCTCTACCTTCCTCGGATCCACCCGAATACCCTCACTAGAAATCACATGGCCTAAGAATGCCACAAAACTCAGCCAAAACTCACATTTTGAGAACTTTGCATATAACTTTTTCTCCCTCAAGGTCTGTAGCACGGTCCTCAGGTGCTGCTCGTGATCTTCCTGACTCCGGGAATACACCAGAATATCATCAATAAAAACAATCACGAACGAGTCAAGATATGGCCTGAACACACTGTGCATCAAATGCATGAAAGCTGCAGGGGTATTGGTCAGCCCATATGACATGACAAGGAACTCGTAATGGCCATATCGAGTCCTGAAGGCAGTCTTCGGGATATTTGGCTCCCGAATCTTCAACTGATGGTAACCTGAGTGCAAGTCAATCTTAGAAAACACCTGTGCGCCCTGAAGCTGGTCAAACAGATCATCAATGCGAGGCAAAGGATAACGGTTCTTCACTGTAACCTTGTTCAACTGGCGGTAGTCAATACACATGCGCATAGAACCATCCTTTTTCTTCAAAAACAAAATAGGAGCACCCCACGGTTAAACACTGGTCGAATAAAACCCTTACCAAGCAATTCCTGCAACTCCTTCAACTCAGGAGGAGCCATAAGATACGAAGGAATGGAAATGGACTGAGTGCCCGGCAACAGATCAATGCCGAAATCAATGTCTCTATCAGGCGGCATGCCCGGAAGATTAGCTGGAAATACATCGGGATAATCCAGTACCACTGGAACAGAATCAACAGAAGGGGTGTCAACACTACCATCTCTCACATAAGCCAGATACGCGGCACACCCCTTCTCCACCATGCACTGAGCTTTAAGAAAAGAGATAACTCTACTGGGAGTGTGGTCTACAGTACCACTCCACTCAACACGCGGAATACCTGGCATACCCAGCATCGCGGTCTTGGCGTGACAATCAAGAATAGCAAAATGGGGCGACAACCAGTCCATGCCCAAAATAATGTCAAAATCCACCATACCGAGTAATAATAAGTCTGCTCTGGTCTCAAAACCACGAATAGTAACCAAACATGACCGATAAACACGGTCCACAACAAGAGAATCTCCCACGGGAATAGAAACATAAACGGGGGCACTCAAAGAATCCCGAGGCACACCCAAATAAGGAGCAAAGTAAGAAGACACATAAGAGTAAGTAGAGCCCGGATCGAATAGAACCGATGCCTCTCTGTGACAAACCAGAATAATACCTGTAATGACGGAGTCGGAGGCAACAGCCTCAGTACGAGCAGGAATAGCATAATATCTGGCTCGGCCCCTCTCTCGAGGGCGACCTCTATCTCCCCGACCTTCGCCCCTAGCCGGCTGGGCAGGTGGGGTAGCTGCTGGAGCTGTGATCATGGCCTGAGAACTCTGAGGAGCACGCTGCGGCTGAGCAGTCTGTGAAGATGCACCCCTACCAAGTCTGGGGCAGTCCCTAACCATGTGGCGTGTATCACCACACTCAAAACAAGCTCTGGGAGGACGCGGTGGCTGTGACTGGCTGGGACTAGGCCTGCTGGGCTGACCTCTGGAAGCACCCCGCGCAGGAGGCGCGCTAGAAACTGGAGGTGCATAATAAGGCTCCTGAGGTGGAGGTGGAGCTGGAGTACTGCCGGCTGCTGGAAGAGCTGAATGTACAGGGCGACCCGAATAACCTCTGCCATAACGACCTGCTGATGGGGTACGGGCACCAGAGTAGTGACCCGACTCTCGAGACCTCTTGGCCTCCCTCTCTCCTCGCTCCCTGGCGAGCATACCCTCAATCCTCCTAGCAATGCTCACTACCTGCTGATAAGGAATGTCCATCTCCAACTCTCGAGCCATGCTAGACCTGATGGGCGGAATAAGGCCCTCAATGAACCTGCGAACTCTCTCTCGAACTGTAGCAACCAAAGCCGGTGCGTGCCTGGCCAACCTGGTATAACGGATGGCATACTCTGAAACTGTCATAGCACCCTGGCGCAAGTGCTCAAACTCTGCGCGCCATGAATCTCTGAGGCTCTGGGGAACAAACTCTCTCATAAACATGTCCGAGAACTGGGTCCAAGTCAGTGAAGCAGCCTCGACTGGACTGTCTAACTCATAAGTGCGCCACCAATCATAGGCGGCTCCCCGAAGCTGAAAAGCAGTGAAAGAGACCCCGCTGGACTCCACTATGCCCATAGTACGAAGAATGCGATGACACTCCTCCAAAAATCCCAAGGCATCATCTGATGCTAAGCCACTGAACACTGGGGGATCATATTTCTTAAACCTCTCAAGTCTCCGCTGCTCGTCCTCTGAAGCAGCTGACCCATCCTCGGGCTGAACTGGTGCTGCAGGCGGTGGGGGAATAATCTCGGGAACCTGCTCAACCTGCACTCGCTGCTCAGGAGTGCGGACAGCGGGAGTCTGTGCTCCTCCCCCGGCCTGGGATGTGGCTGCAGCAAGGGGAAGCAACCCCGCCTGAGCCAAGGTGGTGTACATGCTCATGAACTGAGCCAAAGTCTCCTGGAGCGCTGGAGTAGTAGTGGCAGTAGTAGGTGTGCCAGGTGCCTGGGCTCCGGCTGGATCTGCTGGTGGTACCTCGGCGGCAGCTCGCGCAGGTGCTCTGGCTGCACCACGTGCGCGTCCTCGACCTCTCCCCCGGCCCCGGCCTCTGACGGCTGCAGTAGGGGGCGCGGGTGCCTGATCATCTCGAGTAGCACGTGTCCTCACCATCTGTGAGAGAATAGAAGTCAGAAGTTTAGAATTGATGTCCAAAAATATCGCACGACGAGGAATTCAAATGAAATGAAGATTTTTCCTAAACAGTTACATAGCCTCTCGTAGATAAGTACAGACGTCTCCGTACCGATCAGCGAGACTCTAATAAACCGGCCTGTGTTCCGTGACTCCTATGAACCTAGAGCTCTGATACCAACTTGTCACGACCCCAGTTCACCCTCCATGAACATGTCGTGATGGCACCTAGTTCCTACAACTAGGTAAGCCTAACAGTGCGGAATAACAAATTAACATTTGCGGAATAATTAATTAAAACTGAACATACGGAAATAACAACTGTATATAAGGCCACTCGGCCTATACAACTCAAAAATATGCGGAAGTCTACAACTAAATCCCAAAACCCGGAAACTCACGGGAAACACAGGCTAATAGAATGTAGTAATCTGCTCTACACCAGAATGTCTAAACAACATGAAAGGAAAGAAAGGAACTATCTGCTAAAGCCGAAATAGAGTAGAGACTCCTGGTCTGCGGACGTAGCAGATATACCTCAAGTCTCAGCTAGGACTCTCCACCACGAGGATGATACGCCTGGGAGGAAGTACCTGGATCTGCACATGAAAAACATGCGCAGGAAGGGCATGAGTACACCACAGCGGTACTCAGTAAGTGCCAAGCCTAACCTCGGTTGGGTAGTGACGAGAAGGTCAGGGCCATATGAAGACAAAATATAGTAATAACAATAATTAACAGTATGATAATCTGACACAAATAATAAATACAGCAGTGAAATAAGGCAGGTCAACGAGACAATAACAACCACAAAAGGACAGAGCAAACACAGAGTAAATACAACTCAATACCAATGATAACAATGAGGGTCTCCCAGGATACCGTCCTGTAGCCCTTTCCTCAACTGTCCAGTGGATCTCCCGGGATACCGTCCCGTAGTCCAACTCATATACCAAACCGAAGGATCTTCCGGGATACCGTCCCGTAGTCCAACCATCAAAATGCAGGGGGATCTATCGGGAATCTAACCCGCAGCCCCAAGGTAAAACTGCAGGGGGATCTACCGGGAATCGAACCCGTAGTCCCAAAGTAAACAAACACGGGGGGGGGGAGCTACCGGAATCCCACATCCGTAGTCCCAATGTAAATGCGCAACCACAGCCAGAAACAAACCAAGGAATAAAGTACGAAAGACAGAGCAACAGATAGAATTAGCCTAGCATGCTTCACGTAGTACAGTCAAACAACTTAAGCAATTAGGCAGTTAAGTCAGCTAAACATGCTTTCCAAATCTAAGCACAAGTATAATTTCAAGTAGATAAGGCGAAGTAGGAAAGAAGACTAATATCTACAACTTAAGTGAAACAGAATTTCATCAATCGGCTCAAGACGCACTCGTCACCTCACGTACAAGGCACTCAAATATCAAGAAAACAATCCTAAGGGGAAAAGTCCCCCACGCAAGGTTAGATAAGCCACTTACCTCGAACCGGCTCGATATCAATAGAAACCACGCCTTTTCCACGAGTATCCGACTCCAAATGGCCCAAATCTATTCAATTCAATTACATATCGTAAATAATATTGCAAACAACTGATTCCGCTATTAAAATTAAAGCTAGGGCGCGAAAATAGATAAAATGACCAAAACGCCCCTCAAGCCAACGTCTCGGAATCGAATAACTTTTTCATTTTTAGAACCCTCGTACTCTCACGAGTCTAACCATATAAAAATCTCCCAAATCGGAGGTCAAATGCTCACTCAAAACTCAATAGTCTAGCCAATGAAGTTTTACCCCAAATTATCCAATTTTTGGTCCAAAAATTCGAATTCCCATGATGCATTTAACTATATAATGATGAAGTATAACAAAAAGGGATCAAAGAAACGTTACCCAATGATTTTCTGTTCAAAACCAACTCAAAATCGCCTTCTCCCGAGCTCTCAATCGATTTTTCAAACTTATGAAATTAAACCCTCGAAATTGCTATTTCTGAACAGTGAATACCGCTTTTGCGGTCTAAGGACCGCTTCTGCGGTCCCGCCTATGCGAAGCACTGGCCGCTTCTACGGCTCCCTTTAAAAATCCCATCTTCCGCTCCTGCGGTTCCCATCTCGTAGAAGCGGATCCGCTTCTACGGAAATACTACCGCTTCTGCGGTTTCCTGGAGAGTGACAAAAAGTCGCTTCTACGACATCCAAGGCTGCTTCTGCGACACTGCTTCTGCGGTTCCCAGGCCGCAGAAGCAAAAATACCAGAAAGAAAAATACCAGCTGCTGCAACACTTAGAAATTTTCTCCGTTTACCACCCGAAATCATCCCGAGGCCCCCGGGACCTCAACAAAAAGCACCAATACCACCTAATACCTTATTCGAACTTGTACCAATCCTTGAAACACCTAGAAAAACACCGAAAACCGATTTAATCAAAGATTCAAGCCTAAGAACTTCAAATTTCTTCAAAATACGATTTCGATCAAAAACCTAACCAAAACACGTCTGAATGACCTGAAATTTTGCACACACATCCCAAATGACATGACGGAGCTATTGCAACTTTCGGAATTCCATTCCGACCCTAGGATCAAAAACTCACTATCGGACCGGAACTTCAAAAATACAAACTTTGGCATTTCAAGCCTAAATGAGCTACGGACTTCCAAAATACATTCCGAACACGCTCCCTACCCCGAATCACCTAAAGGAGCTAACGGAACCATCGGATTTTCATTCCGAGGTTGTCTTCACACTGTTCTGACTACGGACCATTTTTCAATACTTAAGCTCTCATTTAGGGACTAAGTGTCCCAAAACATTCTGAATCCTAACACCGAACGTCCCGGCAAACCAAAATAGCAGAAATGAACTTAGGGGAAGCAGTTAATGGGGGATCGGGGCGTAAATTTCAAAAGCGACCGGCCGGGTCGTTACACCCCCATAGGGCATAAATGAGATGGATATGGCTAATTGTACATACCTTTGTTATTGCTAAAGGTAACTCAAAATGCTTACACTTTTCTTCCTGCATTGTAAATATTGATAATCTTCATTAACTGGGTGCCTCGTACCCGTCTTGATCTTGCTTCTTTTGCTTGTTGAAACTTGTATTTATCTCCTGAATCTCTCATTGTCGTATCCTTCTTTACCATTGTCTTTCACCGACAAGGCCATACAAGAATCCGTATACATGACATCTATCTACAAGCCTCTAAGAATACATAATATCGTAAAGATCGGGACAGAGCCCCACTAAACCAATCAATGCATGTACTAATCATACTGACCAAATAAGCAACTCCGGAGCAAATGGAGCGCACCAACATCTTCCACTGAGCTGATAGCCTACTTGAAGGACTCTCGACCTGTCTATCGGGACATGCGGGCATGAAACGCAGCATCCCTAGGCAAAAGGGACGTCAATACAAATCATGTACCGAGTATGCAAGGATTGAAAATTAGTAAATAATAGACATGAGAGAAACATGGAGTAAAAGACTCGACATGTAAATCTGAATAGCTCTGTGAAATCCTTTAATATTTTAAATGTCATGTGTATACGTATAAATGCCATACCATGCATGGGTATATGTGTTCATAACTTCATCAAGCCTCTGGGGCATCCCGTCATATCATCTCGGCCGCTATGGGCAAATCATCAACGTATACTAGCTGATCAGGTGGTGGTGCGTATATAACGCCATAACCTTTCCCATATCCCATATACATATATATAAATATATATACGCGTATATAACGCCGTCTGGTCATGGATCAATGTGCATGTATAAATGCATGAAATGCATATGAAATATGTTAATAAAATCTCTCGGTACGTCATAAGCCCATTATGCCTTTGATTAATAGCATGAAATAAAATTTACCAACATACGTATTTTTGAGACCCATGAACAGATGATAGAATAATATGACACATGGGGAATCAAGAACATAAGCATCTCTAGTATTTCTACGAATAGAGTCATTTACAAAAATTGCACATTTGCTCGTTTCGTTTGTGTCGTATAGATCATGCCAAAAGAAAGAAGGGATAGCCTTAATATACCTGAATCGATTCTATTTTGCGGAAACACGTAACGGCGGGTTGAAGTAGGGAAAAATTTGTATGATATTCTTGAGAACGATTGTACCGGCCTTTTCTTTGAATTAGCATAACATAACACGTTGGATCCTGTAGCATTTCTCTCTTATCAATAGGTTTACGTGCTTCTGGTTCATATTTGTTAGACGTTCCAACTGTGCCATGTGAAAGTTCCTCTGTCTCATTGTGTAGTCTTTTCTCCATAATAGGCATCTCGTTCTCTAGACAATTCTCGACTTCAAGAATCAAGGTTGCCGACGTATCTGTGTAGCTGCTGGCTTTGAAATCTCCCCACATTCCAATTTGATGGATTGGATCACATATACCCATCCTTTTAGAGGCAACGGATTGAGTTTATGTTGAATTCATTGTCTTGTGGAGTTTTTGAAAGAAAGCTATATGATCACCTTTTGATTATTTAAAGACCAAGCTTCCAATATACTTAAGTGTCATGTGTATGACACTTAATGGACACCATTCATCCAAAGACATGAGTCATTTAGTGTATTTCAATGGGCTGCCATGGTTTTTTTTTTTTGTTTTAGTTTTTATCCAAAGACTTCAATTTATCCACTACTAATTATTAATCAACTAGGTAATGTCCCATTGTCCAATAATTAACCAATTGCCCACATAATTAAGAATTATTTCCACTTACTTAAAATACTACTCACTTTTCACATACCTTGCCTTACTATCATGGTCATGTGGTACCTTGTATGGCACTAGTCCATAAATACCGAGTATTATAGCTCGGATTGTATTTTATCCGAAATTGACAAACTTCGATGAAACTTGTTTTCTTCGATTTGCTTTCCCTCTCACCTTCACGAATTTACTTATCCCTTGTTTGAAATAGCATAATACTTATAATTCCAAAATAATCTCATTCACGCACTTACGTCGATTAACTTATGATGGAACTTTAACGTAGGGAAAATGCAGGATGTAACAGTTTCGGGACATGGAATAGGTCCGTTTTGTCATTTGGAACTTGTCCGCAAAGTTTGGCATCATTTTGAGTTGATTTGGTGGGAATCAGATGTGCGGTTGTGTTTTTAGAAGTTCTTGAGTTTCATGTTAATTTCATGTGTTTTGGAGGTTCGATTCATGGTTTTGAATGTTATTTTGATATTGCGCGAGCGAGTTCGTGTTATGAATGCGACTTGTGTTGATGTTTGGCTTGGAGCCCCGAGGGCTCGAGTGAGTTTCAGATGCGCATTTGCGAACCTAGAGTTCCCAATTGTGATGGAGGGGGGCTGGGTGAGTTGTTCCGATTTGCGATCTTAGGGGTCACATTTGCGAGGTGTCAAAAGTTTGCATTTGCAAATAAATCAGCGCAATTGCGATGATAACAAGAATGGGAAGCGTTCGCTTTTGTGATTGTTTCTTCGCATTTGCGACGCCTGTGACTGCACAAAAAGTTTATGGACGGGATTTTTAGTCTCATTCTCATATTTTGGAACTCTAAACTTAGTAGGAGGCGATTCTGAAGAGGGATTTTCATCTACAAACTTTGGGTAAGTGATTCTAATCTATTTCTACTAATATTCCATTAATATATCTTAGATCTTAACACCAAAATAATGTGAATCAAAGTGAAAATTTGTAAAACTTTGTCAAGTTTTTGAAAAATAAGAATTTGAGTTTAGAGAGTCGATTTGGACTCGGATTATAAACTAATCACATATATGAACTCGTGGGGTCATGGATAGTCGGAATATACATTTAGACCCGAGTTTGACCGCGCAAGCCCCGGGTTGATTTTTAAGGAATTGTGTAAAGATCATAGCTTTAATTGGAATTGTAATTTCTTGCATTATTTGATGTTATTCAGTCAATTTTGGTTAGATTTGTGTAGACCGGGGGTGAATTGTAAGGGAAAAGCTATTTTTGAGTATTTATTAAGGGCTTTTGAGGTAAGTATCTTGCCTAATATTGTGGGGGGAGCTACTCCGTAGGGATTGATTTGTTTGTACTATTTGAACTATGTGAAAGACGTGTACATGAGGTGACAAGTTTTTACATTCTTATATGTGAAAATTTGACCGGCTTAGGCGCATAGGTTCTTATGTGCACTAAAATGAAGTTGTCTTATCATGTTAAATCCTCCATTGCTAAATTTACCCTTACGTGCCTTATTCGAAGTTGATTGGTTCATGCTCTACCCTTTATTGCCAAATACACTGTTATGTGCCTTAATTGATGTTGTTACCTGTTTCATTGCCATGTATCTCTTCCTTAGTCGATTATCCTTATTTGAAGTTATTGCTATCTCTTCCATTATTGACTTATCCTTATTTGAAGTCATTGCTACATGTTATCTCTCTTATTGTTGAGTTGGTCTTAATTAGAATCATTGTTACATGATTTCTCTCCTATCGTTGAGTCATTCTTGTTGGGCATCATTGTTACATGTTGTCTCTCCTATTGTTGAGTTACTCTTATTTTATATTGTTTCTACACACTATCTCTCACATTATTGAGATATTCTTGTTGAAACCATTGTTACTTGTCATGTCTTTCATTGTGAGTCCGTTCTTCCGTTTCTTTGTGTTTTGTAATTATTGTGTTGATTTACTTGTTGTACCCTCGTGTTATTGTTGGTTTTGCCATGCTCAATGTTGTTGAGCCGAGGGCTATTGTAACGACTCGGCCGGCCTTTTTGAGTATTTTAGCCCTAATCCCCTATTTATTGCCTCTTCTATGTTATACTGTGATTATATGAGTTGTCGGGTGTTTGGTTTTGGTTTGGGGGGAGTTTTGGAGTGGAATAGGACATATAGTCCCTAAGTCGGAGCCTTAAGTGAAAAGAGTTGACCGTAGTTTGACTTTTGCGTAGACGGCTCCGGAATAGAGTTTTGACGGTTCTAGTAGCTCTGTATGGTGACTTTTGACTTAGGAGTGTGTCTGGATGTTGATTTGGAGGTCCGTAGGTCATTCGACGTGAATTGGCGAAACATAGAAAGTTGGAGGTTTGGAAGGTTGGGAAGTTTGACCGGGAGTTGACTTTATTGATATTGGAGTTGGATTTTCATGTCATTTAACATTTGTGTGCAAAATTTGAGGTCAATTGGAGTTGTTTTGGTATGAATCGGTATTTGGTTTCGGAATTCGGAAGTTCATAGTTCATAGGCTTGAATTAGGGTTGCGATTCGTCGAATCGATGTTGTTTTATGTGATTTTTAGCGTCGAGTAGGTCCGTCATTTGTTTTGAAACTTGTTGGTATATTCACATGGGGTGCTGGGGGTCCCCATGTGTGAAACAGATTGGATCCGGATCAAAATTGGACTTATGAGATTGCTGAAGTTGGGCTGTGTCTGATTGCACCTGCGCTTTTTGGGTCGCGCGTGCAGCACCGTAGAAGCGGCCTTCGAGCCACATGTGCAAAAGTTGCCTTGCCTAGCTGGGACCGCAAGCGCGGTCATATGTCCACAGAAGTGGACTTGCGGATGCAGAGGTTTCCTTCGCAGAACGGAGTTTGGGGTGCAGCTTTGGGCGTGACTGCAGATGCGGTTGTTTCTCCGCAGAAGCGAAAACCCTGGACTTAACTTGGAACCGCACTTGCGATGGATTTTCTGCAAGTGCGGCATCGCAGGTGTGACCCCAGGCCCTATGAAGCGAGGATAGCTGGGCAGTAAGGTCTTGTTCGAGGGTTTGATTTTCATAATTCATTTTTGGACATAGAGAGCTCGGTGTGAGGTGATTTTTCGGGAGATTTTCAAGGAAGACATTGGGGTATGAATTCCTAACTCGATTTTGGTTAAGTTACACGAATCTATTATTAAATTCATCATTTAATTAGTGCTTTGAGTTGGAAATTTGGGAAACTCCTTGGGTTAAATTATGAGGATTTGAAAGGTGATTTGAGGCCGGATTTTAGTAATTCTTGTATGGTTGGACTCGTTATCGAATGGGTGTTTGGATTTTTTAATTTTGGTCGGGTTCCGAGATGCGAGCCCGGGTTCACTTTTTGAGTTGACTTTTTATTTCTTTGCGAAGATCATAATTTAATTGTTCGAATTAGTTTTCTATAGTTATATTTATAGTATGAAGTTATTTGGCAAGATTCGAGCCATTAGGAGTTGAATAATTGAGGGAAAGGCCTAGTAGTGGATTGAGTTAGCGTGATTTGAGGTAAGTGTCTCACCTAACTTTGTGTGGGGGAATTACCCTTTAGGATTGGTATTGTTTGTGATGATTGTGATGTACGCAAGGTGACAAGTGTGTGCACGGGCTAAATGTGGAAATTTACCGGTTTTGGCTATGTAGATTCCTTTCATGCGTTAATTGAGTTATCTTAACATGTTATCTTCATCAAAATCGTATACTTTCACATGCTCTAATTGCTCTACATGTTAAGTTAAAGTTCTTGTTTCCTTTATTCCGTATTCATTATTTAACTGTTGAACTCTTTACTTGAGGTTGTCATTTTTGGTATATCTTGTTATTGAAATTTGTATTGAGTTATAAGGTCCATTATTCCCATTAAGGCAAAGTGTTAAGTTGTAATAATATTCAGTTGAGTTATTCACTTCTGGTAGTTATTGTTGAGACTCTTGTATACATTGTGGTTGAGTCATGGGCTCATTATTGTGAAAACACTGTTGTTGTTGATTTCTTTGGCAAGTTGTGATATTGGGCACTTAAGGTGCAATTTCTGATATGTTGTGATATTGATGCGCATGTGCTGGTATAAGGTTTGGGGTTGAAAAGCATGCGGTGAGATAAGGTGGGCTCCATATGCGTGGGTAGTATGGGAACTACTAGAAGCCATGTGGTATGATAAGGTGGGCTAAAACAAGGGATGTTATTTCGGGAAAATGATTTTTAAAACTAAATGCCAGGCTCCCGCGGTGATATAAGGAAAGACTGTGAATTGATTTGTGATTTGAGACTACGAGGTGATACCTCGGTAGTGACTCTTGTTGGTATTTCTTTTATGTTGCACTTGTCTTGGGTTGTTTGTTTCCTTAGCATATCATTCCTTGTTTTCTCCGTGTTGCATTATTTGATTTAGTTCCATGTAGCTAACCCTCATATGTATTTGTTGTTTCAATTTCTTTGCTTTCATTATAAAACTGCCATACACTTGTACGAATTTTCTTGTTTATTCCAGTAGGGCCTTAACCTGACCTCGTTACTACTCTACCGTGGTTAGGCTTGGCACTTATTGGGTACCATTATGGTGTACTCATGCTATGCTTATGCATATATTTTTGTGCAGATCAAGGTACCTCCTACCAGTCCAGGCATCAGTGAGTTGAGTTTGTACGCGTAGACTTCAAGGTATACCTGCCAGCGTCCGCAGGCCTCGGAGTCACCTTCTATCTACTTTTATATTTTCCTTCTTCTACTAGTACAGTTGTATAAGGATGAACTTGATACTGTTCTAGATCTTGTGACTCAATATCGCCAGGTTTTGGGGAAATTGTATATGTTGAGCAGTGGAGTTTACTTTATATAGATGTTGAGTATTTAAGAGTTTATCTATTGTTTTAGTTATTTCTGCATGTTTGTTAGGCTTACCTAGTCTTAGAGGCTAGGTGCCATCACGACATCCTACATAGGGGAATTATGGTCGTGACAAGTTGGTATCAGAGCTCTAGGCTCATAGGTGTTACGAGTCACAAGCAGGTTTAGTAGAGTCTCACGGATTCGGTACGGAGATATCTGTACTTATCTTCGAGAGGCTATGGAACTGTTAGGAAAGGTTTCACTTCTTTGATTCCTTATTATGCGAAATTGTTGACTTCGAAGTTCTAAATCTCGGTCTTTCTATTCTCTCGCAGATGGTGAGGACACGCATAGCTAAATCAGATGATCAGACACCCGAGCCCCCTGCTAGAGCCACGAGAGGTCGGGGCTGGGGTAGTGGTAGAAGGTCGAGGACGGGCACGTGCTGCAGCCAAAGCACCGGCCCGAGCTATTACAGAGGAGCCACCAGTAGTTCCAGTTAGAGGACAGGCATTTGATGCGACTGTTACTGCCCCTACACTTCAGGAGACCCTCACCCAGTTTTGAGCATGTTTGGCACTCTAGATCAGGCAGGGTTGATCCCACTTGCTCCCCATGTGTCCTATTATTCTATCATCTGTTCATGGGTCTCAGAAAGTACGTAAGTTGATAAATTTAACTTCATGATATTAATCAAAGGCATAATGGTCTTATGACACTCCGAAAGATTTTATTGATGTACTTCTCATGCATTGCATTTATTTACATTGACCCATGACTAGATGGCGTTATATACGAGTATATATGTATATATATGTATATGGGATATGGGAAAAGGTTACGGCGTTATATACGAACCACCACCTGATCAGTTGATATACGTTGATGATTTTGCCCACAGTGGACGAGATGATATGAT
Source organism: Nicotiana attenuata (assembly GCF_001879085.1). NCBI lineage: Eukaryota > Viridiplantae > Streptophyta > Magnoliopsida > Solanales > Solanaceae > Nicotiana > Nicotiana attenuata. The sequence goes on from NC_031994.1 coordinate 11,182,234, forward strand.
GGGATGCCCTTATAGGCTTGATGATGTTATGTACACCTATACCTATGCATGACACGACATTTATACGCATGTGCATGACATTATAAATGTTTCAGAATTTACAAAGTTATTTAAACTTACAGGCGGAATTCTTTATTCCATGTTTCATCTATGTTTCTTATGTACTGATCTTCATGCCTTACATACTCGGTACAGTATTTGTATTGACGTCGCTTTGCCTGGGGACGCTGCGTTTCATGCCCGCAGGTCTTGGTAGACAGGTTGAGAGTCCTCCAAGTAGGCTATCAGCTCAGCGGAAGGTGTTGGGGCGCTCCATTGCTCCGGAGTTGCTTATTTGGTCAATATTATTAGTACATGTATTGATTGGTATAGCGGGGTTAGTCCCGACCTTTATGATACTTATGTACTCTTAGACTCTTGTAGACAGATGTCATGTATACGGATACTTGTATGGCCTTGTCGGCCTATGCTTTAAGTTTATAAATGATCATGTTGGCCTTATAGGCCTGTATGTCACATGTATAGGTTTCTATATCAGGTTGGGTCGTCCTATTCTATGTATTCCCTTATATTTATTCTGGTTAACCCATGACGGCCCGTTTGGCCCATTTGCCAATGAGAGTACGATAATAAAGATATGTATGTTGGTACTCGGTTGAGTAAGGTACCGGGTGCCCGTTGCGGCCCATAGTTTGGGTCATGACAAGTTTAGTGGATAGGTCAACCAGTCGAGGAGGCGACTTGGGAGACCGAGCATGATATGTGGAGCCGTTATCCTCATCTTTTTACCACTTCAGGTATGTCCCTATACTCGCTCGAGGACGAACGTTTGTTTAAAGATGGGGGAGTTTTACGACCCACCTGACCATTTTGAGTATTTTAGCCTCGATCCCCTATTTATTGCCTCTTTTATGTTATATTATTATTATGTAACTTGCCGGGATGTTTGGTTTTGGTTTTGGGGGAGTTTTGGAGTGGAATGGGACATATAGTCCGTAAGTCGGAGCTTTAAGTGAAAAAAGTTGACCGTAGTTTGACTTTTGTGTAGACGACTCCAAAATGGAGTTTTGACAGTTTCAATAGCTCTGTGTGGTGACTTTGGACTTAGAATCATGTCTGGATGTTGATTTGGAGGTCCGTAGGTCGTTCGACGTGAATTGGCGAAAGTTAGAAAGTTGAAGGTTTGGAAGGTTAGGAAGTTTGACCGGGAGTTGATATTATTGATATCGGGGTCGAATTCCGATTCCGGAAGTTGGAATATGTCCTTCAGGTCATTTATGTCTTGTGTGCAAAATTTGAGGTCAAGCGGAGTTGTTTGTTATAAATCAGCATTTGGTTTCGAAATTCAGAAGTTCATAGTTCATAGGGTTGAATTGGGGTTGCAATTCGTCGAGTCGATGTTGTTTTATGTGATTTTTTGGCATTGAGTAGGTCTGTTATGTATTTTGGAACTTGTTGGTATATTCAGACGGAGTTCTGGGGCCCCAGTGTGAAACGTATTGAATCCGGATCAAAATTGGACTTATGAGATTGCCGCGCACCTGCGCTTTTTGGGTCGTAGGTGCGAAAGTTGCCTTGCCCAACTGGTACTGTAGGTGCAGTCATTTGTCCGTAGAAGCGGACTCACGGATATGGATGTTTCCTTCGCAAAAGCAAAATTTTGGGAGCAGCTTTGGGCATGACCGCAGATGCGATCGAATCTCCGCAGAAGCGGGCTCGCAGGTACGAGATTTTGTCTGCACAATGGAAACCCTGGACTTAAGTTGGAACCGCACCTACGATGGATTTTCTGCAGGTGCGGCATCGTATGTGCAGCCCCAGGACCGCAGAAGCGAGGATTGCTGGGTAGTAAGGTCTTGTTAGAGGGTTTGATTTTCATAATCCATTTTTGGACTTAGAAAGATTGGTGTAAATTGATTGTGATTTGATACTACGAGGCAGTACCTTGGTAGTGACTCTTGTTGGTATTTCTCTTTTGCTGCACTTGTCTTGGGTTGTTTGTTTCCTTAGCATATCAAGTTCACCCGAGATGCAGAACTCATTTTTTATAATGAATAGATAGAGCCATGATACATTCCATCCGTATTTTCCCCGTGTTGAATTATTTGCTTTAAGTCCTTGACCTGACCTCGTCTCTACTCTACTAAGGTTAGGCTTGGCACTTACTGGGTACTTGTGGTGTACTCATGCTACGCTTCTGCACATATTTTTGTGCAGATCCAAGTACCTCCTACCAATCCAGGCATCAGTGAGTTGAGTTTGTATCTACTTTTATACAGGCCTCGGAGTTACCTTCTATATACTTTTATATTTTCCTTCTTCTACTAGTACAATTGTACAGGGATGACATTGATATTGTTGTAGAGCTTGTGACGCAATATCACCAGGTTTTGGGGAAATTTTGATATGTTGAGCAAAAGAGTTTACTTTATATAGATGTTTAGTATTTAAAAGTTTATCTATTGTATAAGTTATTTCTGCATGCTTGCTATGCTTACCTAGTCTTAGAGGCTAGGTGCCATCGCGACATCCTACTGAGGGGAATTGGGGCCGTGACAACTATGTGTGGTTGTGGTAGTGGAATTGTTTTGGAGGAAATGTTGTGGCATATGGGCACATGTGGTGCGAGTTATTATATTGTGATGTTATGTTTTTGCCACACGTGCTAATGTTGAGAGGATTGTCGGGATGTTCACACGTGAGTTCTCCATGCTATTATTATTATTATTATTATTATTATTATTATTATTATTATTATTATTATTATTATTATTATTATTATTATTATTATTATTATTATTATTATTATTATTATTATTATTATTATTATTATTTGCATATGCGGCGTGACAAGGTGGGCTATATATATATATGGGTTGCGCATGTGGCGAGACAAGGCATGAATGTTATTATGTGTGTGTGGCGATACAAGGCGGCATTTACTTTATTGTTGCGCACGTGGCGAGACAAAGGGGGCTATGTCGGGGATGATTTGTGATGACTTTTGATGGCCTAGGGGAATTCTTATTAATGATATTTGTGTGGTGGTTTGCTTACCTTGTGTGAGTTATGCATTTTACGTTTTGTTGTGTTGTTTCATATGTGACATTCGTTGTGATAGAACACTTGCACAAGCATACACGTAATTAATCACTCATATTGGTTTATGAAGTTGAATCCTGATTTTTATTGATCATTTACATGTATTCTCGTTTACTTGCCTTCTGTGTGAAAGTTTTACTATTTGCACGTGAGTTGTCCGTGCGGATATGAGATATTGTCACTCCCTTAGCACGTGAGTTGTGCGGGCAGATATGAGGTATTAATGGTATTGGCACGTGAGTTGTCCGTGCAGCACGTGAGTTATCCGTGCGGTTGTGATTTGTAATGTGGGCACAAGATGCCAAGTGATTAGGATTCGTGACTTGGGACCCTTGATTTGTGATTATGAGGTGTGGTACCTCGGGGAAATTCTTGAATAAATCTTGTGTGAAAGCGGTTGTTCTTATTGAGTTGTTACTTGTTTTCCTTCAATTGGGTACTTCGGACTTAAACTGTGTTCAGCTTACTCTACGACGTTATTACCTGTTTGTTCCCTATTGCTAATTGTTTTTCCTAGTTTTCTGTTGCCAGTATTGTTTTGTTATTCTTTTCCGTTCTTAGCTTTGTATTGTTATTGTCCCCTGTTAGTTTCAAATTCATACTTGTACAAGTTATTAGTCTAGTAGGTGTCTTGACTATCCCTCATCACTACACTACTGAGGTTAGTCTTGATTCTTATTTGGTACGGATGTGGTTTACTCAGGCTACGCTTTTTGCACATTTTTGTGCACATCCAGGTACTCCGGAGTCTGTTGATCATTAGATAGCTGATCAGATATTGCTGTGGAGACTTTAAGGTATACCTGTCGTCGCGTTCGCAGGCCTTGGAGTCACCTTCTGAAGTATATTTTGTACAATTTATTCCTATTCCGGAATAGTTGTACTTAGATATTTCCTAGTGAACTCAGTAGAGCTTATAACTTGTACTATCAGTTTTGGGAAGTGTGTTGATGAAATTCTATTTCAGTAGATTATATCAGTTGTTGATACCCAATTTTTTCCTGTATATTTTTATATACAAAATACCTTTCAAATAGCATAGGAATGCATATATAAGTATGTCCAAGAATTTCCCTATTTTTTCTTTAATTTTTAGAGATTTTTGAACCAATTTTATTGCCCTATTTTATCAATAAAAATCAATAATTATTAACCAATGATCATTTTTGTGATTCATTTATTGTATTTTAATATTTATACCAAAATATAGCTAAGGTAATTCTTGCACATTTTTTTACAAATTTATTTAGTATTTTTAAAGCTAAATTGCATATAATTGCAATATTAGCCTATTTTAAGAATTAATTGCGTTTATAATTATAAATTTGATTCCAGTATTTTTAATCTAATATTTATATATTATTAATTAATTTAGTGCCTTTAATTTGTCTGCAGAAATCATTTTTACTATTTTTATAAAATAAAAAGGGAAAAAGTGGCTATTTAAAATCTGGCCCTATCTATTTCAATTTTTAGCCCAAATCGCGCCCCAATTAACCCAATTTCAATCTCAATCGGACCGGCCCAATTCCTAAACTACCCGCCCATGACCCAATTTAATCCAACCCGCCCGGCTCCCCAATAAATCCAGGTCGTTGATCAAAATGATCAATGGCCACGATCCCTCAATTCCTTTTTTAATCCACCAACACCCCTTAACCCTAAATCATTTTCACCTAACCAGCCGCCTTTGATTCCCTTCACCCCCTCAAATTCTTTCGAACCTTCTCTGAACCCTAATCGTCGCACCATCACCCACCGTGAAACCCACCGGAATCCATAGCTTCCCAGGCTGTGAGAGCCCTATACTCACCTCCTATTGCTCCTATATGCTTGATACATGCAGATTCGAGGCCTAACCTTGAAGGTTCGAACCCAGACCTCCGTCGATTCGACGTTCTCCGGCCATCTCCGGCGTACTATAGTTGTTTGAGCCTGTTTCTAACCTCTCCGACTCAGATCAGTGACCTTTCAAAGCCTTTCTCGTTTCTAGGGTTCTTCTGAAACCCTAACTATCCGAGGTTTTCTCCGATTTCTTTAGATTCGTTGTATATTTGTGCTCTCCTTGAGTTTTTCAAACGATTTCCCTAACTTTTCTTTCGAAAATTACTTTTTTTTCAAATCTTTCTTTCCGATCTAGGGTTTTCTGAAAAAATGATTAAGTGTTTCACTGACTTTCTTTTTCTTTTGTGTATTTACCTCTACTGTGCTCCTATGTTTTTATCTACCACGTTCTTGTATATCTGTTCTTGTATGTTCTTCTACTGAGTTTCATACTCCATTCTTGTATGTGTTTTATACGCTCCGTGCTTGTATGTTCCGCTACCATGTTTTCCGTACTGTGTTCTCATATGCTTTTCTATTATATTCTTCTTCTACTATGATCCAGCATGTTTCTCCTATTGTACTTTCCTGCTAAGTTCTTAAGTTTCCTTACTTTCCTTCTACTAAGCCCTGTTTAATTTTCTTCTGAAAAACTTCTTAAGCATGTTTACTGCTCCTATCAGTGTTTTCCTCTATTTTTCTTCGAGTGCTTCTACTGTGTTCTGCCTGTTACCTTGATATCATGCTTTCTCATGAGTTTTGCTATTGATAGAAGCATGCAAGAGGTTTCAGTTCTTCTCAGAAACCTCTGAGCCTGCTTCGACCACTTGTCTTCTCATCTATGTACTTGATTCAAGGCGGAAACCCCAAAATTTGGGGGTTCTGCCAGGTTTGATCATATATTTGATTGAACTAGGGTTTTATTTTAGACCCTAACTCTTCGAGTCTTTGAATTGAGTTTGGGCTTCCTTGTTTTCATGTGATTTTGACCTTTTTACTAAAACTCTTCTACACTGGATTTCTCTATAGATTTTACAGTAACATGCCAGTCTTCTTTCATGCTCACATGCTCTTTATATATGATGAATTTCCCTCTAAATGGTTTTCGAATTTGCAATTAGTTCAAGCTTCCTTCTGAATATAGCCTGATTGATTTCTTTCTATTGTTTACTGATTTTTCTCTGTTACTCGACCTAAGTAAAACCCTTTTCCATCTTTCTGACTTGGTTCATTCATACAAAATCTCGGACCCTTTTGATTTACTGGTTGTTAATTGATCTCCTTACCTTATTTGCACAAACCGTGTATTGTCAAAACCTCGTCCTTAAATAACTTTTATGTACTAACCCCTAATTGCCTACCTTGCACAAAGTGTTTGATTAATTTCTTTCCTTAATTGGTTTATACCCGTTTGAATTTGAATCCCTTAATTAAAGGGAGTCTTGTGTAATTGATTGACAATCAGTTCTTCAATTATTCTCTTACCTTATTTCCTCATGACTTTCACACTATAAATACACGACTCTTTAACACACAGCACACACGATTTAACAATCCTCCACTACTACTTTACAATCTCTTCTGAACTCTTACTAGCACTCTCTTCTTGTCTATTCTGTGGCTTTCACAAGACTACTGCACTTTCTCTTTGTTTGTTTCCTTTGAAACCGGTATGTTCTAATTTAAGTTTCAGCATCATCACAATGTGTTTATTTACAGCTTTTTGTATCCCTGCCTACTTTACTACTTCTGAATTAAATATTTAAACTAGCATGTTAATCTTCTTCTGTTTGTTTCTGCAATGAACCCTTGCTCCCAATCCCCCTTATGTGCTGTGAGTTGCAGTTTAAAACATGGCAATATGCAAGTTATTGTCTATGGTTTGAACTTGATCCCTTAAAGGATCCTAACTTCTAAACAATGTATTCTAACAGGCTTATGGGGTAGGCCAGCATTCCTCATTGCTGAGTATGCCCCACCAGCCTACCGTTGCTTTTCCTTTACTATCTCCCCATTCCCTATACCCCTATGTGTATCAATGTGAACTATTTCCCATTCTCCTTTCCCCTTTCAGAATCCTGCACTTGCACTCTCTCTTAGTTCCTAGGTTCTGCCCCCCTCCTGTGAGCCTTGCCTTGGGACCCTGAGTTCCCTCTAAACTTGGACACTTGAGGGCTAACTTTTCCACACTGCACTATGTCCTAGTCTGGTAATGTATTTGGGGTGTAAGCACTGCCCGGAGTTCATGTGAGGCTCTTAGGGAACTCTGACACACCCCAAATGAGAGAAAGGCTTTGAAATCTGATCTTTGGAGTTGGTTTACTTCATACTTCAGACAGGAAGTCTGAATCAGGATCTCCTTGGTTGTAATTTTCAATTTCTGATGTATTTTCTTTATTTTCTTTGGATTGTAATAACTTTGTAATAAACATTCGGGGATGGTTAGTGAAAAGGGAAGGGTAACCATGCATGTAAAAAGGGTAGATAACTTGTCGATAAGAATCTCTAATTTCAGCATTTTTCATATAGCTACCATGCCTATAAGATTTCTGCATTTTTCATGTAGTTTCCATGCCTATAAGATTTTTGCATTTTTCATGCCTATATGGATTTCTGCATTCTCATTTAGTTACCATGTCTGTAAGAACTTCAGCATTCTAATTTAGATGCCATGACTATAGGGAGCCTGCACTTTCATGTAGATATTATGTCTATGGCTTCTGCACAAGCATGTAGAAAATATGCCTATAGGTCCCTTCTGATTCCTGCATACCCGCTTTTCACTAGGCAAACTTGTCTATAGGTCCTAATAACCAAAAATGTAATCAGATGTCACGTAACACCTAGATATCATGTTGTAGGTTTTCTGCATTTTTTTTCTTCATATCTATAAAAGTGTTTAAAATCAACAACGCGTAGAAAGCATGCCTATAGGACCTATCAACCAAGTCTGAAACGTTTCCACTCGCTTATGAGTCTAAAACCAGTAATAATGCTTGCAGAACCTGTAACTTTTGCTAAAGTTTGCTTTTCTTTAATAATCTGGTAACCCCTCTTAGTCAGTATGTATTCAATCTATTTCATTCTTTTCTGAAATCAGTAGATATCATGTCTATAGGAGCTCTTGTCCCACACCTATGCAAGCCTTAGGGTAAAGTTTTTAAACTGCTTCAATCTTTATCAATTACGACCAGCAGGAAAGCCTAATTCGGACTTCTTATCTGGAAATATGTGATAAATCAGCCTGCCCCAGCTTTTAAATTTTAATCAGACCCTTAAATAAAACATGTAAGACATGCTAAACTATGTGTTTTTCTTTGCTTAAGGGAGGTCTGTTTGAGCCTTTTGTTTGTTTATATGCTTCTCCCCCCAAACTTCCTATATGTGTTTTTGTTTGTCGCCTTAGCACTTTTATCTTTTGAAACCACAAATAAGCCCAATACCTCCTCCCTTTGGGATTAGTAGTCCCATGTACCTCCGGAACTGATAGGATTGGGGCGGGTAATAGCATGCAGTTAGTAAACGAGACTATTCCGCCCTTTAATACCTTAAAGGGGTGGGAAAGGGTAGATATGGATATGATGACCACGCGATAACATCACGCGTAAGAGTGATTACCGGATGTTGTGTTGGGTGATCCATATTATTAATAAACCTAGGACCCCCTTCCCTTTCTTTCTTTGTTTCTTTTAAATATTTTAAAACGTTTCTTTTAAGAAAATCAACTCTCTTTAATGCTATCCAACTTTATTTATTTCTAACCTTTATGTGAAAAATCCCCTCTTATTTGAAGTCCTACTTGTCTATATGTTATTTGTACCTTAAGTCACAACAATAGCTTGGCCGAGAACCACACTAGTGGATTCTGAGGGGTGCCTAACACCTTCCCCTTGGAATAATTTCAAGCCCTTACCCTATCTCTGGTTATCCAAAATCAATCTCTTCTAAAAGTGTCCTAATGCACTTAAATCATTAGGTGGTGACTTTTCAATTCCATTAAACCCAATTCCCAAAAGTGAACGAGTTGTCTTCCCAAATGTCATAAACCTGATTTCGCGAGAAAAAGGGGGCGCGACAGCATGGCGACTCTGCTGGGGACTTCTTTTAGGCTTTTACCATTTCAAGTTGTTACTGTGACTTTACATTTCTTATATGCCTTTATTTGTTTAATCCGTTTAAGTATTTAATTCCTTCTCCTACTGCAAAAACTGACTCGTTTCTTTGTTTCTTTCCTTTATTTCTTTACTACTGTTTTAAATTATGAGGAATTGTTGTAATTATTACTTTTGAACGTGCAAATACATGACGACTTGTTTTAATTATCGCATAAGCATGTTTTCAACATCATATTCCACTCGTGCCAAACAAAATACCATAGCAACGCTTATAATGAGTGGTTGCGCCCTTCAGATATTATCACCCCCTAAATCCGGCAAAGGCATATTTGCGGTAAAACCAGTCGATCAACAGTGTAGTCGACGGTTCCGCGCCTTTCCCTCTTGAGTTGTCCGCTCAAGGGTACCAGTTTAATACCCCATAGAAACTTTACTCTGTTTAATTGTGCATGCATCATGGTCAAACCTAGCTGAGTCAGTTATGTTGTCCGCATAGTGACTCTTTAAGATAGCCTTGTCCAAAGTCTACTGGGTTTCCCTGAGACCCAAACGGATATTATCACGTTCTGTGCATTTATTTGGAGAACTAAATGCTTTTATGCCAATTATTGATGTTAAATAGTCGAGTCCGGTGGGGGAAAGGGCCTAACCTTATTTTCTTGCAGATAATGAGGCATGAAATCCCCAGATTCGGCATGGTTACCAACATCCATCCGAGACTGCTAAGCTGGTGGAAAGATCTTCATTCCAGTGACCAAACTCTTGTCAAAAAATATCTAGGGAATCTACCCTCCCTCCTGGAAATCCAACCCAACAACAAGATCATAGAAGCTGCTACTCTCTTTTGGGATTGTGAAAGGTCCATAGCATACCTGCTACTAGGACTGCGCGAGCTGGGAGAGCTGTTCGATGGAGCCAACAATGCCGAGTCTGGGGAAGGTCCCTCCGGGACCAAATAGATAGGAATTTTTATTTTTTTGCTTTCTGAGATGTAATAAGGCCGATGGCCATTAGTGACTTTTCATTTTCTTGTTATTTAGTGTCATTTTGGGATTCGTCTACCTTTTATCAATAAAATGAGGCATTTAGCATTCTAAGTTCTCTAAATTAACTTGTCGCTAGGCCTACCTCGGGCACAACGAGGTCCCCAAAATTAGGACGCGCTTTATATTTCAGCACTACGTGTTTAAATATTGCAACATTTTTTTTATATATAATCCTTACTAACTTGTTACCTTTTGTTTTTACTTTTTGTTTATTCCCCTCCCCAAAGGTTAGTTCGTGAACTCTGGCAACATCATCATATTTTATGAGATCCAGGGGCCCTCCACCTACTCTAACTCAGTGAGTAATGTCAGACACAAAAGCAAAGGAAAAATGGATGATTCGAACAACTCAGCTGAACGAGTAGAGGTCACTCGTGGTACTCTGGTTCCCAAGGAGAATGCATCCCAACTAGAACAAAAGCTGTTGAAGTTTCAGGAAGAACTTGATCAAGTCCGGAATCTGGCAAATCTGTCATTTTCCCTCACCACTCCAGAGGTTACTTTCCCAAAAACTCAGAATCCTATACCTCCGCAAAACATCCCAAAGCAACAAAACCATCCCGCTCCTCACCACCACTGCAATACTTGCCATACCTCAAATGATACCTCACTGCTCATCCTAGAACTCCACAAATGACCACTGCCACACCCAACATAATATCCCCATCTACGTGGAGACTGTGCCACACTCCACCCAGCCCATCTCAAGCACACCCGAGTCCGAGGGTAAGGACTTGCTCATCAGAAATCTGGCCGAAGAGCTTAAGAAGTTGACTAGCAGAATTCAAGGCGTTTAAGGTAGTAAGGGAATTAAGGGGCTAAACTATGAAGATCTTTGCATACAGCCCGATGTCGAACTGCCCGAGGGGTACAAACCTCCCAAGTTCGAGATGTTTGATGGTACGGGAGATCCAATGGTCCACTTGAGAACATACTGTGACAAGCTGGTTGGAGTAGGAAGAGACGAGAAAATCCGCATGAAGCTTTTCATAAGAAGCCTGAAGGGAGACGCTTTATCTTGGTACATTAGCCAGGATCCGAAGAAGTGGTCGAGCTTGGTAAGCATGGCGTCTGATTTTATGGACAGATTCAGGTTCAACACGGAGAATGCACCAGATGTGTTCTATATTCAGAACTTGAAGAAGAAACCCATAGAGACCTTCTGTGAGTATGCTACTCGATGGAGATCAGAAGCTGCTAAGGGTAGGCCTGCTTTGGAAGAAGAGCAAATGAACAAATTCTTCGTTCGGTCCCAAGACCCACGGTATTATGAGAGACTGATGCTTATCGAGAATCATAAATTTTCTGATATCATCAAGCTAGGAGAAAGGATCGAGGAAGGCATCAAGAGTGGTATGGTTACGAACTTTGAAGCCTTGCAAGCTACCAATAAGGCTTTACAATCTGGTGGTACGTCCAAGAAAAGGGATGTAGCTGCTATAATGGTTGCACAGTGGACCAAATCCCCTATCAAATACCAAACCTATCCAATGCCTCCACCCACATATCAACCCACTCCAAATTATCGAGCACCCTCACCCTCTTACCATACTTCACCACCCACTTATCAGTCAGCTCCACCTCCCGCATATCAGCCCACTTCGCCTAAATACTCCCAACCAGCACATGTTTGCTAAGCCTACAACACTCAACCATCCCACTATCAATCACCTCCCCCACATCAAAGCTTCCCTAGACCTCAACCAAATTTCGACTGCAGACCTCCCAAACAGTATACCGCCATTGCTGAACCAATTGACCAGCTGTACGAAAGACTCAAAGCTTCTGGTTATGTCACCCCTATTCCTACCATAACCCCAGAAAATCCTTCTCAGTGGGTCAATCCAAATAAATCCTGTGCATACCATTCCGGCATGAAAGGACATACCATTGATGAATGCCGCTCTCTGAAGGATAAGATCCATACTTTGATTGACAACAAGATCATTTTAGCAAAGGAACCTGCTCCAAATGTCCGCAATAACCCTCTGCCAGACCACAAAGGTGGAGGTATTCACATGATCGAGATAGAGGACGACTGGGACCCCAAGGGATCAATTGGTTTAATCACAGAAGGCGACGATCCAAAGAAGCCAGTAGTCACCCTCAATCTGATTGTGGTCCAGATTCATCCTTCTGGGGACGCCAAGGTAGACATGTCCATGCCACTCGAGTCTGAAGCACCACCCTCTGCAAAGACGCCAGTACCGATTGAGGTTGATTTTATGTCACCAGCAAACGCACCTACACCCTTTAAAGTTGCAGTTTTACCGCCAGGGGCCTATTCCATTCGGGATAAGGATAGCCACGCCAATTCCAGTGGCAATGTCAACCATAACACCGTTCCATACAAAGGCTATACCATGGGACTATACAGCCGAAGCCAGAAGAAAGGGGAAGGTCAAGTTCGGGGAAGCCGTTGCAGCACAGGGTATGATAAGAACCGGCAGGGTTTATACCCTGGAACATTTGGCCGAGTCAAGCAAGCAGACCTCTAGTCGCCAACCATCACTGAAATTGGTGCCGACGATCTCTGGAAAAAGATACAAGCCGAAGAATACTCAGTCATTGATCAGCTGAACAAGACACCAGCGCAGATTTCTATCCTCGCTTTGCTACAAAGTTCCGATGCACACAAGAATGCCTTGTTAAAAGTTCTAAGTGAGGCATATGTACCAAGTAACATCACCGGCGGAGATGGATAACATGGTAGGTCAGGTGTTGGAAAGTCACAAGATCACTTTTCATGAAGATGAGCTGCCATCGGAGGGATTGAGTCACAACAAGGCATTACACATCACCGTGCAGTGTGAAGATTATTTTATCACCAGGATCTTGGTCGATGGGGGGTCCAGTCTCAACATTTGTCCGTTGGTAACACTCAGGACATTGGGAAAAGGGCTGCATGAAATCAAGGACGGGGCCATCAACGTCAAAGCTTTCGACGGTTCTCAAAGGTCCACCATTGGGGAAATTAGCTTGTGTTTGCAAAAGGGGCCTACTTGGTTCGATGTTGACTTTCAAGTGATAGACCTGCCAGCATCTTACAATTTGTTGTTGGGACGACCATGGATTCATGCCGCTGGGGTTGAAGCATCAACACTACATCAGGTAGTGAAGTTTGAGTGGAACCACCAAGAGGTGATCATTCATGGCGACGGTAGCAATCCCATACAGTCGCCAGACTATCCAGCAATTGGAGGAAGAAGAAGGATAGGCGGGGAAACTTACCACCACATCGAGCGAGTCAACGCCGTCGACAAGGATAAATAGTGGGATAACAAAATTGAAAGCATATTGAACTGGAGCGGATATGAACCTGGAAAAGGACTTGGCAAGAATATCCAATGAATCGCTAAGCCTATCAAGCTCAAAAAACATGGCACCACCTTCGGGTTGGGATATGAGCATACTTGGGAGGAATTCAACCACTGGTCGCCACCATGGCGCGGTCCTTACTGCCCATTGGAGAAGCCAATACCCCGCTTGGAGCAGACTTTCCAACCGGCCAAAGTTATCTATGAGTCAGAAGAAGAGGAAGCACTGGCAGCAGTGAGGAATTTGTTCCTGGAAGACGATGACATGGATTGTTGTGTCATTTTCGAGGAGGAGGGGGAGGAAGGCCCTTCCATACAAGTTGTAAGCAGAGGAGCATGCCTCAATAATTGGACTATCAGAACCACGAGAGCCCGGCGAGCCTCGGGGTAGCAAGGCTGAACAAGCATCATGCACTATTTTATTTTACTAGTTTACTTTCCTTCCGCATTTTTTTGCAAGAAAGAGCTCCAATGTTCAAAAACAGTTATGGAATTTATCCAAGCATTTCGATTTTATTATAAATCTTACTCTTATTATTTTCTCTCATAACTTTACTTATACAGAATTACTATTACTTATCCTGATGAACCAATGACTATGACATGCAACGAGACAACGCAACAAACAGACATAGATTCAGAGGAAGATGACATACCGGAAGAGATCGTTAAAGAAGTTGAGAATTTTGAGAACAGACCTAAGTCCAACCTGGATGAGACAGAGATTGTTAACCTAGGAGATGTAGAAAACATCAAAGAAACACGAATCAACGTTCATTTGTCACCATCAGAAAAAAAAAGAATACACAGTGTTTCTAAGAGAATATGAGTACATATTCGCCTGGTCGTACGACGACATGACTGGTCTGAGTACATCTATTGTGGCTCACAAACTGCCAACTGATCCGACATGTCCGCCAGTAAAATAGAAGCTCAGAAAGTTCAAGCCAGACATGAGTTTGAAAATCAAGGAGGAAGTCACCAAGCAGGTCAAAGACAAAGTTCTCAGGGTAGTAGAATATCCAACATGGTTAGCCAACATTGTGCCCGTACTGAAGAAGGATGGGAAGGTTAGAGTCTTGTCGACTACCGGGACCTCAACCGGGCCAGTCCAAACGATGACTTCCCCATGCCAAACATACACATCCTGATTGACAATTGCACCAAGCACGAGCTGCAGTCATTTGTGGATTGTTTCGCTGGTTATCATCAGATTTGGATGGACGAGGAAGATGCTGAGAAAACAGCTTTCATTACGCCGTGGGGGATGTACTGCAACAAGATAATGCCGTCTGGGTTAAAGAATGTAGGGGCCAACTATATGAGGGCCATGACTATCATTTTCCATGATATGATACACAAGGAGATTGAAGTATATGTAGATGATGTCATCATCAAGTCCAAGAAAGCCATTGATCACATGGAAGATCTGAGGAAGTTCTTCAATAGACTGAGAAAGTACAACCTGAAACTGAATCCCGCGAAATGTGCATTCGGGGTTCCAGCTGAAAAATTGCTTGGGTTTATTGTGAGTCGCCGGGGAATAGAGCTGGATCCATCAAAGATCAAAGCCATTCAAGAATTGCCACCACCAAAGAACAAGAAGGATGTAATGAGTTTCTTGGGGAGACTTAACTACATCAGCCGGTTCATAGCCCAATCTACGGTTATTTGTGAGCCGATCTTCAAAATGTTGAAGAAGGATGCCGCCACCAAATGGACCGATGAATGCCAGAAAGCTTTCGACAGAATTAAGGAATACTTGTCAACGCTACCAGTCTTGGTCCTGCCTGAACCAGGTAAACCTCTGTTACTCTACATCGCATTGTTGGATGGTGCCTTCGGTTGCGTCCTGGGGCAGCATGATGAGACAGAAAAGAAAGAACATGCCATTTACTACCTCAGCAAAAAGTTCACTCTATATAAGGCCCGGTATTCTCTGTTAGAACGCACCTGTTGTGCTCTAACTTGGGTGGCCCAGAAGCTGAGGCACTACTTTTGTGCCTATACTACATATCTCATATCAAGGATGGATCCTTTGAATACATCATTTAGAAACCCATGCCCACTGGCAAGCTCGCCAAGTGGCAAATCCTATTGAGTGAGTTCGACATCGTCTACGTAACGCAGAAAGCAATCAAAGGACAGGCACTAGCAGACCACCTTGCTGAAAACACTGTGGACGGAGAATAAGAACCCCTGAAAACGTATTTCCCTGATGAAGAGGTATCATTCATAGGAGAAGACATTGTAGAATCCTATGACGGTTGGAGAATGTCTTTCGACGGAGCAGCAAATTTCAATGGAGTCCGCATAGGGGCAGTCCTAGTATCAGAAACCGGTTAGCATTATCCGGTGTCTACCAAACTCAGGTTCCCGTGCACCAACAACATGGCCGAGTATGAAGCCTGTATCTTAGGGCTCAGGATGGCCATCGACATGAACATCCAAGAGTTGCTAGTGATTGGGGATTCAAACCTTCTCATACATCAGGTACAGGGAGAATGGGCGACCAAGAATTCCAAGATACTCCCTTATCTGCACCATGTACAGGAGTTGAGAAAGAGGTTCACAAAGACAGAGTTCCAGCATGTTCCCAGAGTCTAGAATGAGTTTGCCGATGCATTGGCTACCTTATCGTCCATGATATAGCATCCAAACACAAACTTCATTGATCCTATTCCTGTGAAAATCCATGATCAGCCAGCTTACTGTGCTCATGTCGAAGAAGAAGCAGATGGAAAACCTTGGTTTCACGACATCAAGGAATATTTGGCAAAAGGAGAGTATCCAGGGCTTGCAAATGCTACTCAAAAGCGCACCCTTCGAAGATTGTCCAACAATTTCTTCCACAGCGGAGGAATCCTGTATAGGAGGACTCCGGATTTGGGATTACTAAGGTGTGTCGACGCAAAAGAAGCATCTAAACTGCTAGGAGAAGTCCATGCTGGGACCTGCGGTCACATATGAACGGCTTTATTTTGGCGAAAAAAATACTCCGAGCTGGTTACTTCTGGATGACTACGGAGACGGATTGCATCCAGTANGATTTCTTTCCATCTTTTACTGATTTCCTAGGTGACTCGACTTAGGTAAAACCCTTCTTCATCTTTTATGACTTGGTTCATTCATACCAAATTTCAGACCTTGCGATTTACTGCTGTTAATTGATTCCCTTGCCTTATTTGCACAAACCGTGTATTGTCAAAACTCTGTCCTTAAATAACCTTTATGTATTCGCGCTCAATTGCATGCTTTACACAAAGTGTTTATTTAATTCCTTTCCTTAAATGGTTTTACCCATTTGAAACTGAATCCCTTAATTAAAGGGAGTCTTATGTAGTCGATTTACAATCAGTCTTCAATTATTTTCTTACCTTATTTCCTCATGACTTTCACACTATAAATACATGACTCTTTAAGACAAAGCAAGACGAAAAACAATCCTCCACTACTACTTTTACAATCTCTTCTGAACTCTTACTAGAACTCTCTCTTCTTGTCTGCATTCTGACTTTCACAAGACTACTGCTTTTTCCTCTTTGTTCCCTTGAAACTGGTATGTTCTAATTTTAATTTTCAGCATCACCACAATGTGTTTCCTTATAGCTTTCTACATCTATGTCTACTTTATTACTTCTGCAAAGTCAACTACTTAAACTAGCATGTTGTTTTCTTTTGCTTGTTTCTGTTATGAACCCCTCCTCCCTATTCCCTTTATGTGCTGTGAGTTGCAGTTTAAAACGTGGCAATATGAAAGTTATTGTCTATGGTTTGAACTTGATCCCTTAAAGGATCCTAACCTCTAAACAATGTATTCTAACAGGCTTATGGGGCAGGCCAGCATTCCTCATTGCTGAGTATGCCCCACCAGCCTGTTGTTGCTTTTCCTTTACTATATCCTCATTCCCTATACCCCTATGTGTATCAATGTGAACTGTTTCCCTTTCCCCTTTCCCCTTTCAGAGTCCTACATTTGTACTCTCTCTTAGTTCCTAGGTCCTGCCCCCCTCATGTGAGCTTTGCCTTGGGACCTTGAGTTCCCTCTGAACTTGGACACTTGAGGGCTGGTTTTTCCACACTGCACTATGTCCTAGCCTGATAGTGTATTTGGGGTGTAATAACTGCCCGGAGTTCATGTGAGGCTCTTAGGGAACTCTGACACACCCCAAATGAGAGAAAGGCTTTGAAATCTGATCTTTGGAGTTGGTTTACTTCATATTTCAGACAGGAAATCTGAATCGGGCTCTCCTTTTTTGTAATTTTCAATTTCCGATGTATTTTCTTTACTTTATTTTCTTTGGACTGTAATAACTTTGTAATAACTTTTGGGTATGATTAGTGAAAAGGGAGGGGTAACCATGCATGTACATGGGTAACTTGCCTATAGGAATCTCTAATTTCTGCATTTTTCATATAGTTACCATGTCTATAAGACTTCTGCATTTTCATATAGTTACCATGCCTATAAGACTTCTGCATTTTCACATAGTTACCATGCCTAAAAGATTTCCGCATCTCATTTAGCTACCATGTCTATAAGACTTCTGCATTTTCACATAGTTACCATGTCTATAAGAACTTCTGCATCTCATTTAGCTACCATGTCTATAGGGATCCTGAACTTTCATGTAGATACTATGGCTATAGCTCCTGCACGCGCATGTAGAAAATATGCCTATAGATCCTTTCTGATTCTTGCATACCCGCTTTTCACTAGGAAAACTTATCTGTAGGTCCTACTAACTGAAAAAATGTAATCAGATATCACGTCACGCTTAGATATCATGTTATAGAATTTCTGTACTCTTCTATATCTATAACTACGTTTTAAGTTGAGAAGCACATAGAAAGCATGCCTACAGGGGTTCTAACTCAAATCTAAATTGCCTCACTCGTTTGTAAGTTTAAACTGTCAGTAGTAATGCATTATCAATTGCAGAACTCATACTCCTTTTGTCAAAACTGGCAACCATTTCCTAAATCAATCTGCAATCGGCTTAACTCTTTGTTTCTGAAATTAGTCGATATCATGCCTATAGGTTCCGTCTAACACCTAGGAAAGCCTTAGGGTAAAGTTTTAAACTGAATCGGTCTCTATCAATTGCGACCAGCAGGCAAGCCTAATTTGGACTTCTTATCTGGAAATATGTGATAAATCAGCCTGCCCCAGCTTTTAAGTTTAATCAGACCTTAATCAGTACGTGCAAGACATACTAAACAATATGCTTTTCTTTGATCTAAGGAGGCATGTTTTAGCCTTATTTGTTTATGTGCTTTTCCCATGCTTGTTATATGTGTTCTTGCTTGTCGCCTTAGTATTTTTACCTTTGAAACTATAAAAGCCCAACATCCCTTCCCTTTAGGATTAGTAGTCCTAAATTCCTCCAGGACTGATAGGATTAGGGCGAGTAATAGCATGCAATAAGAAAACGAGACTATTCCGCGCTTTAATACCTTAACGGGGTGGGAAAGGGTAGATATGGATATGATGACCACGCAATAACACCACGTGTATAAATGATTACCGGGTGTTGTGTGGGCTGATCCATATTATTTATAAACCTAGGACCCCCCCCCCCCCTCTCTTTTACTTGTTTATTTCATTGTTTATTTCCAAATTTCAAATTGTTTCTTCTCAAAATTCAGCTTTCCTTCCGTTTCTTTTAACTTCATCAATTTGCAACCATTATGTGAAATCCCCTCTTATTTGAAAGTCTTACTTGCTTACTTGTTATTTGTACTTAAAGTCACAAAAATAGCTTGGCCGGGAACCACACTAGTGGATTCTGAGGGGCACCTAACACCTTCCCCTTGGAATAACTTCAAGCCCTTACCCTATCTCTGGTTATCCAAACAAAACCCTTCTTAGTGTCCTAAAGCACTTAAATCATTAGGTGGCGACTCTTCAATTCCATTAAACCCAATTCCCAAAAGGGAACGAGTTGTTTTCCCAAATGTCATAAACCCGATTTCCGCGGAGGAAAAAGGGGGCGTGACAGCATGGCGACTCTGCTGGGGATATTCTTTTTGGCTTTTACCATATTTCTTAGAAGGAGATAAGCTAGAACGATCTTATGTAAGGGTCTCGGTCATTATATAGACTAGATCTAGAGAAAATAGGGCAATGAGTTGTTAGAATGAATGAATGAGGTCGCCGCTTCGCCCTATGGAAACTAACCTTAGTGTCCAAATATTGTCGCGGGAAAGAAGCTTTTTGAATCAATAAAGGAAGCCTATTGAATTGGGAATAGAAGGGGAAGGGGAATATGCCAATAAACTTTAAGCAGGGGACAAAGCTGGGGATGGCAAGGTTCTTTATCAATGATGCGGCATTACCGCAGTTGTATGTACTTGCATTTCTGCTGTTAGCATGCTTTGATGGCATAGAATCAATAGTTGACACGCACAAAATAGAAAGAAGGGCTCTTTGAACGACTCTGCTCCTATCTCATCCGCTGCTCTAGCTAATTGTCCCCCCAACTATTACTGTGACTTTACATTTCTTATGTGCCTTTATTTGTTTAATCCGTTTAAGTAAATAATTCCTTCTACTACTGCAAGAACTGACTCGTTTCTTTGTTTCTTTCCTTTATTTCTTTATTGCTTCCCTTTACTGCTTTCCTTTACTACTATATTAAATTATGAGGAATTGTTGTAATTATTGCTTTTGAACGTGCAAATACATGAAAACTTGTTTTTAATTATCACATAAGCATGTTTTCAACATCATGTTCCACTCGTGACAAATAAAATACCATAGCAACGCTTATAATGAGTGGTTGTGCCCTTCCAATATTATCACCCCCTAAATCCGGAAAAAGAATATTTGCGGTAAAACCAGTCGATCAACGGTGTGGTCGACGGTTCCGCGCCTTTCCCTCTTGAGTTGTCCGCTCAAGGGTACCGGTCTAATACCCCACAGAAACCTTACTCTGTTTAATTGTTCATGCATCATGGTCAAACCTAGCCGAGTCAGTTATGTTGTCCGCATAATGACTCTTTAAGATAGCCTTGTCCAAAGTCCACTGGGTTTTCCCAAAACCAAATGGATACTACCACGTTTTGTGCATTTATTTGGAGAACTAAAATGCTTTTATGCCAATTGTTGATATTAAATAGCCGAGTCTGGTGGGGGTATGGGCCTAACCTTTTGTCTTGCAGAAATATGAGGCACGAAGTCCCTAGATTTGGCATGGTCACCCACATCCACCCCAAACTGCTAAGCTGGTGGAAGGATCTTCCTTCCAGCGATCAGACTCTTGTCCGGAAATACCTGGGAAACCTACCTTCTCTCTTGGAAATTCAACCCAACAACAAAATCATAGAGGCTGCTACCCTATTCTCAAAAACTAATTGAAGAGTGGAAGGATATGGCTGCCAATGCCAACAAACGATTGGTCTGTTTTGTGCAAGGTATAGAAAAATTGGAAAAGAAGTTTCTAAAGAGGGTCGAAAATTGCCGGACTGCTGAAGGAAATGAAGGCGGACAGCTGGCCAGAGCTTACCTGCTACTAGGACTGCGCGAGCTGGGAGAGCTATTCGATGGAGCCACCAATGCCGAGTCTGGGGAAGGTCCCTCTGGGACCAAATAGATAGGAATTTCCATTTCTGCTTTATGAGATGTAATAAGGCCAATGGCCATTAGTGATTTTTATTTTCTTGTCATTTAGTGTCGTTTTAGGATTCGTCTACCGTTTATCAATGAAATGAAGCATTTAGCATTCTAAGTTCTCCAAATTAACTTGTCGCTAGGCCTACCTCAGGCACAACGAGGCCCCCAAAATTAGGACGCGCTTTATATTTCAAGCACTACATGTTTAAATATTGCGACATTTTTTCTTATGATCCTTACTGACTTGTTACCTTTTGTTTTACTTTTTGTTTATTCCCCTCCCCAAAGGTAAGTTCGTAAACTCTGGCAACATCATCATATTTTACGAGATCCAGGGACCCTCCACCTACTCCTCCTCCCAGTCCTGTCAGACACAAAAACAAAGGAAAAATGGAAGATTCGAACAACTCAGCTGAACGGGTAGAGGTCACTCATGGTACTCTGGTCCCCAAGGAAAATGCATCCCAACTAGAACAAAAGCTGTTGAAGTTTCCGAAGAACTTGATCAAGTCCGGAATCTGGTAAATCTGTCATTTTCCCTCACCACTCAAAGGTTACTTTCCCAAATACTTAGAATCCTGTACCTCCACAAAACATCCCAAAGCAACAAAACCATCCCGTTCCTCACCACCACTGGAATACCTGCCATACCTCAAATAACACCCCACTGCTCATCCCAGAACTCCACAAACGAGCACTGCCACACCCAACATAACACCCGCATCTACGTGGAGACTATGCCACACTCCACCCAACCCATCTCAAGCACACCCGCGTCTAATGATAAGGACTTCCTCATCAGAAATCTGGCCGAAGAGCTTAAAAAATTGACAAGCAGGATTCAAGGCGTTGAAGGTAGTAAGGGAATTGAGGGGCTAAACTATGAAGATCTTTGCATACAGCCCGATGTCGAACTGCCCGAGGGGTACAAACCTCCCAAGTTCGAGATATTTGATGGTACAGGGGATCCGAGGGTTCACTTGAGAACATACTGTGACAAGCTGGTCGGAGTAGGAAGAGACGAGAAAATCTGCATGAAGCTTTTTATGAGGAGCCTGAAGGGACACGCTTTATCTTGGTACATTAGCCAGGATCCGAAGAAGTGGTCAGGCTGGGTAAGCATGGCGTCTGACTTTATGGACAAATTCAGTTTCAACATAGAGAATGCACCAGATGTGTTCTATATTCAAAACTTGAAGAAGAAACCCACAGAGACCTTCCGTGAGTATGCTACTCGATGGAGGTCAGAAGCTGCTAAGGTTAGGCCTGCTTTGGAAGAAGAGCAAATGAACAAATTCTTCGTTCGGGCCCAAGACCCACAGTATTATGAAAGGCTGATGCTGAATCGAGAATCACAAGTTTTCTGATATCATCAAGCTAGGAGAAAGGATCGAGGAAGGCATCAAAAGTGGTATGGTTACGAACTTTGAAGCCTTGCAAGCTACCAATAAGGCTTTACAGTCTGGTGGTACGTCCAAGAAAAGGGACGTAGGTGCTGTAATGGTTGCACAGAGAACCAAATCCCATGTCAAATACCAAACCTATCCAATGCCTCCACCCACATATCAACCCACTCCAAATTACCAAGCACCCTCACCCTCTTATCAGTCAGCTCCACCTCCCGTATATCAGCCCACTTCACATAAATACTCCCAGCCAGCACATGTTTACCAAGCCTACAACACCCAACCATCCCACTATCAATCACCTACCCTACGTCAAAGCTTCCCTAGACCTCGACCAAATTTCGACCGCAGACCTCCCAAACAGTATACCGCCATTGCTGAACCAATTGACCAGTTGTACGAAAGACTCAAAGCTACTGGTTATGTCACCCTTATCCCTGCCATAACCCCAAAAAACCCTTCTCTGTGGGTCAATCCAAATAAATCCTGTGCATACCATTCCGGCATGAAAGGACATACCATTGATGAATGCCGCTCTCTGAAGGATAAGATCTAGACTTTGATTGACAATAAGATCATTGTAGCAAAGGAGCCTGCTCCAAATGTCTGCAATAACCCTCTGCCAGACCACAAGGGCGGAGGTGGTCACATGATCGAGATAGAGGATGACTGGGACCCCAAGGGATCAATTGGTTTAATCACAGAAGGCGACGATCCAAAAAAGCCAGTAGTCACCCTCAATCCGATTGTGGTCCAGATTCAGCCTTCTGGGGACGCCGAGGTAAATATGCCCATGCCACTCGAGTTTGATGCAGCATCATCTGCAAAGACGCCAGCACCAGTTGAGGTCGAATTCGTGTCTCCGGCAAAGGCACCTACACCATTCGAAGTTGCAGTTTTACTGCCTAAAGGGCTTGCTCCGTTCGGGGTAAAGATAGCCACGCCAATTCCAGTAGCAATGTCAGCCATAACACCATTCCATACAAAGGCTATACCATGGGACTACACAGCCGAGGCCGGAAGAAAGGGGAAGGTCAAGTTCGGGGAAGCTATTGCAGCACAGGGCATGACAAGAACCGGTAGCATTTATACCCCGGAATATTTGGCTGGGTCAAGCAAGCAGGCCTCTGGTCGGCCAACCATCACTGAAACTGGGCCCGATGATCTCTGGAAAAAGATACAAGCCAAAGAATACTCAATCATTGATCAACTGAACAAAACACCGGCACAGATTTCTATCCTTGCTTTGCTACAAAGTTCTGATGCACACAAGAATGCCTTGTTAAGAGTGCTGAGTGAGGCATATGTACCAAGTAATATCACTGGCGGAGAGATGGCGAATATGGTGGGCCAGGTATTGGAAAGTCACAAGATCACTTTCCACGAAGATGAGCTGCCGCCAGAAGGGTTGAGTCACAATAAGGCATTGCACATCACCGACTGTGCGAAGATTATTTTATCACCACAATCCTGATTGACGGAGGATCCAGCCTCAATATTTGCCCGTTGGTGACACTCAGGACATTAGGAAAGGGGCTTCATGAGATCAAGGATGGGGCCATCAACGTCAAAGCTTTCGACGGATTCCAAAGGTCTACTATTGGGGAAATTAGCTTGTGTTTGCAAATGGGGCCTACCTGGTTTGATGTTGATTTTCAAGTGATAGACGTGCCAGTGTCTTACAATCTGTTGTTGGGACGACCATGGATTCATGCCGCTGGGGTCGTAGCATCAACACTACACCGTAGTGAAGTTTGAGTGGAATCACCAAGAGGTGATCATTCACGACGATGGTAGCAATCCCATATACACTCGCCTGACTATTCCAGCAATTGGAGGAAGAAGAAGGATAGGCGGGGAAACTTACCACCACATCGAGCGAGTCAACGCCGTCGACAAGGATAAATAGTGGGATAACAAAATTGAAAGCATTCTAAACTGGAGCGGATATGAACCTGGCAGGGGACTTGGCAAGAATCTCCAAGGAATCACTAAGCCCATCAAGCTCAAGAAACATGGCACCACCTTCGGAGGGGTATGAGTATACCTGGAAGGAATTCAACGACTGGTCGCCACCATGGCGCGGTCCTTACTATCCTTTGGAGCAGCCAATACCCCGTTTGGAGCAGACTTTCCAACCGGCCGAGGTTATCTACGGGTCAGAAGGAGAGGAAGCACTGGCAGCAGTGAGGAATTTGTTCCTGGAAGACGATGACATGGATTGTTGTGTCATTTTCGAGGAGGAGGGGGAGGAAGGCCCTTCCATACAAGCTGTAAGCAGAGGAGCATGCCTCAATAACTGGACTATCAGAACCATCAAAGCTCTGCGAGCCTCGAGGTAGCAAGGCTGAACAAGCATCACGCACTATCTTTTATTTTTACTAGTTGACTTTCCTTTCGCATTTTTTATTTTTCACAAGAAAGAGCTCAAATGTTCAAAAACGGTTATGGAATTTATCCAAGCATTTCGATTTTCTTATAAATCTTACTCTTATTATTTTCTCTCATAACTTTACTTATACAGAATTACTATTACTTATCCTGATGAACCAATGACTATGACATGCAACGAGACAACGCAACAAACAGACATAGATTCAGAGGAAGATGACATACCGGAAGAGATCGTTAAAGAGGTTGAGAATTTTAAGAACAAACCTAAGTCCAACCTGGACGAGACTGAGATTGTTAGCTTGGGAGATGCAGAGAACATCAAAGAAACATGAATCAGCGTTCATTTGTCACCATTAGAAAAGGAAGAATACACAGAGTTTCTAAGAGAATATGAGGACATATTCGCCTGGTCGTACGACGACATGACTGGTCTGAGTACATCTATTGTGGCTCACAAATTGCCAACCGATCAAGCCTGTCCGCCAATAAAATAGAAGCTCAGATAGTTCAAGCCAGACATGACTTTGAAAATCAAGGAAGAAGTCACCAAGCAGGTCAAAGCCAAAGTTCTCAGGGTAGTAGAATATCCAACATGGTTAACCAACATTGTGCCAGTATCGAAGAAGGACGGGAAGGTCAGAGTCTGTGTCGACTACCAGGACCTCAACCGGGCTAGTCCAAAAGACGACTTCCCCTTGCCAAACATATATATCCTGATTGACAATTGCGCCAAGCATGAGCTGTAGTCATTTGTGGATTGTTTCGCTGGTTATCATTAGATCTGGATGGAAGAGGATGATGCTGAGGAAACGGCTTTCATTACGCCGTGGGGAATGTACTGCTACAAGATGATGCGATTTGGCCTTAAGAACGCAGGGGCCACCTACATGAGAGCCATGACTACCATTTTCCATGATATGATACACAAGGAGATTGAGGTGTACGTAGACGACGTCATCATTAAGTCAAAGAAAGCCATTGATCACATGGAAGATCTGAGGAAGTTATTCAATAGACTGAGAAGGTACAACCTGAAGCTGAATCCCGCAAAGTGTGCATTTGGGGTTCCCGCTGGAAAATTACTTGGGTTTATTGTGAGTCGCCGAGGAATAGAACTGGATCCATCAAAGGCCAAGGCTTTTCAAGAACTTCCACCGCCAAAGAACAAGAAGGACGTGATGAGTTTCTTGGGAAGACGTAACTATATTAGTCGGTTCATAGCACAATCTACGGTTATCTGTGAGTCAATCTTCAAGATGTTGAAGAAGGATGCCGCCACCGTATGGACTGATGACTGCCAGAAAGCTTTCGACAGAATCAAGGAATACTTGTCAACACCACCAGTCTTAGTCCCGCCTGAACCGAGTAGACCACTATTACTCTACATCACAGTGTTGGATGGTGCCTTCGGGTGCGTCCTGGGGCAGCATGATGAGAGAGCAAAGAGAGAACAGGCCATCTATTATCTTAGCAAAAAGTTCACTCCATATGAGGCCTGGTATTCTCTGTTAGAACGCACCTGTTGTGCTCTAACTTGGGTAGCCAGAAGCTGAGGCCACCGGCAAGCTCGCCAAGTGGCAGATCCTGTTGAGTGAATTCGAAATTGTCTACATAACTCGGAAAGCAGTCAAGGGACATGCACTAGCAGATCACGTTGCCGAAAACCCCGTTGACGGAGAATACGAACCCCTGAAAATGTATTTTCCTGATGAAGAGGTAGCATTCATAGGAGAAGATATTGCAGAATCCTATGATGGTGGAGAATGTTTTTCGATGGAGCAGCAAATTTCAAAGGAGTTGGCATAGGAGCAGTCCTAGTTTCAGAAACCGGTCAGCATTGTCCGGTGTCTGCCAAACTCAGGTTCCCGTGCACCAACAATATGGCCGAGTATGAAGCCTGTATCTTAGGGCTCAGGATGGCTATTGACATGAACATTCAAGAGTTGCTAGTAATTGGGGATTCAAACCTTCTCATACATCAGGTACAGGGAGAATGGGCGACCAAGAATTCCAAGATACTCCCTTATCTGCACCATGTACAGGAGTTGAGAAAGAGGTTCACAAAGACAGAGTTCCAGCATGTTCCCAGAGTCTAGAATGAGTTTGCCGATGCATTGGCTACCTTATCGTCCATGATATAGCATCCAAACACAAACTTCATTGATCCTATTCCTGTGAAAATCCATGATCAGCCAGCTTACTGTGCTCATGTCGAAGAAGAAGCAGATGGAAAACCTTGGTTTCACGACATCAAGGAATATTTGGCAAAAGGAGAGTATCCAGGGCTTGCAAATGCTACTCAAAAGCGCACCCTTCGAAGATTGTCCAACAATTTCTTCCACAGCGGAGGAATCCTGTATAGGAGGACTCCGGATTTGGGATTACTAAGGTGTGTCGACGCAAAAGAAGCATCTAAACTGCTAGGAGAAGTCCATGCTGGGACCTGCGGTCACATATGAACGGCTTTATTTTGGCGAAAAAAATACTCCGAGCTGGTTACTTCTGGATGACTACGGAGACGGATTGCATCCAGTATGTCAGGAAATGCCACCATTGTCAGGTACACGCAGATATGATAACGGTACCTCCCAATGAGCTTAATGCAACAAGCTCACTATGGCCGTTCGCCGCTTGGGGAATGGATGTTATTGGACCAATCGAAGCTGCCGCTTCCAACGGGCACAGGTTTATCCTAGTGGCAATTGATTATTTCACCAAATGGGTTGAAGCAGCATCTTACAAAGCAGTAACCAAGAAAGTCGTGGCAGACTTTGCCCGTGACCGTATCATTTGTCGATTCGGGATCCCAGAATCAGTCATTACTGACAACAGTTCCAACCTCAATAGTGACCTGATGAAGGCCATGTGTGAAACCTTCAAGATCAAACACAAGAATTCTACAGCCTACAGACCTCAGATGAATGGAGCTGTAGAAGCCGCCAACAAGAATATCAAGAAGATACTAAGGAAAATGATAGAGAAGCACAAGCAGTGGCACGAGAAGCTACTATTTGCTTTATTGGGGTACTGCACCACAGTTCGCACATCAACCGGGGCAACTCCCTATATGCTAGTTTACGGTACAGAGGCAGTTATTCCCGCCGAAGTAGAAATTCCTTCCTTAAAGATTATACAAGAAGCTGAGCTCGACGACGCAGAATGGGTGAAGAGTCGTTACGAACAGCTAGCTCTTATAGATGGAAAAAGAATGAATGCAGTTTGCCATGGTCAGCTTTATCAGAACAGAATGTCCAGAGCCTTCAACAAGAGAGTCAAGCCAAGACAGTTCACACCGGGACAGCTGGTATTAAAGAAAATCTTCCCGCATCAAGATGAAGCCAAAGGGAAATTCTCTCCCAACTGGCAAGGTCCATACATGGTTCACCGGGTTCTGACAGGAGGAACCCTTATACTTACAGAAATGGACGGAGAAGTTTGGCCGAAACCGATTAATTCGGATGCAGTCAAGCGCTATTATGTATAATCTTTGTGTTTTCCTATATGATGTATTTTGAACTACGTCTGACCTGATTCCCATTTAAGAGGGGATACGTAGGCAGCCTTATGGGTTCGGTCACAATTCAATAAAATTTTCATTCCCCCCCCCCCTCCCCGCAATTGGAAACTGGGCAGAATTTTAAGGAGGAACCTCAAAATTCCGAAGTAACTTCAGCCAGTCATCGCAAGCAACCGTCAGAAGCAGCAGCCCAGTAAACTGGGGCAGAATTTTTAGGAGGACCCTCAAAATTCCGAAGCAAGAGAGGTTGCAATGTCCTGAACCACATCACAGTCGTCAGTTCATCTAAAAACTATTTCTTAAATATATACTTATGTCATATCTTTAACAAACTCATGCATGTTTATTATCGAAATCGCTTTGTTCAGCAACGCTACCCCTATGATACATACCGTGTCATTAGATCAAAGCCGAACAGGGCCAGCAAAGTCAACGGGGACATGAACTAACCTTTCCCCTTTACAAAACTCACGATTTTTCTTTGGATGCAGGAATCCAAGTCGCAAAATCATATATTATACACTCATACTGTTCAAGGATACAACTCTCAAAACCGTTACACCTATTCACAGTTGATATCCGCACACAATGTCCCCAGCAGCCACAATATCACAATCAGCTATCGGCCATCAGCTAAAAATTTTTATTACTATTCACCTTTTATCTCTTGCATAAGGCTACCATTCTGCCTTCCGAGACTAAACATTTTCTCCATCTGCATTGCATAAGGCTACCATTCTGCCTTCCGAGGTTAAGCTCTACCTCCATCTGCATTTCCTGCATTACATATGGCTACCATTATGCCTCCCGAGGTTAAGCTCTACCTCCATCTGCATTGCACAAGGCTACCATTCTGCCTTCCGAGGTTAAGCTCTACCTCCATCTGCATGGCTGAAACATCGCCACCTTTATTTACTTTCTGTATGGTTGAAAGATTGCCGTCTTCATTTACATTTTTGCATCGGCTAAAAGATAGCCGCCTTCATTTACATTTTGCATCGGCTGAAAGATCGCCACCTTTATTTACATCTTGCATCGGCTGAAAGATCGCCACCTTTATTTACATCTTGCATCAGCTGAAAGATCGCCACCTTTATTTACATTTTGCATCGGCTGAAAGATCGCCATTTTATTTACGCTAGCATCGGCTGAAAGATCGCCACCTACTGCATCTCATGGGCTGAAAGATCGCCAAACTGTCCAAAGGCGTCATTGTTCGGAGGCACCATTTCCATAGCTCGAGAACGTCATGCCATGGCCCGAGGACCTCTTTTAATCTCTTGCATATCATTATTCAAAGGCATCATAGTTCGGAGGCATCATTCTCATAGCCGAGAGCATCATTTCATAGCCTGCGAATCCTTTATTATACGCTTCATGGCCCAGGACGTCATGGTCTGAGGACGTCATCCTAACCGTCCAAGGACAGCATTCATGGTCCGACGGGAAATTGCATCATGTTTAAAATTATGCACAATATCGCTTGTATTGTTTATTTGCAGGTAAACCGGCAAGCAACGGCCATCTCGGCAGGAGCATTCCGCTCCAATTCTTGCAGCCCTACTAAACTTTAACCATCCATCCCAAACCTGAATATCACGTCCGTTCTTGGAGAACCTCCATCGGCATATTCCGCCGACGGATCCTGAACTACTTATGGCCTGATTCATGTAAGACCAGAGATATGTAGGCAGCTCAGAAGCCGGAGCACGGCCAGATTTTCTTCAAAATATTTCGTTCGGTCAAAATTGGTCATCATGTCATTACCCGACAACTCTTTCATCCTTCCCAGGTAAAGAGGGGTAGCTGTTGATACCCAATTTTTCCCTATATATTTTTATATACAAAATACCTTTCAAATAGCATAGGAATGCATATATAAGTATGTCCAAGAATTTCCCTATTTTATCAATAAAAATCAATAATTATACCCCAAATGATCATTTGTGTGATTCATTTATTGTATTTTCATATTTATACCAAAATATAGCTGAGGTAATTTTTGCACATTTTTTACAAATTTATTTAGTATTTTTAAAGCTAAATTGCATATAATTACAATATTAGCCTATTTTAAGAATTAATTGCGTTTATAATTATAAATTTGATTCTAGTATTTTTAATATAATATTTATATATTATTAATTAAATTAGTACCTTTAATTTGTATGCAAAAATCATTTTTACTATTTTTATAAAATAAAAAGGAAAAAAGTGGCTATTTAAAATCTGGCCCTATTTATTTCAATTTTTAGCCCAAATCGCCCCCCAATAAACCCAATTTCAAACTCAATCGGACCGGCCTAATTCCTAAACTACCCGCCCATGACCCAATTTAATCCAACCCGCCCGGCTCCCCAATAAATCCGGGCCGTTGATCA
>NC_031994.1:11214148-11228610 GCF_001879085.1 Nicotiana attenuata
GCTTCCTTGTTTTCATGTGATTTTGACCTTTTTACTAAAACTCTTCTACACTGGATTTCTCTATAGATTTTACAGTAACATGCCAGTCTTCTTTCATGCTCACATGCTCTTTATATATGATGAATTTCCCTCTAAATGGTTTCCGAATTTGCAATTAGTTCAAGCTTCCTTCTGAATATAGCCTGATTGATTTCTTTCTATTGTTTACTGATTTTTCTCTGTTACTCGACCTAAGTAAAACCCTTTTCCATCTTTCTGACTTGGTTCATTCATACAAAATCTCGGACCCTTTTGATTTACTGGTTGTTAATTGATCTCCTTACCTTATTTGCACAAACCGTGTATTGTCAAAACCTCGTCCTTAAATAACTTTTATGTACTCACCCCTAATTGCCTACTTTGCACAAAGTGTTTGATTAATTTCTTTCCTTAATTGGTTTATACCAGTTTGAATCTGAATCCCTTAATTAAAGGGAGTCTTGTGTAATTGATTGACAATCAGTTCTTCAATTATTCTCTTACCTTATTTCCTCATGACTTTCACACTATAAATACACGACTCTTTAACACACAGCACACACGATTTAACAATCCTCCACTACTACTTTACAATCTCTTCTGAACTCTTACTAGCACTCTCTTCTTGTCTATTCTGTGGCTTTCACAAGACTACTGCACTTTCTCTTTGTTTGTTTCCTTTGAAACTGGTATGTTCTAATTTAAGTTTCAGCATCATCACAATGTGTTTATTTACAGCTTTTTGTATCCCTGCCTACTTTACTACTTCTGAATTAAATATTTAAACTAGCATGTTAATCTTCTTCTGTTTGTTTCTGCAATGAACCCTTGCTCCCAATCCCCCTTATGTGCTGTGAGTTGCAGTTTAAAACATAGCAATATGCAAGTTATTGTCTATGGTTTGAGCTTGATCCCTTAAAGGATCCTAACTTCTAAACAATGTATTCTAACAGGCTTATGGGGTAGGCCAGCATTCCTCATTGCTGAGTATGCCCCACCAGCCCGCCGTTGCTTTTCCTTTACTATCTCCCCATTCCCTATTCCCCTATGTGTATCAATGTGAACTATTTCCCTTTCCCCTTTCCCCTTTCAGAACCCTGCACTTGCACTCTCTCTTAGTTTCTAGGTTCTGCCCCCCTCCTGTGAGCCTTGCCTTGGGACCCTGAGTTCCCTCTGAACTTGGACACTTAAGGGCTGGCTTTTCCACACTGCACTATGTCCTAGTCTGGTAATGCATTTGGGGTGTAAGCACTGCCCGGAGTTCATGTGAGGCTCTTAGGGAACTCTGACACACCCTAAATGAGAGAGGCTTTGAAATCTGATCTTTGGAGTTGGTTTACTTCATACTTCAGACAGGAAGTCTGAATCAGGCCCTCCTTGGTTGTAATCTACAATTTCTGATGTATTTTCTTTATTTTCTTTGGACTGTAATAACTTTGTAATAAACTTTCAGGGATGGTTAGTGAAAAGGGAAGGGTAACCATGCATGTAAAAAGGGTAGATAACTTGTCTATAGGAATCTCTAATTTCAGCATTTTTCATATAGCTACCATGCCTATAAGATTTCTGCATTTTTCATGTAGTTTCCATGCCTATAAGATTTTTGCATTTTTCATGCCTATAAGCATTTCTGCATTCTCATTTAGTTACCATGTCAATAAGAAGTTCAGCATTCTCATTTAGATGCCATGACTATAGGGAGCCTGCACTTTCATGTAGATATTATGTCTATAGCTTCTGCACACGCATGTAGAAAATATGCCTATAGGTCCCTTCTGATTCCTGCATACCCGCTTTTCACTAGGCAAACTTGTCTATAGGTCCTAATAACCAATAATGTAATCAGATGTCATGTAACACCTAGATATCATGTTGTAGGTTTTCTGCATTTTTTTTTCTTCATATCTATAAAAGTGTTTAAAATCAACAACGCGTAGAAAGCATGCCTATAGGACCTATCAACCAAGTCTGAAACGTTTCCACTCGCTTATGAGTCTAAAACCAGTAATAATGCTTGCAGAACCTGTAACTTTTGCTAAAGTTTGGTTTTATTTAATAATCTGGTAACCCCTCTTAATCAGTATGTATTCAATCTATTTCATTCTTTTCTGAAATCAGTAGATATCATGTCTATAGGAGCTCTTGTCCCACACCTAGGCAAGCCTTAGGGTAAAGTTTTTAAACTGCATCAGTCTTTATCAATTACGACCAGCAGGCAAGCCTAATTCGGATTTCTTATCTGGAAATATGTGATAAATCAGCCTGCCCCAGCTTTTAAGTTTTAATCAGACCTTTAAACAGTACATGTAAGACATGCTAAACTATGTGCTTTTCTTTGCTTAAGGGAGGTCTGTTTGAGCCTTTTGTTTGTTTATATGCTTCTCCCCCCAAACTTGCTATATGTGTTTTTGTTTGTCGCCTTAGCACTTTTACCGTTTGAAACCACAAATAAGCCCAATACCTCCTCCCTTTGGGATTAGTAGTCCCAAGTACCTCCGGGACTGATAGGATTGGGGCGGGTAATAGCATGCAGTAAGTAAACGAGACCATTCTGCGCTTTAATACCTTAAAGGGGTGGGAAATGGTAGATATGGATATGATGACCACGGGATAACATCATGCGTAAGAGTGATTACCGGATGTTGTGTTGGGTGATCCATATTATTAATAAACCTAGGACCCCCTTCCCTTTGTTTCTTTGTTTCTTTTAAATCTTTTAAAACGTTTCTTTTAAGAAAATCAACTCTCTTTAATGCTTTCCAACTTTATTTATTTCTAACCTTTATGTGAAAAATCCCCTCTTATTTGAAGTCCTACTTGTCTATATGTTATTTGTACCTTAAGTCACAATAATAGCTTGGCCGGGAACCACACTAGTGGATTCTGAGGCGTGCCTAACACCTTCCCGTTGGAATAATTTCAAGCCCTTACCCTATCTCTGGTTATCCAAAATCAAGCTCTTCTAAAAGTGTCCTAATGCACTTAAATAATTAGGGGGCGGCTCTTCAATTCCATTAAACCCAATTCCCAAAAGGGAACGAGTTGTCTTCCCAAATGTCATAAACCCGATTTCGCGAGAAAAAGGGGGCACGACATCAGTTTATCAGACTTGCTTTAGTATTTTTGTTAATTATTTTTATAAAGTTGTTATTAAATGTTAGGCTTTCCTAATCGTAGAGTCCTATTGAGGGAAATTGGGGCCGTGACAAAGAGCTCCAAAATCGCATAACCCTTAGTCAAATGAGAGAAAATGAACCTAAGTCCCGATTTTAAACAAGTCACTCCCAAATTTTCCGCCTTTGCGATCGCGAAAAGGCCCTTGCGATGGCGAAGGCAAAGCTGCTCAGGCCCCTGAAAGTCTTCACGTGATGCATTGAGCTGCCCTCTCATTGCGAATCTGAGCCTTCACTCACGAATGCGAAGGGCATTTGAGTTGCCCAGGCCCAGGCCTTCTACGCGAATGCAAACAAGCAATTGCGAATGTGAAGGCCAGTGGTCCCAATCCTTCACGAGCGAGACCAGTACTTCGCGAACGCGGAGAGCAAAATCACCCAGTCCCTAAATCCTTAATCGCGAACGCGGCTTGGACTAGCTCCGGGTGGTCCGGAACACACTCGAGCCACCGAAGACCCTGTCAAACATACCAACAAGTCAATAAACATAATACGGACCTACTTGAACCCTCAGAACACGTAAAACAACATCAAAACTAAGAATCGCACCCCAAAACCAAATTGATCAACTTATGAACTTCAAACTTTCCGACAAGCACCGAATGCTTCGAATCATACATGGATAACTCGGAATGACACCAAACTTTGTGTACAAGTCATAATTAACCATACCGACCTATTCTTAGGCTCGAAATCCCAAACGGACCACGATAGCACCAAAACTACTTCAAACTAAATTCAAAGAACTAGAAAACCTTCAATGCGCCAATTTTCAACATTAGGTGCCGAAATGCTCCCGGATCACCCGAAAATCAATCTGAAGATACGCCCAAATCCAAAATTATCATATGAACCTTTTATAACCATCAAATACCGGCTGCAAGGTCGTTTACTCAAAATGTTGACTCAAGTCAAACTTGGCTATCTTATGCCACTATTAAGGAACCAAGTGTTCCGATGTCAACACGAACCCTTTCAAACCAAACCAACCATCCCAGCAAGTCATAAAAAAGTAATAGCACATACGGGGAGTCTTAATTAGGGTAACGGGGATCTAGAAAGCAAAATGATCGGTTAGTTTGTTACATAATCCACTTCTTGAATAAACCTCCGCCCTCGAACGGGTCTAGAATCTTACCTGGAGTGTTGAATAAGTGTGGATATCTGCTCCGCATGTCCTCCTCAGTCTACCAAGTCGCCTCCTTTACTGGTTGAACCCTCCATTAGAGACCTCAATTCGCGAACCTTCCTGTCAACAATGGCAACTGGATCTTCCTCGTAACTCAAGCTCTCATCTAGTTGAATCGTGTTGTAATCTAATACTTGTGACATGTCGGCATGGTACTTCTGGAGCATAGACACATGGAAAGCTGGATGAACTGCCAATAGACTGGGAGGAAAAACAAGTTCATACGCAACCTCCCCAACTCACCTCAACACCTCAAATGGGCCAATAAACCTTGGGCTCAGCTTTCCCTTCTTCCCAAACCTCGTGATACCCTTCATCGGTGAGACTTTCAAGAGAACCTTCGCCCACCATAAGTGATAAATCACGCGCCTTCTGATCCATGTAACTCTTCTATCTAGACTGTGATGTGCGAAGTCCCTCCTGAATCAACCTTACCTTCTCCAAGACATCCTTTACTAAATTAGTTCCATATAACATAGCCACGTCGAGCTCAGACCATTCGATGGGCGAACGGCCTTGCCGACCATATAAAGACTCAAATGGGTCCATTTCGATGCTAGACTGATAACTAGTTATAAGCAAACTCGGCCAAAGGCAAAAACCGATCCCACTGCCGTCCAAAGTCAATCACACACGCTCTGAGCATATCCTCCAGAATCTGAACTGTCCGATCTGGCTGCTCGTCAGTCTATACAGATGAAAGGTTGTGTTGAACTCTACCTGGGTGCCCAACTCACTCTTAACTTCCCTCCAAAAATGTGAAGTGAACTGAGGGCCTCTGTTGATACTCAATTTTTCCTTCATGTATATTTAAATATGCATACATACTTTCAAAATATTGCATACACATTTACAAACATGTACAAGTATTTTTATAATTTTTTCTATAATTTTAAAAGTGTTATGAAATAAAGAATGTAAAGTAAAGACAAGTATAGAGAGAAACTGATATATTATTCGAATTCCAAACTGATGTAAATAACGAACTGATATCTCTTCTATTTATAGAAGAAAGGAAGCTGCTGTGTAAGGTGCTACTGCAAGCTGCTGTGTAAGCTGCTACAAGCTGCTATGTAAGGTGCTACTGCAAGCTGCTGTGTAAGGTGCTACTGCAAGCTGCTGTGTAAGCTGCTATAAGCTGCTATGTAAGTTGCTACAAGCTGCTGTGTAAGCTGCTACTGTACCAGATATGGATATTCTTATACTGAGACTAATGTTTATCCATAACCGGGTATCGAAAGGATAAGCTCATTATACCAGATATGGATAATCTTCTACCGGGGGTAATGTTTATCCATAACCGGGTTTCGAAAGGATAAGCTTATTATACCCGATATAGATAATCTTCTACCGGGGGTAATGTTTATCCATAACCGGGTACCGAAGTGATAAGCTTCGTCAGGAGGCTTATTTCCAATAGAGTACTCAATAGATAAACATATTAACGGCGGAGTCCCATATGGATAAGCTTCTTCAGGAAGCTTATTTACAACAGAGTACTAAATGAACATCCACAATATAATATATTTATAACACTCCCCTTTGGATGTTCTTTAAAAGATAGTGTGCCTCATTAAAACCTTGCTAGGAAAAACCCCGTGGGAAAAAATTCTAGTGAAGGAAAAAAAGTGCACATATTTAGTAATACGCATTGCTAGGTGCCTCATTAAAAACCTTATAAGGAAAACCCTGTGGGAAAAAACCTTAGTAAGGAAAAAAGAGTGCATCGCGTATTTTACTCCCCCTGATGAAAACCTTGTTTCAAATATTTGAGTCTCTGCATTCTAATCTTGTATCTACATAACCAATACGATCTGCACCACCTTTGTTAGCATTAGCAAGATACATAAGTGCATAGCAATTGCACTGAGATAGAGTATTTCAGGACCAAGGAGTTCTTCATCCTCTTCTGGAGGTCGGAACGGGTCCTTATTCACTTCAAGTGATCGAACACCCATTGGTGTACTGAGTGGGTGCGCTTTGTCCATGTAAAAGCGTTTAAAGACCCTTTCTGTATAGGCAATAAAGATCTCGTCTGCTAAATATTTAATTTGCAGACCAAGATAAATTTTTATTTTTCCAAGATCTTTTATCTCAAATTATTTCTTAAGATATTCAATTGCCTTTGGAGCTCTTCTGGAGTTCCAACCGGATTTATGTCATCAACGTAAATAGCAAGTGTAACAAATTCTGATGACATTTTTTTTTATAAAAATACATGGACAAATAACATCATTTATGTAACTTTCATTCAGCAAATATTTACTGAGGCGATTATATCACATGCGCCCAGATTGATTTAAACCGTACAAAGATCTTTATAATCTGATCGAGTACATTTCTCGAGACTTTGAACTATATGCTTCAGGCATTTTAAATCCTTCAGGTATCTTTATAGAGATTTAATCAAATGAGTCATATAGGTTATGACTCGCATTTAAATGGCATGACATCTTCAGGTGTCTGGACTACTGGTCCGATCCTCATAATATTTCATAGTATTGTGCACTATATTGTATCAAATATATCGTCGGCGGTCATTTTGTATCGGTTCCTAAGCGGCATAACTTGTTGAGATCTCATCACTTTCTTTATTTTCAGGTACCTCAACTTCTTCTGGAGTTTCATGAAATGTTATGTCGTGGGCTCTTCTAGAGCTCATTTCCTCCTCATGATGATCATTAGCTCCTTATTATTTTTCAAGGATTGTTACCTTTGGAACCGATTGGTCTACCACGCTTCATGCGTACAGTAAACTCTATCCTTCAAGGACTTTAAACTTTAATAGGAGCATTTGCAGCTGAAATATGATATTTGATTTTGGATCAGCAAATGCTTCTGCCATTTGACTTGAATTATCTTCTAAGTGAGGATCATATTAATGATAATTTGATTCGTATAGCATATTTTTTAGCTATTTATTCCATTCCCCAAATGTTCGTCTTTGGGAAACATATCTTTGTGCATTGTGGTAGAGAAATTAATCATATACCACACATCAAAAGATAGTAAAATATTTGGTTTCTGATCCTAAACCAATTGTGAGGGGAGGACTTATCATATATTGTTGGCCTGATGCATACAAGTGCTGCTATATGCAATTTAGAAAATCTTAGACCAACACATGAAACTTTGTTCTCATAAACAATAGTTTAGCCATTAATAGGAGGTATTCACTGCTAAACTAGCTTGTATATAAACCAGCATTATCAAGATGAATTGTCTTGATTTCATAATCTGAAAATTATGCTCTTAAGTGAGAAAAGCAATTTCAAATGCCAACTGCAGGTTGACAATAAACATACATGTAACCCTCTTATATATGCATCTATAAGTGGTTCACATGATAGGTGAATGGGCCCATATTCACCTTTTATATATTTTAGAATCAGGGGTCTTAGTCCCAACTTTAGCTGGTATAATCAATTTATTATGAGAACAAGCAACACAGGAGAATTCTTGAAGAATCTTCTAGTTCTTCAGTATATGCTTATCTAAATTTTCAAATAGCTCATTTAAAAATGGCAAATGAAAACTTCAAGTTTACATGGCATGTGCTATCTCTTAGTAAACTTCTGGTTTACTATGACATAAACTTTTGCATTAGTAAACTTCTGATTTACTGCGATACATGATGTAGTACAAATCGAAGAATAAGGCGGGTAACTTCTCATATACATATTATTTTACCCCCTATGATTGTGGAAACATGAAGATTTTCAATCTTCCAATCATTTATAGTCTCAATATGATAGCCATTTATTTTAGTAAACTTCGGGTTTACTACAATATATGTTTTGACCATAATCATATAATATGAATGTCATATTTGTAAATAAGCTCTTCGAGAGCCTTTATTTATTATCCACAATCTAATATTTATCGGACACTACTGGTATCATGTGTCTTCTAGGCAAACAGTTAGCTCTTCGGGAGTTGTTGATACATTTTGTACTATCAAATATTGCTCAGACACTTCTGGTATCATAAGAGAAAATCACAATCAAATAAACAATTGTTTAAGCACAAGAAAACTCCTCTTCATAATATTTTCCTACTTCAGGAGGCAATTTCAATTGTATTACTTCTTCAGGAGCAAATTTAAAATACGAAATATTGAGTATATATTCTCTCAATTATATTACCTCTTCTGGAGGTGAATTGTAATATATATACATTAAGAGTGCGTTCATATTTACCAGATTTATTAATATTGTCACATTCACTTCAGGGAATGGATTATTATTATCAAAAGTTCTCATCCTTCAGGAAAATCGAACATAATTATTTGAATGCGCATTAATCACATCAAAATGTGATGCCTCAACCTCTTTCAAAATATTTACTACTTTAGGAGCAAATCGAGGTGTGCATTTAATATAGAGAATATTTATGTAGCTTATCTTCAATTGTAACCATAGAAAGCCTAAATTATCACTTCTGGTGATCATAGGCATGTACCACTTCTGGTGGTTAACAAAATATAATTACAATGAGATATACGAAAAATAACCACTTCTGGTGGTTGTATATTTCTTGCAAACTCTGCTAGAGTTTAAGTTGATCTAATAATATTATCCATATTCTTCAAAATGACATAAATAAGTTATATTATAGTAAACATCATTATCAAATCATAATTTTTCTTTATGTACAACAATTACATAACCATACTATAAACAACAAAAATTAAAATATTTACATTTCTACAGATTCACCACCGATTACATGACTTGTTTCTCCTTCTGGGAGTGCAAAGTAATCAGCTACATCCAAATGCATGAAGTCTAAATTATCTTCAGAAATAAAATTTGCTTCAGCATTTTTCTCTGTCTTCTTCAGGGAGGCTTGATAAAGCTCAACCAGGTGCTTTGGCGTACGACAGGTACGTGACCAGTGTCGTTTTCCTCCACATCTATAGCATGCACTTTCTGCATTTGGTGCTTGCACCGCTTCATGCTTTTGTTACTTCCTTTTCCACTGCTGGTGGCGAGGAGGGTTCTTTGGTGCATTATTATTACCATTATTAGAGTTTCTTCCCCGACCATGGCCATGACCACGACTCGGGCCACGACCTCTTCCACGTCTAGCTTGGTGGAAGTTCGTCTCATTCACTTCAGGGAATGGACAAGAACCAGTAGGTCGGCTTTCATGGTTTTTCATTAATAGTCCATTATGTTGCTCGGCTATAAGAAGATGTGAGATAAGTTCAGAATACTTTTTAAATCCCATCTCTCGATATTGCTGCTGCAGGAGCATATTCGAGGCATGAAAAGTGGTGAAAGTTTTCTCCAACATATCATAATCAGTAATATTATAACCACATAATTTCAATTGGGAAATAATTCTGAACATAGCAGAATTATACTCACTGATAGATTTAAAATCTTGTAGCCTTAAATGAGTCCAGTCATAACGTGCCTGTGGAAGAACGACCATCTTCAGGTGGTCATATCTATCTTTCAAATTATTCCACAGTATGACTGGATCTTTAATAGTAAGATATTCCATTTTCAGGCTCTCACCAAGGTGATGGCGTAGGAATATCATTGCTTTGCCATGGTCTTGGTTTGATGCTTGATTTTTATCCTTGATGGTGTCTGCCAGACCCATCGCATCAAGATGAATTTCAGCATCAAGCACCCAAGACATATAGCTTTTGCCCGATATCCAGGGCTACAAATTCAAGTTTAGAAAGATTTGACATTATATAGAAAAAGAAAGTTCGTACCTTAGATACTTTCAAAGTATTTGCTCGAGATGGCAGAGTCTCGTGCTGATAACGTGTTATGAAATAAAGACTGTAAAGCAAAGACAAGTATAGAGAGAAACTGATATATTATTCGAATTCCAAACTGATGTAAATAATGAACTGATATCTCTTCTATTTATAGAAGAAAGGAAGCTGCTGTGTAAGCTACTACTGCAAGCTGCTGTGTAAGCTGCTACAAGCTGCTGTGTAAGCTGCTACTGTAAGCTGCTATGTAAGTTGCTACAAGCTGCTGTGTAAGCTGCTACTGTACCAGATATGGATAATCTTATACTGAGACTAATGTTTATCCATAACCGGGTATCAAAAGGATAAGCTCATTATACCAGATATGGATAATCTTCTACCGGGGGTAATGTTTATCCACAACGGGTATCGAAAGGATAAGCTTTTTATACCCGATATAGATAATCTTCTACCGGGGGTAATGTTTATCCATAACCGGGTACCGAAGTGATAAGCTTCTTCAGGAGGCTTATTTCCAATAGAGTAGTCAATAGATAAACATATTNTAGAGTAGTCAATAGATAAACATATTAACGGCAGAGTCCCATATGGATAAGCTTATTCAGGAAGCTTATTTACAACGGAGTACTAAATGAACATCCACAATATAATATATTTATAATAAAAAGGGGTTAAAATAATTTATTTCTGTATTTTTATTTATACAAATATTCGATAACTATTACTCATATTATTTTTATGAAGATTTAATTATCTAAATTCATCATTTTTTGCCTATATAATGCTTAAATATTTTAATTGCATTTTTTACAATCACATTTGCATTGTTAGGCTAGAATTGCATATTTTTACAACAATAGCCTATATATATGCACAATTATATTATCCATACAGAAAATGACCTTTCGTATTTTTACAATATTAAGTAAGTATTTTAAAATATTTTTCATGTACAAATCACATTTTTATCATTTATAAATTATTTTATAAAATTACTTTACTAAATTAATTGGGTATTTAAAATCTAGCCTAGAAAATACCCAGTTTCAAACCTAGCCTAGTCCAATTACCCATACCCGTCCAACCAAAACCCAGACCCAAATACCCGTTTAATTTAAACCCGCCCCACCTAACTTTTAACCCTGGCCGTTGATCTCAGAAGATCAACGGCCCTAAATCAACTGACCCTTTTTATATAACAAAATCCCTAACCCTACCTATTCATTCTAGATCCGCCGCCTTCATATGCTCTCATCTCTCACCCCTCTCTAACCCTAGCATCGTCACCTGTTATCTCCTCCGATTCCTACCTAAAATGGAATCATCTATGGATTCCCTTACATTATTGGTCTCCCTTCACCGTTGGTTACTCGTCTACGACCCTATTTAGTTGCTTCCTCACATGGCAAAGAAAATTTCGCCAAGATCGAGCTAGACCTGGTTCAAGATCTTTCATGTCTTGACTATTTCTGTCTATATTCATTCCAATACTTGTGAGTACGAATACCTTCGTAATTTAGGGTTTCAAATCTCCGGTTTAAACCAGATTTGGTTCAACTTCTGTTTATTTTATGAATCTGGCTAATTTTTGGTTGAATCTGTTTAGATCTTCTCAGATTTGAAATAGTTTCATGTTTATTTTGGTATTTCTTCTTTAAATTTTTTCCAGTACTTCCACCTCGACGTCTTCTGATCTTTCCCTATCACTATTCCTAACTAATTTTGGTTTACCCAAAGATTAGGGCCTTCATTTCAACGGGTTTTTCTACAAATATTTAACTTTTAAACGTTTTCTTCTCTGAGTATCTATTAGGGTTTCCTTATTTACTTTTGTTTACTATATGCTTCTGTATTTCTGCCTAATCTCTTATAGTTCGATTATTTAACCGATTATTTTGCTACTTCTGCTTGTTTGCCTTAAACTCCGTTGACTAATTATTAATTAATTTTACTTACCTAAATTAGGGTTCGAAATTGGACTTTCCTTAATACCGGTGTTTCCTTATTAGATTTTACCTTTCCTACCTTATGTGTAATTATTAATTGGTGCTGCTAGCCTGATTTTATGCTTTGATTTTCAGAACCAACTTCTAATTGATTTCGGAGTTAGATCTTGCCTTATTTAACCTAGCCCTTAATTAATGATTGATTCCATATACAATTTTCCTTAAATTAAGTAATATTAGTCT
Source organism: Nicotiana attenuata (assembly GCF_001879085.1). Lineage (NCBI taxonomy): Eukaryota > Viridiplantae > Streptophyta > Magnoliopsida > Solanales > Solanaceae > Nicotiana > Nicotiana attenuata. The sequence goes on from NC_031994.1 coordinate 11,226,455, forward strand.
GATTTTATGGCTAATTTGTTCATGACTGACCTCACTTGATCGATTGTTTGATTATTTCTTACCTAATTAACCCTGCTCTGATCTACTGAGGGATCCCGTGTGAGACTTCCTTAAATTAAGTATCATTTATGTGATTTTGGCCCCCTTAATTGAGTCATGACTGATTGTTAATTGATTTCCATACCTTATGTGCATATGATTGGCTCATTACCTTATGTGTCCTACTCTATTGCATACTATAAAACCCCCATTGTTCTGATTCTTGAAAGGACATCAGTTCACAATACACACACACTCAAACTACTCTCCTTTGCTACTTGTGTTACTTGTGCTATTGTGGGTCTAGCCAAGGCTAGACAGTGAGGCTACTTGCTCTATATTTTGCACTCTTTTCCCTCAACCGGTATGTCTCTAGTTACATTTGACACCCAAACTCTATGTGTTTCATCCCTGCATTAGTTCATCGGTTATGAATTTGACCTTCTCTCTTATTTACTTTCTTTGTTCAAGCATGCCTAAAATTCTGCCCTGCTCTATGTGCAACTAATATGTTTGCACTTCACATGTTTATCTGATGCTTGAACAACCTGTTTGACTTATGCTTAGCTGTGTGATCATGTTGGTTACTTATGCCTATGGTTAATCCTGCTTGTGTGCCTGATTCCATCCTCTACATCTTTGCTCCATGTTTAGTTGCCTGCTATCCTGGTTAATTTGTTAAAGCTATAAGTGTTCTATGTATATTACTGCCTACATGTCTCCCTGCACCCCATTCATGCACCCTCAATAAGATCTCTATGTGTTCCCAATCTATTAGCTTATACGAGTCCACCACACTATAGAGTACCTGGTCCTCTATGAGTTTCCACTGAAAATACTAATGAACCAAACTGTATAGAGATCTGGTCCTATATCAGTTCCCTCAGTTCTAACTACTGAACCAGTATGTAAGTGAGACACAGGATTTTTACGTGGAAAACTCCCAGCTCACGGGATTAAAAACCACGACCTACCCTTGTAGGATTTCAACTTCACTACTGAGCAATCTTTAGATTACAACCTGTTGTAACCTAGGAATTAACCTCTTAATCCCTCACTAACTTGTAACTACACTATTACAAGCCACTTTGTAATAACTCTATTACAAAGACTTGAATCACTCTAACTTGTAATACACTTATCACAAGCCACTTTGTCACTCACTAGTTACAAAGATTTCAATCACTCGCTAACTTGTAACAACACTATTACAAGCCACTTTGTAATAACTCTATTACAAAGACTTCACAACTCGACTAACTCTAGCCAAGACACAAACACAAGGGTTTATGATTTACAAAGGGCTTCCTACACAATGCTTCTAACTAAGCTAAGTAGGAGTTACAAATGAAGAACAAATAACAAAGACTCAACAAACCTAAGGACTTAAGATATCTTCAATCTTTGGATCTGGTCCTTGAGGTTGCAGTAGCTTTGTTCTTGAGAGAGGTATTTCTAGCACATGAAAGAATATCACTAAAAATGCTCAAGAGTTTTCTTGTGCCTTGCACCAGGTTGTTATACTACAAAAGACATCACCATGGTGATGTCAATTCTTGGTTAGTACATGCCACTTCACAATGGGAAGTGACTGCTGCATTGTCGCATGTACAGTTGCAGGCAGTCACTTTCTGCAGTTGCTTTCCAGCTGTATAGTTGACTTATACTTCTGTTAGGGGAACACCAAGGGATCAGATCCCTAATCTGGTTCTTGTGAATCTGAAGGCACAATGCCCAGATTATCTTGAGTTGATTAACTTGAATGATTGTACCAGGCATGCTTCAGGTCCTTTATCTGGTTCTATACAGAAAGTTTGTTAGATCATCAAAACATAGATTAAAAGACTTTAAGCCCATCAATTTTCCCCTTTTTGATGGTGACAAACTTTTAACATTGATGACTATTTGACTTAACCGGATAAGGTACCAGCAACCGCATATGTTCCCCCTGACTCTATGCTTCCCCCTTAATTACTTGCTACAATTTCAATTTAATCGATTCTTCCCCCTTTTGGCATCAACAAAAAGACATAGTCAGAAAAAACGGCATAAAGAAGTCTAACAAGGCTAACTCATGCCACATATGTGCACACAACATGATAGAAAAAGAGAAGCAA
>NC_031994.1:11228635-11234964 GCF_001879085.1 Nicotiana attenuata
GTGCCATGTCTTCCAGAGTTCTGTTCTTTCTTTCAACAACACCATTTTGCTGTGGAGTCCTTGGTGCTGAGAAGTTGTGAGTGATCCCATTTTCGTTACAAACTCATCAAATTTGGCGTTGTCAAATTCTGTCCCGTGGTCAGATCTGATGCATGCTACCTTCAATTCCATCTTCACTTGGATCTTTTTGACAAAGGCCACAAATACCTCGAAAGTCTCATCCTTTGTTCTAAGAAATAGTGTCCAGGTGAATCTTGAATTTGGCAGACCACGAACCAGGTCCTTCTGAATCAATTTATTCAGAAGTGAGAAGCTTGCATACCCCAATCTTCTATGCCAAAGTTCTGCGTCATCATCAATTGACTTCAAGCATCTCATATCACCAGCTTGTAGAGATTCAAAGTCAGCAACGTAGATGTTCTTGTATCTTTTGGCTACTAAGACCACTTCGCCAGTTACCAGATTGGTAACTGTGCACACTTTTGATAAGAACTCTACTTTGTTCCCTTTATCATAGATTTGAGAAACACTCAGGAGACTGTACTTCAGGCCATCCACATAGTACACGTTCTCAATCGAGTGTCAAAGAGACTTTCCAACTTTTCCAACACCGAGAATGTACCCCCTTTTTTTCAAAGGATACATTCCCTTTCTGCAGGGCTTTCAGTGAGAAAAAATCCATTGTGCTTCCAGTCATGTGCTTTGAGCATCCACTGTCCATGGTCCATTGTAGTCCGCTTCCTCTCACTGTTCCCTGCACATGTAAATTATGGGTTAGATTTAGGAACCCAAACTAGTTTGGGTCCCTTGTAATGAGAAAAGGGATGAATAAGAGCTTTTCTAGTCCATGCAGGCAGTATTCGTTTTTCGCGAGTGGTACCTGGTCCCTCTTTAGTAGTCACTTTTTCAGCAAACACTTTGTTTTTCTGTACAGATTGAAGCCTGGCCTGGCAATTTTCTTTGAAGTGCCCATTGTTCCCACAGTGGGTACAAAGCCAGTTATCAGGAATCGTGACGTACTTGCTGTGAGGGTTGTAAGGAGTTTTCTCCTTTTGGAACCCGATTCCCTGCCTGTTTCCACTATTGTTGAAGTACATGGCAGTGACCGCATCTGAGGACCAGGTCCACTTGAGAGATTTCTCAAGATCAATTTTTACTTTCTTCAATTCAGCTTGAAGCTGCCTATTTTTCTCGAGTTCACCACATAGACTAGTTCTCACATCATTTAATTCTTTTTCAAGTTTGATGTGTGTCTCACTAGCTACTCCCTTCCCTTTTTCAATACATACATGCCTATGTTCAGATTTGAGTCCCTCAATGGTTTCCTCTAGATCTGTGATAACCACCAAAAAGCCATCCCTTGCTTGCTCAGTATCAACAATTTTCTCTTCTAGGGCATTCTTTTCTTTGCTTAGGTTTTCTATGGTTTCCTTCAAGTTAACAACCACTACCATCAAGTCATCTCTCTCATTTTCTAGACTATTTATTTTTTCAGTTAGAGCTTCCTTTTCCTTTTCAAGATTAGCTATGGTCTCATTTAAATCCACCACACAGACCACCAGATCATCTCTAGATTGTTCAGCATCTCCTAGCTGTATGGTCAGGACATCCTTATCATTAACAAGACTATAATATACATCAATTTCTTAGAAGAGTAGGACTTTAGATTTCTCTGAACATCCCTAAAATTTACCTCATCATTATCATCCTCTTCATCATCATCGGACTGAGCCATTAATGCAAACACTGAATCATATTCCATTGCTTCATGTTCCACCGCCATCATGGAACTGTTTTTTGCATCTGGTTCCCCTTCTGATTCACTGGAGGAGTCTCCCAAGTAGCAAGACTTGCTTCACAACATTGTCAGCTGCACTTTTTCGGCATTGTCAGGAACCTGGTTCCTTTTTGCTGCTTTGTCAGAGTTTTGTTTGTAATGCTCCTGTTTCAGAAGTGGGCAGTCTTTGATGAAATGCCCTGGGTTCCGCACTTGTGACAGAGATCATAGTTTCTTGGTTTGCTTGTACTACTTCTCTTAGGTATACCACCATTTCTTCGAACCATCTTTTGAAATCTTTTAGTAAGATAGGCTATATCACTATCTTCTTCACTTGAGTCATTGGTTTCAGCCTTGAGCACCAGGTTCTTCTCCTTCTTCGGCTCTCTTCTTTCACTGTCTCTCTGTCTTTTCATCTCGTATGTCTTCAGATTTCCAATCAGCTCATCCATGGTTAGAGTGTGTAAATCTTTAGCTTCGGTGATAGCATTCACCTTACGCTCCCAAGAGCCAGGTAGAACACTGAGAAATTTCCTCACAAGCTTGTTTCTGGAAATAACTTCTCCAAGTGAATGAAGCTTATTTATGATAGATGTGAATCTAGTGCGCATATCTTGTATAGACTCATCATCCTTCATCCTGAAGAGCTCATACTCGGTGGTGAGCATGTCAATCTTGGACTGTTTAACCTGAGTAGTTCCTTTATGTGCCGTTTGCAATGCTTCCCATATTTCCTTGGCAGAATCACATGCTGAGATTCTATTATACTCATCAGGTCCTATACCACATACCAAGATTTTCTTGGCACCAAAGTTCTTTTTTACAGCTTTTCTGTCAATATCACTGTATTCTTTTATGTTTTTCAACACCATTGGTCCAATTTCTCCAGGCTTCTTCATAGGAACATGTGGACCATCACAAATGACGTCCCACAACTCTGAATCTTCTGCCATTATGAAATCATGCATACGAGTCTTCCACCAGCCGTAATACTGACCATTGAATCTAGGGGGTCTGTAGGTTGATTGTCCTTCCTCAAAGTTAGGTGGAGCAGCCATTGAGATCCTTTCTAGGTGTTAACCTTTTAGAAAGAACCCGCTTTGATACCAATTGTTCGTTTATATGAGTCCACCACACTATAGAGTACCTGGTCCTCTATGAGTTTCCACTAAAAATACTAATGAACCAAACTGTATAGAGATCTGGTCCTATATCAGTTCCCTTAGGCTAACTACTGAACCAGTATGTAAATGAGACACAGGATTTTTACGTGGAAAACTCCCAGCTCACGGGATTAAAAACCACGACCTACCCTTGTAGGATTTCAACTTCACTGCTGAGCAATCTTTAGATTACAACCTATTATAACCTAGGGATTAACCTCTTAATCCCTCACTAACTTGTAACTACACTATTACAAGCCACTTTGTAATAACTCTATTACAAAGACTTCAATCACTCTAACTTGTAATACACTTATCACAAGCCACTTTGTCACTCACTAGTTACAAAGACTTCAATCACTCACTAACTTGTAACAACACTATTACAAGCCACTTCGTAATAACTCTATTACAAAGACTTCACAACTCGACTAACTCTAGCCAAGACACAAACACAAGGGTTTATGATTTACAAAGGGTTTCCTACACAATGCTTCTAACTAAGCTAAGTAGGAGTTACAAATGAAGAACAAATAACAAAGACTCAACAAACATAAGGACTTAAGATATCTTCAATCTTTGGATCTGGTCCTTGAGGTTGCGGCAGCTTTGTTCTTGAGAGAGGTGTTTCTAGCACTTGAAAGAATATCACTAAAAATTCTCAAGAGTTGTCTTACGCCTTACACCAGGTTGTTATACTACAAAAGACATCACCATGGTGATGTCAATTCACAATGGTGATGTCAATTCTTGGTTAGTACATGCCTCTTCCCAATGGGAAGTGACTGTTGCACTGTCTGCTGCACTGTCGCATCTACAGTTGTAGGCAGTCACTTTCTGTAGTTGCTTTCCAACTGTATAGTTGACTTATAGTTCCGTCAGGGGAACACCAAGTCAAGTCCCTAATCTGGTTCTTGTGAATCTAAAGGCACAATGCCCAGATTATCTTGAGTTGATTAACTTGAATGATTGTACCAGGCATGCTTCAGGTCCTTTATCTGGTTCTATACAGAAAGTTTGTTAGATCATCAAAACATAGATTAAAAGACTTTAAGCCCATCACAATCCCTTTTCACCCATGTGTGCAAATATGTTTGCTAAAGTGTCTGTGGAACTGAACCCTCTATGATCTATTGAGTGTCTACTGAATTTGCTCTTCTCTAAACTATTTTCAAAATGAGTTCTTCTAAAACTGGTTTCATTCCTAGCATTTTTCTTGAAACTGGTCTATTCCAGAAGATCTTTTACTCCTAAGAAGTTATCTCCACATTGTTCTCACTAAATCTTTTCAAGCACTCTCACTTACTCTTAGGTTATTAAGTTCTGCCCCTCTAGTATGTGTACTGCCTAGGGATCCTTGAGATCTCGCTGAACTCTGGCATATCAGGGCTGGCTCTTCCACACTGCACATAATCAGTATTTACTTGAAAAAGGTCTTGGCGTGAGCACTGCCCGGGATCCTTGAGGTCCTTAGGGAACTCTGACACACCTAGACACTTATTGGCCAGGGAACTTCTGAGCATTTGAGACTACATTGAAGGCCTGATATTCCCAGGTTTAATTTTTGGGCCTGCTTCAGGCTCCCTATAATATTACTCTACATTTCCTTTGTGTAATTTATGCAATTCTGGTCTGTAATAATTATTTGTAAACAGATACTTGGGTAACTAACAAAAGAGAGGGTAGTTGTGTGATGTTGTGGGTAAAATCAGGTAGAAAGCATGCTATAGGCTTTATATTCTGCGAATCTGCATTAGAATCCATGTTTCTAGGATTGATGTGCTCATTGGAACCGTGTTGAACTTGTGCATTAGATATCCTGTCTTTAGGGCCTTCACGCTTACTATTTCAGCATGTTGCACATTTAATTCCTGATTCTTCGCAAGTACTGTCACATAGGTACCCTGCTATTAAATAATCTTAATAAAAATTGTCATGCATTAGATACCATGCTCTTAGGAACTCTATTTGCATCTGTCTGAACCACGTCTATTAACTTAATACCTGTCAATGGAAGAGTTTAAAATAGACTCACGCATAGGTATCATGCCTCTAAACACAATTGATAAGTCACCTATTATAATCTGTAGATAAGCATGCCTATAGGATAAAAGAACTTCAAACTGTTTCCCAGAATCGTGACTGTATATACACACTTAGACAAGCTTTAGGACGTTAAATGATTGTGAAACCAGTCCTATTTATGTGTGAAATTATCTAGGTTTAACAGGCTATAAAACCAGTAGGCAAACTGGTTAGGATTCTGCCACTTCCCTTAAAACAAACACTGCATGTTCTGTTTTGTGACGTTCATCTAGATATCATGCTCCTAGGCTTTCTGAACTTATTCAAAATCAGTTGTTTGAGACGTGTTGTTTATTTGCTTATGTACATGTGGAGGTAAACATGAGCCTTAACTGCTTTTCCCTATTTGATTGTCCTATATGTTCTTCTCTTGTCGCCTAGATTTTCCCTTTAAACACCTTAGGTTGTCTAGAACTGCCCAGATTTAGAGGTCCTAAACTCCTCCAGGACCACAAGGAAAAGGGACGGGTAATAGCACACTTAGGGGTCATTAATTAAACTCGCTTATATAACCACCAAGGGGAGGGTAATGGGTAGTAAAAGGATATGATGACCTGTGCGCTAATGTCACGTGTAGCCCCTCTATTGAGGAGGATTACCGGGCATTGCGCAGATTGATCATGTAGGCTAATCAACTTAGGACTTCCCTTTCCCAATTCCCATATGTGTTTAAATTCTCTAAACTTCCTTTTCTTTACATATACATGTGTAAGCTATCCAAACCTCTCTTACTTTCATTATCTGAATTTCCCTGACCATATATGTATTTAGATGGGGAAAACTACTTTATTTGCAAATATGTATTAAAACTGTTTACTTGTTAATTGACTAATTCACATAGTTTAAGTTCGGCCGGGACCCACCGTTGTGGACCGCGAGGGGTGCCTAACACCTTCCCCTCAAGGTTATTTTGAGCCCTTACCCTAATCTATGGTAATGTAAACTAGTTACATGAGTTAATCGCTCTAGGTGCCCTAATGCACCATAATCCCTTAGGTGGCGACTCTTCAAATACCCAATTCCCAAAAGGAAACGAGTTGTTCCCTATGAATGTCGAAACCCGGACTCCGCGAGGAGGAAAAAGGGGGCGCGACAGCATGGCGACTCTGTTGGGGATATTTTCGGCTCTTACCATAACTAACTTATTTTTGTGAATTAGTCCAAGCATGCTTTATCCCGTGTACCCTTTCCCCTTTATTTGGATTTAACTGCTTATTTATGATTTCTTCATTTTCCTGAAACTGACTTGTCTCTTTGTTTTCTTTTTCCGTAACTGTCTTTCAATTATTTAAATACTGCATTTA
>NC_031994.1:11235961-11273608 GCF_001879085.1 Nicotiana attenuata
GGATATTTTCGGCTCTTACCATAACTAACTTATTTTTGTGAATTAGTCCAAGCATGCTTTATCCCGTGTACCCTTTCCCCTTTATTTGGATTTAACTGCTTATTTATGATTTCTTCATTTTCCTGAAACTGACTTGTCTCTTTGTTTTCTTTTTCCGTAACTGTCTTTCAATTATTTAAATACTGCATTTAACATTTTTATTTACGTGCAAATACATGACAACATGCTATTTATTGTTGCATAAATCATGCTCAACATCATATTCCACTCGTGCATAATTAATCCTATAGCAACGCTTGATGAGTGTTTGTGCTCTTCCTATATATCACCCTTTAAATTCGGAAAGGCGTATTTGCGATAAAACTAGTGGATCAGCAGTGCGTTTGACGGTTCCATGCCTTTCCCCCTCAAGTTGTCCGCTTGAGGGTCCCAGTCTAAACCTCTATAGAAGCCTTACTCTGATTAGTTGTACATGCATCATGGTCGAGCCTAGTCGGGTTAATATGTTGTCCGCATAATAACCCTTTAAGACAAGCCTCGTCCAAAAGTCCATCGGGTTTTTCACAAATCCCAACGGATGTAATCATGATTGTGTGCATTAATTTGGAGAAATAAAGTGCCAATATGCTAAGCATTACTGTATAAACAGACGAACCTGGTAGGGGAAAAGGGCCTAACCTTTTTGTTTTGCAGAAAATGAGATGATGAAGGAAGCGAGGGAGGACATCTGGCTAGAGCCTATCTCCTACTGGGTCTGCGAGAGCTGGGGAACCTGGTTGATGGAGTTAGAAAGATCGAGTCTGGGGAAGGTCCTTCTGGGACCAAGTAGGCTAGATTTATTTGCTTTCCTAAATGTAATAAGGCCAGGTGCCAATAGTGACTTACCTTTATTATCTTAGTGTCGTTTTGGGATTCGTCTATTTTTATATTAATGAAATGAGGCATTTATTGGCATCTAAGTTCTCCAAATCAACTTGTCGCTAGGCCTACCTCGGGCACAACGAGGCTCCCAAATTAGGACGCGAATTTCATCATTTCGCAATATACGTTTTAATACCGCAAGTACTCTTTTCAGAATTATTACTAACTTGGCTACCTTTTATTTTTCTTTCTTTCTTTTGATTATTCCCATTTCCCAAAGGTTGGTTCGCACATACTGGCATCATCAGTATACCTAAAGGTCCTCCACATCCTCCTCTTCCAAGTGATCCTAAAAGCAAAGGAAAAATCAGAATAAATGATACAATGCAGTGCAATAGTGGAGGAGGAGGAGGAGGAAGAAGGCCTCACTATTCAGACTGTGGAGAAGGGAGCTGTTCTCAGGAACTGGGCTGCCAGACTATCCCGGGCCCGTCGAGTCCCTTGGTAGCTTGGCAATCAGCCTAATTTTATTTCTATAGCCATGCTAGGCATCTAAGCCACTTTCAGTAATTTTGTTTTAAAGACTCACTTGTTCCAAATAAACGCTCGATTCATCGAGCCATACTTGTTTTGAATGTTTTCCGTTTTAATCAATGCATTGCTATTTATTATTCATTATTATCTTCCACACTTTTCTTTTTACAGCGTTATGAACCGGTGATTGTGACATGTAATGAGGCAACCCAATATAAGGATAGTGACTTGGAGGTAGAAGATGAAATACCTAAGGAGGTTGTCAGAGAGGTTGAAAACTTTGAGAATAAACCTAAGTCCAACCTGGACGAAACTGAGGCAGTAAACTTGGGGGACGTCGATACCGTCAAGGAGACTCGCATTAGCATTCAATTATCACCAACAGAGAAAGAAGAGTACATTCATTTCTTAAAGGAATATGAGGACATCTTCGCATGGTCGTATGATGACATGACCGGTTTGAGCACATCTATAGTGGCTCACAAGTTGCCTACTAATCCCAAATGTCCGCCCGTGAAGCAGAAGCTCAGAAAATTCAAACCGGATATGAGCCTAAAAATCAAGGAGGAGGTTACTAAGCATATCAAAGCCAAAGTTCTCAGGGTAGTTGAGTACCCAACCTGGTTAGCCAACATTGTGCCAGTTCCGAAGAAAGATGGGAAGGTCATGGTATGTGTTGACTATCGAGACTGAAACAGAGCAAGTCCCAAGGACGACTTTCCACTTCCAAATATACACATCCCGATCAACAATTCCGCCAAGCACGAACTCCAATCCTTTGTAGATTGCTTCGCAGGTTATCACCAGATCTAGATGGATGAAGAAGACGCAGAAAAACAGCTTTTATTACACCATGGGGGGTATACTGCTACAAGATGATTCCATTTGGACTAAAGAATGCTGGGGCTACTTACATGAGGGCCATGACAACCATCTTCCATGATATGATACACAAAGAAATAGAGGTGTATGTGGACGACATCATTATCAAATACAAGAGGGCCGCAGATCACATAGCAGACTTGAGAAAGTTCTTTGACAGGTTAAGAAGGTACAACTTGAAACTGACCCCGCAAAGTGTGCATTCGGAGTTCCCGCAGGAAAGTTATTGGGATTCATTGTCAGTCGTCGAGGGATCGAGCCGGACCCGTCTAAAGTTAAGGCTATTCAGGAGTTACCGCCACCTAGGAGCAAAAAGGACGTGATGAGCTTCCTAGGACGTCTCAACTATATCAGTCGCTTCATAGCACAGTCTACAGTCATATGTGAACCCATCTTCAAGATGCAGAGGAAAGATGCTGAAACAAGCTGGACCGAGGATTGTCAGAAGGCTTTCGACAAAATCAAGGAGTACCTGTCCACACCACCGGTTTTGGTCCCGGCAGAGCCAGGCAGACCTTTGCTGCTCTATCTATCTGTATGATGGAGCCTTCGGATGCGTCCTGGGATAACATGACGAGACAGGGAGAAAGGAGCAAGACATATACTACCTAAGTAAGAAATTCACACCTTATGAAGCACGATACTCTCTGTTGGAATGCACCTGCTCTGCTTTGACCTGGACGGCCCAGAAGTTGAGGCATTACTTCTGTACCTATACAACATACCTCATATCCAGGATGGACCCCCAGAAGTATATATTTCAGAAACCCATGCCGACTGGGAAGTTAGCCAAGTGGCAGATATTGTTAAGTGAGTTTGATATCGTCTATGTAACTCAAAAGGCGGTCAAAGGACAAGCATTGGCAGACCATCTTGCTAAAAATCCTGTGGGAGGAGAATACGAACCCTTTAAAATGTATTTTCCTGATGAAGAAGTGTCATTCGTAGGAGAGGACAATATCGAAGCGTACGACGGTTGGAGGATGTTCTTTGATGGAGCCGCAAATTTCAAGGGAGTAGGCATTGGAGCGGTTTTGGTATCAGAAACAGGTCAACATTATCTGGTATCTGCTAAACTCATATTTCCCTGCACCAACAACATGGCAGAGTATGAAGCCTGCATACTAGGACTCGACATGGCGATCGATATGAATATCCAGGAGCTGCTAGTAATCGGTGATTCAGATTTGCTTGTGCACCGGGTACAAGGAGAGTGGGCCACCAAGAATTCCAAGATATTGCCATATCTGCACCATGTACAGGAATTGAGAAAGAGGTTCATAAAGATAGAGTTTCGACATGTGCCCAGAATTCAGAATGAGTTTGATGATGCATTGGCCACCTTATCATCTATGATACGGCATCCGGACAAGAATTTCATTGATCCCATCCCAGTTAGAATTCATAATCAGCCGGCGTATTGTGCCCACGTTGAAGAAACAGATGGAAACCTTGGTTCCATGACATCAGGGAGTATTTGGCGAAAGGAGAATATCCAGAGCATGCAAACCACACTCAGAAACGCACACTTCGGAGATTGTCCAATCACTTTTTCCACAGCGGAGGAAACTTGTATAGAAGAACTCCTGATTTGGGATTGCTAAGATGTGTCGATGCAAAAGAGGCTTCTAAGCTACTTGAGGAGATACATGTTGGGACTTGCGGCCCGCATATGAATGGTTTTGTCCTGGCCAAGATGATACTTAGGGCCGGTTACTTTTAGATGGCTATGGAGACAGATTGTGTCCAGTATGTCCGCAGATGCTACCAATGTCAAGAGCATGCCGATATGATAAAAGTGCCGCCAAATGAGCTCAATGCAACAAACTCACCTTGGCCATTCGCTGCTTGGGTAATGGATGTCATCGGTCCTATCGAACCCACCGCTTCAAACGGGACAGGTTTATTCTAGTAGCCATTGACTACTTCACGAAATGGGTAGAGGCTACATCCAACAAAGTTGTAACCAATAAAGTCGTCACAGACTTCGTCAAGGATCGCATTGTTTGCCGATTCGGAGTTCCCGAGTCCATTATCACTGATAATGCCGCCAATCTCAACAGTGATCTGATGAGAGTCATGTGTGAAACTTTCAAAATCAAGCACAAGAACTCCACAGCGTACAGACCTTAGATGAATAGAGCTGTAGAAGCCGCCAACAAAAACATCAAGAAGATACAAAGGAAGATGGTAGAAAACCACAAGCAATGGAACGAGAAGCTACCCTTTGCTTTGTTGGGATACCGCACTACAGTTCGTACATCAACCGGGGCAACTCCCTACATGCTGGTTTATGGTACCGAAGCTGTCATCCCAGCCGAGGTAGAGGTTCCTTCTTTAAGGATCATATAGGAAGCCGAACTCAGCGATGCAGAATGGATAAGAAACCGCTACGAACAATTGGCCCTTATAGATGGAAAAAGAATGAACGCAGTATGTCACGGTCAGCTTTATCAGAACAGAATGTCCAGAGCTTTCAACAAAAGGGTCAAACCAAGGCAATTTGCTCTAGGACAACTGGTGCTAAATAAGATCTTCCCACATCAAGATGAAGCCAAAGGGAAATTCTCTCCCAACTGGCAAGGTCCTTATATGGTTCACAAGGTGATAACAGGAGGAGCACTCATACTTGTAGAAATGGACGGGGAAGTCTGGCCAAAACCAATCAATTCAGACGCAGTCAAAAGATATTATGCTTAGATGTTTCACATTCACATGATGTAATTAAACTATGCTTGACCTGATTCCTGCTTAAGAGGGGATACGTAGGGAGCCTTGTGGGTTCGGTCATATCATAATAAAATTTTTATTTCCCCCCAAGATCAGAAACTGGGGCAGAATTTTGAGGAGGACCCTTAAAATTCCGGAGCAAGTCCAGCCGATACCAACATATGCCAGACAGTCAGAAATCAGTTAAGAAACTGGGGCAGAATTTTGAGAGGGATTCTCAAAATTCCAAAGGAGGTTCAACAAGTCTCGTTACCCGCAAACGGCCAAAGGATCATCTACCAAACTGGGGCAGAAAGTCGCAATGTCTCTGAAATACGTTACAATCACTAGTTCATCTAAAATAACTAGATATTTCAATATGTTTCTGAAATGACTCTATTTTTATCATAATTGCATATTTTCAAAAACTCTATTCCCATAACAGTCAGGTGTTACACAGGGAAACTCAAACGACGCCTCCGGAACGGAGCATAGCAAGGCCAACAGACAAAGGCACAAACCAACCACCCCTTACAAAATTACAATTTTTCTTTGAGCGCAGGCACATCTGACGAAGCGATAGCATTTGCAAACATATATACACGAAGAAAAATCACTATCAAACGGGCCACCAGACACTAAATACATCCCCAGCTAAGAAACATTCTACCCTTATTTGTTATTTGCTCTTTGCATGGGACTAAGCCATGTCCCGCATCCTGTATGAGGCTAATCCCTGCCTCCATATTTGCATGAGGCTAATCCCTGTCTCCATAAGGCTAAGCACTGCCTTCTATTTGCATGGGACTAAGCCCTGTCCCGCATCCTGTATGAGACTAATCCCTGCCTCCATATTTGCATAAGGCTAAGCACTGCCTTCCATTTTCATGGGACTAAGCCCTGTCCCTCATCCTGCATGAGGCTAATCCCTTCCTCCATACCTACATGAGGCTAATCCCTGCCTTCATATCTCCATAAGGCTAAGCACTTCCTTCCATTTGTATGGGACTAAGCCCTATCCCGCATCTTGCATGAGGCTAATCCCTGCCTCCATATTTGCATATGGCTAATCCCTGCCTCCATATTTGCATGAGGCTAATCCCTGCCTCCATATTTGCATAAGGCTAAGCACTGCCTTCCATTTGCATGGGACTAAGCCCTGTCCCGCATCCTGTATGAGTGATGGCGTCCAAATCCACTACTAAAAAGTAAATGGACACGGTCGCATGCAATATAATTTACCCAACTATGAGTCAGGGTCGAATACCACAGAGAACAATATGTAGGCGATTAGGAATGTACGAGAATTATCACTTGTTATGCAATGCCAAATACTTAGAATTGATTTGAGAAAATATTTATACCTAAATGCGGAAATGTAAACTAACCTAGAAAGCAAGTAAAATGATCAATGGTTACAAGGATGGATGCATCGCGAATTACACTCAAGTAACGATCCAATGTATTTCATGATTTTACAAATATGAGCGAGTTTATGTTAATTAGCCACGGATAATAATTCTATATTAGCTTCTTCCAATGACTAACAAGACTTCCTAATTGAATTATCCCTAAAACAATAAGGAGATTAAGCACACCCGGATATGGCTACAAGTAGTTCAATCCTATCCTTAGGTAGAATCTTTAAAATGAGGGTTAAAGCCTCAAGTTCTTGTTAATTAATCTTTCCCAACCCCAAATAATCTTTCCCAAAATTAATTCGGAGTTAATGGGAGAGTTCTAGGGTTAGCTAATCCCTTTGGAAACATTAAAGAAC
Source organism: Nicotiana attenuata (assembly GCF_001879085.1). Classification (NCBI taxonomy): domain Eukaryota; kingdom Viridiplantae; phylum Streptophyta; class Magnoliopsida; order Solanales; family Solanaceae; genus Nicotiana; species Nicotiana attenuata. The sequence goes on from NC_031994.1 coordinate 11,242,725, forward strand.
AAGAATAATTAAAATAACGATAACTCACTTCATAAAAGATAAAAAATCATTCAATACATAAGCACAACAAGGTATTTAATCCACACTTTAAATATGATTATTTCCATAAACAAGATTCAAGTGTTGGATAATACTACACACTTAGATATTCAATACAAAGCAAGGAAATGAAGAAATGAACATAAATGGGTAAGAAATTCTTCACCAAAAGCTTCAAATCTTCAAGACCCAAGTGTGTGTGCAAACCCTAGCTTCCAACCTTGTTCTCTCTAGTGTTTGAGACTAAAAATAAGCCAAAGATTTGCCAAAGATCTGCTAGGTCGTGTATAAATATGGTTTGGGGATAAAAATGTGAAATTTCAAAACTTCCCAGCACCTGACCAGAAAGTACAATGTGTGTTCGCAACTGAAGATATGCGATCGCAGAGAATGAATTCCCTGAGGCATGCGATCGCATAATCTGCCCTGCGTTTGTACAGGTATGTTCACCAGCTTCTGGCTAGACTTTGCCTTATGCGTTCGCAAGTGTTCATACGCGTTCACACTGTTTCATAGGCTTAAGCTTATGCGATTGCATTAAGAATTATGCGATCGCACAATGTAAAAACGGGGCGGACTTTATTTTTCCATTTTAGATCCTTTTTGACTTGTTTTCATGCGGTTTCTTCACAATCATCCCTAAATCACTTGACACCTGAAATATACCAATAAACATCAACAAAATGCCTTAGTTCCTCAATAAAATTATACAAAGGATTAAGTATTAAGAGGAGATAAGTTGGTAAAACTCCATACCTGCATGAGGCTAATCCCTGCCTCCATACTTGCATGAGGCTAATCCCTGCCTCCATATTTGCATAAGGCTAAGCACTGCCTTCCATTTGCATGGGACTAAGCCCTGTCCCGCATCTTGCATGAGGCTAATCCCTGCCTCCATAAGGCTAAGCACTGCCTTCCATTTGTATGGGACTAAGCCATGTCCCACATCTTGCATGAGGCTAATCCCTGCCTCCATATTTCCATGAGGCTAATCCCTGCCTCCATATTTGCATGAGGCTAATCCCTGCCTCCATATTTTCATGAGGCTAAGCACTGCCTCCATATTTGCATGAGGCTAATCCCTGCCTCCATATTTGCATGAGGCTAATCCCTGCCTCCATATTTGCATGAGGCTAAGCACTGCCTCCATATTTGCATGAGGCTAAGCACTGCCTCCATATTTGCATGAGGCTAATCCCTGCCTCCATATTTTCATAAGGCTAAGCACTGCCTTCCGTTTGCATGGGACTAAGCCCTGTCCCGCATCCTGCATGAGGCTAATCCCTGCCTTCATATTTGCATGAGGCTAATCCCTGCCTCCATATTTGCATAAGGCTAAGCACTACCTTCTATTCGCATGGGACTAAGCATTGTCCGTCCTTGCATAAATGTTGATCTGTTCCGGTACTATCTATCTGCTCTTCCGTCGGGCTAAGCTCTGCCCTCCATTTCGCAAGACTAAGCCTTGTCTTGTCAACATTCTTATTATTGTATCTCATGGACTGAAATATCGCCAATCGGTCCAAAGGCGTCATAGTCTAAAGGCATCATCCTCATAGCCAAAAGACACCATGTCATGGCCTGAGGATCTCTCAAACTTGCATATCATTATTCAAAGGCGTCATGGTTCGGAGGCACCATCTTCATGGACCGAGAATACAATTTCATGGCCTGCGAATCCCTCGAACAATTCATGGTCGAGGACATCATTGTCTGAGGACGTCATCCTTAACCGTCCGAGGACAATTTTCATGGTCCAAAAGGGAATTTGCATCATGATTAAATTTTCGCACAAATGCATGTTCGTAGCATCTCTTTACTTGCAGGTGACAAATAACCAACTGATATCCCAGCACGAGCAACCTCGCTCCAGTTCCTTCAACTATCTCAAACTTGACCATTCACCATAATCACTCTTTCATCCATCTCGAAACATCGTGTCCATTCTGTAAATGACTTCATCGGTATATTCCGCCGATGAATCTGGAACTACACGTGGCCTGATTCCTGTAAAACCAGGGATATGTAGGCAGCACAAAAAAAACCGGAGTCCAGCCTCTAACTTTCAAAACATCCTATTCGGTCAATATTGGCCATCATTTCTTTACCCGAAAACTCTTTCATCCTTCCCCGGTAAAGAGGGGCAGCTGTTGATACCAATTTATCCTTCATATATATTTAAATATGCATACATACTTTAAAAATATTGCATACACAGTTACAAACATGCACAAGTGTTTATATAATTTTTTCTACAATTTTAAAAGGGGTTAAAACAATTTATTTCTGTGTTTTTATTTATACAAATATTCGATAACTATTCCTCATATTATTTTTATGAAGATTTAAATATCTAAAATTCATCATTTTATGCCCATATAATTCTTAAATATTTTAATTGCATTTTCTACAATCACATTTGCATTGTTAGGCTAGAATTGTATATTTTTACAATAATAGCCTATATATATACACAATTATATTATCCATACAGAAAATGACCTTTCATATTTTTAGAATACTAAGTAAGTATTTTAACATATTTTTCATGCACAAATCACATTTTTATCATTTATAAATTATTTTATAAAATTATTTTACTAAATTAGTTGGGTATTTAAAATCTAGCCCTAGAAAATACCCAGCTTCAAACCTAGCCTAGTCCAATTACCCATACCCGTCCAACCTAAACCCAGACACAAATACCCGTTTAATTTAAACCCGCCCCACCTAATATTTAACCCTGGCCGTTGATCTTTTAATATAACAAAATCCCTAACCCTACCCATTCCTTCTAGATCCGCTGCCCTCATATGCTCTCATCTCTCACCCCTCTCTAACCCTAGCGCCGTCACCTGTATCTCCTCCGATTCCGACCTAAAATGGAATCAGCTATGGATTCCCTTACATTATCGGTCTCTCTTCACCGTTGGTTACTCGTCTACGACCCTATGTAGTTGCTTCCTAACATGGCAAAGAAAATCTGGCTAAGATCGAGCCAGACTTGGTTCAAGATCTTTCATGTCTTGACTATTTCCGTCTATATACTTGTGAGTACGAATACCTTCATGTTTTAGGGTTTCAAATCTCCGGTTAAAACCAGATTTGGTTCAACTTCTGTTTATTTTATGAATCTGGCTAATTTTGGTTGAATATGTTTAGATCTTCTCAGATTTGAAACGGTTTCATGTTTATTTTGGTATTTCTTCTTTAATTTTTTTCCAGTACTTCCACCTCGATGTCTTCTGATCTTTCCCTATCACTATTCCTAACTAATTTTGGTTTACCCAAAGATTAGGGTCTTAATTTCAACGGGTTTTTCTACAAATATTTAACTTTTAAACGTTTCGTCTCTGAGTATCTATTAGAGTTTCCTTATTTACTTTTGTTTACTATATGCTTCTGTATTTCTGCCTAATCTCTTATAGTTCTGATTATTTAACCGATTATTTTGCTATTTCTGCCCGTTTGCCTTAAACTCCGTCGAGTAATTGTTAATTAATTTTACTTACCTAAATTAGGGTTTGAAATTGCACTTTCCTTAATACCGGCGTTTCCTTATTAGATTTTACCTTTCCTACCTTATGTGTAATTATTAATTGGTGTTGCTAGCCTGATTTTATGCTTTTATTTTCAGAACCAACTTCTAATTGATTTCGGAGTTAGATCTTGCCTTATTTAACCTAGCCCTTAATTACTGATTGATTCCATATACAATTTTCCTTAAATTAAGTAATATTAGTCTGATTTTATGGCTAATTTGTTCATGACTGACCTCACTTGATCGATTGTTTGATTATTTCTTACCTTATTAACCCTGCTCTGATCTACTGAGGGATTCCGTGTGAGACTTCCTTGAATTAAGTATCATTTATGTGATTTTGGCACCCTTAATCGAGTCATGACTGATTGTTAATTGATTTCCATACCTTATGTGCATATGATTGGCTCATTACCTTATGTGTCCTACTCTATTGCATACTATAAAACCCCCATTGTTCTAGTTCTCGAAAGGACATCAGTTCACAATACACACAGACACACTCAAACTATTCTCCTTCTTTGCTACTTGTGTTACTTGTGCTATTGTGGGTCTAGCCAAGGCTAGACAATGAGGCTACTTGCTCTATATTTTGCACTCTTTTTCCTCAACTGGTATGTCTCTAGTTACATTTGACACCCTAACTCTATGTGTTTCATCCCTGCATTAGTTCATCGGTAATGAATTTGACCTTCTCTCTTATTTACTTTCTTTGTTCAAGCATGCCTAAAATTCTACCCTGCTCTATGTGCAACTAATATGTTTGCACTTCACATGTTTATCTGATGCTTGAACAACCTGTTTGACTTATGCTTAGCTGTGTGATCATGTTGGTTACTTATGCCTATGGTTAATCCTGCTTGTGTGCCTGATTCCATCCTCTACAGCGTTGCTCCATGTTTAGTTGCCTGCTATCCTGGTTAATTTGTTAAGGTTATAAATGTTCTATGTATATTACTGCCTACCTGTCTCCCTACACCCCATTCATACACCCTCAATAAGATCTCCAGGTGTTCCCAATCCCTTTTCACCCCTGTGTGCAAATATGTTTGCTAAAGTGTCTGTGGAACTGAACCCTCTATGATCTATTGACTGTCTACAAAATTTGCTCTTCTCTGAACTATTTTCAAAATGTGTTCTTCTAAAACTGGTTTCATCCCTAGCATTTTCTTAAAACTGGTCTATTCCAAAAGATCTTTTACTCCTAAGAAGTTATCTCCACATTGTTTTCACTAAGTCTTTTCAGGCACTCTCACTTACTCTTAGGTTATTAAGTTCTGCCCCTCTAGTATGTGTACTGCCCAGGGATCCTTGAGATCTCTCTGACTCTGGCATATCAGGGATGGCTCTTCCACACTGCACATAACCAGTCTTTACTTGAGAAAGGTCTTAGCGTGAGCACTATCCGGGATCCTTGAGGTCCTTAGGGAACTCTGACACACCTAGACATCTTTTGGCCAGGGAACTTCTGAGCATTTGAGACTACATTGAAGGCCTGATATTCCCAGGTTTATTTTTTGGGCCTGCTTCAGGCTCCCTATAGTATTACTCTACATTTCCTTTGTGTAATTTATGCAATTCTGGTCTGTAATAATTATTTGTAAATAGATACTAGGGTAACTAATAAAAGGGAGGGTAGTTGTGTGATGCTGCGGGTAAAATCGGGTAGAAAGCATGCTATAGGCTTTATATTCTGCGAATCTGCATTAGAATCCATATTTCTAGGATTGATGTGCTCATTGGAACCGTGTTGAACTTGTGCATTAGATATCCTGTCTTTAGGGCCTTCACGCTTACTGTTTCAGCATGTTACACGTTTAATTCCTAGTTCTTCGCAAGTACTGTCACATAGGTACCCTGCTATTAAATAATCTTAATAAAAATTGTCATGCATTAGATACCATGCTCTTAGGAACTCTGTTCGCATCTGTCTGAACCACGTCTATTAAATCAATAGCTGTCTATGAAAGGGTTTAAAATAGACTGACGCATAGGTATCATGCCTCTAAATACAATTGATAAGTCACCTGTTATAATCTATAGATAAGCATGCCTATAGGATAAAAGAACTTCAAACTGTTTCCCAGAATTGTGACTGCATATACACACTTAGGCAAGCCTTAGGACGTTAAATATTGTGAAACTAGTTATGTTTATGTGTGAAATTATCCAGGTTTAACAGGCTATGAAACCAGTAGGCAAACTGGTTAGGATTCAGCCATTTCCCTTAAAAAATGCTGCATGTTCTGTTTTTTGACGTTCATCTAGATATCATGCTCCTAGGCTTTCTGAACTTATTCAAAATCAGTTGTTTGAGGCGTGCTATTTATTTGCTTATGTACATGTGGAGGTAAACATGAGCCTTAACTGCTTTTCCCTATTTGATTGTCCTATATGTTCATCGCTTGTCGCCTAGATTTTCCCTTTAAACACCTTAGGATGTCTAGAACTCCTCCAGGACCACAAGGAAGGGACGGGTAACAGCACGCTTAGGGGTCGTTAATTATAACCACTAACGGGAGGGTAATGGGTAGTAAAAGGATATGATAACCTGCGCTCTAATGTCACATGTAGTCCCTCTATTTGAGGAGGATTACCGGGCATTGCGCAGATTGATCTTGTAGGCTAATCAACTTAGGACTTCCCTTTCCCAATGCCCATATGTGTTTAAATTCTCTAAACTTCCTTTTCTTTACATATACATGTGTAAGCTGTCCAAACCTCTCTTACTTTCATTATCTGAATTTCCTTGACCATATATGTATTTAGATGGGGAAAACTACTTTATTTGCAAATATGTGTTAAAACTGTTTACTTGTTAATTGACTAATTCACATAGTTTAAGTTCAGCCGGGACCCACCGTTGTGGACCGCGAGGGGTGCCTAACACCTTCCCCTCAAGGTTATTTCGAGCCCTTACCCTAATCTCTAGTAATGTAAACTAGTTACATGAGTTAATCGCTCTAGGTGCCCTAATGCACCATAATCCATTAGGTGGAGACTCTTCAAATACCCAATTCCCAAAAGGTAATAAGTTGTTCCCCATGAATGTCAAAACCCGGACTCCGCAAGGAGGAAAAAGGGGGCGCGACAGCCTCTATCTAAAATGATGGAAACAGGAACACCATGCAACCGAAAAATCTTCTGAATGTATATCAGGGCCAATCTCTCTAAAGAGTGCGTAGTCACCATCGGAATAAAGTGTGCCGATTTGGTCAGCCTGTCGACAATGACCCAAACAACATCAAACTTCCTCAACATCCGCGGCAACCCAACTACGAAGTCCATAGAGATGCGCTCAATTTCCTCTCTGGTATAACCATCTGCAAAAGTAGGCCACCTGGCCTCTAGTGCTCAAATTTAACCTGTTGGCAATTTAGGCATCTCGCTACATAGTCAATTATGTCCTTCTTCATCCGCTGCCATCAATAGTGTTGCCTCAGGTCGCGATACATATTTGTAGCATCTAGATGAATAGAATACCAAAAACTGCGTGCCTCCTCTAGAATCTTCTCCCACAAGCCATCAACATTAGGAACACATAGACAACCCTGGAGTCACATAACACCATCCTCACCGATACAAACCTCCTTGGCACCACCCTATAGTACCATCTCTCTAAGAATCAGCAAGTGTGGGTCATCGTACTGACGAGACTTGATCCTTTCAGATAAAAAGACTGAGCCACAACACATGCAAGAACTCGACTAGGCTCTGAAATATCCAACCTCATAAGTCTATTAGCCAAGGACTAAATGTCCAAAGCCAATGGCCTCTCCTCTGCTGAAATGAATACCAAATTACCCATACCCTCGGCCTTTCTGCTCAAGGCATCCACAACCACATTCGTCTTGTCCGGAAGGTAAAGGATGGTATTATCATATTCCTTCAGTAACTCAAGCCACCTGCTGTCTCAAATTAAGATCCTTATGCTTAAACAAATGCTACAAAGTGCGATTCGGTGCAAACCTCACAAGACACCCCAGAAAAATAATGCGTCAAATCTTAAGAGCATTGACTATCGCGGCTAACTCCAAATCATGTACGAGGTAATTCTTCTCGTAGGGCTTCAGCTGACGTGAGGCATATGCAATAACTCACCCCTCCTACATCAATACACAACCAGGACAACGCGTGAAGCGCCATAATAAATACTCCCTCCGTTCCAATTTATGTGAACCTGTTTGACTGGGAACGGAGTTTAAGAAAAAATGAAGACTTTTGGAATTTGTGGTCCTAAACAAGTCAATAAGGGGCCCAGAGTATTTATGTGGTTATAAAAGCTTCTCATTAAGGGTAGAATTGTAAGTTTAAGCTAAATTATTTCCAAATTTAGAAAGGGGTCATTCTTTTTGGAACGGACTAAAAAGGAAATAGGTTCACATAAACTAGAACGGAGGGAGTAGTATATATCCCTAAACTAGAAGGAAACACTAACACCGATGTTGTAGTCAATGCGGTCTTGAGCTTCTGAAAGCTTGCCTTGCAATCATCGGACCGTCTAAAAGAAGCACCCTTCTAGGTCAATCTAGTTAAAGGAGATGTAATTGATGAGAAGCCCTCCACAAACTGACGATAATAACATGCTAACCCCAAGACTCCTAATCTCGGTCGCAGTGGTAGGACGAGGCCAAGTCTGGACTTCCTTGATCTTCCTGGGATCTATCTTAATACCCTCACCTAATACAACATGTCCCAATAATGCCACAGAATTAACCAAAACTCGCACTTGGAGAACTTAGCATATAGCTTCTATTCCCGTAACATAACACGGTCCTACTCAAGGCCTCGAATCACACATAACAACACCGAAACGACGAATCGTACCTCAAATCAAACTTAAATGAACTTGAACTTTCAACATCGGAAACTCGTGCCGAAACATATCAAATCAACCCCAAATGGACTCAAATTTTGCACACAAGTCCCAAATGACATAACGAAGCTATTCCAATTCCTGGAACCACAACTCTAATCAGATATCTTCAAAGTCAACTCCCAGTCAAACTTATGAACTTTTCAAACCTTTAAATTTCCAACTTTCGCCAATTAGCGCCGAATCCTTCTAGAAATATCCAAATGCAAATCCAGGCATACACCCAAGTCAAAAATCACCATCCGGACCTAACGTAACCCTCAAAACTCTGTTCCGGGGTCAAATTCACAAAAGTCAAACTTGGTCAACTCTTCCAACTTAAAGCTTCAATCATGAAATTCATTCTTCCAAATCGATTCTGATTAACCTGAAAACCAAAACTGACGATTCACACAAGTCATTATGCATCATACGGAGCTACTCATGCCCTCAGACTACCGAGCAAAGTGTAAATGCTCAAAACAGTTGGTCGGGTCACTACATTCTCCTCCACTTAAACATACGTTCGTCCTCGAACGTGTCGAGAGTCGTTCCAAAGTCATCAAACCGCCTGTAACCTTACCATGCACATACCCTGGGGTGATCCCATGTCACCCTAATCCATACAAGCCTGACGACACAACATAACTGAAGATCCTTAATTCAACCTTAGTCCGAAAGCCTTAGAAATCCATTCCCAACATCTGGAATTTCCTATAAGACCCGAATCTCGCATATACACACTGTATAAGTCTTAACAACTTGCATCAAGCCATAACCATAACCCAAGACACAATCACATGATATTCCACATAACTCCAATACTCATAGCAATAACTTCTGATCACAGTAGCTGCTCAAAACAACCAAATACCGGTGAAAACCTCATATCGAACAAAACCCCATTCGATAAACTCCGTACACTGCCGATGAAGAAGGAAACACGCAGAAACTCGTAACCACTTATCAGATCAACAATTAATGAAGATCCCTCTCCTTAGACAAGAACGATAACAAAATTTCTAAGCCGACTCCCGATATTATCCTTCCAAATATACCGCAATCAAATCAGATAGCACCCATTCTAGGTTCAACTACCTCATTTTATCAAATACAGCCGCCCTACTGACATGCCACACCAATACAACCTAAAGTCAAAAATCGTGAAATTCGTGCACCTATATGCAACAATTCAAGTGTGCTCAAACATAGAAAGTGACTCAAATGAGAGAATCGTCCCACAAGCTCAATAAGTATCACCACAATGCAATGCTAAGAACCCATCATACACCATAGAACCAAAACACACGAATCTCAAACAAAGGATCATATCTCAACATAACTCCGCTGCAATGAGTGACCCCATCGAAACACTAGTCCATATGAAATACCTCAGGTCGCCATGCTTAAAATCAACAACCACGCGCAATTCGACATCAAGTACCCAAGGTGCATGACCATAACCACGGAGGAGCCGATAACACAATGCCACAGTCCGGAATGAACATAACCAAATGCGCAATCAATCATTCAACACCCTAATACCCATCTCGCTCAAATTCCGCTATAAGGCCCAAATAGAACCGCACCATGTATGCATATGACCAATAAATCACAACCCTCACAGCATAGAGGAGTAATACATAGATCATATCCAAACACGAATAAGCTCAACTCTAACTGAATGACACATCCCTTAATAGTAGCAGTATGGAGTCAACCAACCAGACCCGGTGTAGAATACACATCCTCCTTGGGCCTACCAATAGGCCCCCAAATCAACTCTAGTCATCCATAGATAGATAAATAACCATCCAAAAGTTCATAATGACCTAACCATAACACATACCATCCTCTGGCTAGTTTTGGCCACATTTTCACAATCCACCACCACAAAACAATCCGCTCCTGAGAACTCCTTGTCTCCAAATCCATAGAACACATGAATCATCATATCTGATCCCAACTCCACCACCCGAATGTCTAACACATCGCTCACACAAGATCATCCCACGAGGAATACTTCCATAATTCTTTTGTGCCACATAGCAAAATCTGAATATCAGTTGTCGATCAACTAGGCGAGTACCACAATACTAATGAAGCATCCAAAGTCAGAACATAGTGTGCCTTCTGAAATGCGCACCCTTCTCAGGCAATACCAAGTAGTTAGAGCATTTATCTAAACATCGAAACTGTCCATGCTGTCTAAGAATTCATGACCTTCCCTTCAAAATTGAACTGTGACCCTGCACATGCAAATCTCAATCCCACACAACACACTGCATCTATCATGTCATCATATGAAAAGTACGAAAATCAAATAATCAACTCTGAATCACAAGCTGAATACATACCCGATCAGTTAGAAGCCTTCCATTTGATCTCATCAAGGAGAAAATCACAATACGCAACATGCTCCTCATGCAAGTAGGAAATATCCTCAAATCGTGGTAGAAACCATCAGAACTCTCTGAAACCCATTTGCACATAATCAAGCCATCATAAATGAATCTCTCTAACTCAACCAAGCCACGAAGGTCGCCAAACCCAAGAGTATTGCCGAAAAAACACCTGTAGAAACTCACCACATCATAAGTACCCAAACAACCGATCATATCCATTACAGTGTTGATCCAACCTACTACCAAGTTGTTCTATTTCTCGGAGTTCCTTTCGAATTACCCTGAAGTTGACGCTTTTATTTTCCAGGACACCACAATCCATACCCAAAGCTCACCACAAGAGATCATAGCATAAAACCACGCCGCCCTAAGGCCCATAAGCCGATGTATTCCCATTTAAGCACTCAAAATACCGCATCTGAGATACCCTCTATGAAGAGACCTAATGTGAATCTAAAACTCTTTCCTTTGACTTCCTGATACTGAAATGTAGAATCCATAGTGATACAGAAATAACGGAAGTCCCGGCACCATCAATTGCAAATCTCAGATCTTAGCCATATACAAATCTGAAAAATTCTCAATTTCTACGTATAAATCTTGAATCCAATAGAACCTTCTCGAGAGTCATCCACTCTGCTCAAATATCAATTGCACCCCAAACGGGTCGAACGACCTGTGATCCATTAGCACGATGATACCCAAATAAGTAACTCAAACCTCTAAACAACCGAGTGAACCCCACTCCATGCACACTACATCCGTCATGAATAACAAGCTCAAATTATTTTACGATTCCCATATATCCATAAAGTGTAAAACATCATGCATCTAGAAGTTTCCTTTCTTAAGTCATCCTCAAAACCAGACTCTACAAGTCATAACCGATTCACAACTATGCCTCAAATCGAAAATGGTACAACACATAACCATGCAATCTAATCGTTGATAACAAACTCCCCTACTTGGCTCAAAGCCGTAGATCAAGACAGTCGATAACTCGACATACCCATACTCTATTCCTACCATAATACTGCAGTGAGATTCAAGTAAGTCCTTCATAAGCTGATGCAACACAAACCATCTAATACTTCAAATTATCTGCAAATCTCGCATTCATCCTTGTAACAGTCAAGCCAACTTCCTCAAGCGATCCAAACTCAAATTGCAACACATATAATCCACTAGTAAGAGAGAACTCTCTAGAAAAACAACATAGGGATCACACAACCTCAGGACACCCCGTAGGAGATAACCACATGCTCAGCCTCGAACTGGCAGCTCTTAGGTCCTACCATGGCCATAACCACTAAGCATTCACTACCTCTTCCCGAGTGTAAGCTCGTCAACAGAACATAAGAATCTACTTCACCTCGCGAATGAACAACATGAATTTTTTTTCAACACACTCATAACTCGAGACTATATGTCACATCAAGACAGAAATCAAGCATCCAATAGTCCCTTTCACATCCCAAGCAAATTCTTCTCGTCACGTCCAAATCATCTGAACACGTCTTGTAGTCACGTCACGCTCATCATATAGCCATCCAGCCACTCATCGAGCCCTAAATTCCACTCATAGGGACACTACCGGACATATAAGTCCAAAAGCACATGCTCACACAACCCAAATCCCGTGCTCAAGCTACAGTCAAAATTTGCCTCAAGCCCTCCAGACTGGCCCATTATCAGCATACAGAGATCACATCTCGCACCTCATCCATGGAATCACAAGTCGTCGATGCACAGCTGATACCGAGTGCTCACATGCGCATACGAATGCGTGGAAAGAATTCAAAGAGTTACGCTTCAAGTTGAATCAATGTCGCACAATAAGGAAATAAAGATGGGAATTTTATCCTTAATGCCATGTAGCCTCCCGAAGATAGGTATGGATGTCATCATACCGATCCGTAAGACTCTACTAGACACTTGCTCATAACCTGTAGAACCTATGAACCTAGAGCTCTGATACCAACTTCTCACGACCCAAAATCCAACTAGTTGTGATGGCAACTAGCCCAACCCGCTAGGTTAGCCAATTAACAGCTATCCAATTTAATGAGATTTATTAAGAAAAGAAATGATAATACAACTGATTTTATACAAGAATTTCCCAAGGACTAGAAGTACAAATCATGAGCTTCTAAGATTTAGATTTTTACAAAAACTAAAGTGAAATAAGTACATCATATGCTTGAAATATACATGAACATATAAAAAATTCTAAGCTAGAATGGACAAGTGATAGCCATAACTGGAACGCAGGTACATATTCAGATCCAGCTTCCGCCGTACTCAACAACATCAGCATCCAACATCTACACGCAAGGTGTAGAAGTGTAGTATGAGTACAATCGACGCCATGTACTCAATAAGTAACAAACCTAACCTTAGGTTGAAAGTAGTGACGAGTTAGGACAACGGTCAGAGTCCAACTCCAATAACTAGCAACAGTTCATAACCATATAATAAAGATGGTATAAGAAATAGCTTAGCCCGTTCACTATTACAGAAAATAGGCATGCTTTTCAAGTATAACAGCAAATCTCAAATCTTTCACGGAAAACACCAAAAGTATGAGTAAGTTTGAAGACTGTGATTTTTCCCAAAAGATTTTGTTGATACCCAATTTTTCCTCATATATTTTTCACAATATATATGCTTTCAAAATAGTATAAGCATGCATAAATATTTTATAGTTTTTTTTTTCTATAATTTTTAAAAGCCTCAAGACAATTTATTTTCTCTCTTTATTTATAAAATATCCAATAATTATTCTTCAAATTACTTTTGTGATGATTTAGTCATCTAAATTCTTTATTTATGCCAATATAGTGTTTAAATATTTTTAGTGCATTTTTGTAGTTATATTTGTATTTTTAGAGCAAATTGCACATCTTTGCAATAATAGCCCATATTAATTATTGATGCATAAATTGGTCTTTTGTATTTTTTTAAAATGTCAAATAACTTTTTTAAATCATTTTAGCATACAAAGATATTTTTTGGAATTCATTTATTATTTTATAAAATACATAGTACGAAAAAATGGCCATTTAAAATCTGGCCTATTTTTATTTTCAATTTCAGCCCCAATTTAACCCAATACCCAGCCCAACTTTTAAGCCTAAACTTACCCAGGCCCAATACCCATCCGCCTGACCCGATCCGCCCCAAAACTCTTTCAATCTCGGCCGTTGATCACAGAGATCAACGGCCACAATCCGCCCTTTCCTTTTTTAGTTCAAACGACCCCTAAACCCTAACCATTTCTTACACATCGCCGCCCTTGAATCCCCTTCTCTCTGGTTCTCTCTGAAACCCAACCCCTAACCCTAATCGATGTCACCTAAAATCAGCCATAATCATTTGAATCCCTATCCTATCTATGGCATCCTATGGTTGTACGAAGCCTCTACTTGTCTCGTATCCCCTTGGTTGTTCGATTATGTGGTTTTTGTGGAAAGAACTAGAAGAGATCTGGTCCAAATCTCGTTCAAAGCTCTTCAAGGGTTCGTCCATGGTTTGCGAGTGATTCCTACTGAAATTTCATGGTTCAAATCTCTGGTTCAAAACCAGGTTTTCTTTACCCCTCTTTTCTCCTCTAAACCCTAATCTTCGGACATGAATCCGTCCGATCTTTGTAGATTTGGAAGGGGTTCTGAGTTTGTCCATGACTTTCCTTTAAAGTTATCTTGTTTCTTTACTGTCAACCGATTTTAGCACTATATCTTGGTCTCTTTGCTATCTACTGTTTGAATCTTTGCACACCTAAAAATGTTTTCGAGTTCCTGTGATTTTTTTTTCTTTATGTTCCTTTTATTCCTCTACTACTGACCGATTTCAAGCACTATAATACCTCAAGTTTTTGACTTCTATGGCTAGGGTTCCCTGAAATTTTCTTTCTCAAAAACGTTTAATGATTTTTTTGAGTGTTTAAATCTTCTGTTTCTTGTGTCTTTTGACCGATTTCATGAAGATTGGTTTAACCCTAACTTGTTTATGCTAAAAGCCCTAATTTCTCGGCATTATTGTTTGGATTCTGAGTTCGTCTAGGTTATTTGGGTACTGACTTTGTCCTATGCTTTGTTTCTGTGATTCTTCTTAGCCTAATCCGATGACTTTTGATCCTAATGTGCCTCTACTGATGTTCTTGGTTCAACTCTTCTGCTAATTCTATATGTCTATGTTCATTTTTTACATATTCATGGTAAACCTATATTTTTCTCCTTAAATCAGTGATTGATTTGGATTCTTGATTTATTAGTTTGTTTTGTTAAGACCTATTCCTGACTATTTCCTTATTTACAATCTTGAGTAGTTTTACCTTGTTTGATTAGCCGTGATATTTACTGATTCTATACCAATCATTTCCTTAATTAAAATTCTGTATATTTCCCCTTAATTGCTCGTTTGATTTTCTTTCCTTAAATGTGTTCTGCCTTGCCCGTTGGTTGACTACCCTTAATTAAGGGAAAATTATACTAACTAATGTATAATTGATTCTGTGGCTTCCTTAATTGCAGAAGGGTTGATTCCCTTACCTTATTTTCCTTTATTCTTAATTGCTATATATGCTCTCCTTTACTCCTCACTTCTGGACACGAACACTAGTTCATCTACACTCTCACACTCTCAAAGCTCTATATTCTCTTCTATTCCTTGAAATTCTTATTAGTCCAGCCGGCTGTAAGCCAAGGCTGGCTACTTGCACCATCTCTGCTCTATACCCTGTATTCTCTCCTTAACTGGTATGTTCTGATTCAATTCACATTCCAAACTATGTGTTTTCTTTGTTGCTGCAATTCGTCAGTTTGTGATTTCCAGTTCTATGTGCTATTCTACTCAATATGCAATCATCATGCCTAGGTTACTGTATCACAAAGCATGTCTAAGCTTATTTTGTTAAAGGCTATAGCTACTATACTGTTTAGCATACCGATCATGCTTTAAATAATTGCTTCACTAGCATATAACAAGCTGCATTGTGTGTTTATGATTTCACCCAGCATGACCAAATTCTGCATGTTCTGTATATTATTAGTATTTCTAAAACCTTGAATGCTTCATGAAGTGTTTGTCTAGTTTGATCATCTAAGTCCAACTTGTTCTATTTCACTAATGAGATCCTATTTGTGTCTAAAATATGTGTATTCTCAACTTAACTTTGCAACTACAATTTGTGTATTTGTTTGCCATCACTAAGGTGCATTCTATGTGTCCCTCTACCCCTTTCCTTTGCGTGAAGTCTGTTCTGAAACTGTGTGTTCTATGACTTGCTCTCTAATTGTAAAAATGTTCTTCATGTTTCTCAAACTATTTCTACCCTAACTATGGTCTCGTTTTTTAGAAAATTATTGCCATTACTAAGACCTTCTTTCTACTGTCTACCAAACTCTTTCAAGTCATTATGCACTCTCACATTACTCTTGGATTAACTAAGTCTTGCCCCTCTGGTATGCGTACTGCTTTGAGATCCTTGAGATCTCTCTGAACTCTGGCATATCAAGGCTGGCACTTCCACACTACACATAATCAATCTCTGTTTGGTGAAGGTCTGGGTGTGATCACCGCCTGGGATCCTTGAGATCCTTAGGGAACTCTGACAGACCTAGACATGAATTGGGCTATGGAACTTTGGGTGTTTGAGATCAGTAAAGGCTTGGTACACCATGACTGTTTTGGGCCTACTTCAGGCTCCCTATAGATTAATTTCTTTTCTATTTTTTTATGTAATTTATATTCAGTTCTTGGTCTGTAATAACTATTGTAAACAAACAGTAGGGTGATTAGTGAAAAAATGGAGGGTAGTTATATCTATTGTGGGTAGGATTGGGTAGATATCATGCGTATAGGGTCTATGTTGATTCAAATGTGTTTGTTATGTTTGCTTTACTTCCACACAATTAGAAACCATGCCTATAGGATCTAAATGGCTTTAATAATAGAGATCATGTCTATAGGGTTAAAAATTAGCTTTTAATAATAGAGATCATGCCTATTGGGTTAAAATCAGCTTTTAATAATTAGATACCATGCCTATAGGAGTTAAAATCAGCTCTAATAGAAATCATGCCTATAGAACTTAAAACCAGTTTAATTAGAAAATGGTTTAATTCACGGGCATTTTGAATTGGATCAGTTAATTCATCTGTCACTTCTTTAATAAGTTTTTCAAGCGCTGCCTTAAGTTAATACTGCTAGAAAGCATGCCTATATATCTCAAGTTGTCGTTTAAAATCGTTTTACTATTTCACCGATCCATATAGATATCATGTTCTTAGGACATCACTATTATGCGCTTAGGCAAGCCTATAGGGCGATTAAAATCCTGCAATTATAAAACTGCGCCTTGAGACTGCTCACTTTTAAAAGGTCTAAAATCAGTAGGATTCAGTTCTTTGACACTCTTGCCTGAATTCAGTGCTGTATAATCTCTGCTTACCTAAGATATCATGTTCTAGGGTCTCTCAGAATACCTGAAACAATTGTTTGAGACGTGCATTTATTTGTCCTGCTTGTGGAGGTAAAATGTGAGCCTTTAGTTGTTCCCTCTTTAAATGGAGTCCTAATTGTTTTGATTGACGCCTAGACTCTTCTCTTTTGAATACCTTAGGATGGTCTAGAACTACCTAAAATTAGAGGTCCTAAAAATACCTCCATGGCCACGAGGAAGGGACGGGTAGTGCACGCATAGGATACTTTTCAAGGTTGATAGAACGCTTTAGGCTACGACCTAGGGGAGGGAATTGGGTAGTAAGGATATGATGACTACGCGCTAATGTCACGTGTAGGCCCTCATTGAGGAGTGATTACCGGGCATTGTGTGGGTATGATCCCGTAGGCTAACCAACCTAGGAACCCCTCTTTCCCAACTACTGTTGTTTAAATGAATTTACTTTTCTTCATATATGTGAAATTTGTTCAAACCTTTTCCCTTATTTCATTTATTTGGATCATACATGTTCTTAGAATGTCAAAACATGCCTTTACTTGCAAGTACGTGCTTAAACTGTTTATTTGTTAAAAGGACTAACTCACATGAATATAAGTTCGGCCGGGACCCAACGTTGTGGACCGCGAGGGGTGCCTAACACCTTCCCTCAAGGTTATTTCGAGCCCTTACCCTAAATCTCTGGTAATGCAAACTAGTCCATGAGTTAACAGCTCAAGGTGCCCTAACGCACCATAATTCGTTAGGTGGCGACTCTTCAAAAACCCAATTCACAAAAGGAAAAGAGTTATTTCCCCATGGAATGTCGAAACCCGGACCTTTCTCCGCAAGGAGGAAAAAGGAGGGGCGACAGCATGGTGACTCTGCTGGGGATATTATAGGCTCTTACCATAACGAATTTATTTTTTTGTAAGTTAGTCCAAGCATGCTCTATCCCACGTACCCTTTCCCCTTATTTGAATTTAACTGTTTATTTTTAAGCATTTATGATTTCTTTATTTTCCTGAAACTGACTTGTCTCATTGTTTTCTTCTGTAACCGTCCTGCAATTATTTAAATACTGCATTTATTATTCTCTTACGTGCAAATACTTGACAACATGCTATTATTGTTGCATATACTCCACATCATATTCCACTCGTACGTATCAAAATCCTATAGCAACGCTTGATGAGTGGTTGCGCTCTTCCAATTTATTATCCTTAAATTCGGAAAGGCTTATTTGCGGTAAAACTAGTCGATCAGGGGTGCAGTCGACGGTTCCATGCCTTTCCCCCTCAAGTTGTCCACTTGAGGGTACCAGTCTAGACCCCCATAGTAACCTTACTCTGATCGTAATTGTGCATGCATCATGGTCAAACCTAGCTGGATTAATATGTTGTCCACATAATAATCCTTTAAGACAAGCCTTATCCAAAAGTCCACCGGGTTTCCATAATCCCAACGGACACAACCACGTTCTGTGCATTAATTTGGGGAACTAAATGCCAATATGCTAATCATAAATGTATAAATAGTCGAGTCTGGTGGGGGATAAGGGACTAACCCTTTTGTTTTGTAAAAAATGAGGCACGAGGTCCCCAGATTCGGTATGGTTAGCAACATCCCACCATTGCTACTAGATTGGTGGGATGACCTTTCCTCAAGTGACAAGAAACACGTAAGAAAGTACTTGGGCAATCTACCTTCTCTGCTAGACATTGAGCCAAACAAGAGGTTGATCGAGGCTGCCATTTTATTCTGGGATAGTGAAAGGTATGTGTTTCGTTTTGGCGGCATAGAAATGACACCACTTCTAGAGGAAATTGGAGGGCTTGCGGGATTGACTTGGGATAGACCCGGGTTATTGGTGCCGGAGAACCGTACTGGTAAAGTGTTCTTAAAGATGATGGGTTTGAAGAAAAATGCTGACTTAAGATGCCTGAAGGAATCTTACATACCTTTGGAGTATCTGTATGAGAGGTACGGCCATAGCAAGTCCTTCCGTACCTACCATGACGAGATCTCTCTCACTTCTCTGGGCCACATCCACCGCAAAGTGTTCGTGTTCATTGTATGCTTCCTGGGCTTGATAGTGTTCCCAATGAAAAGGGAAAGAATCCACACTAGGTTGGCCATGGTCGCCAAGACATTGATGGAAGGGATCAATGGACAGACACACACCATAGTCCCCATGATCATAGCCGACATCTATAGGGCTCTGGAGCGCTGTCAAAGAAGGGTCCAGCATTTTGAGGGTTGTAACCTGTTGCTGCAGTTGTGGTTACTAGAACATCTTCAAAAGGGCCAGTATCGCCAAGAATTTCCGCGAAGGGCTTGGAATGACCATATTGCCTTCCATCACCCTAAGCGGATGACCTACATTCCGGACAGGTTTGCTCAGCCGGAGAGTGCCAAAGAGTGGGTGGAATTTTTTGACAATCTGACTGAGTAGCAAGTGTAATGGATGTTTGAATGGTTCCCAACAGACGAATTTATCATCAGATCCAGGGACGCTTCACACTTGGTGCTGATTGGGTCGAGAGGGATATACCCTTACGTCCCTATCCGAGTTATGAGGCAAGTAGGCAGGAAATAGGTTGTACCATTGGTTGCCAAGATGAGTCATTTTAGAGCAGACTTTCAAGACGACGACATCCCTTACAAGTGCCAAGCCCAGCATATGTGGCACTGCAAAATCATTGTGGAAAAGAACACCATTGAGCCTGAGAGATATCATCCGGGGTGCAAACCTCTCTACCCGGCGTTGTTAGAAGACAATCTAAAAGGAATGGTGATTTGAGGAGCCGGTCGAGGGAACAGAATCATATACGAAGAAGCTGAAGCTCAAGTCAAGTACAACAAGCTACGCAAGAGGGTCCACGACTCTGAGAATGAGCACCGAGAAATACATGAAAGGAATGTGAGGTTGATCGAAGAGTGGAAAGAAATGGCAATCACCTCCAACAGGAAGCTGGAATATCTGGAGCGAGGAATAGTAGAACTGGAGGGTAAAGTCATAAAGAGGATTGAGAATTGCCAGAACGCTGAAGGAGCTGAAGGAGGACATCTGGCAAGAGCATACTTGCTGCTGGGTCTACGCGAGTTGGGAGACCTGTACGATGGAGTCAGGAAGATCGAATCTGGGGAAGGTCCTTCTAGGACCAAATAGGCTAGATTTACTTGCTTTCCTAAAATGTAATAAGGCCAAGTGCCAGTAGTGACTTATCTTTTTTCCTATCATCTTAGTGTCGTTTTGGGATTCGTCTATTTTTATGTTATGAAATGAGGCATTTGTTGGCATCTATGTTCTCCAGATCTATTTGTCGTTAGGCCTACCTCGGGCACAACGAGGCTCCCAAATTAGGACGCAAATTTACATTCCCGCAATACGTGTTTAAATACTACAACATTTCAAAATCCCCACTAACTTGTTACCTTTTTGTTTTTCTTTATTTTTGATTATTCCCATCCCCTTAGGTTGGTTCGCTCATACTGGCATGATCAGCGTATCATACCAGATCTAGAGGCCCTCCACCTCCTCCTCCTCCTCCTCCAAGCAATACAGAAGGCAAAGGAAAAACAAAAATGGGCGACTTAAGCGGTATTCGAAAAGAGAATGTTGAAAACGCAGAAACTTCAGACGGTCGGAGTACTCCGGCACCAAATGATCTAGTCTTGAGATTGGAATAAAAGATATTGGAGCTGCAAGGAGAGCTAGAGCAGGTTTGCAACTTGGCGAATTTATCACTCACCCTGAATGTCCCCGACATCAATCAACATAACACAAAGAACCCAGCACATCCCCAAAACACACCAAACCAACATCCACAAAACCCTCATGCACCACATCAATACACAGCCCCACCACAAAATCTCAATCCCTTACCCATTCCAACTCCACCACAACACCACCACCAATCAATCCAGTACCCACCAGCTACTACTTACCACACTCCCCAAAACGCACCACAACCCATTCCTGACCCTCAAAACTCAACCAATGACCATCACTACACCCAAGTCCCTGGCACTCATCAACCCCATATATGTGGAGACCATACCTCACTCTACTCAGCCAACTTCCTATGCACCAGAATCCTCAGAGAAGGACCAGCTCATTAAAAACATGGCTGAAGAACTCAAGAAATTGACAAGCCGAGTTCAGGGTGTCGAAGGCGGCAAAGGAATAGAAGGGTTGAACTATGAAGACCTATACATACAGCCGGATGTGGAACTGCCGGAGGGGTACAAACCTCCTAAGTTCGAGATGTTCGACGGCACAGGTGATCCTAAGGTTCATCTAAGGACATATTGCGACAAGCTTGTCGGGGTCGGAAAGCATGAGAAGATCCAGATGAAACTCTTCATGAGGAGTCTTACTGGTGATGCTTTGTCCTGGTACATTAGCCAGGATCCCAAGAAATGGTCCAACTGGGTAGGTATGGCGTCAGATTTTATGGACCGATTCAGGTTCAACATAGAAAATGCACCCGATGTTTTCTACATCCAGAATCTTAAGAGGAAACCCACTGAGACTTTCTGCGAGTAGCATACCCGCTGGAGGTCAGAAGTGGCAAAGGTCAGACATCGTTGGACGAAACAGATGAACAAGTTCTTCGTCAGAGCACAAGACCCGCAGTATTACGAAAGGTTGATGGTTATTGAAAACCATAAATTCTCCGATATCATCAAGCTTGGGGAAAGGATTGAGGAAAGCATCAAGAGCGGGATGGTAACGAATTTTGAGGCACTATAGGCCACAAATAAAGCATTGCAATCAGGCGGCATATCAAAGAAGAAAGACGTTGGGGCAGTAATGTTGGCTCAAGGCCCGAAATCTCCACTTACCTATCGAACACCTCCTCCCACATATCAAACACCTCCACCCACAAATCAAACACCTCCATCCATATACCAAGCACCACCACCTACATATCAACCATCATCTCCCAGATACTCCCAACCAGCCACTGTCTATCATACCTATAACTCCCAACCACCTCACTTCCAATCGCCTCCGACTCACTAAAATTATCCAAGACCAAGACCCGATTTTGACCGCAAGCCACTCAGACAATACACCGCCATCGCTGAACCCATTGACCAACTATATGAAAGGTTGAAAAACGCAGGTTACTTCACTCTTGTTCCCGCTGTGGCACCAAAGAATCCATCCCAATGGGTCAATCCTAACAAAACTTGTGCGTACCATTCCGGTATGAAAGGGCACACCACTGACGAGTACCGAGCATTGAAAGACAAAATCTAGATGCTGATTGACAACAAGGTTATACAGGCAAAGGAGGCCACACCCAATGTTTGCAACAACCCTCTCCCTGATCATAGAGGTGGTGGAATACATGTGATAGAGACGAACGAAGAATGGGACCCTGAGGGGTCGATTGGGCTTATTCGGGAAGGTGATGACTTCAAACCCCCAGTCACACTTACTCCTATTGTGGTCCAGATTCAGTCACCAATCGAGGTTGAGGTAGCTGCGTCAGTTCCGTTTAAGGTAGAGGTGGCTCCGCCTGCGGCCACCCCTGCTCCGTTCAGAGTGGAAATGGCCACACCTTTCACAGTGACGGTATCAACCACACCTCCTTTCCACTAAAAAGCGATACCTTAGGATTATGTTGTCGTAGCTAGACGTAAAGGAAAGGAAAAGATGGAAAACCCCGATGCCGCACAAGGAATGACCAGGACCGGGAGAATCTATACACCTGAGCTCCTGGGAGGACCAAGTAAGGATGCCACTACCAAGCAGCCTATCACTGAAAAAGGACCAGATGACCTGTGGAGGAAAGTGCAAGCAAAGGAGTATTCTGTCATCGATTATTTAAACAAAACCCCAGCTCAGATATCCATCCTATCACTGTTACAAAATTCAGAAGCACACAAAAATGCCTTGATGAAAGTTTTGAGCGAAGCCTACGTTCCCAATAACATCACCAGCGGAGAGATGTCTAATATGGTAGGACAGGTGTTAGAAAGTCACAGAATCACTTTCCACGAGGATGAGTTGCCACCCGAGGGTCTGAACCACAACAGGGCACTGCACATTACAGTGCAATGCGAAGACTACTTCATTGCCAGGGTCTTGGTTGACGGAGGTTCAAGCCTCAATATTTGTCCGCTGGACACTTTGAAAAAATTGGACAAAGGTTTCCTTGAAATACGGACAGGAAGCATGAATGTGAAAGCTTTCGATGGGTCTCAAAGGGCCACGATCGGGGAGATCAACCTGTGTTTGCAGATGGGTACAACTTGGTTCGACGTCGAGTTTCATCTGCTCGACATACCGGCCTCATACAATCTTCTGTTAGGCCGACCATGGATCCATGCCGCTGGGGCTGTGGCATCCACACTACATCAAGCCGTAAAGTTTGAACAGAATCGTCAGGAGGTAATCATTCACGGAGATGGAAGTAACCCCATTTACACCAGTCAAACCATCTCAGTTATTGGAAATAGAAGAAGGCTAGGAGGGGAAACCTATCACGACATTGAACGTGTTAATGCCGTCGAGAAAGATAAATTTGCCCTCATTTTTGCCCTAATATCCATTTCTTCTTCTCTCTTATCACTCTCTCCCCCCTCTCTGCCATCTCCGCCCGTCGCCACCCAGCGCCGCCCGCCAGAAGTCTCACCATGTCTTCCTCTCACTCCCCTCATTCCAAATCCATGACCCAAATTCCCCAAATCTCCACCAAAAATTGACAAACCTAAACCCTAGTCGCGCCGCCGCCTCTACCCCGCCGCGCGCCGCCGCTGCCCATCGTCCAAACCACCCCAAAATCTCACCATACAATCCCCTCAACCTCCTCTTTCCACATCTCCAAACCAAATCCTTCAAAATTCCCATAAACTCCATGAATTTTAGATCTAGGAAACCTAGCCGCCACTTTTCTTTCTCAAATTCGTGAAGTTTCGGCCACCACCACCTTACAACACAAACATAAATGAATAGATTTCCTCGAAATCTACCCTTTCCTACCCATTTCACCCCCAAAAAAAAACGCACCACCACCGGCCGCCACCTCACCGCCGCTTGTTTCCCCGTCTTTTATTTTATTTCTATTTGGTTTAGCGCTTTCCAAAGAGAAATAGATACCTTGGAGTCGGACAACCACCACTTGGCATTTTGGCATTGTCTCGTTGTTCGATTCGACGTCGGATGTCCCGGAGTTTTGTATAAGTTTGCACCCTAATCTTTTTCCCCTTTTTTTTTCAGAGTCTCTATTTTTTTTTTTTTTTTATTTATTTCGTGAGTATAAGTTTTAGTTTTAGTTTTCTGTTTTTCAATTAGTTTGTTAAGCCATGATCATTAGTTCGAGTTTACTTTCATTAGCATTCTTCAATGATAGTCGTTGCTTAATATTTTCGAATCAGGTACTTAGTCATTTGTTTAGGTTGCTACTAATCGTTGTCCGATAGTGTATAAATATTTATGTAAGTTGTAATTTAGGTAGCATTTCCTATTTCCAACCGTCGATTCTTAATTTTCATAAATCGATTGGCTTTACCTTAGTTTGTTTGAATACCTAGTTTGGGTCCATTTAAAGTTTCGTCTCTGTTTTGTCAATTATAGTTTGTTTGAGTTTGATTTGGTTTGATTTACATAACTTGGTATTAAAATTTGTAAGAGCTGAAGTTTATGTTATTTTATCACAAAATAGGGTGCTAGTAGCCTACTTTTGCTAGTAGGGTGGCTGAAATGACTCTTTGCTTCTGTTACAGCAGGTTCTCAGGCTGTCCTTTCACCTTTTGGACAGCCTTTGAACAGTGTTTAGCACACAAAGTCAGTCCCTTTTTGGACAGATTGTTGGTGAACCAAAATCTGCCCAAAAAGTGGCTTTCTTTGCCTACTTAAGGGCTGCCCTTTCCTCATTTTAAGGGGACTGGATCACACTTCCATACTCATCAGAATTGGCTTGAACACACAAAAACATAAAAAAAAATTTAAAAAAAATCAGCAGTTGAACACATATAGCAAGCTGAAATTTCAGAGCTTTGTGAGTTTCTTAGAGTGAACCTTTGAGAAAAAATAGAAAGATCCCTTAGGCAACTTGTGAAGTTTGTTTAGCTACTAGTTTCAAGCATTTTTGTTGGTTTTCTGGGCTGTTTTTAACACTGGGGTGTTGCTGTCTTTATTGTTGTTTGTTGCTTCTAGTCTTGCTGATCCTACTGCTGTACTTTTATTATTTTGCGACTCAGGTAACTCTTTAACCTTATGTTGCAGATTTTTTCACATTAACAAGAAGATTTGAACTCATCTTGACTACTGGGGCATATCCTTCTAGATAAATGAATGCTGGATAGTTTTTTTTCTTGATTGTTTAAGTATATCTTGTTGGATTCATATATAAAATGATTCCCTGAATGTTGAAATAGTGTTTATTCATGTGTAGCTGGACGTTATTATCTAATACAGTTTCAATGCGTGTAAAATGAGATGTTTCAAGAAGGTTGTAATGTGTTTAAGGACTATTTTTTGCACCTTGCGTAATTCTGGCCAGTTTATGTTAGGCCATTCTTTAAAGAAAAGAACAATAGTGTCATGCCTGAAAGCTTTAGTTTATTGTGATGAATTTTAGATTCTACATGTGTCCATTTTTATAAAGACCTTTATTTTTAGAAAATGGTTAAGTCATTAAACAAGTGGTTGAGGTTGCAAATAAATTGAAGGTTTTGGTTTTAGAGTAAAATGGGCTAGACGTGTAATTTAGCCCAAGTGAGCTACCTGTGCTAATATGCAGCTGATGGCCATTGGTTTTTTTTTCAACTTGTGTCATTCTAGAAGCCCAATAATGGGCCAAAGTTGGTTCTTCACAACAGGCCCAATGCCTTTTAAAAGTTTATTTTAGCCATTTTTCTAATCACTGCTGGCCCATTTTTACTTGAGTTACTGCTTGCCCATTTCCACTTTAGTAATGTAGTAGACTAACCTTTATAAACAAAGCTGGTCCAAAATCGATTAAAAGCCTTGTTTGCTCAAATAGCTTAATTAAAAGTGGTATCTTCTCTTAGTAATAGTAATCTAATAATTTAGTCACCTATCAATTAATTAATTTAAACGCTAGGCAAATAGTAGGCACGCTTTAACTTCACGGAATCGCTTGTGTAGCGTGATGTTTAACATTCAATAAATTAATCAACTAATTTTATACCTTATCCAATAGTTTTAGTTTAATTTATAATTATATCATTTCTCATGATCGCGGATTCGCTTGCGTAGCGCGATAGTAAATATTTAATTACTTCCTTTAAATGTAGTAACTTTTTTTTCAAAAGTAATAATATACTAATAATCCTTGTCATAACTGCGGATTCGCTTGCGTAGTGCTGTTATGATAAAATTAATAAATTTTGTTTCGATCACGCATTCGCTCCCGTAGCGTGGTTATGACAACATAATTCATCCAAAAAAAATTATTTTTCTTAATAAATCTAATAATCAAGAAATAAAAGCGGATAGGTAAAACATGAAAATCTTATAAATCACAATTTGTCCAAGATTAATTCAAGCTAACTTTTAAGTCAATAAAGCGATCGTGTTAGAACCACGGGACTCGGGGAATGCCTTATACCTTCTCCCCGGTCAACAGAATTCCTTACCCAAACTTTATTTTCGCGGACCGATAAAAATAGAGTCAAACCTTCCTTTGACTAGGGATTCAAATAAAAGGTGACTTGAAACACCAAAAATCAATTCCAAGTGGCGACTCTGTAAATAAAATAATCCGTACTCAAATTTGTCACTTCAATTGGAAATACTCTTTAACCCACAATCAATAACACACATATTCTTTTTGGGGGTAGACAAAGGAGTGTGACAGCTCTGGCGACTCTGCTGGGGAATAACCAGAATTCGAGTTTGTACATGTTGACTTTTTTTTGGCTTTATTAATTTTGTTTATATTGTGATTTATTTGTGCAATGTGCTACCTGTTCAATTTTTACCGTTTTGATATTGTTGAACTGTACATATAAACTGTTTTCTCACGCACCCCCTCTGAGTCTTCTTGAAATTAAAATTGGGCATTTACTTGATATAGCCCGCTTTCTTTGAGATAGCCGAGGTGTTTGTTACCTGGTGAAGGATTTTAGTCACACATATTTTAGGCGGGGAGCACCACCAGTTAAGCCGGAAAGCAATGCTACCGGTACACTGACCCTCCTCGGCTCGAGTAAGCCAGTCTAGATACCTACTCCACCAGGATTTAAACCTAGAAGAACAAACCTCATGCTGGATATCTCTAGTAGGTTCGCTTTATGTGCATCACGTGCATTTGACTTAGCGAAACTCGGCACAGGGGTCGGGTCCGTATAAGACAGATATCCTCATTGAGACCATCATGCTCATGTATGTGCTACTTGATAAATCATTTGGAAGGCTTACTTGCATTGTCGACCGGCTTTTTAAAAAAATAGTGTAATTATTAAAAATGAAAAAAGAATAATTCTCCTAGTTTAGTGCAAATAAAGCTTTTAAAAAAATAAAAAGATTTTGTAGTAGTCAGGTGTGAGTTGTAAAGATTAATTTTTATTAAAAAAAACAAAAGGGAAAAGTACCCAGTTTCACCGAACTACGGGGTTTGATTCTCACCGGATGTGAGATACGTAGGCAACCTCCATCGGGTTCAGCCACACTTTTCAAAAAAAAAAGGAGCATGAAATTCTGCATGTGCATAAAATTTTTGAAAAAAAAAAGAAGAAAAAAATGCTATTTTGGTCGCCTTTTTACTGTTTTGCCCTCGTATTCCGGCTGTTTCGCCAAGACAGCCTTAAAATCTTCCTGGGAAGTGTTGTATGCCCGTTTTTTTTAAATAGCTACTTTATCGATATTTATTCACCTTTTACCATTTGGCCCTTATGTCTGGCCATTTTTTCGAGGCAGCTTTAAAACCTTTCCGGAAGTGCTAAAAGGTTGTTTTCGCGAAAGTTATCATTTTTATCTAGTTTTGTCTGGTTATATTTGCTGAGACAGCCTCTAAACCCCTCTCGGAGTAGCGAAGGGTCATTTTCGTAAAAATATTTTTTTTAATTTATTTATTGTTTTGTCTACTTTTTATCATTTTTTCCTATGTTTGGTTGTTTTTGCCGAGACATCCTTTATGCCTTCTGTGGAAGTATCAAAGTGCCGCTTTCGTAATAATAGCCATTTTTCCTTCTTTTGTCATCTCATCTTTTGTGTCCGGTAAAAAATTATAATAATAATAAAAAATAGATAAAGTCCTAAATTGGCAATATATATATATATATGATCAGAATTTGCATATAGTTTAGGTAAATCCTAACCCCTTTTATCTTATTCTTAGGTTGACCATGAGTTCTCCACAAACAAGCAATCAGAAAAGGGTAAGGGACGAGGCACCTCCTATGTTCTTGATCAGAGATAAGACCCCGAGTAGTCTCTATAATTGGTGGGCTAATTTTGCTACATGGGAACGGAATCAAGTATTTAAGCACCTCAAGTTCCTCACAAACATCATGGGAATTAAGCCTAACAGAGATTTAATCGAGGCTCTAGTGGGTTTTTGGGACCCCGTCAACAATGTCTTCATGTTCAAAGATTGTGAAATAACGCCTACATTGGAAGAATTAGGTGGGTTCACCGGATTGGGGAGAGACCTTCGTGGGAAAAAGCCTGCTGCTTCGAGAAAAGTTGGTGTGAACAAATTTTTAAAGAAGTTATGCCTCCGTCGAATTCCAATGGTTTGCTTAAACGAAGGTTGGGTTCCGTTGGAATATCTTTACGACAGGCTTGAGGACAAGAAAGGGTTTGAAAACTTCTCGGGCATAGAATTCGTCAACCAGTTGAGTTACGACGCTTTGAGGGAGTTGAGAATCTTCGCGTTCATGATATCGTTTCTAGGGATCATGGACTTTCCAGAGCGTGGTGGGCGCATCAGAATTCGATTGGTTGCGGTAGTCTCGTATTTGCAAAGTAGCGAGCATCATACCATTCTTCCCATGATTTTGGGAGATATTTTTCGAGCTTTGACCCATTGTCAAGAAGGTGAAGATTACTTCGAGGGATGCAACATTCTGCTGCAGATGTGGTTCATAGAGCACCTTTATCATCATCCAATAGTAGTAAATTTCAATAATAATTGGTTGAATTACATTGGATGTCACCCAGACAAAGCTGCGAGTTGTAATCTTCCAGAGGGGGTGAGGGCCTGGCGGACATTACTTGATTCATTGAGTGCTGATAAAATCACTTGGAACTATTACTGGTTCCCTTCTGCTAGGGTCATGCATATGTCAACGTATCGCCCGTTCTTCATACTCATGGGTTTTAGATGTTTCCAACCCTACGCGCCTCTATGCATCATGCGCCAGCTGGGGAGAGAGCAAAAGAGGCCCCCGATTGAGGACATGCGCTCGTTCGTGTGGGAATTCAAGGGAGAGGAACCTCCAAGGGAGTCATATGCACAAAAGGTTTGGTTTAGTGGTCGATTTTCTGATTTGGACGAGATGGTAGCTGATCGTGAATGTGGGGAGGTAAGCCTCGCATACCTTGAGTGGTTTCACAACCAGGCTATCCCCGAGCAAAGGCCAGAAATATCCATACGACATGCAGTTGATTGGGAGGAGGAGATCGAGGCCAGAGTTAGAGAAACCAGAAGGGAAGTGGCACAAGAGTTCGAATCTCATATTGACATTTTACAAGAAGATAAGGGCATTCTGGAGACAGCCATGGACATACAACAGGTTGATTTTGAGCGTGAAAAGGCTCAGTGGGCACGAGAGAAGCAAGCACTCAATGCCCAAATTCGAAAGAAGAACATAGTCACAACCGCCCAGCAACAAGAGGAGAGAGAAGCCCAGTTCAGGGTAGTCCGTGATCATGAGCGTAGAGGTTTTGCTCCATTAATCCAAGGTCTGAGGGATCAGATAGGGGGAGTTGAGTCAAGCAAGGAGAGCCAGATCGCGGAGTTTGAAATAGAAAGACACCACTACCAAAAGGTGATCAATCAGTTAGAAGCGGAGTCGCTAGATGTTCGGTGCCAGAAAGATGGCCTTGGACCGCGAGCTTGATGCGCTGGATCTAGCTGAGACCCGTGGTCAGCAAAATCAAGAGTTGCATGTGGCTCATGAATACATTAAGGGAAAAATCCTCGAGGTAGCCACATATACCTCAAGAGCGTGCAGGAGTTGCCAAGGAATGATGCCTGAGCGATTTGCAGAAGTATCATTGAACGTTGCTCATCATATATCTGCAGACTTGGAGAGGATATACCGCAATGTTGGGGGTCAGCCGCAGGAACAAGCGCCTTGATTACAGTGATGCTGGTGGATTCTACTGCAGAGATCAAAGTCTTCTTTTAGTTATCAGTCCTTTTTCATTATGTTTTTTTGCTTTTGAGTCTGTAAGAGTCTTTTGGTGTTTTGAGTCTTGTTGTTTTGCCTTTTATCCTAAAAAGTCTGTTTGAGTCAGGTCTGGTCTTGTTTATCTTTATGTAATTCTTACTGTTTGAGTCTTGTATCAAAAAAAAAAACTTATATATATATATATATATATATATAAGTAATACTATAAGAAAGTTATTTTAGTTAAGTTAAACTAAAGTAAGTAACGAAACGTAAAACGTA
>NC_031994.1:11273628-11280374 GCF_001879085.1 Nicotiana attenuata
TTTTTGTATCAAAACAAAAAAAACCTATTATTATCTAAATTGAAAAATCAATGAAAAAGATTTTGTTTAGAAAAATTCGAAAATGAACCAAAAAGATGTTTGTTTTGTCAGAAAAAAACGGTCATGTACCTGAACTACATAATGATCTGATTCATGCGGAGACATGATACGTAGGCAACCCACAAAAGGTTCGATCAAATATTTTTCAAATAGCTATAAAATGAGGGATCAAGATAAGGCGAGTGAAAAGAAAATCAGAAAAAAAAGAAGAAAATAAGAGCGCCAATAGATAACAATCTTATAAGCCGGAATGAAACATGAAGCCTTCCAAAAACATGTTAGAGATGGTGAAATTTTAGGAGCATAGCATATCTACGTGCGATTCCTATCTGTAAAATGCTTAACCGTAACACATTTGTTGCCTCTTAATCAGTAACTTAAGGTGGTTGGTTTGTGGTGAAAACTGGCAACACATCATTACTTCACAAGATCTAAGGGAGCGGTGGTAATGGATAATAGTAATGAAATCGAGTTGGTCAGTGACAATCCGCAGGGTCAGTCAGTTGAGCAAGAGTCGGAGGAAATAAGAAATTTGAGACAACAACTGTCAGATGTATATCAAGCTTGGGTTTCCGGTCGACCTCCACCCCAGGGTCCTTCAGAGGGAACTTCCACCATACCCCAGGCTACTCAAACACCGCTCCATGCAACGAGCGATCCCATTCTACCACCAGGGTATGTGCCAAACTACAGCCTCCATGCTGCCCCCGGTACCTCTAATATGCGACCTCCAGTCGCACCGGTTAGGAACACCCCTTTCGTCGTGTCTGGCGCACCGGTATATACAATCCCACCACCACTACCTGTGACGAGGCCAAACAATAAGCCCCCATCTCATGCTTATGATGGCCAATACTATTCTCCAAATATGGCTTTTGGGGTCTCGGCCCCATACAATCAGACTCCTTGGTACGAATCACCAGTGGAAAGTGAAAAGCCTGCCACGATTGTTGAGCCAGATGAGATGGCCAGGAAAATGAAAAGTCTTGAACAGAATAAAAAGAATATACAGGGACTAGGTGGTCACAAAAGTGTTTCGTTCAGTGATCTATGCATGTTCCCTCACATCCATTTGCCATGAGGGTTCAAGACCCCAAAATTTGAGAAATATGATGGACACGGCGACCCTATCGCCCACTTGAAAAGGTATTGCAACCAGCTGAGGGGTGCAGGAGGAAGGAAGAGCTGTTGATGGCTTACTTTGGGGAAAGCCTTGTGGGGGTAGCTTCCGAATGGTTCATTGACCAAGACATCTCTCATTGGCATGTTTGGGATGACATGGCCCAGGCTTTTATCAAACAATTTCAGTACAACATTGATATTGCGCCGGATCGTAATTCCTTGTCCAATATGAAGAAAAAGCCGACCAAAAGTTTTAAGGAGTATGCCATCAAGTGGAGGGAGCAAGCGGCTAGATTTAAGCCACCCATGGATAACCACGAGTTGATCACTGTTTTTTTGGAGGCTCAAGAGCCTAATTAGTTTCAGAACATGATGTCTGCGATGGGTAGACCTTTTGCAGAAGCAATCAAAATAGGGGAGATGGTCGAAAATGGCCTCAAGACTGGCAGAATTGTAAGTCAAGCTGCTCTCAAAGCCACCACCCAAGCTATCCAAAATGGGTCGGGAGGTTTGGCAAATAGAAAGATGAGCGATGAAGGGTCCATGATGGCTTCGGGATCTAGGCAGTTTCAAAGAGGGGCATCGCACCCTTATGTGCAAGTTTAGCAGGGGAAATCCAGCTACCCTCAACATTATTATCCCCCGCCAACCCTCAATACTCTGTGGGCCCACCACAATATACAGTGTTCAATGCTCAATCATATGCTCGGCCTCCCAATCAGCAGGTACGGGCACCCTACAATGCTCGTCCCAGGCAGGATTATGGTCGAGAGCAGAGGCCGGTAGAAAAATTCACTCCATTGGCTAAATCATATTCTAGTCTATTCCATAAGCTGAAGCAAATGGGCGTAATTGGACCCATTTCTCCCCACCATATGCATCCCGATTCGCATGGGTTTCAAGCAAATGCTAGATGTGAATATCATTCTGGTGCCCCAGGGCATAGCACTGATGACTGTTGGACTCTGAAAAGAGCCATAGAGAGACTCATTTCTGAAAAACTGATTGTAGTGACGAATGGCGAGGACCCTCCTAACGTGACAAACAACCCGTTGCTAGCACACAATGATGTTCATTTTATGGGAATGATTGGCCGAGATCAAGAATACAAGCCGGTCGGTCGAGCAGAAATGACAGTGGGTGCAATTCAAGAAGGAGCAGGTCTGGAAGTAAGTCCCAGCCGAGATGTGCCATTGATTGTGAAAGGCGCCCAGAGCTCAAATAAGGCAACTTTATTTGTTCCAAAGATCTCGAGGTTGGAAGTTCACTCCAGTGTTCCAAGCCCAAGGTTATATGTACTTGGAGGCCACCCCGTCAAAAGGGAGAAGCAGGGAGGTACGAAAGGTATAACAGAGCCGATCGTAATCAAACCTGCCATGCAACCCCCGGTAAACAACACAAAAACCACTCCTTGGAACTACAACAAAACGGTGATAACCTACAAAGGCAAGGAAATCATAGAGGAAGTGGGGGAAACTGGAGGTTTGACTCGATCAGGGAGATGTTACTCTCCAGAAGAGTTGAGGAAGGCCAAGCAAATTAGAGAATGCCATTTGCCAATAAAGAAACTAGTCACTGAAGCAGATGCGGAAGAGTTTTTGAAAAAGATGAAAGTTCAGGATTACTCAATCATTGACCAGCTAAGAAAGACTCCCGCTCAAATCTCTCTACTATCTCTGCTCCTACATTCCAAAGAGCATGCCCATGTACTAATCAAGGTCCTAAACGAGGTACATATCTCAGAGGAGACCACAGTGAATCAGTTAGAGAAGATGGCCAACAGATTTTTTGAGGTGAACAAAATATCCTTTACTGATGATGAACTTCCCGAGGAGGGAGCCGGGCACAATAGGGCTTTGAACTTGATGGTCAAATGTGAGGGTCATTATGTAAAGCGAGTCATGGTCGATGGAGGCTCAAGTGTAGATGTATGCCCTCTCTCTACCTTGCAAAGCATGAAGATTGATACAGACAGAATCCGACCCAGCAATGTTCGCATCTGGGCTTTTGATGGCTCAGCAAGAGATACCATTGGGGAGATCAACCTCACCATGACGATTGGGCCGGTTGACTTTGAGATTGTCTTCCAAGTAGTGGACATGGCCACTTCTTATAACTTTCTTCTTGGAAGGCCATGGATTCATACGGCCCGAGCTGTGCCATCCACCTTGCATCAGATGCTCAAATTCGAACATGACAGGCAAGAAATTATTGTTCACGGAGAAGACGAGTCTTCCATTTATAAATACCCGCTAATCCCCTGTATTGAGGCCAAGGAAGGGTCTGAGTCCATTGTCTATCAGGCTTTTGAAGTGGTTGCTGTGGATCATGTCGAGGAAGGAAAGCCCATTCTGCATCCTCGTCTTTCCGCCACATCTGTAATGGTGGCTGCAGTTTTGATGAGACAAGGTTATGAGCCAGGAAAAGGCTTGGGGGCATCATTGCAAGGAATTTCGGAGCCTATTTCTCCGTTCGATAACCAGGGTACTTTTGGATTAGGCTTCCGGCCAACACAAGCAGATGAAAACAAAGCCAAACACCGCAAAAAGCATGGATGGGTCTTGCAAAAGCCTATCCCTCACATTTTCTACACTTTTGTCAAGCCACGACTCTAAGAGGGTCAAATTTCCTCGGCGCATGCAAACATTGATAAAATTTGCCATGGCCTCAGCCAGATATTTTCTGAAGTGAATATGATCTAGGTTGGCGAAGGCACTAGTTGTGCCAATATGCAACTAATTGACCCAGACACCATGCTCACCAACTGGGAAGCAACTCCTCTCCCCACAAGAAAGGAGTCTTGTTAGTTTGCTTTTGCAGCTTCTTTTTTGTATTTTGGGTTACTTTCAGAGTTGTAATCCAAACATCTCAGTATGATTGTTTTGTTTTGATGTTAACCCTTCTATCCTTTCGAATTCAATAAAATGTAGTTCAGTTTCCTATTAAGTTTTCTATCTTTTCCTTTTCCTAATTCCTGTCATTTTATTTCCATTTCAATTTTGTTAATGCCGGCTTTAATAACATGACATGCATGCGGACTACACGCCTAGATCTTAAAAAGTTGTCTAATATCGAAATAATGCATCAAGAGGTTGAATATGATGAAGATGAGGTTGTTAAGGAAATAAAAAGAGAGTTGGAACAATTTGAAAACAAGCCTAAGCCAAACCTCAATGAAACTGAGCCGATTAATATTGGAAGTCCTGAAGAAGTTAGAGAAACGAAGATAAGCATTCACACTGAACAAAAAACCAGAGATGCCTTGATTCAACTTTTATTTGAATACAGAGATGTGTTTGCTTGGTCTTACGATGATATGCCGGGTTTAAGTGCTGATCTGGTGGTTCACAAGCTTCCTACGTATCCTGGTTTTCCACCAGTCCAACAAAAGCAACAAAAATTTAAAACAGGCATGAGTGACAAAATCAAAGAGGAAATAATGAAGCAACTGAGCGCCAATGTGGTCAGAGCTGTCCGATACACCACCTGGGTGGAAAATGTTGTGCCTGTGCCAAAGAAGGATGGAAAACCCAGAGTTTGTGTCGACTATAGGGACCTGAACAAAGCAAGCCCAAAGGATAATTTTCCTTTGCCAAATATCCACATTCTTGCAGATAATTGCGCAAAACATGAGATACAATCGTTTGTGGATTGCTATACTGGGTACCACCAAATTCTAATGGATGAGGATGATGCAGAAAAGACCGCTTTCACCACGCCATGGGGTACTTATTGTTACAGGGTCATGCCATTCGGTTTAAAGAATGCAGGGGCAACTTACATGAGGGCCATGACCACCATTTTTCACGACATGATGCACAAAGAGATTGAAGTATATGTCGATGATGTCATCATAAAATCAAAGACACAAGCTGATCACGTGTGCGATTTGAAAAATTTCTTCGAACGGCTTCGAAGGTATGACCTTAAGCTTAATCCACCCAAGTGTGCATTTGAGGTTCCATCTGGGAAACTCCTCGGTTTTATAGTCAGCCGGAGAGGCATCGAATTGGATCCATCTAAGATAAAGTCCATTCGAGATCTGCCACCCCCGAAGAACAAAAAGGAAGTCATGAGTTTGCTCGGGAGGTTGAACTACATCAGTAGGTTCATTGCGCAGCTCACAACCACGTGCGAGCCCATCTTTAAGTTGCTGAAAAAGGATGCCGCTATCAAGTGGACGGACGATTGCCAAAAAGCTTTTGACAGGATCAAAGATTATCTGTCAAAACCCCCTGTACTGGTCCCACCTGAACTTGGTAGGCCTTTGTTTTTATATCTATTGGTGATGGATAATCCCTTTAGATGCGTGTTGGGGAAACATGATGCAGCAGGAAAAAAGGAACAAGCAATCTATTATTTGAGCAAGAAATTCACCAATTATGAGGTTAAGTACACCCTTTTAGAAAGGACATGTTGTGCCTTGACTTGGGTCGCTCAGCCGAGACACTATCTTTTGGCCTACACTACTTACCTCATATCCAGAATGGATCCTTTGAAGTACATCTTCCAAAAGCCAATGCCCACTGGCAGGCTCGCAAAATGGCAAGTCCTGCTCACGGAGTTCGACATTATCTATGTCACTTGCACCGCAATGAAAGCACAAGCTTTGGCAGATCATTTGGCAGAGAATCCAATTGATGATGAGTACAGGCCACTTAGCACATACTTCCCAAACGAAGAGGTCAACTCAATAGAGGAAGTAGTTCGAGACGATCACCCTGTAGGGAAAATGTATTTTGATGGGGCTGTCAATATCAAAGGAGTTGGGATCGGGGCAATCCTCATCTCACCTATTGGACATCATTACCCTGCAACGGCCCGACTTCGGTTCTTCTGTACCAATAATACGGCAGAATACGAAGCTTGTATCATGGGTTTGAAAATGGCCATCGATCTGGATGTGCATGAACTATTGGTTATGGGAGATTCTGACTTGCTTATCCGGCAAGCCCAAGGCGAATGGGATACTCGAGACATCAAGCTTATTCCGTACAGAAAATGTGTGTAAGACTTGAGCAAAAGATTCAAATCCATCGAGTTCAGGTACATTCCCCGGTTTCACAATGAGCTAGCCGATGCCTTGGCTACTTTAGCCTCGATGCTCCCTTATCCAGGCAACACTCATATTGATCCACTAGAAATCCAAGTTCGGAATCAACATGGTTACTGCAATACAATTGAGACAGAACCAGATGGTGAACTATGGTATCATGACATAAAACGATTCCTGAAAATAAGAGATATTCAGAGCATGCTAAAGGAGATCAAAAAAGAACTATAAGGCGGCTCGCCAGTGGTTTCTTCTTGAATGGGGAAATTCTGTACAAGAGGACCCCAGATTTAAACTTGATGAGATGCATAGATGCTACAGAAGCAGAGCGGATCATGAGTGAAGTGCATTCGAGGGTATGCGGACTTCACATGAATGGATATGTTTTGGCAAAGAAGATTCTGCGAGCAGGGTATTATTGGCTTACTATGGAGCGAGATCGCTTCAGTTTTGTCGCAAGTGTCACCAATGCCAGATTCATGGTGATCTGATTCACTCGCCTCCTTCGGAG
>NC_031994.1:11280474-11284026 GCF_001879085.1 Nicotiana attenuata
CGTTTCTCCCATGTTATGCTTCTTCATGTTTCATTATCAGTATTTGATGTGTTAGAGTTGGTTTGGAATGGTTTTGATAAGAAATGAGACACTTAGTCTCTTTTAAGAAGGCTTAAGTTGGAAAAGTCAACCGGATGTTGACTTTTGTGTTAGAGGGCTCGGATTTGAATTCCGATGATTTGGTTAGCTTCGAGGGATGATTTGTGACTTAGGAGTACGATCGAAATTGATTTTGGAGGTTCGGTGTATAATTAGGCTTGAATTGGCGAAGTTAGTATTTTGGCGAATTTCGGTTGGTAGGTGAGATTTTGATCCAGGGGTCGGAATGAGATTCCGAGATAAATGTAGCTTCGTTAGGTGATTTTGGATGTGTGTGAAAAATTTCAGGTCATTCGGAGGTGTTTTGGTTGGGTTTCTGATCGAATGCGTGTTTCGGAAGTTTTAGAAGAACTTAGGCTTGAATTCAAAGAGAAATGATGGTTTTAGTGTTGTTTGAGGTGTTTTAATGATTGGAGAAAGTTTGAATAAGGTATTGGATCATGTTTGTATTTTTGGTTGAGGTCCCGAGGGCCTCGGGGTGATTTCGGATGGCTAACGGGAAGTTTTGAACTTAGGAGATTGCAGAACCTGTGCTGCTTCTGGTATTTTCGCTCCTGCGGAAATGGGACCGCAGAAGCGGTACCGCAGAAGCGAGTCAAGAACCGCAGAAGCGACAGGCATCGCAGGTGTGGAGATGCTGACCGCATCTGCGGAGTCGCGGATGCGACAGTAGGACCGCAGATGCGGAATTTTGGAAGGCTAAAGGAAACCGCACCTGCGTAAAAGGAATCGCAGATGCGAGACCGCAGAAGCGGTCTAGTAACCGCAGAAGCGGTCTTGTCCGCAGAAGCGGCTCCCCATCGCAAAAGCGGAAGTCGCATATGCGGCTATGTAGCCGCAGATGCGGAAATAACTGGTCAGAAAGGGTTTTAATTCCCTTCGCGAAATATTTACAGAACACATATTTTGACTTCGGACTTGGGGTGTTCTTGAGCGATTTTGAAGAGGAAATTCAAGGACTTCGATCAGGTAAGCATTCTTGGACTTAGAACACAATTTTATCATGCAAATACATGAAATTTCACTGAAAACTCAAGGAATTAGGGTCAAAAATGGTGGTTTAGGGCTTGAAACCTAAGAGAACAAAAATGGGAATTTGAGGGGTCATT
The DNA here is from genome assembly GCF_001879085.1 of Nicotiana attenuata. NCBI lineage: Eukaryota > Viridiplantae > Streptophyta > Magnoliopsida > Solanales > Solanaceae > Nicotiana > Nicotiana attenuata. Next base: position 11,281,683 of record NC_031994.1, read on the forward strand.
TGGACTCCGATTTTGGTGTTCTTTATATGCATGGACTCGTGGCGAGATAAGGAATCCGGTGATGTGAATTTTATAATTTTTCGAGAAGTGGGCCCGGGGCTCGGTTTTGCCAACTTCGTGATTTTCGATATTTTTCGAGTCTTTTCGATTGGGTTATATTCCCTTAGCATATTGTGACGTATTCGTTGTGGTTTTGGTCAGATTCGACGCGCGAAGAGGTGAATTCGAAAGGCAAGGGCATAGCAAGCTAGGACTTTGGCCGGCTTGAGGTTAGTAATAAATGTAAATGCTGTGTTGAGGGTTTGAAACCCCGAATTTGCACATCGTAGTGCTATGTGAGGTGACTTGCACACCGGATAACGGGCGTGGGGTAGAGCACCGTCAGGGACTGTGACTTGGTCCGTCCCGCTTAATAAAATTGGTACCTATTTGATTGTAGATTTGTAATATCCTTATAAAAATGGATTAATTGTCATAATTGGGCTTTGTGCCAACTACTTGAATCCTTCAGGGATTATTTTAATATTGTCTTACCATATTTATAAATATTAAACTCAGTCCTGGTATTTAATACTGTGTTTGAAATCTCAGCCTTTTTCTTAAATTAGAAATTAAGTTAATATTTTTAAATGAAGTTTGGGCTGAATATTTTTATACTATTGTGTGATTTTTGGACTGAGTATGGGATCGGGCTGCAAGCCGCAGCAGTATTATAATGATATTGATATGAGGCCAAGGGCCTATTTGATGCCACGAGATGGCTTATTATTGCGCTTGGGCCGTAAGGGGCCCCTCCCGGAGTCTGCACACCCCCAGTGAGCGCCGTCGACGTTAAATAAATGGAGCGGGCTGCACGGCCGCAGCGGGGTACTGGAGGTACCGGTTTATGTGTTGCATTACATATTTAATTGTTATTTATTCTCATTCTGGTGTGACTTTATTATAACTGTTTTAATGTTTACTGTATTATGCTATTGGTTCACGTTGTTGTATTTATAGCTTTGCTTTGTGTTTATTTAGGATTTCTTATCCTCAGACCTTATTTATATTTATTACTTTCTGAGTTGGAAGTACTCACAATACTCCCTGCACCTTGTGTGCAGATCCAGGTACACCAAAGGGTGAGTGAGGACTTGTTAGCTGAGCAGCAATTATCTGAGAGTGTCGAGGTAGCTGCATGGCGTTCGCAGCCTTGATCTCTCCCTTCTATCTTTTATTATTTTAGTCGTATTATTTTTCCTAGTCGGACTTGTAATAGGTGAATAATCTGCTTCTAGAGGCTCATGTTCGTGACACCAGATTCTGTGGGTTGATCAGTACTTTGTTTTCATTTTTGGGATTTTCGAATGTTAGAAATTATTTCAGAAATTCCGCACTAAATTGGTATTTTTAATAGTGAATATTTATTCATCTATCTAGATTTATTGGCTAAGGTTGTGTAAATGGTCGGGCTTGCCTAGCAATGTTTTGGGCTCCATCACGGCCGGGGTTTGGGTCGTGACATAAATAAAAGTGTTTTATCTAATTAAATCTAAACAAAACTAGACTTAAACGGCTAAATGCATCTACACAGTAACCAAACCAAAATTATCAGGAAAAACCCACAAAGAAATCCTAGAAGTTAAACTACTCAGTTTATGAATTAACATGTTGAAATCTAATTACAGAATACAGGAGAGGAGAAGTTAACAAGAGAAATGGAAACATATACGGAATAAACGATTCACCAAAAACCCTAGTTAGGCTAAACCTATGCAAAATTGAAATGAAGTCTTAGCATGCTTTGATTAATCTAATGAACAATGTGTAAACAAACAGCTAACAGTTAAAAAAGAAGAAGAACCCTAAATCATGCGGTTAAACGGAAACATGAAGTTGAAGAGGGAAAAGAAAACCAAAACAAAACAAAAATAAAAGAAAAGTAAGAGCAATTACCTATGCTCGTTATAGGAAGGGACTAGCTACGAATCTGACCAAATCTATCAGGGGAAAGTGGACTTGGCCGATCATTAATCAACTGTTCTTAACAAGAACAGTTGACTAATGGAAGTCTTGGGTTCACAAATCTCAGAAACTGGCCGAAAAAATCAAAAGGGAAAGGATGTGGTTTTTTCTGTGAAACTTAGATCTAAAACTCGAGGAGATTGAGAGAGATTTGAGGGAAACAGTTTGGAAATTTGGAAAGGGGATGGGAAGGTGATTGTATGGTGTAAATTTGGTGGAGTTTGGGGTGTCGCCGCCGCCGTTGGGCGATTTCCGGCGGCGGAACACGGGCGGGAGCCGGGCGTGGGGGATTTAGGGACGGGCTAGGGGTTTTGGGCTTCGTTCGATAGTGAGAGAGATG
>NC_031994.1:11284222-11302809 GCF_001879085.1 Nicotiana attenuata
GGTTGATTTGGGAACGGATTTCGGCATAAAATCAGCCCAAATTAAAATTTAAACCCTTTTGTTCAATTATCCTTTTTATTTCCTTTTTCTTTGTTTTTCTTTTTCTTTTTCTTTAATTAAAAATCCTAAATTAAATTCCTAAATTAATCTAAATTATAAAAATTAAGCTAATTATCTAATTGTAAAATTTATAACAATTACTTGATCCTAAATTAAAAGAGAAAAATCACTAATCTAAAAATTAAAGATAAAAATGTAAAAATGAGTCATTTTTGTGATTTTTATTTTTAATAAAGCAATTAATTAACTAATTAATCCTAATAATATAAAAACAAAAATCTAAATGCAATGCATGGTATTTTTGATATTTTTTATGATTTTAACAAAATTAAACGTGCAAAAAAATACAAACAATTAATGAAATCCTACAAAATGGCAAATAATTAGAAAAATTCTATTTTCTTTGATTTTATAGGAGTGTTTCATATAGAGCAAAAATCACATGCTCACAAATACATGTGTAAGCACCCATGCTTAAAGACTCCTATAGTGCAATAATTATTGGGTGCAACCCCACAAGTGAAACTGGTGGTTCAAATCTCACTTCAGACTGTCTTGTTTTCGGCACGAGTATAGATATATATGTAAAAATCACTAATATTTCAAAAAAAAAAATTGAACATATAATTTCAAAAGTGTAATGGATTCAGGGTAAAAGACTAAAGGTAAACCCGTTAAATGTGATTTCTAGATCCACCTCTTTACAATAGTGTACCCACACTCTTGAAATTCTGGATTTGCTCCGATTCATTTGGTCGGTTTTCTAGGGACATATAATCTCCATACAAAATTTTGCATTAGCATATAACAATTATCTACCAAAAAGAATAATGTTAATGTATCTCAAATATGGAGATTATATGGTGAGTTATTTGGGAAAATGACATTGTATAGTCGCTCTTAAAATAATATACATACATATATATATATATATACATACATATATATATATATATATATATATATATATATATATTTGCACACAAAAAATATATAAATTGTATATATTTTTGCAGCTACATGATATAGATAGTTTCGGTTAGGAGTTAAAAGTGATCTTTGCCCGAGTTATTTTCTGGTGTCGGAAATTGTTAGCTGTATTTTCTGAGCAATTAATGCATAATTCAGAGACTAACTAAAAAAAATAGTTTTGACTTTACTGATACATGTAAAGCTTATTAACATTGATGAGACAAAAAAATAGTTGGCCAAAATAATTTAATTGTTATAAAACAATAAAAGAAGAAGAAACGTATTACAGAGAAAAGTAGAGAGAGAGAGAATTCTTATTGCTATTGGGATCAATTACAATGGAATAAAACCCCTCTATTTATAGGAAAAAAGTGACTTAGCCACCAAGTAACAAACCCAAAATCTCTCTAAAATATAGATATTCACCTTAAATAAAACTCTATTTATAACACTCTCCCTTGAATGTGTATTCAATAGATAATGTGCCTCGTTAAAACATTAACTAAAATACAATCCAGTGGGAAAAAAGTTCTAGAGAAGGAAAAAGAGTACACATATCTAACAATACGCCTTTTGTTTGCCTCGTTAAAATCCTTGCAAGGAAAACCCAATGGGACAAAATCTTGTAAGGAAAAAAGAGTACAACGCTTATTAACTCTCCCTGATGAGAGCATTAATTCACATCCTTGAGTCTTCGCATCCCAATCTTGTGCACTAGCTTCTTGAAGGTTGACGTCGGTAGAGATTTGATGAATAAAATAGCCATATTAACTCCAATGATTATGTACCTTGAAAATCATCGCTATCACATTATCATGCTTATAATTATAGCAAGATACATATGTGCGCAAATAACACTTAGGATATGGTACTTCAGGACCAAGAATTGTATATGGTTTAAGTGATTTAAATCCTTCAAGGATTGTCATATAAGTCATATAATAGACTTTAATTAGATGCATATCAAGTTTTCATGTCATGCTAGACAAATAAGATATCGAAAACTGACTGCATATATCATTGACTTTATACTTTCAATTGTTTAAACTACATGTCTTTCATATGAAACCAATTCTATTCGAATTGTGTCTCTTTCATTTGGCCAATATTTTTGTTTCTATATTCGACAGACTTAAGATCCTCATCTATACTTAGTGTTATCATAGATGTCGTCGACGAATATTTTATATCGGTTCCAACCTCCTTATTTTCATATAGACATAACATAGAGATCTCTTCATTCATATATTCAAGTACCTGAATCGCTCATGAGATTTTATAAAGCGATATGTCATGTGATCTTCTACATCACTTGCCTCCTTTATTATGATCATTTTGATCATTTGCTCATCTTTTTTATCAAGAGTGTATTTGAAACTGATTTTTCTATACGCTTTAAGCGTACCATATATTTTGTCCTTCTAGGACTTATTCTAATAGGAGCATTTGCGCTGAGAATATAGTTACTTTCTTTGGGTCAGAAAATACGTCTAGCATGCTTTGCAATATACTGCAGATGAATTATCTTTTTATGAACTTCAAGTTCATATTATTTTATTCGAGGATCTAGATGTACACATGATAATTCATTCCACGTAACATTTTCTCAACTGTTTTTCATGTCTCCCCCTCATGTTAGAAAAACTAACTTGCTTCCTTAACTTTGAGAACTTATCTTTGTGCGTTATGGTGTTAATCAAAATATACACTGCACATCAATAATAATAAGATGGAATTATTTGGTTCCTGACCATGAACCATTTGTGAAGGGAGAATGTAATACTTTCGTATATAACGTATATCAAACTGATATACATAACTTTGTTCTCATAAGCAATAGTTTAGCTATTAAGCGGAGGCACTCAATAATTATTTTGCTAAATTAATTGTGATGTAAACCAACTTATCAAGACAAACTGTCTTGAATAGAAAATCTGAAAAATATGCTCTAAATTAAATTATTGAGCAAGTTACCTCACAAACACCAGGTTGCGGGTTAATAATAATCGTACATGTAACCATCTCATAGGTGCATCTTATGTGGTATACATGGCAGGTGAATGGGCCCATATTCACTTTTGATATTTCCAGCATTCATGGGATTTAATCCCAACTTTAGTTGGTCTATTAATTAATAAGAACAACATAAGAGAATTCGTACAGAATTTTCTAGTTCTTTAATATTTACCCATGTGGATTCTCTTTTATTTTTGTACACCACACTTAAATTAAAATGGCTAAACCAATTATGCCAATTGAATAAATTATCAATATTGATAAAGTTCAGATTTACACCATGACGTGTGCAATTATCAATAAACTCTAAGTTTATTATGATATGGGTTTTCATATCAATAAACTTCTAATTTAGTGTGGCACTCTTTTATTTGTGTAGTACAAATTGGAGAATAAAGCGAGTAGCTTTTCACATACATATTACCCCGCTACAAGTTGTAGTAATAGAAGATATTAAATCTTTCCTTTATTTATAGTCTCAATATAACCAACCGCTTTCGTGAATACTTTAGAAACTCAATTAAGTTTCTTTGAGACTTACTACAACACAATGCCTTATTGATAATCAATTTTATTCCTTCAAAATAGTAATAATTCGCTCTTCCAGAGCTCTCAATTAATTTGGTACAACCACATATTCATTAACATCCATATGGTGAATATCTCTTTTAAAGAGAAAGTTATACCTTTATGGTCATGGCCAGAATTCTATACAAGATTTGTTCCTTGCATTACTGTTGCCCTTTAATAATCACATTGCCAAAATATTTTGGCGTACAATAGGTATGTGATCAATGACCATTCATGCCATAATAATGACATTATTTTCTTATTTCCCCCTCAAACCTCATTCTAGAGGTGAGTGTGGTATATTCACTACCACTAGCACGTTCATATTCTTCCAAGAATGAATATGTATTCATAAATCACATGTTATCACATTCACATCATGAATGGACCATAATCATCTATATGTGCTTTACAAAATCTCATGTCAAATTGATGACAAATATTATTTTCACAAAGTAAAGGATTATTTTGAGAATCTTTATTCTCATTACCACAATGATGACAATTATAATTTCGTCTATTGCCACGTCCACATCTATTGATACATTCATAGTAATATTTTTGTCTTCTTTCATACTTACACATACTGCTATCGCATTCTCTTAAGGGAATGAGAATGAAGCAAATTCAATGGGACGGGTTTTCAATTCTTTGCCCACAATCATACATGAATTTGATCATGGCAAGGCATAGAAATTTCACCTCTTTGGGTAGTTATAATTTCTTTCAAACTCCATTAGAGTTACAATCAAATTTTATCGTCTTTGCTTGTATTTAAAATCAAATTATAGAATGTCAAGAATTTAAAAGAGAAAAATAAAGTGAAACACTTACCTTAAATCTAGAATTTAATCATGAAGGAAGTTCATGGAACAATTGACTATCATTATGCTCAATGCCAAAGCTTCTACTCAATTAGTTAGAGTCTCGTGCTGATAACGTGTTATAAAACAATAAAAGAAGAAGAAACGTATTACAGAGAAAAGTAGAGAGAGAGAGAGAGAATTCTTATTGCTTTTGGGATCAATTACAATTAGGGGTGGCAAAATGGTTCAAAGAAAACAGTTAATCACCCATATTATCCATTAAAAAATGGGTTGGATAATGAACTTTTTAAAAACGGGTCAAATATGGATAAGAACCATATTATCCATTTAGAAAATGGATAACCAATGAGTAACCAATGGATAACCAATGGGTCTAATTTTTACATTTGTAAAGCCTCAAATTGGGGGTTCCTCAAGTTAGAGAGACTAAGAATTCTCCTAAAAGTGACCATATACAAGCATTCATGGATAATATGGGTAACCCATATTATCCGCTGGTTAACCCATTTTTTATCCGTATTAAATATGGGTCAGGTCGGATAATTGATCCGTTTTTTCATTACCCGTTTTCGACCCGAACTATATCCGACCCGACCCGCCCTTTTGCCACTCCTAATTACAATGGAATAGAACCCCTCTATTTATTGGAAAAAAGTAACTTAGCCACCAAGTAACAGACCCTAAAATCTCTCTAAAATATAGAGATTCACGTTAAATAAACTTTATTTATAACATTAATGACTTTATATAAAGTTAGTGACCATGTATGAAACTAGCCTAACTTATGATTTTCCTTTTTCTCATTTTGTGTTTTTCCCCATGAGTATAAATAATGACCTTTTAAACCGCTGAAATATAGGGAATTTTACTTTCTAAAGATCGGCTAAAAAAAAACTTTTTAAAGCATTGACTCAACTCTCAAGGGAATCTAAAACTATTCACATTATATACATCTTCTTGGAATAAAAGAGCCTCGGGGAACATGTGTTTTGGATTCATCCCCTAAATGTTACTCCCTGCGAACCAAAATAAGTGATTTTTTGGATGTTTTCACACAGATTAAGAAATTCACCTTTTAGCATTAATTAGCAATAGAATTGACCATATTAACCTTTACTATCTCACATAAACACTCCTAACATATATTCCAACACTATTTACTCCAAGGACAATGTAGAAAAAAAATAATTAATTCATTCTTAAAATCTGAAAAAATCACTTATTTTGGACCGGAGATTTTATTTATTAATACTAATACTCAAAGTACTTCAATTTTTCCTTTGCTCGGGGCAGTTGGTTCATATTTCGATTAATTTCACGGGATACCTCCTCCTAATTTTCACACCATATATATGCTCAAAGAAATCATTTACAGTATCTTTTGATTCCATTAAAATTTAAACCAAAAATTTCATGATTCTTCTCACTTCATTGATCATTGGGTCACTCTTAGGTGCTTGGAACAGTGAATTACGTCTATGAGTTTTATTTAAAACATTAATTTGCGGTAGATTTGTCGGGCAGAAAGAATCAGAGCCCTCAAGTGTCGGCAAAAAAAATTAAATTATCACAATTATCCATGGCTTAAACTAATCCTCCTGTTGTGCTTTTTAATATACAAAAGCTTTGGATATTTATCTTTCTCTAGTTTCAAAAAATTCTCTCCTTTCAAATTTCAGTTGGAATATGTTCAAATGTATGTATTAAGTTACTTCATCCGGACTCAAATATTTATCATTTTGGCAAACTAAATTTGTTCTAAAATATATGACATTTCAATAAACAAAAAGCAGAGAGTAGGAGTACTTTTTTTAAAGTTTGCTCTTATTGCTTTAATTAGTAATGAAGTGATAATTAAGCAAGACATTTAAGTTAGAGATGAAAAGTAAGTATTTTAGTTAAATACTCCTATTAGTAAAGATATTGCACATCTTTCTTAAAATACGCACAAAAACTTTAAAAGAAAGATAGCATGAACCAGAGCAAATCTAAATTAGTCGGGGCAGTGAGTTCCGGATATTATATAGTTATAAATAAAGATGATTATAAAAAAATATAAACAACTTAGATTTTTAATTATTGCTACTCAGTACTCACATATCTCATCTCAAGAACATTTCATGTAACTTTATTGGTATGGAGATACTTTTCAATAAAAGGATAGATGCTTCAGGGAAAAAGACAATGAACTGGTGGGGAAGGGTGTGGAGAAATGAGTTGGGAGAGAAATAACATGGAACATGCAGGGGCGGATTTAGAGGCATAAAATAGTACGGCCTAGCCAGTTTTTGGACTGGCCATTCAAAAATAGCCAGCATTTGCAAAGTCATTGAAAAATAGCCACTATTTTGCTGCAACACGGAATTTTCCAGCATAATATACTAGAGATGGGTGCACCTGTGTATGAACTTCCAGCATATTATGCTGGAACTCCAACACGCGGAAAGTTCCAGTATATTATGCTGGACTGGTGTATTATACTGGAACTCCAGTATATTATACTGGAGTTTTAGTATACGTATGCTCGAACTCCAGTATTATATTGGAGTTCCAGTGTATTATACTGGAGTTCCAGTGTATTATACTGGAGTATTTTTTCAGATTTTGAACAGTGTTTTCGTTCAGATTTATCTTTACATGAAAAGTGGCTAAATTTCGATAACTTTTTAAATTGTGGCTATTTTTAAATGACCACTTGTAAATCTGGCTATTTTGAATTTCTCCCACAATATGGGGTATGTGAACCCATGGTCCTTCGCCAAACTAGGTATTTTGTGTACATATTTTTTAGAATTGGTCTAATATTATAAGCTGATGCTCCAAAGAGGCTAATGGTGCGCTTGGTTGAGTGTTGAGTTATTTACCTAGAGGAGTAGGGATCAAATCCCACTTAATACTTATTTTTCTCCTTTCTTTAATAGTGCACCCAAGTTATAAAAATCCTAGATCCGCCTCTGGACCTACGTATAAAAACAAGTATAAAAAGGGATAAGACATATGAAGGAGATTTATTCCTTTTAGGAATCTTTTTTTCTTTCTAGCAAAATTATCAGAGAAGACATAAATATACTAATGCACATGAAATCTGTGTGAGTTTGAAGAAGAATTATTTGAGATGAGGGACTTCCAAATGAGTTTTATTACGGAGAATTACATTCCTTATTACTTGGGCCAACGATCCATTAGAAAATGGCCTGTCACGACCCAAAATTCACTAAGGATCGTGATGGCGCCGGACACCACCGTCAAGCAAGCCAACCAAATTACTTAATTTATTTCTCGTATTAATACTTTTGAAATCCATGATTTTCCTCCGAATTTAAAAATAAAAAGATAATCGCTTCAATTCAAATTAAATGATAAGCAATCAATACAAAATCCTTCATAACCATCCCAAAACCCGGTGTCACAAGTACATGAGCATTTTCTAAGAATTTGAATAAAGTACAACAGCTGTCCGGAACACAAATGGACAGAAAGTAAATACAATTCTGAGAGAGACTATACTAGCTGCGGATCGCCTCGAGGAAATACAGCTCACCTAGTCTCCGGGTCGCCTGTGCTGCTACGCCCAATGGGCCATTAAAAATACTTGTACCTGTGCAACAAAATGCACAGCAAGTATAGCATGAGTACGAAAACAACGTGTACTCAGTAAGTATCCCGCCTAATCTCGAAGAAGTAGAGACGAGATGGCAACTTCGACACTTACTAATGGTCAAATAATAATATTATTAAAGCGATGACTCACGAATTTATTAAGGACAGTAGTCGATTCAAATGAATTACTAAACAGGTAAAAGTTCCTTTTTAATTAAAAGTCTCCGAATTTATAATCCATTAATTAACAATTATCTCAAGTCGGGGAGAGCAGATGGCAATATCAATAAATCTCAAGACAAGCAATTCAAACACGCGCAACTCATGCCGAGGTTGTATGGCCCGATCCAACATAAATGTAAAATGTGCACCGCCGAGGGTCGAGCGGCACGAACCATAGATGCATCTATTACCCCGCTCGCGTATCATACATTCGACGCGGACAAATTTAACTAAACAATCAACCTGCTCGCGAATCATACATGCGATGCAGGTACACATAGAAATACATGCTCAAACAGCAAATTAAGAATTTATCGGGGAACATTTATCCAAATCAAAAAGCCAATTCTCTTTTAATGATTTAAGAAAATGTAGTTTAATCCTCTTAGAAATTCGTTTACCAATTCGATAGGATTTAAGAAATTCAATTGTCAATAAGGTCACAAATATTCCAAGTATAGCATGCTTTTTGGGTCCTAGACTACCCGGACTTACACATATTAGTAGCTACGCACGGACTCTTGTCACCTTGTGCGTACGTAGCCCCCACTAATACGAGCACATAACCAATCATTTCACCTATGGGGACAGTTCCCTCTTACAAGGTTAGAAAGGAGACTCGCCTCGCTCCGAAGATCCATAACCGGCATTCCACGCCCTTCCGAGGACTCGAATCGATGCTAAATGCTCCAAAGCTAGCCAATAATTATGTAAATCCATTAATATATGCTCAATTACTCATTACAAGCCAATTTATAACAATTCCTAACCCCGATCGAAAAGTTGACAAAAATGCCCTCGGGCCCACGTGCCCGGATTCCGAAATTTTTCGAAGATAAAGTTTACCCACAACTTCATGAACTCAAATATATAATTTACTCTCAATTTCATATCCAAAATCGTGGTCAAAATCCAAGAATATCAATTTTCTAGGTTTTTCCTCAAACCCCAAGTTTCTACCAATTTTCATGCTCAAATCCGAAGCAAAACCATGTATTTAGCGTCTAATAAGTGGAAACAACTTACCTTGACATAGATGGAGANCTCCAAAATCGCCCAATCCGAAGTGAAAATGGGAGGAAATGAGCCTAAACTCGATTTTTAAAGATAGCTCACTGCCTCCAGTCCTTTCGCACCTGCGGTCTATTGACCGCTTCTGCGATCCCCCAGGTGCGGACCAATGGCTGCTTCTGCGGTCTTCCCCCAAGCCTCCTACTTCCACATCTACGCTTCTCCTTCCGCAGGTGCAGTCCCGCATCTGCGGCAAAATGACCGCATCTAAGGTCCCAGCCTAGCCGCCCATTTCCGCTTCTGCGGCACGAAGGTCATTTCTGCGGCTCCGCACCTACGGCCCAAGTCTCGCAGGTGCGGTTATACCAGCAACCAGCAACTTCAGCTATCTCCAAAATTCCATTTTCGATCCATTAACCACCCGAAATCCACCCGAGGCCCACGGGACCCCAACCAATCATACCAACCAGTCCCAAAACACATTACGGACTTGCTCGAGGCCTCAAATCATACCGAACGACGCTAAAACCACGAATCGACCTCCAATCCAAGCTTTATGAACTTTAGAATTTCAAACTTCTACTTTCGATGTTTAAACCTATCAAATCACGTCCGATTGACCTCAAATTTTGCACACAAGTCATGTTCGACATTACGGACCTACCCCAACTTTCGGAATCGGATTCCGACCCCGATATCAAAAAGTACACCTCCGGTCAAACTTCTCAAAAACCTTCAAATTTCTATCTTTAGCCAAATGACTCCAAAATGACCCACGGACATCCGAATTCACTTCTGATCGCGCTCCCAACTCCAGAATCACCATGCGGAGCTACTCCCAGGCTCGGAATCCCAAACGGACATCGATAACACTGAAATGCACTTCAACCCAAACTTATGAAATTTCTTCCAAAATGTTAACTTTCACAATGGGCGCGAAAATGCTCCCGGGTCACCCAAAACCCGATCCGGGCATACACCCAAGTCCGAAATCATCATACGAACCTACTGGAACCTACAGATCCCGATTCCGAGGTCGTTTACTAAAAAATCCAATCCTAGTTAATTCTTTCAACTTAAAGCTTTCGAAATAAAAATTCTCTTTCCGAATCAACCCCGAAATTCCTGAAATTCAATTCCGATCACGCGTACAAGTCGTAATACCTGAAATGGAGCTGCTCATGGCCTCAAACTGCTGAACGGCGCGCTTGAGCTCAAAATGACCGGTCGGGTCGTTACATCCTCTCCCACTTAAATATACGTTCGTCCTCGAACGTGCTAAGAACCGTGCTGGGGTTTGTCTGAAATCACTGCTTAACACCTCGAGCACCTACCCGTGCTACCACAACTCAGCTGGGCGCCCTAGCTCGATCAATCTGAAGATATCCTTTTTCACTTAAGCAAATAAGCCTTGGAGCCCAATTCCATCATCCAGAATTCTCTGCCAGGCCTTTTCCAACATACGCTCACCGTATCAATAACTACACGCAGCACCAAAACATGACTGCATATCTTAGCTGAATTCACACCTTGCACCACTTTACTCACAGGACCACAATAGCATTCTCTGATCGAATAAATCGAAATTCCACGAATCTGATGCTCCCATTGCACCTCATGACCTACATAGGTCTTGCTCTAACTCTTACAATACTGCCAAGACGGAAGAGGTGTGTAGAAATTCATAACCAACTGCCGAACCAACAATTCATCAGGCATATACTCCTGACAAGAACCATCACCTCATTCTGAACCAAATAATTGTATTTGCTCCTTAATATACTTCATGTAATCAGATTGCACTGATCCTAAATCCAATGATCTCGTCTCACCCAGTACAAACCGCTCAGGCAATAAGCCACCCCGGATATGCTCAAAAGTCTCACATGATGCCACAATGTGCCAATAGGCTATGAACTCGAACGTGACAAAAGGAAAACGAACTCTGAAAAGGAAATCCAATTACCCCGCTCGCGAATCATACATGCGACGCGGTCAACATAATTAAACAGATACCCCGCTCGCGAATCATACATGTGACGCGGGCACACAGCTAATATAAGGTCCTCTCAGGAAAGGAGGAAACAAAACACATAAAACAGACACGGGGAACTGTACTCAACATCATATTGTTGCGGTGCGCAACCCGATCCAAACAACATAACCATGGCGGCGTGCCACCCGGTCCACAAATAAAATTCACATAAGGAGGTACATATCGAGCTAGATTGCTCATTACAACAAGATATCAAATATCGGTCACAAGCACGCGATGTGCAGAATACCATCCCTGGGGAGACATATAGTGCCATAAGCTACAAACTCAAGCACAACTGAGGTGCGATATACGACTGAATCTCAAGAGCCAGTTTGCTCATATAACATCATCTCTACGCGGAACCTCAACACATAAGCAATTTCCCAAACCGTCTCACAACTCACACGGCGCAATGTATCATTACATGAAATATCTGACGGCGAAATAACACTCTAACTACTCTTCCATAAGGAGCGCATTACCGAAATGAACACATCTGGCCTGATATAGAGCCCATATTCACCCTTGAATCCATCCACAGACCTCAAGTCGATCCTGATCGCACTAAAATAGGCTAATAACCTTTCAATGGTCCATAATAACTCCTCTTTCGCTCATAACACATAAGAACAACCATCATAACCAGAGTAATCATCCACAGTCCACAACCCAATAAACCGATTGCCCTCCAGGCATCAATTCTCAATCTAATGACATCACCGCAATCTTCATACTTGGTTTAACTCTTCAATCAATCAAGTGACTACATGCCACACTTATACAACCTTCCCGTGGGGCACGCTCCCACCACCTTCCGTAACAGATAACAGGTCCGTACGTCCAAACCACCGGCCGCACTAACGCTGAAAAGCGATCAAGAATCCTTAACCAAGATGCAAAGCCTTTTCCATAAAACACCAATCTCAGGTGACGCTGAAGACAATACCAACTTGCTTTAAACATCGAAACTCCTTTCCTGCTCATCCGAGCTCGTGACATCTTTGTCAACACCGAACTGCAACCTTGATCCTCACTTCAAATTCCATACCACTCACTGCACCCAACACACCAATATACGATAGAATACGATTTTTACAATAACTCCGGAACCACTAATAGATTAACACTTCATCATATAAAAACTTTTTACTTAACTCACTTCAGGAGAACCATAGCAACACACAGGTGAATTCTCATATCCGTAGAATATGCAAATCTCTAAGTAGTGGTCTAAGCTACCATAGCCCTTCCGGAGTCCACCTACGCATAGCAGGCCATAACAGTAGAATACTTTTGAATAACATCAATTACGGCGGCCGACAAGCCTCACACGTACCGCCACAAATCACTTGCATAACTTGATCGCGCTGAAGGAACTGATCACTACCACCAATATGCCAATTCAACTATGGCTAATCAATCTATCTTCTTCCAATTTATCCTTGATTGCCTTAGAAATAATAATAACTCTATCCAACACATAGCATACTCCATCCGCTCTCATCCCGAGTGACCTTGAATCACGAGACCATGTTGTCTCAAACCCCACGAACCATTTCATACCTCCCGAAGGCTACACTGCAAGTCAAAACATCATAAGACATTCTGTGCCCCTTCTCATAAGCATTTACCAAGCTTGATTCTTAACCGTACCTATAGGCTCGAAATCACTAGGCACTATGCTTTGCCCCTTTGAATCCACTAGGACCGTTGCTGAGAGCCACCCAATCTAACTTGGCCCCGAATATAATCAATTCCATAAATCTTCTAGCACATGAATACCCTCGCGACGAAGCACCCAGCAGAATCATTTCCCTTGAAATCCACCTGTACAAGGCATAAATCCTGAATCCTTCCCCAAGTCTGAACATGAGCCAATAAGGCCAACCTTAGCACGCCTCTAACAATTTCTTTGCTCGAATCACTACTTAAGTTCTTTTCGTAGCTGAACTGACCCATCACTATGCTAATAACCAGAAATCTCGCAAGTAGTTAACCAGGCAATCCTTAATCATAGGCGGTGGGCTTCTCCCACTTAGCCTGAAGCCATTATTACACAAATTCTGGAATTCACTAGGATCCTTCATCTCCTGTTGACATAGACTTGCGCAATTAACCGCCAAAATTCTCGGAATCTTTCTGTAAAACCCCCTTTTATACTCTGAATCATCAACCACATTCACATGACCGATCTTTTTGCTGTATAGCCAATAGAATTCTTCGCGGAAGCTTCGCCAACCATGCGACCGCCGATCTGCTCACTGGAGATAACCTTACCGGTGGAATTTATGCGCCGACATCTTCCAACGCTGCTGCACGGGGTACAATCACTACGACATCAATAACCCCTCCTGAGTCCGAGCTCACTCTCTAGCTGCACAAGTCCATTCACGCCTCGTGGACATCAATTAAATGTGCGGCAACATCCTTCCTATTCAAAGTTATGTTGTATCCTCCTTCATTTCATGCAGCTCCTTTCCGTCATATCAAATCTCCTGCCGCATAATAGCCCATACTCCAAAATTTAATCCGTAGACCCCAATCACCAATCACTAAAATTCCCAAATCATTCCAAACTCTCCTTAAGGTACATAGTCATCCTACCGCCAGGCCCATATGCAACTCCGCCACTCTCCCACTTTGGGCAAACTCGCTTCTTTAGTCGACTACTCGACCTTTGCTTCTTATACCTGACCTTCTAGAAGTTTTAACCACCGCCTGACACTCCTCACATGTCCTTCCTTATCCTTTGTTNGCCTTATCAAAGCAAAACTTCAGATATTCTTGCCTGAAGTTTGGCCTGACTTGCAAAGGCAATCACGCAAACTTCAGTTCATAAGCAGGGGCAAACTTCAGTCCAATTGTGTACTTCAGATATTTTTCTATGAACTTCAGTCATTATGATATAAACTTCAGATATTTTGACATAAACTTCAGACATTTGGTTATGAACTTCAGATATTTGGCTAAGACTGTCAAACATATGGGGTATATACTTTAGATACTAAAGTATAAACTTCAGACATTTGAGTTTGAAGTTAGGCGCTGCTATTGGCAAACTTCAAATGCCCAAGTCTGAAGTTTTATTTAATAGTTTCAGTCTGGCGAGTATGCGGGCAGAAGAGAAAGGCAGCACCACCAATGAAACCATGTATTACCAAGAAACGCAAATTCGGAGAGCGAAGATGACGGTTTTATTCTTGCATATTGCCATGAACTAAGAGATACAGTTCAGCGTGAACTCTCAAGATCCTAAACTAGGGAACTCATCAGAAAAGAAGAGGAGGAAGAAAGGAACGCATAGGTCAGGAGGAAGAAGAGGGGGGGGGGCGTCTGAAGTTATTAAAATTAAGGTATAGGTTAAATAATTTTAAAAATATAGACATAGGTTAAATGGCGACCAAATAGGGCACCCGTGCAATTTATACCTTATGGAGTGCATTATTCTGTAATTTTGTCTTTTATTATACCTTTAGATCATGAGACATAATTACCAAAGAGTTGGGAAAAGCACATGCTAGGCTTAAAGTACGTATCAGTACCATATATACACAAGAAGAGAAAGCAAAAAGATAGTCAGATTTTAGAAGTTGCAAGGATCTAGCAAATGCCATGTGACCAGGAGATTATGGGTTCGAGCCGTGGAAACAGCCTCTAGCAGAAATATCGGGTAAGACTGCGTACAATAGACCCTTGTGGTCCGATCCTTCCCAGGACCTCGCACATAACGGAAGCTTAGTGCACTAGGCCGCCTTTTTTTAAAATGGATCTAGCAAATATTCTAGTTTGAGTTTCACAAAAAGAATTAGAGAAAAAGAAAGAAATTTTCGGATAAGAATTTCTCCCGTAGGGATTTTGTATAAGGTGGGAGGAAAGGATAGAGTATCTATTCTTTACCAAGTTGAACAGCATTAAAAAAGTAGTGATGCACCTCCACCTTACTCCTCTCTCTCATTCAAAAAGTCTCACTAACTGCTTTACGTTTGATTCTTTATTCTTCGTTTTTTTTTTCCTTTTTCTCGTTTCCTCTATTTATAGCAATGCTTGAACTGGTTTCAAACAGAATTGTAACCAATGATAACATGACGCGATTTTCATGTATGCTTCATCACGTCATCATGGTTAATTATTTTTAGTACATATTGTATCATTCGCTTCCGTTACTCTGTTATCTTGTTATTGTAATTGTTTGTTGCTTTAATTTCACTGTTCATTGAGTCGAAAATCTACCGAAAACAACTTCTCTATCTTCATAAGGTAAGGGTAAAGTCTGCGTATATATTTGCTCCACTTGTGAATTTACACTGAGCTTCTTGTTGTCGTTGCATGGTTAATTATTGTGTGTTTTTACTTCAGTTTATACTAAACCATGATAAAATGATGTGATTAATTTGATGTAAATATCGGATGTGGAATATTAGTTTCTATTGAAAGACCAACTATATGTTTGGTGCAAGGAGATAAATCTATGATAGTACGTAGCTGGTCCAATATTATCAGGTTCAAAAATGGAAAGCAAAAATCATGTGATAAAAGTGGTGATTGAGGTGGGTTTATCACTATTGGATCCCCATATGTTGTAGAAAATACAGACAGGAATCATGTGATGCAACCTCAGAAGCATCTATCATCAAAGTACAAGGTTAGCATTTCATAGAGAGAAAGAAACAAGCAAAAAAATGGAAAGATTAGAGCTTAACGTAGCCAGGTATTAAGTGCGCCAAAGAATCTAATTTCAGCATTTTCTTAAAACTTTTATAAAAAATTTTACATACTTAAAAGCAACGTAATGAGTGTAATGTATCATATTTTCTATAGTTAAAAACGTCAGAAAATATTTTTATAAAATCACAATCAAAGTAAGAATATTGCAAATTGTTACTATGAACGATTTCTCCAAGTGTTATATAGTTTATCAACGGTTGAAATATCATACCATTGCGGCATCAACCCGATCCCAACATAATACCATCAATAGTCAATATCCATTCATAATGTCTACGATGCCAAAATTCTCATCTTTTCGCAATATTCAACTCCTCAGCTCGTGAATAGATGTATGAAGTAATATAATTAAGAGGCACCCGATCATATCAATATGTGACTTTACTTCCTTTTTTCTTATAACAGTAATGTTCGAACCAATTTGCAACCATAAGTATATCCACTTTTGTCCTTGTAGCTCAGCAGAAGTGCGAAGAATCAAGTTAATGATCGGCCAAAGTGAGTACTTGATGAATCGCAGCACTTTTTAAGTTGAGGTAGTAAAACAAAACTTATCAAATAAACCCGACCTAATTAATCTCTTTTCTAAGTTTTAATTATGAACATTTTAAAACACATACATTGATATCAGGATACCGTCATTTAGCCATCAAGGTTTTATATCTGCCTTGAGAATGATACTGAGAAAATTAAGAATGAGAGGTCGAGGCAAAAAAATCAACTCTCTAGACTTTGATATCATATATTGGTCAAAAATGAAGCAACCCGCAATCAACTGTCAGTGAATAGAAGTTAAACTCTTACCATATACTATATGTTTTCTTGGTGTGCAAATTTAGAAATGGTACTCTCTTGTTAAACCTCTTTCACTGATCCTAAATTTCCTGCTACTCAAAAGAAGCTGCAACATTCCTTTTAACATGCTCCTGGGTAACTCATCCGAAGAGACATAAAGCACGTCGGATCTCTAAAGAACAAAACTGAAACACCACAAATACCAAAGTATGCCATACGAAATGCAATCTGCCAAGTGGGGTGAAAGAAAAAACTATCAATTCCACCGACCTAAGAATACAGCGTAAAGGTGAAAGAAAGGACATGCCTATAAATTCGACGACTATAACAACAGCAGCTGAGACTTGTGATCAATGCCATTAAAGATGAATGTCCCAGACATGGGAATGAATTGTCTAGTGATGAGCTGCAGTAGTCACAACATAATAGACCTCAGTCCAATGGAAAACAGCCATATATATATATATATATATATCCAGTAAAGTAGAAGTTTTGATGAAAAACAAGATTCAAGATCAAAACTGAAGGAGACACAAACCTTGATCACTTCTTGTGATGCAACTCCTCCAACAAAGGCAGCCACAGCATGAAGCTCCGAAGCACCATACCGGCACATCTCATTAATAAGATCCTCTGATAAGGCGGAGCCATTGCAACCGAGATCATTGAGTAGGCCAACAGCTGTAGTTTTCAACCGAGATATATCCTCATCCATCTCACTACCAAGAAATTCTTAAGGTCAGACAACCATATATTAACTTTTCCTCAGAAAATGAGTGTGTTTGGATGAGAAAGCATTGGCCTTTACCCGTCAAATTGGCCAGGAAACTTGTTATAGTTTGCAGCAAACCGGTCAGCTGCTCGAAGAAGAATATAAAGACCCACAGCAGTACTGCCATATAAAGGGAGTATAAAAAGCACCTAATGAAAGACGATTATGCAAAATACCTAATGTTTGAAAGATCAACAACCAACGTATGAATTCAAATGCAAAAATATAAACAGCTCAGCAAAAAGGAAACTTTTTGAGCACCCACTCAGAGTAACATCTGCTCTCTATAAGAATCTAAAACTAAATGAACAAATAAATATACTGCACGATGAATGCACTAGGAAAGTTTTTCTGGACAACTAGCTGCAGACCGAGTAAAAGCAGAAGATTAAGAGTTTCTTCATTACTGGGTTTAAATTAATAGGAGAAAGTAAATGAGGAAATGTTCCCTTTTGGCCCACATGTATTTCATTCAATACGAGACATAAATTAAGAAAAAGGAGGTGGATGGGAAGAGAGATTTAAATTCTAAGTCTCCCTTATACCTAAACAATTGTAAAATCTTTTGTCAAACTCTCCTTGAGATTCATTTTTATCTTTGCATTTCTTTTGTTTTCCTCTAACGTTTATGGAAAGAAAACTGAGAGATAACAGACAGCAACTGTTAACACAACAAACCAGCTTCAAGCATCCCAACTGATACATTGCTCCAAAGGGTGAGTGTCTATCATCATTTCCACTCAGCATAAAATACAATAATTCTAGCCAGCGTTTCTCTGCTTCAACATCCTATTTCACCTTCATCGTGAAAAGCAATTCAAACAAGCTTGGACAATATTACATCCCTAATTTTTCGAACATCTGATACCCAAAAACCAGCAAAAGATTGACTGTCAAATATCTGTTGGCTAAATGGCTTTTTTTCCAGGTCTATCGATAAATATTTGAGAACTCTCTTCCCCCCCCCCCCCCCCCCCCC
>NC_031994.1:11302829-11306781 GCF_001879085.1 Nicotiana attenuata
AACTATTTACCTTCAATTTAGTACAAGATACCATTGCAAATATTAAGAAGTGGAAAGCAGGTGCACTATCAGCATGATTACTGAAAGAACCAAAAATACACAATCTCCAAGAAACATTTAAGACAAACTGAAAGGGAACCAACAAAAGATAAAACTAAATCTTGAACCATCCTAATGCTTGCTCAACAAAATATAGCTATATATCTAATCCAAAATACTTATGCAGTACGAATCAGCAACCTTATTTTATTCCTCCCGAGCTGCCAGTAACGCTTGGATTAGCATCACTAGAAATTTAGTCCTATAACTGCTTATTTACATTTTTGCTCAATTTGTTTTGTTTAATAAAAGGTGAACATAACTTGCAAAGTAAGTAGTTTTCAATCAAACCCTAGTTAGCTGAAAACATTGAGGCATCTAGACTAGATAGTGCACTCCATCAATCCAAGTAA
This sequence comes from Nicotiana attenuata, assembly GCF_001879085.1. NCBI lineage: Eukaryota > Viridiplantae > Streptophyta > Magnoliopsida > Solanales > Solanaceae > Nicotiana > Nicotiana attenuata. The sequence continues at coordinate 11,303,282 of NC_031994.1, forward strand.
GCGGACACCTTAAGAAAAGAGATCCCTCATTAAAAAACTTGAAATACTCCTAGTTCAGCAGAAAAGGTCCAAATAACCTAAATTATGTCTTTGAAAAAATTATATTCTTCAACATTTGAAAGTTCATATGCGACTTCACTAGAAGCCTTGGAAAATGGATTTAGAAAAAGAATATCCACCATGAAATGGCAGGGGGCTTTAGCTTGGATAAACTTACTTTTCAGGAAGTACTTTAAGAGAGTTGGCTTCTTGCAAGGTCCTGTTATTTGGTATCACAAAACAATCAAAGAATCATGAAAGGATCATGTTGGTTCGAACAGCTTAAATGACCCCAAGAAGCCCTCTCTACTTCAACTTATATCACAGATGACTATTCCAACTTGAGGTCATTTGACAATGTCAATCCATATTCCTACAGTAAGAAATTACATACCCATAATCCTCATCTATCAGATACTTCTGTAACTCAGGTTGGACAGGAGAGTTGAACTCATCCTCAATGAGGCGATATCTGCAAACCTAACATAATGGAAAGAGAAAATTTCAATGACAAGAAACTAAAACATCCATCCAATAATGATTTCAAATGTTAAACAGAGTTTGCTGACAATTAGCAGTGAGAATTGTTGACATCCTAATCAATGCACCATCATGTTAGCGCAGTCTCTTGAAAATTCAGTTGCAACAGTCATTATCTTGATACTAACAACAAATCGTCCACTAAAATCATGCATGTAGAAGGAGATTTTAAGATCCCACCCCCCACCCCACCCCCACCCACACACACACACAGAGCATAGCTGAACACACTTTTTGAAGCATATAGTTTCTAAGGCAATTGAGCACTTCTAGACAACTGCCCAAATCAAAATAAGGGAGCAAAACCAAGAAATGTGTGTTCCTAAGCTAGCATCCCTCTGCCTAACAGGATCCACCCCCTTTGCAACTGTAGTGAAGAACTTACAAGGCATGTGCTAAGCAAGGTAGCACATTTAATAGTTAGCGCCTTTGCTGGATGGCTCCTTAGAATGAAACCAAATTTGACCATATGGACAGAGGGGGATGGAGCCGGGTCACAGGAATAGCTTTAAAAAAGAAACAGACAGTCAGGATCACATACTCATACCACAAAACATCAAGCTTAAAACCAGAGGAGTCCCTCTTAATCAGGGTCAAACATATTGATAAATTATGGTTTCTATAGCAAGAAATACAATGTTTTCCAAATTGTCAAACTGAAATGAGATTCACGTAGCACAGAGAAGTAATTCTAGATGAATGAACTTTCAGACTAACGAAACAGAAAAGAAGAAACGCCCTTACAGCAAGCTTCCTTGCATTTTTACAGAAGCTCTTTATATTTGCCTTGGAGATGCTGGCTGGATCTCTACCGATTTTCTTGAGTAAATTCCTGACCTTCTGCTCCATAACAAGAAAATCAGCCTCGGCCTTGGCTTGGTAAGTTTTTTGCAGGTTTATGTACAATCTGCAATAGAGCCAACAGTCCAAGCATCAATAAATAAACTCCTGTAAATCTTACTAAAACTTAATGTGTCGAGAAGAAACTTAAACCACTAACTCAGTTGATGATGTCATATCTGGTATTGACCCCTCAAGAGGTGTCTCCCCACCACCTTCATTAGCTATGAATTCCTAAAGTGCAAAAAAATAAACCATATCGATCACCAACTTCAACCAATGCAAAGAAATATCAGTCAAGGGAACTTGAGTAGGTTGCTTGATAAAGACTAGTACTAACAATTATGTATTTGCTGAAAAAGGAAAAAGTGCAAACAGATGAAGAGAGACAAGGTGCTACTTTCCTGTGGATTCTAAAAGAATAATGCATATACAAAATAGCATATGAAACATTAAAAGAATGACATGGACTATTTATTTTTTTTCTTTTTCATAGCCGTGGTATCCAGGCCAGCTTGTGCGCATCTCGACTAATTCCATGGGGTACCTGCTATCTCCCACCAACACAGGTACCGGGTAAGAATGCCATGGACTATTGGGAAGATTATTTTTCAAAGAATCTCAAATTAGTTCCCAAATTAAACTACACTTGTTTTAGTCCACCCAGTAAATCAAATTTTCTGGTGCAAATGCAGACTAGCAACGAAGACACAGAAGTCAGAAGTCAGAAGACCAAAGGCCCACAGAAGACAAAGTCAAAGCCTTAGGCCTACACATTGTTGCCACATTAACTCAGGTGAAGAACTTCGCAAAGGATCTTCTCTCCATCTCCTCCCCCTGCCCCCTTGATCTTTTGAAGGGAAAAGGCAAACAAGGAAAATTTTGAAGGAAGAATTAAAACATGCTTCTTTTTTATACGGAGAAACTAAAACATGTACAAGAAGCTCCGCCACAAGAACCAGTGGGACTGGTACTTGCAACCTTTACAATCAACTAAAAAGCCATCAATTCTAATTGTCAATGCTATGCTTGCTTATAACAAAAAGAAAAAAGCCATCGATTGCACGGACTAATTTTGTAAGATGAATAATTCAATTGTATGGACTAGTTAAGATGTCAATTCGCTATTTAGAGCTAATGAAATGGACAAGAATTACAAAACATCAGCAACCAAAATCATGTTTTAAGTAGAGCTGTCAACTCGTCAATAGTTCTTTTAATCAGGTTAAATCAACCAAAGCTGCAATAATTCCAGAAATTGTTTTCCAACTTCCTTCTTGTTTATGTTTTTTCCCAAGAAAATGCACGTTACCTTCAGGGCTGCTACCATCACCCAAAAATCAGATGAACTGGAATCAACTTCTGTACAGCTGTCATCAATAATCTTCTGTAGGTTTGGACCTAGTAGACAAACGAGAAAAATCAATTATATATTTGTGATCTCATCATCCAGTTCCAAATTAAGATTCCACCTAACTAAATTCAAACCGATATAATATCAAGTTTCCAGAATGAATCCTTTTACTCCATGAGGTTTTTTTTTTTTTTTTGAAATGGTACTCCATTACTATTCTTTTTGTTTGATGAACTAAGATCTACAGTCACTATGATACTCTTACAAATTTAGAAAAGAAAGTGTTTATCTTGATTTTTCTTTATTCTCCTTATTCTATAGGATTTTATCAATTCAAAAACTTTTACCACACAGCTATCCTCTAGCATTATAGCAATTTAACCAGTCAATTAATTAAAACCGAAATGTCTGTATAGAACTTAAAATGGCAACTGCATGTTACTCTAGTTAGTCCTCTAATTAGCAATAAAGAGAAACAAGATGATGAATACATAAAAACCATTATACATTCATAAACTATCTTCATGCAGCCAAATCTTAGCATATGTAGTATATTGGGTTTAGCAAAGCCTCCTGAAGCTCTTTTTTGTGAGCTGTAGCAAAGCTTCCTGAAGCAGTAAGACAGAAGGTTTATTTCCAAATTTAGTAACATAGTTAACTGATTATGTAAACAGGTCACATTGACAAGCACTGAAAGCATCTTCCCACTAAATTTAAAATCCCCCCC
>NC_031994.1:11306801-11322729 GCF_001879085.1 Nicotiana attenuata
AAAAAAAAAAAACCTGACAATCTTGGGAACTAATTGGCAATCATACTGATCACTTAAACAAAGAGACAACCAGAAAAAAACTATGAGTTTCTGATACATCAAAGAATTCACATAAATGCTTACCAGTCCCTTGTGGAGAAAAGAGCTTGTATGAAGCTTCCACGGCTTCTTTGTAGTTTTCTTCATCCGCTGTGATCATCTTGGACTTAATTAAATCCTAAGACATTAAAGAAATTGACCAAATCACCTTAGATGGACCAAAGTGGAAAAATTAAGGATGAAACTTAAGAAGTATATAAATATATATTTTTGAACCTTGAATTGTCTTTTCTCTTCTCTGGTAGAAGGAAGATTTCCACCATGAGTATTTGCCCATTCCTCCGCCAGTTTAACAAGGATAATAATATATGGTGTGTGTTTATGAACCACAGCATCAGTTGTGTTTAAATCAATTGTCTCTGCAAACCTGTGGTGATAAATATGAAATCAGCCATTTTCTTAATCCTTTTCCACCTTTGATGGGGAAAAATGTATTTGTTAACAAGGAGAAAGAGTAAAATCTCTAAGGACAGGATGCATCCCAGTAGAAAGACGCTTACATCAGTGAAATTCCAATCCCATTAGAGATATATCAACAATGATGTATGACCGGTATGGCTTTACACCAAGAGATGCTTAATTACCCAAACCCATAAATAATCTAATAGATACCAAGCTTGCAAATTTTTGTGTTACTGTTATTTATTAGCACCATAAGGAAGCTGATATGGTTCTTTTGTCTATAAATAAGAGATATTATTCAGTGAACAGATTAATCTCCATTATAGAACTATAACATATCAAGCACAGAGAAAAGCACAAAGAAACAGCCGACCTCCGAAGTTCTGGCCATGGGTTATTAAGCCGTAGATCATCTAGAAAATGATCAGGCTTCGATTCAATTACTGTATGCTCCTGCAGATAGATGAGAAAATTTTAATTAAAACACATATCATATCCCGTTTGGTAAGAGCTTTATTAACAAAATCATTGTTACTTCTTTGCTCATTCATTGATTCACTCTGTTCCTATCGCTTGACAGTTCTTTTGCTATAAGAATAGTTCCTCATATAGATAATCCTCACAGGAAATCCATGACAATGGTAGTCACCGGTCTGGACCCACAGTTCTCTATCGATACTGGATTTCACACTTATATCATCCTAAAATAGTACAAAGCAGCATTAAGATTACCTTCACACTAATCCTGACAAGACCCATGAGGCCATATGATCGTGCAAATAATAAAATAATATTTCCCTCCCGACAGATTCTATCCAATTTCACCATGGAATCTTCAACCAGCTGAAATAGAAAAGACAAAGCATAAGAAGAAACTGTCAGAAGTTCCATTGTGCTGGTATCTGCTGATAGACAATTAGCCATGTTATGCATTTAAATACGACCTAAATGGCAAAGGAAACAGATCTTTCTTTTGTTTGAACCTTTGATATTTTTCTCTTCTTCTTTTTTTCGGGGGGGGGGGGGGGGGGGGGGTAGGGGAGGGAGGGGGGGGGGTGTTCTTGCTTCCACAATTATAGGTTGGATAACCCATAATTATGCAGATACCAAAACTAGTTGTTCGCTCTTACAAATCAACACGCCCTTACCCTTTTTGAAAGGGAGATGAAAGACAAATGTCATGCTATTCAACATAATTCAGAGTACTGGAAATTTGGAATGATTGTAACTCGTAATATACTAGTCCAGAAGTACAGAAATTCTTAAGAATCAACACAGAACACAGTAGATAAAAATTGTGTTGAAATGATTGTAACTCGTAAAGTGCTAGTTAAGAGGCATAGAGACTCTTCAAATTTGACATGCTACACAGTAGATAAAAGTCTCAGAATTCCTCCAGTCATAAGAAAAAAATCAGAATCTTTGACATATCAGACACGGATTCTACTAAATAGTCAAGCATGAAACTATAACTAAAGTTCTCACAGAATAATTGAATAAACACGAAAAAAATGTTAAATTTGGGTGGGATACTATTTAGACTTTATGAGAAAATGCATATATCTGGGACAATGTAAAATCGGAGACAAATTTCTGTCTGAAATTCTTTTATATGCATGAAAAATAAGTAATGGGGATACTACTACATTATTATGGAATAGAAGACAGACCTTAAAGAGCACTACAAATGATATTTGCTTGATGGGGGACAATATCTAATTTGAACAATTCAATATTGTAGTGTTACCAAGAAATGTAGTGTAACATAACGCCAACTTTCTCAAGTACTTCCTTTTACCATATGCAGGGAAAAAGGCTTTTTTATAATAACCAAAATTATGTTAAGAAAAGTGGGAACACGGGATCCTGCCAAGATCAAATGCTTTTACGAGTACAAGATAATTCGCAGCTCCAGACCTGTGTAGCTATGACTAATGTAAACTGAGAAAAGAAGGATGGATTTGTCTCAATTAGTTCCTCCGGATGTTCTTCTATGAACTTGGCTTTAACAGCATCATTTAACTCTTGAAGAAATGCACACACACACTTTGCCTTCGATTGTCCAACACTTGCTTCATCAACTACCAGAAATACAAGAGAAAAATAAGACTATGGAGAAGCCAAGACTTGCTAAAATTGTAGATGCATACGGACAACCGCGTAACATACCCATAAAATTATTTCCAAGATCACCCACTTCAACCTTAGAACCATCAACAACAGTGATGCTTCCAACTCCACCAAGAACAAGATTTTTCAAAGTTTCAGAACCAGTTGGACCACAGTTAAGTAAGCAGATACTGGCTTTCTCCAGTGCGGCTTGTCCTTGCTCACCCCATATCCTGTAAAACAGCTTCATTATTTTATTTTATTTTTGTAAGGTGCAAATCAGCTTCATTATTATCTGTTCTCCAACCTAAACGTTTAATTGTCAAACATGTTAATGCAGGGGAATGGTGTATTTCAGGTTGGAATCTGCGAACACCCATGAATACCCATAATAGCCATATGATATATAACGTTTCGTTGTCTCTGCCTGTTTTAATAACTATTATCTGAAAGTTGTGTAAATTTAAAGTCACATATGTGTTTGAAATTCATAGTTTGATCAATTTAACTTCGGTCAATAAGTAGAATCTGTGACAAAATTATCAATCTTGCATGATACATCTTATCAGGCATTCCATGGAAAAACATTCCAAGAAATTTTACACTGGTCGTCCTGAAACAAGAATCAACAATTTTTTCTAATTCTAGACTAACTCGGAGCTGTAAATTGGAATGAACATCTCTGATTCATTCCTGTTTGGACTTTTTCAATACAAAAAGAGGCACGCATAAAAGCACACACGCACATATCTGGATACACAAAAGAAAGATCTATTTGATGGATACACACAACTGAAATTGCAAATGGAAGTAAGTAATCTTTTCCAGAAATTACAGGTCATTCAACTTTGGCCAAGTAAGGTGCAAAGAGAACCAAATATCAGATCATTACAAGTCAGCAGTACCTCTTCATAGTCATCTATGAGACAAAAAAATTCCAAAATGAAATTTCCATCAAAGCTTACTGCTTCAAAAGCCAGCAAAACCACTCTCAAATGCAGCATTTGTTCTCTTTCAGCCCCACACATTAACAATGTATCTTGTATCATCAACATAAAGCTATAAGAGACTTCTATAAAGTTTCCTGAATGACCCTCCATTTTAAAGTCTTTTATCCGGTCGCTTCTCACAACAGTTTTGATCATCTGACTCAAAACCTCCATTACTATAGAAACAAATAGGGAGATAGTGGGTCCTCTTGTCTCATGCCTCTTTGGGAATTTAAATGCCCTACTGGACTACCATTGATAAGAATTGAAAACTTAGCAGTGGAAAAACAGAATTATATCCATTGAATCCATCTTCCTCCAAAATTCATCTTCTCTAACATCTTCAACATACAAGGCCAGCTGACATGATCATAAGTCTTTTCCAAGTCTAGTTTAAACACCACTCCAGACAATTTCCTTTTCCAATAGTAGTCATTGCATTCATTTGCTAAAAGTGTTGAATCTGCTATTTGCCTGTCTTTCATAAAAGCATTCTTATTTACAAATACCAATTTTTATATTACAAGCTTCATTCTCTCAGTGAGAACATTAGCTATCAACTTGTTTATGCTCCCAAGCATACTAAGAGGTCTGAATTTCTTGGTGTTGACAACCCCTTTCTTCCTTGGAATTAAAGCAATGAAGGTAGAATTCTAGCTTTTAACAAATTCTTCTTCCCTGTAAAACACCTCAAATGTCTTCAGAACATCTTCTTTCACAATATACCAATTATATCTCATGTTTAAATTTGCTATTTTGTGAAAAAATCTAGTGTTTTACCTTTGGTTGATCCATAAAAATCTGGAATTTTGTCTAACAGTGACACTTGCCAATCTATAGGAGTTCACCTCTCTAATCAAGAAGGAGAGACTTCCTCAGGACAATCTTTTGAAATCCATGACTTCCAACAAGTAAAAGCTTCTTTTTTTTTTTTGATGAAGTAATGTATTGTATTAAAAGGCATCAAGAAGATGCAAAAGGTCACATAATAAAACTTGCTTAACTCCATAGGGCAAAAAAAAAATTCTAGAACAAGTAAAAGCTTCTTTGCATCCAAATGTATAAACAAGAAGCCCCTAACGTCCTTTCCGGAGGGAAGCATTAGCCAACATTAGCCATTCTTTAGCACTAAAACACATAGCACCTTGATGGGGCAAAGTTACATCTGTTGAATTGCGTGAATCATCCAAAAGTTTAAACAATTAGAAAAGGTACACTTACATTTATTTATTTTAGAGTGCAACACTCATGATTGGATCCAAATTTTTTTCTTTCCCAAGCACGTAAAGTACTGGTTGAGGTTGGCGGTGAAACTTGAATCCAGTACCTTTCTATGCTCTAATATCATGCAAAATCATGTAGCGGGTTAAACTTAGGGGCGGAGGATTCATAGTGTAGACTATAGGTTCGGTCAAACCCAATAGCTTTGTCCAAAACTCTACTTATGTGTTAAGAAATCCACTAAATATGCACATATATTAAATTTCGAACCTATTTATCAGCACTTGAGATCGATGTCCTAGAATCTCGAACCCATAAAGTTCAAATCCTAAATCTGCCTCTGATTAGTCTTGTATCCTTTTCCTTAAATTCCCATGCTAGCACATTAAGATAACGACCACGTCTTTCCATTAAAGATTCTACGTCCAAAAAAATATCCTCCTTTCTTATCTCATCCTATGCCCTTCTACACTTATATACCACAGACTTGGTTCACCATTTAACTTAGAGAAACCCAAATTGTCCTTAAAACACAAATTATACACTATTGGAAAGAAATGCGCCTAAATAGAGCGGGATAGACATAAAGGATCATATAGCCGACCTCAGCTAGCTTTGATTGAGAGGCACTTAATTGATTCTTTTTCAAAATAGTGATGGTGTCCAGTTCAACTTGCGCGCACCTCGACTACTCTACCGAGTAGCTGTTACATCCCACCATCACAAGTACCGGGTAACTCTACCTACCATGCTTAAGCAAATGAGAAGAAATCACCTAGTGTTTTGACTCTAGTGGGATATAAACCCTAGTCTCCACGGTTTGCACCCACTTCATCGACCACCGGGCCACACATCAGCCCTTAATAGATTTTTAATTTTTTACAATGGTGGTGTCTGGGCCAGCTTACACACACCTCAACTAATTTCACCGGGTACCTAATGCTTCCCACCAGCACAAGCACCAAGTAACTGCCCACCAAGGCTTAAGCAAATGGAAAGAAATTACATAGTATTTTTGTCTCTAGTGGGATTTAAACTGTAGACTCTAATGTTTGTCGCTCACTTCATAAACCACTAGGCCAACCCCGCATTTAATTGATATTTTATTACTAATTTTGCACAAACGTAGCAAACCCAGAAAAGAGAATCGTTTTCTAATTTCTGCTATGAAATTATAATTTTAGTGCAACAACTACAAGAGCTCAAGTTCCGTGGTAGGGAGTAGGGACTACTAGTAATAGGCTTCATAATACAAAGAGATCATAACAAAAAGCTGAAAGCAGAAAATTGATATATGTATGAAAAAATATACTAATAGACTAAAAGAATTATACCTGAGCTGACGATCGTATTTGACTTTAGGTTCCGCCATTGTTGTGTATGAGCAAAACTCGGCTTGTTTTTTACGCAGGAGGAGGGTGGAAGTGAAATGGAGAGTGAAGAACTGGGATTTTGCCGAAAGAGAAGAAGAAAGAGATTTAAAATGAGAAAATGGAATATAGAATTTTTTAACGATATGTTGGACAGGGTAAGTTTGGTTTGGGCCTCGTGGGCCTTAGCCAGGCCCGATGTATCATGTCATGGAACATGGTGGTCATCGCCCTCATATACGTTGCTCCTGCATTCTTCAACCCAAATGGCATGATTCTGTAACAATACGTCCCCCAAGGCGTGATGAATGCCGTCTTTTCCGCATCCTCCTCATCCATCAAAATCTGGTGATAGCCCGCATAACAATCCACGAAGGAACCAATCTCATGTTTGGCGCAATTGTCAATCAATATGTGGATGTTTGGCAGTGGGAAGTTGTCCTTTGGACTTGCCTAATTGAGGTCACGATAATCTACGCACACTCTGGTCTTTCCATCCTTCTTTGGCACTGGCACAACATTGGCTAACCAGGTGGGATACCGCGAGACTCGGATGACCTTTGCCTCAAACTGTTTGGTGACCTCTTCTTTGATTTTCACACTAATGTCTGTTTTAAATTTCCTTAGCTTCTGCTTGACAGGTGGGCATGCTGGATCAGTGGGCAATTTGTGAACCACCAAGTCAGTGCTTAAACCTGGCATGTCATCATACGACCATGCAAAAACATCCTTATACTCAAAAAGTGCTTTAATTATCTCTTCCCTGAGCTGTGGTTCCAAATGGACACTTATTTTCGTTTCCCGTACGTTCTCCTGATCCCCTAAATTGATTGTCGCTGTGTCATTCAAATTAGGTTTGGGTTTTCTTCAAAGTGGCTTAACTCTTTACTGATTTCCTCAAAAGCTTCCTTATCATCATATTCTATTTCGTCATCACACTCAACCTCTTGTATTATTATGTCTGAGTTAGATTGGCTTTTAAGACTGGGCTGAAGACTCCTCATGCATGACATATCACTGAAACCAGCATAAAGGTGACTGTACAAGAAAGAAAAGAAAGACAAAAATGAAAACTATCAGGAACGAAAAGGGGGAAATTACATTTCATTAATGTTTAAGATAACAAGGTTTAACTCATCCAAACGGACGGAACATAGCATCCGAATTACAACCTTGGAAATAATCCAGATGAAACTGAAAAGAAAATCAAAACTAACTACCAAGACTCCTTCCGGGTAGGAAGAGGAGTTGCTTCCCAATTGTTAAGCTTGGCCTGGGGCCCCACGAACTGAACATATGCCTTACTTGGACCTTCTCCGGCTTCTAACACATTCACCTCATGAAACAACTTTTCAAACTTCTCAATCAGCTCCATGTCGGGGTCAACCATACCACTGGGCATTGCCATCGCTAGGCGCTTCTTAGTACCAGGCCTGACGAAGGAACGGGAAAGGCGGGGAATAGGTTTTGGAAGGGTCCATGCTTTCTTTTTCATTTTTCTAGCTCGCCTTATATCTGCAGCAGTGGGTTTGAAGCCTAAGCCAAAAGTATCCAAGTTTGCGGGAAGGGATACTGGCTGTACGATGCCTTGTAGAGAAGCACCCAAGCCTTTTCCAGGTATAAATCCGTTCTTTAGCATTTCCGACGCAACCATGACGGATGCAGCGGCTACCTTTGGCACAGGGATACACTTCCCTTCCGGGATTTTCTCAACTGATACCGTATCGAAGACTTGATAAACCCATGGGCCTTTTTCATTCTCAGCTTCTATAAAAGGCACAATGGCGTCACCCAGAATACACGAACTATCTTCCCCATGCACCACAATCTCTTGCCTGTCCCATTCGAATTTGACCATCTGATGCAAGGTAGAGGGCACTGCCTTTGCTGCATGGATCCAGGTGCGGCCTAATAAGAGATTGTAAGACACAGCCACATCGAGCACATAGAACTCCATAGTGAATTCAACTGGGCCTATTGTCAGCTCCAGCACTATATCCCCAACTGTGTCCTTGCCTCCCCCATCAAATCCTCGCACGCAAATGCTATTCTTATTAATTCTCTCGCTGTCCACTTTTAACTTTTCCAGGGTGGAGAGAGGGCAAATGTTTGCACTGGACCCGTTATCAACAAGCACCCGGGTGACCACGGAGTCTTCACATTTTACCGTGAGGTAGAGTGCTTTGTTATGTTCAGTGCCTTCCAAAGGCAGCTCATCATCAGAAAATGTAACCCTGTGGACTTCAAAGAGCTTGTTTGCTATTTTCTCTAAATGGTTCACAGAAATCTTATCGGGAACGTGGGCTCATTCAGAATTCTCATCAATGCCTGGCGGTGCTCATCTGAGTGAATCAATAATGATAGCAAAGAGCTTTGCGCCGGGGTCTTCCTCAACTGTTCTACAATGGAATAATCCTGTGCCTTCATTTTCTTCAAAAATTCTTCTGCTTCCTCTTCAGTTACAGCTGTCTTCACCGGTGCCGGATTGTCTTTAGCTGCTTTAACCTTTCTCAATTCTTCAGGGGCAAAGCACCTCCCTGATCTAGTCAACCCATGAGTTTCGCACACTTCTTCTTTAACTTCTTTTCCTTGGTACATCACAGTCACCCTGTCATAATTCCACGGGACAACTTTTTCACTAACCACAGGCAACTGAGTTACCGGTTTAATGATAACTGGTTCTGTTCGAGCGCCTTTTACAACCAACACAGGCTCAACAACTGCTCCTGGTATTGTCACTTTAACAGGTTCTGGTTGTACTATCATCACTGGTTCACTGACTGTCCGTTCCACTGCGACCAATGCTTTCCTGCCAATCAATTTCTCATTTGCTTTATTTTCAATGGCCTTAATCATCATCACAGTTTGCGACGGCTTCTTGTATTCTCCCTTCTGCACTAACTCGATCATGTGAGCCTCATGATGAATTGGTAATGGATTATGCGTGATATTGGGAGTCTCCGAAGCCTGCACTTCAATTCTCCATGTATCAATAAGTTCCTGAATGGCAGTTTTCAGATGCCAACATTTCTCCGTGTCATGTCCTGGCGCTCCTGAGCAATACTCACAGTTTACTGAATGGTCCAGGTTCCTTGGGGGAGGGTTTGGCAATTTGGGTTCGATCGGGTTCAACATGCCCAACTGTCTTAGTCTGTGGTACAGGCTAGTGTAAGATTCACCCAAGGGAGTGAAAGTCTTCTTCTTTTGCAACCTATCATTCTTAAATGCGGAATTGGGTCGGAAACCGGTTCCAGCGGGATTTCTGTTGGTTCTTGGGGGTGGGTAGGTGTTTTGAGATGCGTAAGTATTTTGTGGAGTGGGTGCGCGCCATTGTGCATGGGTAGGAGGTTGGGGGTATGTCTGGGCATGGTGGACAGAGAAATGGGGAGTGGGGGGTGGGTAGTAATGCTGCGGTGGGCCATATGGGGTATGTGGGTAAGTTTGGGGGTGAGGGCGAGGTTGGTGATAATATGGTGACGGACCCCTGGACCAAGCTCTTGATTCCACTACTGCCACCTCTTCTTTCTTCTTCTTTCCCAATACACCTCCGGTGCCGCTTTGAATAGCCTGAGTAGTTGCTTTGAGTGCTGAATAGCTCATAATCTTATTAGACTTGAGACCCTCTTCCACCATACTTCCCATTTTCACGACCTCATTAAAAGTTTTCCACACTGCGGACACCAGATGACCATAATAGGTTGGCTCCAAAGCCTGAAGGAAATAATCAACCATCTCATTCTCTTTCATTGGAGGATCGACTCTTGCTGCCTGCTCTCTCCACCGAAAACCATACTCTCTAAAGCTTTCTCCGGGCTTCTTCTCAATTTTAGTCAGTGATAGACGGTACGGGACAATTTCGAGATTGTACTGAAAATGACATGCAAATGCTTAAGCTAGGTCGTCCCAGGTGTACCATCGGGCATGGTCCTGTACCACTCCAACGCTGCTCCACTTAGACGTTGACTAAAGTAAGCCATTAATAGCTCATCTTTTCCCCCAGCTCCTCTCATCTTGCTGCAGAATCCCCTTAAATGGCCACCGGATCACCATGGCCATCATATAAGTCAAACTTGGGTAACTTGAATCCTGCTGGCAACTGGACGTCAGGAAACAGGCACAGGTCCTTGTAGGCTACACTCACTTGTCCTCCGAATCCCTGCATATTTCGGAATGACTGTTCTAGGCTCCTGACCTTCCGGATCATTTCATCTTGCTCCGGGTTTTTGGGAGGCTTTTCTTCTTCAGCTGAGAGATCAAGGCGGGGAGTGTAAGGGTATGGTTCTAGGGGTTTGAAAGTGGCTTCGGGTGGGTAGTACTGGTTATCATGAGTTTGGAACACGGGTTCGCTAGATGACCTGTGTAGCGTGGCAGGTGGGGGAGCCACGAACACTGGAGCGATTGGTGGTGGAGGACATGGAATTTGTTTGGGTGGTGGGGGTGGTGGTGTTTGAGTGGTGGTTCCGTAGTACTGCTGCTAAGTAGGGAAGGTAGGAGATGAGTTCACTGTGGGAGGATCTTGAGGCTGAGCTGGTGGTGGGAGGTAAGTGGGGTTAGCAGGATAGGCTGGTAGTGGATGTCCCTTCGACCAGGCCTGGTACATGTCCGCCATTTCTTGCTTCAGTTTATACATCTCCTCCCTCATTGCATTAACGTCCACTACTTCCTCCTCCCTGGATGGGCCGACAATGCTTGCTTCTAAATCCTGATTGACCATGTTTGACTTGTCCTTAGAGCGGGTGTTGTAAGGATGGGTTGCCAGAATACCAGTCAACTTAACCACTTGCCTGGACTCATCAACAACAACTTTGTTAGCGGTTAGGGCATTAACAGATAGATAACCGCACATTGATGGGTGAATGCACCTAAGCAGTCCGCGAATCAGAAATTTCGAATCGAGGAAATTACAGGTTGAATCCCAAACCGAGGAAATTATGACTCTGTTAACAGTCCGCGAATCAGAAATCCGAGTAAGGAATTCTGTTAACTCGGGAGAAGGTGTTAGGCATCCCCGGATTCCGTGGTTCTAGCACGGTCGCTCAACTGTTGTATTTGATTTTATCTGATTTCAAAACATATTCTAACCTATGTGCCTTTTATTAATAACCCGCTTTTATTATATATTTAATTTTTTTTAACAAGAACTGCAACGTCGTGAAAATGTATCTCGAACCACGTCGCACCAGTGCACCCATGGTTGTCAACACATTTCGACTCCGTTGAGATTTGGATTTGGGTCACATCAATGTGCACCCGTATTTAAGAAGGTAATTTTATTAAAATACGCGCCTAGGGCAACTACGCGTTTATTATCTTTGGGAAAGATCGTGAAATTCGCTAAACGGTCCGCCCGAATTCTAAGTATTTTTATATAGCATTTATTAAGGGCCCCGCAATTTATATTTTTATTTGGCGAGGCTCGTCTCATCATTTATTTAAAGGTCAATCCTAAAACGACTATGATTTTCTATTGGGCTTCGTCTCTATCAATAAAAGAAAAGTCCTAATTTAACATTGTTTAAGAATTATTGTACTTGGGTCCATGTGCCCTCATGAAAACAGATCCTTATCATGTTGGGCCTTGCAAGCAACCCTCATAAAAAACTATTAATCAGATACGCCCAAAGGGCAGGCCAATTGTGGGCCTGGACTGAAAGGTGTAATTGCAGACAGCCGTTTGGGCCTGGCAGTCGAGCCCAGTAAGGCACATTACCTTGACAACTTATAGTTTAACTTAGTCAATAGACGTTCTGAAATTCAAGCCCATTCAGTTATGAGAATTCAACCTAAACAATCACTAATGACAATTCAATTTAACAAGGCAATTTGTTAATTCAGCTATTTGCATGTGTCCTGATTTTATATGGAAGCTATAGGTGATTACTAACAAAATTTGAAGCCTGAATCATAGAATCAAATACATTTACAATACACATACTGACTAATAATCTGATTGTATCATTTTTTGCATCAACATGCTGAAACTTAGAAACTACTTGACTACAATGAGATTTAAACAATCAACTCCAACTTCGTTAAATCTATTTGTACTACATTTGTTATACTAAAGTGTGAAATAGTCCAAACCATCCGAAATAGTCCAAAATAACAGTTCAGTCTTAATTACAAACCATGATCTACTGAAATTCATGAGATTACATGAGATATAACACAAAATTATCAGGAACTATGCTGCATTTCACTCATCTCCACAAACTCGTAAGTTACATTGAGGCAGTTTCAAAATGTGTACCTGAGAATTGAATCACAACAGAAGAATAGGAGATCAGCAACAGAATAATAGGCAGCAGCACACTGATGCTTAGCACAGCTCAGAAAATACACCAGCAGTCCAGAAATGATTTCAAAAACCAGCAGATTCAAGAACAATTTCGAAAACCAGCTTGAACACACCCACAGAAACTCAAAATCAATTTGAATAAACCCAAAACCACTCGAAAAACCAATCAGTAAACCTCAGAGGAACCTCAGCAATCAGTAGAGCAGAGAATTGATCAAAATTAACCAAAAATCAATGTAACAGTGCTTATATTTTGTTTATTTTTTGTTGCATTTTTATTTTGTTTTAACTAAGAACTGAAAGAAGATTTTGATCTCAGATTTGAATTCTCAGATCTGAAACATTAAGAGGGATTTTTTGGGGGGAATTTTTGGGGTTCCAAAGGGGGGGGGGATTTTGGGCTCCCAAACTGTTCCTATTTGTAGGCAAACTTAGGGTATAATTTCAGATTTTCATTTTACTCTTTAGTCCCTATTTTATTTCTATTTTTACCCCTTATTTTCTGACTTGTACTACAAGTAAGTAACTCTTATTTACTGAAATCTATACTAAAGCCCATTCTAGAAGTTCCTATACCCATTACAATTCCTATACTACCCTTACTTCATTTTAAAATTTACCAAATCTGATTAAACTACCCTTTTTCCCTTCCCAAAATACCCTTAAAACATCCAGGAATTACTAACCAAACCCCTTACCCTTAGCTAAAATCTAACTAAAGTTAACTAACAGGTGATTTATTCAGCTATATCCAAACAACCTATCTTAAACACTACACCAATTAACACTAATATCGAATGAACAATTAACAAACTAATAAACTGAAATTAGTCCAAATCAAATTCCAAATCCAACTTCACATGAACAGAACAAAGAAAAACCTAATTATACTAACGACCAATTATCATCGAAACACATCAAAACTGAATTATGATTAGCAAACTAAAAGTAAAGAACAATTATATCACAATTAAACTAAACACATAACACAAAAGAAAAGGGGCTACAGCGGGATTAACAAGAATACAATTGAGTCAAGCATTCATAAAAACGAAAGAAACAAAATATAACAAAAATGATCGTATGCATTTAACTGATTGAAACAAATGGAACGAAAAAGAAGAAAAAGAGAAATTAAAATATACTAATAAAAATAAAATCATAAAACTAAAGGACACTTACTATGGAAATCACTCGAACCTGAAAAATTCCCAAAAGGCTGGTCCGAACGAACCCTAAATCCAAAGGGTCCCTATGCTGTATTAAAATTCATGAGGCTCTGGCATGGAATCTATCACGAAGGAGGTAAGACGGTCCTCTGGTGGCCATTTGGGTGGGGAAAAAGAGGCGGCGGCGCTACTGGGATTCAAAGGCGCGGCTAGGGTTCTTCGACTTCGAATCAAGATTCGAAGCCTTTGAGGTTGATTCAGAGGAAAAGAGATGGGGATTTGGCATGAGAAGGCTGAGACGATGCCAGGGTGTGATTTTGACGGCCATTGGGGTAACTCACGTCTTGGCCGGAATCTTCAAAATGAAGATTCGAGCCGGTGGGGGCTGATTCGAGGGAAAACGGGTGCATGGTTAAAAAGAGGAGATCGAGGAGGGTCACTGGTGTATTTTTGGTGGTCATCGGGGTAGTTGTCGTCTTCGCCGCCGGCGAGTTTTATCGGAGAAAAATAGGGCGGCGGCTGATGAATTAGGGTTTAGGGTTTGAGGCGATGGGGAAGGGTTGGGGGGGGGGGGGGGAATTTTTCGGACATATGTATATAGAATAACCTAGGATGATCTCGTCCGTTGGATCAACAATCAAATGCTCTGATTAGCTATAAGAAACGACGTCATTTTGGACTTCAACGAATTGGACCGGGTGGGGACGTTTGTTTGGGCTTGGACGGGTGGGTAATTTGAACTTGGGCTAGGGAGAACGTTTGGGCTAGCCTCAAATTTGGCCCAAATTACATTAGCCTATGGTTTTCTTCATTTTCTTTATTAATTCCTTTTCTTTGTTTTCTCCTTTGTATTTTTTTATTTATTGCTTTCATTTTGTATTTATTTTTTTTTTGTATTTTTTCTGATTTTATTAAAAATGCTGAAATAAAACTCACAATCAAATTAACACTAAAAATTAGATTTTCTAATTAATTCCTTAATAAAAATGCAAACTAATACAAATTTAAACTAAAAATGCAAGACGGTCCATTTTTGTTATTTTCTTTATATTTTATTCTAAAATAAATTAACCCCTAATTAATACTAAAATGGGAAATTAAATGCAAATGCAAAATGTATTTTATTATTATTTTTTATTTTTCATTAAAATGCACAAATAAAATGCAAACAATTAACACAAAATTCACAAAAATTGTAAAAATAAGGAAAAATCTTTTTTTGTTTGAATTTTGTGGGAATAATTCATATATAGGGCAAAAATCACGTGCTCACAGCTGCCCCTCTTTGCTCGGAAACATGAAAGGTTTTCGGGCAAAGATAAGTGAGCAAATACGTTTTGCCCGTTCAAATATTCCGTTGTGAAGCATTTTGAAAAGTTTGACCGCACCCTGCTTCAAAGGATGCCTACATATCCCGGGCTAAACAGGAATCAGGTCAGTGTAGTTCGGGAGTGTCTGGTAGCTGGGACTACCAGGGCTGTGATTTCACTGCTGTTGCTGCTGTTACTGCTTGCTGACCCCCTTATTACACCATATTAAAATAAAAAGAAGCTAGCCTAAGCTATGATCTATGAATTACAAAAAGGGTCCTATCTATGTCTTCTAACTTGCTCTTTGTGTTGCCTTGAACTTGTATTCTTCCACTGGAATTCTTTTGTTGCTACCTTGAATTGCGTTCTGCAGTGTTCTCCCTTTCCTCAAGTGATGCTTTGACCACTAAAACTTGAAATGTAGTCCTCTGTTCCCCAGGCGGGCTCCTGACTGCTGAAACTTGAAATGTATGCCTCTGTTCTCCAGGCGGGCTCCTGACTTCTAAACTTGAAATGTATGCCTCTGTTCTCCAGGTGGGCTTCTGACTGCTAAAATTTGTATGCCTCTGTTCTCCAGGCGGGCTCCTGATTGCTAAAACTTGAAACATATGCCTCTGTTCTCCAGGTAGGTTCCTGACTTCAACAAAATAAACAACAAAGAAAATTTTTTCTGCCCCAGTTTGGTAACTGGGTACAGCCTGTTATCAAATATTAAAAATTAAAAGCTAAAATTTGAATTATACTTCCCTTGTTCTTCAGGTGGGTGCCTGATTGCTGAAGCTTGGAAAATATTCCCTTGTTCTCCAGGTGGGCTCCTGATTGCTGAACTTGAAAAGTATTCCCCTGTTCTCCAGGTGGGCTCCTGACTACTGAACTTGAATGTATTCCCTTGTTCTCTAGGCGGGCTCCTGACTGCTAAACTTGAAATGTATTCCTCTGTTCTCCAGGCGGGCTCCTGACT
>NC_031994.1:11327120-11337107 GCF_001879085.1 Nicotiana attenuata
GAGGTTGTACCTGCGGAGTCTCTGGAAGAATTTCCTCAAATCCCTAACATGGTCACATCGTTTCCTTGACTTTATGATCACGTCGTCCAAAAATAGCCAGATTTACCACTGGTCGTTGAAAAATAGCCAAGTTTCAAAAGTCATCGAAATTTAGCCACTTTAAATCTGAGCGAAACACTGTTCAAAATTCGGAAAATACGCCCGTAATTTTACGGGAGTTCCAGCATAAGTATGCTTGAACTCCCGTAAATTTTACGGGAGTTCCAGGATAACTATGCTGGAACTCCCGCAAATTTTACGGGAGTTCAAGCATAATTATGCTGGAACTCCCGCAAATTTTACGGGAGTTCCAGCAAGTATAATTGTCCAGTATAATATACTGGAGTTTGGAGCACTGGTGCTCCAGTCTCCCGCAAATTTTACAGGAGTTAGCAAAGTATACCGGTCCAGCATAATATGCTGGAGTTCGTACACAAATGCACCAGAACTCCCGTATATTATACTGGACCGGTCCCTGTTGCAGCAAAATAGTGGCTATTTTTCATTGACTTGATAAACGCTGGCTATTTTTCATTGACCAGTGTGAAAACTGGCTATACCATGATATTTTAACGATATATTCTGAATAATTCTTTACCTGAATAGCCGGTAGATACACAATTATATGCATATTATACTTTGATTATATATTTGCTGGATTTTTAATTTAAGCGATTGGGTAGGCAGCTATTTCAATTAATTCTTTAAAATGAAAATAGTTTGAAATTTTTTCAAAAACTTTAAGAAAACAAAAGTTTGCAAAGAAAAGAAAGTGGTGATATAATTTTTATATTAAATTTGCGGAAACACTCTTTTTAAGAATGACTTTTAGTTCATGCAATTTTAAGTGAGGAAGAACCGAAATTGCACATTCATGCAGAAAAAATCTTTATAGGCTCTCTATTTTTAATTGACATAATAAACAATTTTGTACTGCTTCAATTAGTTATATTTGTATGATATTGCTCGTTAATCGACATTTCAAAATGTTTTGACATCATTCTATTTCTACACAACTTTCTCAAATCCAGATTAAAAAATTTCATGCACCAAAGAAAAGTAAGAAACACTTTTTTATCATGTTAGTCATTTAAATTTAATAGGTACATATTGAGTGATATTAAAATATTTAATATGTACAAGCTATAGTTAAGACAAAATACACCTGGAAATGGTATTTTTGCACAAGCTAATGGACCTGTATTCTGCTTCAGCTGATGACAAGGAAATGGTTTCCTGTTTTTTTGATTTCCAGCTGATAGGGCTATCTCCCAGTAGCACAACGTACCCTGTGACTGACTTCCTGGAGTCTGGGCATGATGCCCAATCAGAATCACAGTATGCCTTCACTGTATAATCGGCATTCTTGGAGAAGAAGACTCCTAAGCTGGGATCAGCCTTCAAGTACCTCAATAGGTGATATGCTGCTTTCAAATGTGGTTCCCTTGGATCTTGCATGAACTGGCTTAGATGTTGAACACTAAAAGCAATATACACTCTTGTGTTAGTTAGAAAATTCAATTTCCCAACTAGCTTCCTGTAGCAACTGGGATCTGACAAGGGAGCACCTTCTTTTGCCTTTAACTTCACACTTGGATCAAGGGGAGATGATAATGAACTACAACTGAGGCAGTTATACTCTTTCAGAAGATCAATGACAAATTTTCTTTGGGAGATGATGACTCCATCATCTTTATAAAGAATTTCAAGGCCAAGGAAGTACTGAAGTCTCCCTAGATCCTTGATCTTGAAGCTATCATGTAAAAACTTCTTTAAAAGCCTTATTTCTTCTAGGTCTGTTCCTGTAAGTATCACATCATCAACATACACTGCTACATATACCAAAGATGCCCCATTCTTTTTGTAGAACAATGAATAGTCATGCATGGAATGTTCATAACCTCTGGAACATAGTGCCTCTGTCAACTTTGCATACCATTGCCTGCTAGCTTGTTTCAAGCCATATAAAGATTTGTTTAGCCTACAGAATAGTCCTGGTTAGACACTACTAGTCCAGGAGGGACCTCCATAAACACTTCTTCATTCAAATCTCCATGAAGAAAGGCATTGTTAACATCTAGCTGAAATATGTTCCACCCTTTTTTGACTGCTACAGCTATGAGTCCTCTCACAGTGGTCATCTTTACCACTGGTGAAAAGGTTTCTGTGTAATCAATTCCCTCTTGTTGTGTGTATCCTTTTACTACCAACCGAGCCTTAAACCTTTCAATACTTCTATCAACTTTATGTTTTGCCTTATACACCCACCTGCAGCCTATGGCTTTCTTCCCCGCTGATAGTGGAACTAGATCCCATGTGTTATTACCATGTAATGCCTCAAACTCTTGTGTCATAGCCATATGCCAAGCAAGATTAATAGTTGCTTCTTCATATGAAGAAGGTGACAGACACTTTGCATCAAAGACTGACTACCATAGATTAAAACCTCAGGGGAGACAGAATGATGGTTTGACAAAAGTGCATTTAAAGATGGTATACAACTGTTTGAGTGCAATTTAGGTACATTATGAATATAATCATTCAAGTATGCAGGTGTTTTGATTTCTCTTTGGGTTCTCCTAAGACAGGGATTATTCTGGTTACTTGTTTGAGGAGGATAGTTGCTCAAAACTGGTACATTAAGGTTTGATGCTGGAGATGACTCTAGAAAAGGAAGACTATCAATAATGTGACTGTTAGGAGGTGATGTGGATGTGGTACTAGCAGGTGACATTTCATTGTTACCAACAGGTGACAGTTCATTGTCCATGTGACTTGAACCATCTGGATTATTTTCTATATTAGCTTGAACATTGTTATCAGTGTCATCCACAAAGTCAACAAACGGAACACATTTTAGCACAGAAGGAAAAGAAGAAACATCTGGAACAATTGCAAAGGGAAAAATATTTTCATGGAAAGATACATCTCTTGAGATTTGAATCTTCTTAGTAGCAAGACTTAGGACTTTATACCCTTTGACTCCAAAGGGATAGCCTATGAAAACATGCGGAATAGCTCTAGGTTCAAACTTGTACCTATGGACTTTAGGTATTGTTGGGTAACACAAACAGCCAAAACTTCTCATTTGAGAGTACAAAGGTTTCTTTTTGTATAGGATTTCATAGGGACATTTGTTTTTAAGGTATGTAGTGGGTAGTCTGATTATGATGTAGGTTGCTGTTAGCACACATTCTCCCCAGTATTTCAAAGGCAATTTTGACTGGAATAAGAGTGCCCTAGCTGTTTCAAGTAAATACTTATGTTTTCTCTCCACCACACTATTCTATTGTGGTGTGTATGGGCAGAATTTTTGGTGAATAATCCCTTTTGACTGAAAAAAGGTGTTACTTTCTGAATTGGTAAACTCTAAGCCATTATCTATTCTTATGGCTTTTATGGTAGTCTTGAACTGGTTTTCTATCATTGAAATGAAGGCTTTAATGACTTGGATTGCATTGCTCTTGTATGCCAAAAGGTGTGTCCATGTAGCTCTGCTCAAGTCATCAACCATAGTGATGAAATGCTTGTAGTTATCATAAGTGGTGGTGTGATAAGGTCCGCAAAAGGTCCACATGTAACAGTTCAAAAACACCACTAGAAGTACTGGTTCATTGAGTAAAGGGTTTTTGTATAATATTGGACAAAAATTATTACTCCATATATTTAATTCTTTGCCTTCCAACGCCGTTGTAGTCCTGTAGATGTTTTTGTTCACGGGAAAGCTCATCATATCTTCGTTTCTTAGGGAAGAGAGAAGATAATTGTAAATGTGTAACTCACGTGATGGGTACCTCTGTTAATTTTTCAAGAGAGCCCTAACGGAATGATGTTTCTTGTTAAGCTTTGATTACTTGGAGGATGTTCTTTGTTCAATGTAATAGTCTAAGGATGTAGTTTAAGTTTAAGGCATAGATAAGGGATGTTTTCTGCCAAAAACTCACATAACCACAATCACATTAGGATCAAGACTTTGTCAAATTCCATTTTTTACACTATAAAACAAAGAACGAAAGCCACAACTTGTCCAAACTTTCTCTCACAAATATCCTCCTCCTAAGTAAAATACGTGATTATTAACACTACTAGAAATCTGCATGAATTAGAATGAAGAACCTCGAAAAGATTGTCCTAGTGCTTTCTATCATTTCTCTCCTCCTAACATCAGCAGTTGCTCCTCCAGCCGGAGGCAGAGGAGGAGGAGGAAGAGGTGGCGGTGGCAGTGGCAGTGGAAAATCTGGTGGCGGTTCCAAAGGTGGTGGTGGCGGAAACAGTGGGGTTCGGCCGTCACCTCGCGGTTATCCGGCAACCAGTAGTTCATCTACTTCTTTAGGTTGGTCTTGTATCGCCATGTCTTTATTTGCTTACCTTTCATTTCTTAATGTTTAAAAATTCGAATCAAAAAAAAAAAAAAAAAAGTTGCGTGTAAAATGAGTATAGTGTGCAATTAAGAGTTATTCTTTTGTAACTATCAATATACTGTTGTCAAAAGTTTTGTAGTTATCAAAAATGGCTGTTGTGATAATATAGTTCTTTTTACACCTATTATTGAAGGTTATTGCTATATCTTTCAGGTTATTATATCAACTAATATTCCAAGTATTTTTCGATTTATTTATTAATATTAGATTACAAGGCTGCACGTTAGGGAAAAAATCCACTTCTTCACGATACCTGTGGAAGTAGTTGACTAGTCGTAAATAATCTTCAACATACTAATTTTGACAAATAAAATATAATACGATAGAGATAGAATGCGATAAAAATGAAAGATAATTACCTAAGGAAAAAAAAACATCTCTTTTGTTCTAACAATCACGGGCTCATTAATTTAGAGATGAATTCATCTGTCTTTTTGCAAGAGGTCAACAAAAATAATGGTAAAAACAGCACGATCTAGTCAGTTTTCGGACTGGTCATTCAAAAAAACCCAGTGCTTACCAAGTCAATGAAAAATAACCACTATTTTGTTGCAACAGAGACCGGTCCAGCATAATATACTGGAGTTCGGTGCACCTGTGTATGAACTTCCAGCATATTATGCTGGAACTCCAACACACGGAAAGTTCCAGCATAATATACTGGAGATTCGAGCACTTGTGTATGAACTTTCAACATATTATACTGGACCGGTATACTTTGCTGGAACTCCAGTATACTATGCTGGAGTTCTAGTGTATTTATGCTGGAACTCCATCATATTATGCTGGAGTTCCGGCATACTTATCTTGGAACTCCAGTATAATATGCTGGAGTTTAAGTATACTTATGCTGGAACTCCAGCATAATATAGTGGCGTATTTTTCGGGTTTTGAACAGTATTTTCGCTCAGATTTATCTTTAGATGAAAAGTGGCTAAATTTCGATTACTTTTGAAACTGGGCTATTTTTTGAACGACCACTTGTAAATCTGGCTATTTTTGAATTTCTCCCAAAATAATGCATGTATGCAAGACTAATATTGAAATGCGTAAAAGAAATTTCACTTATTTTTCAAAAAGTTTTCAACTTTTTTTGATATAAGTGTTTGGCCAGAATTTTTTTAATTTTTACTTGAAGATGCAACAACAATAACAATAACCCGGTATAATCCCACTAGTGGGGAGGGTAGAGCAAGATGAATTTTGGTATTTTTTCGAAAATTTGAAAAACTCCAAAAAGCTGCTTTTCATAATTTTCACTTACGATCACTCATGAAAATTCTAAAATAGCCCAAAATTATATTCATATCCAAACACAATTCTAATTTTCAAATACCATTTTCACTTGAATTATTTTACCATTCTTTTCTGAAATTTTACTTCTTATGTCCAAACACTCACTTAGTAACAAGAAATAAGACTCAGGTATAAATTATGTGTGAGTTGACTACTAAAGTGTCACGACCCAATTTAGGATCATGACCGGCACCTAGGAGCAAGTGCCCCCAAGTAAGCCTCGTCGGTATTTTACAAAAAATCGGACAGAGTTTTCCCTGTTTTTGGACTATCCCAAAAATTTCCTGTCTCAAATCAGCAACCAAACATCCTAATATCATACCAAATAATTGACAACTTGTCAATTAACCAATACAAGTCTCCGCTATAACTAAACCACCAAGTAACCACTAGAAATACTAATTTATCTCCACTTTGATAAATGAGAACGATACTCAATATAAGACTATAATAACAAAAGAATACTCATGGCACTAAATTAATGACTATGGAGCGACTCTAAGAGTTCAAAAAAAAGAGTATAACAATATAATAAAATCTCCGCCCACGCGAACAAGTGCGAGGCTCACCAAGAACTATCAACCTGTGCGCTCTAATTAACGAAATCCTCGCCCGCGTCAGCTGCTGTCTCTGTAAAAAAATTGGCGGGGAATGAGTCGCTAGCTCAGTGAGTAATAACACTTAACCATAACCGTTTTTATTTAGGGAGTCAGAAAATATGCTAGTATCTCAAACAGAAAATAACATAAAAATGCCCTTTCTGAAACAATAAAAAAAATTTCAGTCTCATCACGCTTTTCTTGTAGTATAACATAATTAACAATTATGTAATAAGCTTGTTAACCACTGTATAATATCAGTATTCACATTTTGGGAGATTTCAACGAACGGATCATATAATCGGTATAACTGTGGACTTCTTTGCGAGAAGTCATATATAACGGTAGTCCCTACTCGAGGGAAATCGGTAACGGTATGCTAGTTCTACCTTCCCATTCGTGAGGGCTATAACTGTACTCTGTAATCGGTAAATACAAGGCGCACCAGGTCTAACGAACCCGCCATTAGCTACGGGATCCTTCAAAGTCTCCTCACATTTATGCTCTTTCTTGTAAACAGTAAATACTCGTACAAAAGCATTTTCAAAATAATAAAAGGGAATATCATTTCTTATCAAATCTTGTAATTTTATTTCGGTAATGGAAATCATGTCTCAAGTAATAGTAAAACATGTCTAGTAACGGTGATAATAATTTAAATAACTGTAACATCTCAAGTAACGGTAAAACATATCTAGTAACGGTGAAAACATTTAGATTAACCGGTAAACATCTCAAGTAAACTGTTCGGTACCATATCAAGTAAAGGACTTGTCCCACATGCAATTTCAAACATTCGGTAACACATTTATTTTTAAAATAATATATAAACCATGCAGGTTATGAAAACGCAAATTGCGTTAAGATTACTACTCACCTCTTCATACCAACTAGCCAGAACTCGACTTCTTATCGATCCAAATGCTCAATTTGTGTACAATCTATAAATCAATATAAATCTAGTGTTCACTCTTGAACTTTATAATCTATCTCACTTTCAGTAGATGTTTTTTTCCGCTTATAACCGACATTTTGTTTCCACTTTACCACATTCATTAGACTATGAATCATCTTTATATAAAAATATGGAAAATAACTATCTATGGCTAATTTGTTCTTCCAAACTTAATATCTTTGTACTACTCCTTTACTAAATCATAGAAGGAATTTGCAGAATTAGTAATAATAAGTTTACATCTTGTATCCTCTTAATAACTTGTTAAAAATATAATCAATTGATTAAGTTTTTTGTTGCTATCTCCATATTATTCTAAATAATAATCTGATTTTTTTCCCCAACTAATCCATCAAATATATATAAAAAAATTGATTTCTTGTTCATGAACATTCTTGCATCCAAATCAATTGGAACTCACTGAGTTACTAGTATCACTATCTAACTGAAACCATGATAAATCAAAGAGACTCGTATCAATGGAATAATAAGATTTACCTTGAATTTAGAAATACAATGGTTGAGAATAATAATATTGAAGCACCAGGTTACTAACAGCTATGGAACTGTACTTGATTTCCCCCTACTTTGGAACCTTAAGCTTCGTTGCTTTCTCCCCTATGGTTTTTTTTCTTTCTATGCTTTAGCTTCTACTTCTTCTTTGCCGCAACTTTGCTGCAATTCCCTTTTCCCCTTTTTCCTTTTCCCCTCTTTTTTTTTTGTTTTGCCGTTCCAGTGGGCCTTTGCCCATCTTTTAATTAGGTTAGGTTCCCCCAATTTTTTTTGTTAATTCTTTTTTTTTTAAATGTTAGTTCATTTTTTTCTTCTTTTTTTTTAAAGAAAACTTAAATTATTTACTAAATACCCCATATGACCTCATTTAAAATGGTATTACACCCTCCCCACCTTATGAAATTCGGTCCCCGAATTTAACTCAAGTACGTACCTCTAGACTGAAATAAATGGGGATACTTCGCTTGCATATCTTTTTCTACCTCCCAAGTAGCTTCTTCAACGGTATGATTTCTCCATAAAACTTTAACGAACATAATTTCCTTTGACCGTAGCTTTCTTACTTGCCTATCAACAATTACCGTCGGCTCTTCCTCGCAAGACAACTTCTCATCAAGCGGTATAGTTGGTGCTTCAAGCACCTGAGATTAGTCTGATATACATTTCCTTAGCATTGAGACATGAAAAACTGGATGAATAAAGGACAACTCAGGAGGAAGTGCCAAACGATAAGCCACCGCTCCCACTCGGTCTAGTATCTCATAAGGTCCTATAACCCTGGGGCTCAGCTTGCCTCTTTTCCCAAATCGCATCACACCTTTCATAGGAGAGACTCGTAGGAACACTTTGTCTCCAATTGTGAACACTAAATCTCTTCTTCTCTTATCAACATAAGACTTTTGTCTACTTTGAGCTGTAAGCAATCTCTGTCTGATCAACTGGACCTTGTCCATAGCTTCTTGTACTAGGTCGGGTCCCAATAAGTTAGTCTCACCAGCTTCAAACCATCCGATAGGAGAACGACATCTTCTACCATACAATGCTTCGTACGGTGCCATTTGAATACTGGACTGGAAGCTATTGTTGTAAGCAAATTCAGCTAACGGTAGATAAGTGTCCCAACTACCTCCAAACTCAAGAATGCAAGCTCTCAACATATCCTCCAAGATCTGAATAGTACGTTCAGACTGCCCGTCTGTCTGTGGATGAAATGCAGTACTAAGATCTACTCGTGTACCCAATGCTTCTTGAAAAGATTTCCAAAAGCGTGAAGTGAATTGTGATCCTTTATCAGAGATGATGGATACTGGAACTCCGTGAAGTCGGACAATTTCGTTCATAAATATCTGTGCATACCTGACTCCACCATATGTAGTCTTCACCAGCAAAAAGTGTGCTGATTTCGTCAGTCGATCTACAATCACCCATACCGAATCATAACCTCTAAGGGTTTGTGGTAGCCCGGTGACAAAATCCATAGTAGTTCTTTCCCATTTCCACTCTGGAATCTCAATTTGTTGTAGTAGTCCTGCGGGTCGCTGATGCTCAGCCTTGACCTGCTGACAAGTCAAACAACTAGAAACAAAGTTAGCAACATCTTTCTTCATACCTTCCCACCAATAAAATTGCTTCAGGTCATGGTACATTTTTGTGAATCCAGGATGTATAGTGTATTTAGTGTTGTGAGCTTCTTTAAGAATAGCATGTCTCAACCCATTTACGTCTGCTACACATAGCCTGTCACCCATTCGAAGAACACCATCACTTTCAATAATCATATCCTTGCTTTTACCAGCTAATGCCTCATCCCTGTATTTGCATAATCGTTCATCCTCATATTGGGTGGCCTTAATGCGCTCAGCTAATGAAGACTTAGCCTGAGCACAAGCCAACAATGCCTCTGAATTCCCGACACTAAATCTGATACCTGTATCTTCTAGTCTCTGAATATCTTTGGCCAAAAGTCTCTTTGCAGGGGCTATATGTGCCAAACTCCCCATAGATTTTCTGCTCAATGCATCAGCCACCACATTCGCTTTTCCAGGATGATACAAAATAGAACAATCATAGTCTTTGAGTAGTTCCATCCAACGATGCTGCCGAAGATTTAGACTCTCTCTGCTAGAAAGATACTACTCTAGACTTTTTAATGGTCAAGTATAAA
>NC_031994.1:11344534-11356821 GCF_001879085.1 Nicotiana attenuata
AAGCTAAGAAGATGTCTACTGGCGAGGAAATAAAGACTTTGGTGTTTTTTTCCCGGAAAAATGACACAGTATAACCGCTCTCAAAATAATAGGGGTTTGCACGGGTAGGGGTAGGGTGGGTGGGTAGTGCAGAGAAACAAAAAATACAAAAATAAAATAAATTTTTTTTTGAGGGCTTTTGAGGGAGGTGGGTGGGTGGTGTAAAAAAATAAAAAACAGAAAATTAAAAATACAAAATAAAAGAAGGTAAAAATGGGGCAACTAAGTAAATTTCTAGATAACGTGGATTGAGATCCCTTTGTTTTGGGTGATTTCATGGGTTGTATTTGGGCTGCTTAATGGGTCACAATGGACTATAAAAAATAATAGGTTAACTTGGGGCTCAACCCTAATAGAACCATGAGCTAAAATATTTGTAGCTCAACCCTGTCATGACCCTGGTTCACCAACCGTGAACATGTCATGACGGCACCTGGTCCCCATGACCAGGTAAGCCTAACATTTGCAAAAATATAATAATTGCGGAAAAATATAGAAAATCAAATCAAATATCTAAAGGAAACTGTACTGAATGCCGCTTGGCAAGTACAACTCAATATCACAAGTCTAAAACAATTCCCAAAACCCGGAAACTCACGGGCAACACAGGCTACAGAAGTGTATAGTAAAGGTTCCAAACTCCAGAATTTCTAACAACCGAAAGAAGGAAAACTAAGTACTAAAGATAGAGTAAGAGGGAGACTCGTCGGTCTGCGGACGCAGCAGATCTACCTCGAAGTCTCCGTAGTCCTCCCGCCTCACTGATAGTGCGCCTGAGTGGAGGTACCTGGATGATCTGCACATGAAAAACATGCGCAGGAAGGGCATGAGTACACCACATCGGTACTCAGTAAGTGCCAAGCCTAACCTCGGTTGGGTAGTGACGAGGAAGGTCAGGGCCCTACTGAGACAAAATATAATAATAATAATAATTTAACAATATAAAAATCTGACAGATATGATAAGTACAACAGTGAGATAAGACAAGTCAACGAGGTAATAACAACTACAAAAGATAGAGTAAACACAGAGTAAATACAGCTCAATGTCAATGATACCAATGAGGGTCTCCCAGGATACCGTCCTGTAGCCCTTTTCTCAACTGTCCAGTGGATCTCCAGGGATACCGACCCGTAGTCCAACCATCACTGTGCAGGGGGATCTATCGGGAATCTAACCCGCAATCCCAAAGTAAAAGTGAAGGGGGATCTATCGGGAATCGAACCCGCAGTCCCAAAGTAAACAAACAAGGGGGGGGGGGGGGAGCTACCGGAATCCCACATCCGTAGTCCCAATGTAATGTGCAATCACAACTAGAAGGTACACGGAAACGAAGTACAAAAAACAAGCAACAGGTAGTACTGGCCTAGCATGCTTCACGTAGTACAGATAAGGCAACTTAAGTAATTAGGCAAGTTAGATCAACTAAACATGCTTTCCTAATCTAGCACAGGTTATAATTGCAAGTAGAATAAAGCAAATATGAAAGGAACTCAATCTCAATATCCTAAGAAAATCGGATTTTCAACGATTGGCTCAAGTACGCGCCCGTCACCTCGCGTACAAGGCACTCAAATCAACAAATAACAAATCCTAAAGGGAAAGGTCCCCCACACAAGGTTAGACAAGCCACTTACCTCGAACCGGCTCAATATCACTAGGAACCGCGCCTTTGCCACGGGTATCCGACTCCAAATGGCCCAAATCTATTCAATTCAATTACATATCGTAAATAATATTGCAAACAACTGATTCCACTATTAAAGTTAAAGCTAGGGCGCGAAAATAGATAAAATGACCAAAATGCCCCTCAAGACAACGTCTCAGAATCGAATAATTTTCACATTTTTAGAACCCTCGTACTCTCACGAGTCTAACCATATAAAAATATCCCAAATCGGAGGTCAAATGCCCACTCAAAACTCAATAGTCTAGCCATGAAGTTTTACCCCAAATTATCCAATTTTTGGTCCAAAATTCGAATTCCAATGATGTATTTAGCTACATAATGATGAAATATAATGAAAAGGGATCAAGGAAACGTTACCCAATGATTTTCTCTACAAAACCCACTCAAAATCGCCTTAAACCGAGCTCTCAATTGATTTTGCAACTTATGAAGTCAAACTCTCGACATCTCTATTTCTGTCGTTTCCGCTTCTGCACACAAGGGACCGCTTCTGCGGTCCCGCTTCTGTGGACCACGAGCCGCTTCTGCAGTTCTTCATTAAAGTCAAGATTTCCGCTTCTGCAGCCCTTCACCGCACCTGCGGTTGCCGCTTATGCGGATTCATTACTGCTTCTGCGGTTTCAAACAAAATCCAAGGGCCGCATCTGCGACTACTATCTCGCAGGTGCGTAACCGCTTCTGCGGTTAAACTTCCGCACCTGCGGAAACTGAAGAAGCACTTGAATTTCGCTCCTGCAGTGGTCTAGCCGCTTCTGCGGCTCCGCTTCTGCGCTCCCCAAGCCGCAGAAGCGGAAATACCAGATGACAGAACCTTCAGCAATTCATTCAACTTCAAAATTTCCGTCAACCACCCGAAATCATCCCGAAGCCCCCGTGACCTCAACCAAAAGCACCAATACCACCTATTACCTTATTCAAACTTGTACCAATCCTTAAAACACCTAAAACAACACCGGAAGTCCGATTAAGTCAAAGACTCAAGCCTAAGAACTTCAAATTCCAACAAAACTCACTTTCGATCAAAAACCTAACCAAACCTCGTCCGAATGACCTGAAATTTTGCACACACATCCCAAATGACATGACGGAGCTACTGCAACTTCCGTAATTCCAATCCGACCCTCGGATCAAAAACTCACTATCGGACCGGAAACTTCAAAAATTCAAACTTCGGCATTTCAAGCCTAAATGAGCTACGAGCCTCCAAAATACATTCCGAACACGCTCCCAACCCCGAAATCACCTAACGGAGCTAAGGGAACCATCGGATTTCCATTCCGAGATCGTCTTCATACTGTTCCGACTACGGACCACTTTTCAACACTTAAGCTCTCATTTAGGGACTAAGTGTCCCAAAACTTTCCAAAACTCAACACCGAACGTCCCGGCAAACCAAAATAGCAGAAATGAACTTAGGGGAAGCAGTTAATGGGGGATCGGGGCATAATTTCCAAAAAAAATGACCGGCCGGGTCGTTACATCCTCCTACACTTAAATATTCGTTCGTCCTCGAACGAGCATAGAGAACATACCTGAAGTAGTGAAAAGATGAGGGTACTGGCTGCGTATATCTTGTTCGGTCTCCCAAGTCGCCTCCTCGGCCGGCTGGCCCCGCCACTGAACCTTTACTGAAGCTATGTTCTTTGACCTCAACTTTCTGATCTGCCTGTCCAAAATAGCCACTGGCTCCTCAACATATGATAGATCCTTGTCCAACTGGACTGAACTGAAATCCAACACGTGCGACGGATCACCGTGATACCTCCGAAGCATCGAAACATGAAATACCGGATTAACTCCGGCCAAGCTGGGAGGTAATGCAAGCTCATAAGCAACCTCCCCAACTCGCCTCAAGATCTCAAAAGGGCCAATAAACCTCGGACTCAGCTTCCCTTTCTTTCCAAACCTCATGACGCCCTTCATAGGCGAGACCCGAAGCAGAACCCGCTCACCAACCATATATGAAACATCACGAACCTTCATGTCCGCGTAACTCTTCTGTCTAGACTGGGCTATACGGAGTCTGTCCTGAATCACCTTGACCTTCTCCAATGCATCCTGAACCATCTCTGTACCCAATAGCCTGGCCTCACCCGGCTCGAACCAACCCACTGGAGATCTACACCTCCTGCCATATAAAGCCTCATACGGCGCCATCCGAATGCTGGACTGATAACTGTTGTTATAAGCAAACTCCGCCAATGGCAAAAAATGATCCCAAGACCCCCCCAAACTTAATCACGCACGCACAGAGCATGTCCTCAAGAATCTGAATGGTGCGCTCGGACAGTCCGTCCATCTGGGGGTGAAATGCTGTGCTCAACTCCACCCGAGTGCCTAACTCCTGCTGCACAGCTGTCCAGAACCACGATGTAAACTGAGTACCTCTGTCTGAAATGATAGAAACTGGAATACCATGCAAACGGACGGTCTCCCTGATATAAATCTCCGCCAACCACTCCGATGAATAAGTGGTATACACAGGAATGAAATGAGCGGACTTGGTCAGCCGGTCCACAATAACCCANAACGAAAAGAGTAAAGTAGTTTTAGATATTACAGAATAAAATATCTTCGTCATTCCAATCTTTAAAACATGCCAAGTACAAACAACACAAATTAAACCAAAGAAATCATACATAATATCTTTTGACTGCATCAGAATTGATAGCCATATCTGCACACTTGCCTTCTATATCTGTTAAATACAAAGCAGCATTGGACAACACTCTCGTTACCACGAACGACCCCTGCCAATTTGGGGCAAACTTACTTTTTGCTTCATCCTGATGTGGAAGGATGCGTTTCAATACTTGCTGACCCACTTCAAATTTCCGAGAACGCACCTTCTTGTTTTATGCTCTTGCCATTCTCTTTTGATACAACTGGCCGTGACATACTGCCGCCAGATTTTCTCATCAATCGGACTTAGTTGCTCCAATTGGGTTTTGACCCACTTATCATCATCAATCTCTGCTTCAGCAACAATTCGAAGGGATGGAATTTCAACTTCTGCGGGTATAACTGCTTCAGTTCCATATACTAATAAATAAGGAGTTGCACCTACTGAAGTGCGAACAGTAGTGCGGTAACCCAGCAACGCAAAGGGAAACTTTTCATGCCATTGCCTAGAACCTTGCACCATTTTCTGAAGTATTTTCTTTATGTTCTTGTTGGCTGCCTCAACCGCTCCATTTGCCTTGGGGCGATACGGGGTGGAATTTCGATGCATAATCTTGAACTGCTGGCATACTTCTTTCATCAAATGGCTGTTAAGATTTGCACCATTGTCCGTGATGATTACCTTTGGAATTCCGAACCGGCAAATGATGTTCGATTGAACAAAGTCAACCACTGCCTTCTTGGTCACGGATTTGAAAGTCATAGCTTCAACCCACTTAGTGAAATAATCGATGGCCACCAGGATGAACCTGTGCCCGTTTGATGCCACTGGTTCGATTGGTCCAATGACGTCCATGCCCCAAGCAACAAAGGGCCAAGGTGCGGACATGGTATGCAACTTAGATGGCGGAGAATGAATCAAATCACCATGTACTTGGCATTGATGACACTTGCGCACAAAGCTGATGCAATCTCGCTCCATGGTGAGCCAATAATACCCTGCCCGAAGAATTTTCCTTGCCAGAACATACCCGCTCATATGCGGCTCGCAAACTCTGGAATGCACTTCGGTCATGATAGTCCTGGCTTGTTTAGCATCTATGCACCTCAACAGCCCAAGATTTGGAGTTCTTTTGTACAAAATTCCCCCGCTCAAGAAAAATCCACTTGCCAAACATCGAATTATTCTCTTTTGATCTCCCGTGGCCTGTACCGGATATACCCCCGACTTGATATATTCCATGATATCATGGATGCACGATTCACCATCAAGTTCCTCCTCAACCACATTACAGTAACCATGATGATCACAGACCTGAATATGCAGAGGGTCAATATAAGCCTTATCCGGATGGTGTAACATCTATGCTAAGGTAGCCAAGGCATCATCAACCTCAATGGATCGTAGGAATATGCCTGAACTCTACTGATCTAAACCTTTGACAAAGATCATGCAGACATTGTCGATACGGTATGAGCTTTAAATCCCGAGTCTCCCATTCTCCCTGAATCTGGTGCACCAACAAATCTGAATCTCCCAAGACCAAGACTTCCTGGACTCCCGTATCTATAGCTAACCTTAAACCCAGAATGCATGCCTCGTACTCAGCCATGTTGTTAGTATAATAGAAACGAAGCTGGGCCGTAATAGGGTAATGATGTCCTATTTCAGAAATAAGCACATCCCCTATTCCGACATGTTTCATGTTAGCGGCTCCATCAAAGAAAAGTTTCCAACCTGGCTTTTCATCCTGCTCCACCTCGTCAATATGCATTACCTCTTCATCAGGAAAATAAGTCTTCAATGGCTCTTACTCTTCGTACACCGGGTTGTCGGCCAAATGATCAGCCAACGCTTGGGCATTCATCGCGGTCCGCGTCACATAGATGATGTCAAATTCTGTGAGCAAAATCTGCCACTTTGCAAGTATTCCTGTGGGCATAGGCTTCTGAAAGATATACTTTAGAGGATCCAGACGAGAAATGAGGTAAGTAGTATAGGACGACAGATAATGCTTCAACTTTTGTGCCACCCAAGTCAGGGCGCAACATGTCCTTTCAAGTGGAGTATACTTAACCTCATAGGATGTGAACTTCTGGCTGAGATAATAGATGGCTTTCTCCTTCCTACCAGTGGTGTTATGTTGACCCAACACACAACCGAATGAATTGTCCAAGACCGTCAAATAGAGAATCAAAGGCCTCCCGGGTTCTGGCGGGACCAACACAAGTGGGTTTGACAAGTATCCTTTGATCTTATCAAATGCCTCCTGGCACTCATCAGTCCATTTGACCGCATCATCCTTCTTCAACAACTTAAAGATGGGCTCAGAAGTTGTCCTGAGTTGAGCAATAAACCTACTGATGTAGTTTAAGCGCCCGAGCAGACTCATCACCTCGGTCTTATTCCTTGGGGGTGAAAATTCTTGGATAGCTTTGATCTTTGACAGATCCAACTCAATGCCTCGCTGGCTAACTATGAACCCCAACAGTTTCCTAGACGGAACACCAAATGCACACTTTGCCGGGTTGAGCTTAAGATTGTACCTGCGGAGCCTCTGGAAAAACTTTCTCAAGTCTCCGACGTGGTCAGACTGCTTCCTGGACTTTATGATCACATCATCTACGTAGACCTCAATCTCCTTGTGTATTATGTCATGGAATATGGGGTAGTCATTGCACTCATGTAAGTTTCCTCAGTGTTTTTCAAACCAAATGGCATGACCCGATAGCAATATGTTCCCCACGGTGTGATGAATGCCGTCTTTTCTGTATCTTCCTCATCCATCAAGATCTGATGATATCCTACATAGCAATCCACAAAAGACCCAATCTCATGCTTGGCACAGTTATCAATCAAAATGTGGATATTTGGCAATGGGAAGTTATCTTTCGGATTTGCTTTGGTGAGATCACGGTAATCAACACATACTCTAGTCTTCCATCTTTCTTCGGTACATGCACAACATTAGCTAACCAAGTGGGATACCGTGTGACTCGAATGACCTTTGCGTCAAGCTGCTTCGTGACTTCTTCTTTGATCTTCACACTCATGTCAGTTTTGAACTTCCTTAACTTCTGCTTGACGGGAGGGAATGCCGGGTCATTGGGCAATTTGTGAACTACCAAGTCAGTACTTAGACCCGGCATGTCGTCATATGACCATGCAAAAATATCTTTATATTCAAACAATGCTTTGATTATTTCTTCCCTAATTTGTGGTTCCAGATGTACACTTATCTTGGTTTCCCTGATATTATCTAGATCCCTTAAATTGGTTTCCAAATGTACACTTATCATTCAAATTAGGCTTGGGTTTCTCTTCAAAGTGACTTAGCTAATTACTAATTTCCTCAAATGCCTCCTCTTCATCATATTCTGTTTCATCATCACACTCTATTTCTTGGATTATTATTTCAGAGTTAGATTGACTTTTAAGACTTGGCTGAAGATTCCTCATGCATGTCATGTCACTGAAACCAGCATAAAAAAAACTGTAAAAGAAAGATAAAAATGACACTATAAGGAGTAATGGAAAGGGAAATTGCATTTCATTGAAAATAAAGGATAGAAGGGTTTGTACATCAAAACAGACGGAAAATAAAAATCTAGATTACAACCCTGGAATAATCCAGACAACTGAAAGGAAAACAAAGCAAACTACCAAAACTCCTTCCATGTAGGGAGAGGAGTAGCCTTCCAATTGATAAGCTTCACTTTCGGCCCGACGAACTGCACATCCGCTTTGTTGGAACCTTCTCCAATTTATACCATGCTCACCTTATCAAATAACCTCTGGAACCTTTCAATTAATTCTTCATCAACACCAACCACAGGATTTGAGACTGCTGACACTGGGCGCCTCACGGTCCCTGGTTTGACAAAGGACCTGGAGAGGCGTGGGATAGGTTTCGGGAGTGCCCATGCCTTCTTTTTCGATCTTTTAGCCCTTTTCACATCTTCTCCTGTGGGTTTGAATCCTAGACCAAACGTTCCCAATTTTTCAGGCAGAGACACTGGCTGCACGATGCCTCATAAAGATGCGCCTAGACCTTTGCCTGGCACAAAACTGTTTTTCAGCATTTCAGATGCCACCATGATAGATGCAGAGGCTATCATTGGAGCTGGAATACATTCCCCTTTTGGAACCTTCTCAACTTGCACTATTTTAGAAACTTGGTAGACCCAAGGCCCCTTATCATCTTCGGCCTCAATAAACGGGACGGAGGTATCATTGTGAGCACCCAGGCTCTCATCACCATGCACGATAATATCCTGTCTGTCCCACTCGAACTTGACCATCTGGTGCAAAGAGGACGGGACTGCTTTGGCAGCATGTATCCAAGGCCGACCCAACAGTAAATTGTAGGAGACGGCCACATCCAGTACCTGGAACTCCATGGTGAATTCAACTGGTCCTATTGTCAGTTCGAGCACAACATCGCCAACATAATCTTTTCCCTCTCCATCGAAACCTCGGACACATATACTGTTCTTGTGGACTCGTTCAGTATCAATCTTCAACTTGTGCAGAGTAGAGAGAGGGCCAATGTTCGCACTGGAGCCATTATCCACCAACACGCTAGTAACCACAAAATCTTCACATTTCACTGTAAGATAGAGAGCTTTGTTGTGTTCGGTACCTTCCACAGGCAACTCGTCATCCGAGAAGGTGATCCTATTCACCTCAAATATCTTGTTGGTAATTTTCTCCAAATGGTTCAATGTGATTTTGGCGGGGACATGAGCTTCGTTCAGAATTTTCATCAGGGCCCGTCGGTGCTCATCTGAATGGATCAACAATGATAGCAGGGAAATTTGAGCAGGAGTCTTTCTCAACTATTCCACGATGGAGTAATCTTGTACCTTCATTTTTCTCAAAAACTCCTCCGCCTTTTCTTCAGTGACTGGTTTCTTCACTAGAACTGAATTGTCTTTGAGTGTTTTAGCAATCCTTAGCTCTTCCGAGGCGAAGCATCTCCCCGAACGAGTTAATCCTTGTGCCTCATTAACTTCTTCTTTCACTTCCTTCCCCTTATAGGTCATTATTACCCGCTCATAGTTCCATGGGATAGCCTTGGCGTTGACTACCGGCAACTGGGTCACATGTTTGATAATGATAGGGTCTGTG
Organism: Nicotiana attenuata; assembly: GCF_001879085.1. NCBI lineage: Eukaryota > Viridiplantae > Streptophyta > Magnoliopsida > Solanales > Solanaceae > Nicotiana > Nicotiana attenuata. Next base: position 11,354,017 of record NC_031994.1, read on the forward strand.
CGGGCACCCTCTACAATTATTATAGGTTTATTCACCACCCTGGCATGATCACCTTTGACTTTTATTGCTTTAATACAGCATCACTTGGGGATCTCTTCTCAACTACCACAGATGGCTTATCGTTTGGCATGCTCAACTTGTCTGCTTTTCCTTTAGCTATCGAAGAGGTTGCTTCTGTGACAACTATGCCCTTGACTGGCTTAACCTCACTAGACCAGATCATCATGACGGATTGTGAAGGCTTCTTGGCTCCCCATCCTTGTGTACTATCTTGATCATGTTTGTTTCATCATGGGTTGCCAATGGGTTTTGATTGATGTTGGGTGCTTCCGGAGTTTGGACCACAATCTGGTTTGTGTCGATGATCTCTTGGATGGCATTTTTCAAGTGCCAGCATTTTTCCGTATCGTGCCTCGGAGCACCAGAACAGTATGCATAGCTGTGGGAGTAATCCAGATTTTTGGATGAGGGTTTGGAAATTTTGACTCAATTGGCCTCAGCACATCCAACTGCCTCAATCTCTGAAATAAGCTGGTATAAGACTCCCCGAGCGGGGTGAAAGTTTTTGTCCACTGTAGCCTTTCGTTTCTGAATACCGGCTTGGGCCAGAAACTTGGACCGGTAGGGTTTCGGTATGTTTGTAGAGATGGGTAGGAATTTCGTGGAGCTGGGTAGGTATTATGTGGGGCTGGGGTACGCCATTGTGGGTAAGAGGGAGGTTGAGTGTATGCTGGGCGTGGTGGACATGGTATTGAGGTGGTTTGACAGAAAACTGAGGGTCTGGTGATGGAAAGTAATGTTGAGGTGGATTATAAAGTATTTGGGTGTAAGTTCGAGGATGGGGTCGAGGCTGGGTGTAATGGTGTGGTGTGCTCCTCGGACCATGCCGAGATCCCGAGTCAACCATTGTAACATCTTCTTTCTTCTTCTTTCCTATTACTCCTCCAGTACCATTCTGAATTGCTTGGGTAGTTGCTTTGATAGCTGAGTAGCTCATGATCTTGCTCGATTTAAGCCCTTCTTCTACTATACCTCCCATTTTCACTACCTCGTTGAAAGACTTACCTATGGCCGATATCAGATGACCAAAGTAAGTAGGCTCCAGAGCCTGAAGAAAGTACTCTACCATTTCACTTTCCTCCATCGGAGGGTTGACTCTTGCTGCCTGTTCCCTCCAACATAAACCATATTCCCTGAAACTTTCTCCCATTTTCTTCTCTATCTTAGTCAAAGACAAACGATCCGGAACAATTTCTATGTTGTATTAGAAATGCCAAGCAAATGCTTGGGCCAAATCATCCCAGGTATACCATCTGCTATGATCCTGACGCGTGTACCACTCTAATGTCGTGCCACTCAGACTTTGGCTAAAGTATGCCATTAAAAGCTCATCTCTCCTGCCGGCTCCTCTCATTTTGCTGCAAAATCCCCTTAAGTGGGCCACGGGGTCCCCGTGCCCGTCATGTAAGTCGAATTTGGGCATTTTGAATCCAACAGGTAACTGGACATCTGGAAACAGACACAGATCTTTATAAGCTACACTCACTTGGCCTCCCAGCCCCTGCATGTTTCTTAGCGACTGTTCCAGGCTTCTCACCTTCTTGAACATCTCCTCCTATTCTGGGTTTTTGGGTGGTTTCTCAGCCTCGACAGGAAAGTCAAAACGGGGTGTGTATGAGTAGTGATCTGGGATTTTAAAGGTGGGCTCCGAGGCATAATACTGGTTGTCTTGGGCTTGAAGTGCCGGCTCACTGGAAGATCGGTGGAGGGTGGCTGGTGGAGGTGCTACGAAGACAGGGGTAGCTGGTGGAGGGGGGCATACGGTTGATTTGGCTAATGGAGCTTGGACAGTTTGGGAAGAGGAGCCCGTATAGTGGTGATAAGGGTTGAAGCTTGGGGCATGTTGTGGGGATAGATCGATTATAGGGGGTTCTTGAGCTAATGGTGGGACGAAAGCGGGGTTAGCGGGGTATGATGGTGGAGGATACCCTTTCATCCATTCCTGGTACATCTCAGCCATCTGGTGTTTCAGCTTATGCAGCTCTTCTTTCAAACCGGGCTCAGACTCCTCTACCTCCCTTGGCGGGTCAATAACACTCGCGTCCAATTCTTTTCCAGCCATGTTCACCTTGTGCTTAGATCTGGTATTGTACGGGTGACTTGCCAAAATGCCGAACAAACTAACCACCTTCATGTACTTGATACAACAAGCAAACTTGTTAGCGGTTAAGAGTAACAGATAGGCAACCGCACGTTGGGAACGCAATGTACCTAAACAGTTAACCTGCTTCTATTATGCATTTGAACGGCTGCATGCTTCATCCCGTCTTTAACTAATTCTTTTCATTTTGCATTTTTTTCTCTATTTCCTTTTCATTCCTCCCTTTCTTTGCTTGGTTTTGTTGGTGTTCTTTTATTCTCGCATTTTCTTTCCTCTCTTGTTCTGCCGCTCTCATTTCTTACTCAGTTTCTTTCCTCTTTTATTTTCTCTTTCTCTTTTTCTTTTTCTTATTTTGGGGTTATGATCAAATCCTATGGGGATTGCCTACGTATCATGACGTCGCATGAATTAGGCCAAGCGTAGTTCTGGGAATAAATGTGAAATAAAAGAAAGAAAAACTTTTTTTTTTTTTTACAAATTTCATAAAATAAACAATCTAATTTTTCTATACTACAGATTTAAACATAAAAACTAACAGACTCCCAAAAGAAACTACGATACAGACTCGAAAGTGAACTAACAAACTCCAAAAGAAACCGAAACTACTGACTCGCAAGTGAACCGACAGACTCCAAAGAGAAGAT
>NC_031994.1:11356921-11359822 GCF_001879085.1 Nicotiana attenuata
GGTTATCGAAACGGGGTCGTTTGGGTTAGGGACGGGGTCGTTTGGGTTATGGGCGAAGCTGGACCGGGTGGGGATTAGATTGGGCTTGGGACTGGATGGGTCTTTGCATTTGGGCCTGGAAAAAAAATGCAGAGGCCCAAGCTGATTTGCTCTTTTTTTTTTTTTTTTTTTTTTTTTCCTTCTTCCTATTTTCTCTTTCCTTTTTTTTCGTTTTTTTCAAAATTACACCTAAAATCCCAATTTAATTAAGAAGCCACATTTAACTTAACAAGATACCAATCAAACCAAATAATTACCCAAATTAAACAAATTAAAGAGAACTAACTCAAAAATCAAAAATTAAAACTAAAAGGTGCAAGACGACTATTTTGTGATTTTTCATTTCTTATAAAACAACTAATTTGTTAATTAATCCTAAAATGCAAAGTTAAATCCTAAATGCAAAATGCAATATATTTTTTTTTTATATTTTTCATGAATTTTATGAATTAAAAATGCACACAAACTGCAAACAGACACGCAAACAATTAACAGAAAAATGTCACAAAAATCCACAAAATTGCAAACACTGAGTTGGGACATCCTTGGCTTTCCTATGACTCTGACTTTTGCTAAACTCTCCTAAACTCTTTTACACTGGATTCTTGTACTGATTTTACAATGACACGACATCTTCTTTCATACTTGACATGTGTGTATGCTCTTTATATGTGATGAACTTCCCTCTAAAATGGTTTTCGAATTTGTGATTAGTTCAGACTCCCTTCTGAATAGGTCTGATTGATTTTCTTTCCTTGTTTGCTGATTTTCCCTGTGACTCGACTTAAGTTAAAAACCTTTCTCAGCTTTTCTGACTTGGTTTATTCATACAAAATCTCTTACCTCTAATTTACTGGCTACTAATTAGTTTTCTTACCTTAATTGTACAACCGCATATTTCAAAATTCTGTACTTAAATAAAACTTCTATGTATACCCCTAATTGCCTACTTTGCACAAAGTGCTTATTTTAATTTCTTTCCTCAAATAGTTTTTACCCGTTTCTGAATTCCTTAATTAAGAGAAGTCTTGTGTGATTGATTCTTAATTGATATTCAGTTCCTTAACTGCTTTCTTGCCTTATTTCTGCTTGATTTTCACACTATAAATGCATGAACCTTTCACAAACTCAACAGAATTCACAATCCTTCTGAACGCATACTCACATACAATAGTGTTCTCCCTTCTTGTATGCACAGTGGCCTGTTTACAAGACCTACTGCTTTTCTCTATTTGTTTCTTTGAAACTGGTATGTCCTGATTTAAGCTTCAGCATCACAACAATGTGTTTATTTACAACTTGTGTATCCATGTCTACTTACTGTTCCTGTAGAGTTCAATATTTAAATTAGCATGCTGATTTCTTTCTGCCTGTTTCTGTTATGAATCCCTATTCCCTACCCCATTTATGTGTTTGAGCTATGGTTTAAGACATGGAAATATGTAAGTTATTGTCCATGAATTAAACTTGATCCTTTGGGATCCCAGCCTCTAAACAATGTGTTCTAACAGGCTTATGGGTATGCTAGCACTCCCTATTGCTTGGTATGACCACAGCCTGCTCTTGCTTCTTTCAACTTCCCTATTTCCCCTGCACCCCTATGTGTATTTATTTGTAACTGTTTCCCTTTCCCTTTCCCCCTTTCAGCACTCTATTTCTGCACTTGCACTCTCTCTTAGTCCCTAAGTTCTGCCCTCCTCTTGTGAGCCTTGCCTTGGGACCTTGAGTTCCCTCTGAACTTGGACACTTGAGGGCTGGCCCTTCCACACTGCACTATGTCTTAATCTGGTGATACATTTGGGTGTGAGCACTGCCCGGAGTCTATATGAGACTCTTAGGGAACTCTGACACATCTAAATGGGAGATAGGCTTTGGATCATGATCTCATTGGAGTTGGTTTACTTCATATTTCAGACAGGAAGTCTGAATCAGGCTCTCCTTGGTTGTACTTTTAATTTCTGATGTATTCTTTTATTTTTCTGGGCTGTAATAATTTGTAATAAACTCTTGGGGGTGGCTAGTGAAAAAGGGAGGGATAACTATGTATGCAAAGGGTAGATATCCTACCTATAGGTACTTTCTGAATTTCTGCACTCTCATATAGATATCCTGTCTATAGGTACTTTCTGAATTTCTGCACTCTCATATAGATATCCTGCCTATAGGTTATTTCTGAATTTCTGCATCCTCTCATATAGATACCATGTCTGTAGGAATTCTGCATTTCTCATATAGATACCATGTCTGTAGGAATTCTGCATTCTCTCATATAGATACCACGTCTGTAATTACCCGCAAATCTGAATTCTGCATATAGAAAATACGCCTGTAGGTCTTTCTGAATCTCGCATATCCATTCTTCATTAGGCAATCATGTTTATAGGCCTTAATCAATCAACTGCAATTAGATATCATGTTCATAGGCTCAGCATCTAGATATCATGTCCATAAGGTTTCTGCATTTCCCCATGTCTATAAAAAGGTTTAAAATCAACAACGCATAGAAAGCATGTCTATAGGAGCATTTAATCAAGTCTGAATCGCTTCACTCGCTTATAAGTCTAAAACCAGTAATAATGACGTACCAACAGTTGCAGAACTTATGATCTCGCGCTAAAGCTTGCCTTTCTTTAGTGACTAACAACTTTTCTCAAATCAATATGTATTCAGTTTACTTCATTGTTTCTGAAATCAGTAGATATCATGCCTATAGGACCCTCGTCCAACACTTAGGCAAACCATAGGGTAAATTTTATAAACTGAATCAGATTTTTATTAGCTACAACCAGCAGGCAGGCCTGATTCAGGCTTCTTATCTGAACTATGTAACAAATCAGTCTGCCTCAACCTTTAAGTTTTAAT
>NC_031994.1:11360663-11369844 GCF_001879085.1 Nicotiana attenuata
TGGGTTTTCCCAAAACCCAAACGGACACTACTACGTTTTGTGCATTTATTTGGAGAACTAAAATGCTTTTATGCCAATTGTTGATATTAAGTAGTCGAGTCTAGTGGGGGTAAGGGCCTAACCTTCTTGTCTTGCAGAAATATGAGGCACGAAGTCCCTAGATTCGGCATGGTCACTAACATCCACCCCAAACTGCTAAGCTGGTGGAAAGATCTTCATTCCAGCGATCAGACTCTTGTCCGAAAATACCTGGGAAACCTACCTTCTCTCTTGGAAATTCAACCCAACAACAAAATCATAGAAGATGCTACCCTATTCTGGGATTGTGATAGGTCTGTGTTCCGCTTCGGAGACATTGAGATGACACCCTTGCTCGAGGAAATAGGAAGACTAGCTGGTATACCGTAGGAAACTCCGGGTTTGTTAATGCAGGAAAACCGCAAGGGTAGAGGTTTTCTCAAAATGATGGGTCTAAAGAAGAATCCAGACTTGACATGTTTGAAAGAATCATACATTCCCTTTGACTATTTGTACGAAAGGTACGGTCATAGCAAATCTTACCGTACTTATCCCGATGAGTTTGCCCTTACATCATTAGGGCATATCCACCGAAGGGTCTTTGTATTTATGTTTTGCTTCTTGGGGATGATAGTGTTTCCAATGAAGAAAGCAAGGATCCATACCAGGCTAGCTATGGTCACCAAAACTCTAATGGAGGGAATTGACGGACAACCATTCAGTCTCATACCATTGATCATTGCAGAGATATACCGAGCCCTAGAAAGGTGTCAACAGGGAGCCAAACACTTTGAGGGTTATAATCTGCTACTTCAACTTTGGCTCGTGGAACATCTCCAAAAAGGTGATTACCGATAGGAAATCCATCGAAGGGACTGGGACGATCATATCGCTTTTCATCACCCAAAGCGAATGAATTACATGCCCAACATGTTCGCCCAACCAGAGAATGCTAGAGAATGGGTCGAACTCTTCGAAAAGTTGACTGAGGACCGGGTACAATGGATGTTCGAGTGGTTCCCAACCGAGGAGTTCATCGTCTGGTCCAAGGACGCACCTTTCCTGATACTAATCGGCTTAAGAGGAACGAACCCTTACGTACCTCTTCGGGTTATGAGGCAAGTGGGCAGGAAGAAGGTTATACCCAGGGTCGACAAGATGAGTCACTTTCGGGCTGACTTCCAGAACGACGATAGTCCTTACAGGTGCCAGGCTCAGCACATGAGGCACTGCAAGATTGTCTTGGGAAGGGACACCATCGAACCAGACAGATACCATGCTAGTTGTACCCCATACTATTCAGGCTGGCTGGAGCATAATCACAATGGTCTGGGTCAACCCGGGTTTGTTCGAGGTCACAGGATCATCGATGAAAAGGCTGAAGCACAGGTCAAGTACAACCAACTGCACAAGAGGATTCGGGAATGTGAAAGTGAGCACCGTGAAATACATGAAGCCAACCAAAGGCTGATTAAAGAGTGGAAAGACATGGCTGTCAGTGCCAACAAGCGACTGGGATACTTGGAGCGGGGTTTAGTTGAGCTGGAAAAGAAATTTCTTAGAAGAATCGAGGATTGCCAAAATGTTGAAGGAAACGAGGGTGGGCACCTAGCCAGAGCCTACCTGTTGCTGGGACTTCGCGAGCTGGTGAAGCTGTTCGATGGAGCCAAAGATGCCGAGTCTGGGGAAGGTCCTTCCGGGACCAAATAGATAGGAGTTTTCATTTCTGCTTTATAAAATGTAATAAGGCCTATGGCCACTAGTGACATTTTTATTTCCTATTATTTAGTGTCATTTTGGGATTCGTCTACTTTTATCAATAAAATGAGGCATTTAGCATTCTAAGTTCTCCAAATCAATTTGTCGCTAGGCCTACCTCGGGCACAAAGAGGTTCCCCAAATTAGGACACACTTTATTTTTCCGCACTATGTGTTTAAGCATTGCAACATTTTTTTTTATAATCCTCACTGACTTGTTACCCTTTTGTTTTTACATTTGTTTATTCCCCTCCCCAAAGGTTAGTTCGTGAACTCTGGAAACATCATCATATTTTACGAGATCCAGGGGCCCTCCACCTACTCCTCCTCTCAGTCCTGTCAAGCACAAGAACAAAGGGAAAAAGGAAGATTTGAACAACGCCAGAAAGGAGAACTCAACTGAACGGGTAGAGGTCACTCATGGTCACAGTACTCTGGTCCCCAAGGAAAATGCATCCCAACTAGAACAAAAGCTGTTGAAGTTTCATGAAGAACTTGATCAAGTCCGGAATCTGGCAAATCTGTCATTTTCCCTCACTACTCTAGAGGTTACTTTCCCAATACTCAGAATCCTGTAACTCCACAAAATATCCCAAAGCAACAAAACCATCCCATTCCTCACCACCACTGCAATACCTGCCATACCTCAAATAACACCCCACTGCTCATCCCAGAACTCCACAAATGACCATTTCCAACATAATACCCCCATCTACGTGGAGGTCGTGCCACACTCCACCCAGCCCATTTCAAGCACACCCGAGTCCGATGATAAGGACTTGCTCATCAGAAACCTGGCTGAAGAGCTTAAAAAGTTGACTAGCAGAATTCAAGGCGTTGAAGGAAGTAAGGGAATTGAAGGGCTGAACTACGAAGATCTTTGCATACAGCCCGATGTCGAACTTCCCGAGGGGTACAAACCTCCTAAGTTCGAGATGTTTGATGGTACAGGAGATCCAAGGGTCCATTTGAGAACATACTGTGACAAATTGGTTGGAGTAGGAAAAGACGAGAAAATCCGCATGAAGCTTTTCATGAGGAGCTTGAAGGGACATGCCTTATCTTGGTACATCAGCGAAGATCCAAAGAAGGGTCCAACTGGGTAAGCATGGAGTTCGATTTTATGGACAGATTCAGGTTCAACACAGAGAATGCACTAGATGTGTTCTATTTTCAAAATTTGAAGAAGAAACCCACAGAAACATTCCATGAGTATGCTACTCGATGGAGGTCAGAAGCTGCTAAGGTTAGGCCTGCTTTGGAAGAAGAGCAAATGAACAAATTCTTCGTTCGGGCGCAAGACCCATAGTATTATGAGAGGCTGATGATGATCGAAGGCCACAAATTTTCTAACATTATCAATGCTAGGAGAAAGAATCGAAGAAGGCATCAAAAGCAGTATGGTTACGAATTTTGAAGCCTTGCAAGCTACAAACAAGGCCTTACAGTCAAGCGGTGTGTCCAAGAAAAGGGACGTAGGAGCCGTAATGGTGGCACATAGAACCAAATCTCCCGTCAAATACCAAACATACCCAATGCCTCCAATCACATATCAGCCTACCCCAAACTACCAAGCACCCTCACCCTCTTACCAAACTCCACCACTCACTTATCAATTACCTCCCGCATATCAGCCCACTTCACCCAAATACTCCCAACCAGCACATGTTTACCAAGCCTACAACACTCAACCATCCCACTACCAATCCCCTCCTCCACGCCAAAATTTTCCTAGACATCGACCAAACTTTGATCGAAGACCCCCAAAATAGTACACGGCCACTGCTGAACCTATCGAACAGTTGTATGAAAGACTCAAGACTGCTGGTTACGTCACCCCTATCCCTGCTACTCCTGAAAACCCTTCTCAGTGGGTTAATCCAAATAAGTCATGTGCATACCATTCCGGCATGAAAGGACATACCATTGATGAATGCTGCTCTCTGAAAGATAAGATCCAGACTTTGATTGATAACAAGATTATTGTGGCAAAAGAGCCTGCTCCGAATGTCCGCAATAACCCTCTGCCAGATCACAAGGGTGGAGGCGTTCACATGATTGAAATAGAGGATGACTGGGACCCTAAGGGATCGATCGTTTTGATCACAGAAGGTGAATATCCAAAGCAACCAATAGTCACCCTTAATCCGATCATAGTCCAGATTCAGCCCTCTGGGGATGCCGAGGTAAATATGTCCATACCGCTGGAGTTTGAAGCGCCACCATCTGCAAAGACGCCCGCGCCAATTGAGGTCGAATTCGTGTCTCCAGCAAAGGCACCTACACCATTTGAAGTTGCAGTTTTACCGCCCAAGGTGCAGGCGCCGTTCGGAGTAAAGATAGCCACGCCAATTCCAGTGGCAATGTCAGCCATAACATCGTTCCATACAAAGGCTATACCATGGGACTACACAGCCGAGGCAAGAAGGAAAGGCAAGGTTATGTTCGGAGAAGCTATTGCGGCACAGGGTATGACGAGAACTGGTAGAGTTTATACCCCGGAGCATTTGGCCGAGTCAAGCAAGCGGGCCTCTAGTCGGCCAGCCATCACCGAAACTGGACCCGATGATCTCTGGAGAAAGATACAAGCCAAGGAATACTCGGTCATTCACCAGCTGAACAAAACACCAGCACAAATCTCTATCCTAGCTTTGCTACAAAATTCCGATGCACATAAGAATGCCTTGTTAAAGGTGCTGAGTGAGGCATATGTACCGAGCAACATCACCGGAGGAGAGATGGCAAATATGGTAGGATGGGTATTGGAAAGTCACAAGATCACTTTTCACGAAGATGAGCTGCCACCAGAAGGGTTGAGTCACAACAAGGCATTGCACATCACCGTGCAATGTGAAGATTATTTTATCACCAGAATCCTGATTGATGGAGGGTCCAGTCTCAACATTTGTCCGTGGTAACACTCAGGACATTGGGAAAAGGGCTGCGTGAGATCAAGGACGGGGCCATCAGCGTCAAAGCTTTCGACGGTTCTCAAAGGTCCACCATTGGGGAAATTAGCTTGTGTTTGCAAGTGGGGCCTACTTGGTTCGATGTGGATTTTCAAGTGATAGACGTGCCGGCATCTTATAATTTGTTGTTGGGACGACCATGGATTCATGCCGCGGGGGCCGTAGCATCCACGCTACATCAGGCAGTGAAGTTTGAGTGGAATCACCAGGAGGTGATCATTCACGGCGACGGTAGCAACCCTATATACAGTCGCTAGACCATCCCAACAATCGGAGGCAGAAGAAAGATAGGTGGGGAGACCTATCACCACATCGAGCGAGTCAACGCCGTTGACAAGGACAAATGGTGGGACAACAAAATCGAGAGCATATTGAATTGGAGTGGGTACGAACCGGGTAAAGGGCTTGGCAAGAACCTCCAAGGAATCGCTAAGCCCATAAAGCTCAAGAAGCATGGCACCACTTTCGGTCTGGGATATGAGTACACCTGGGAGGAATTCAACAACTGGTCACCACCATGGCGCGGTCCCTACTACCCATTGGAGCATCCAATACCATGCTTGGATCAGACTTTCCAACTGCCCGAAGTTATCTACGGGTCAGAAGAAGAAGAAGCACTAGCAGCAGTGAGGAATTTGTTCCTGGAAGACGATGACATGGATTGTTGTGTCGTTTTCAAGGAGGAGGGGGAGGAAGGCCCTTCCATACTAGCTGTAAGTAGAGGAGCACGCCTCAATAACTGGACTATCATAACCACCAGATTTATAGTCACTCACTGGAGGTTTGGAACCATTGGGATACTTCGAATAAACTTGAGTACATATAGGATACACCGGTGCTAAAACCTTTTCTCAAGATATCTTCCAAACTGTTGGGGTCGTTGCTCCGGATCTTATTCTCCCGGTGTGAAACCAGTTGGTTCCGTAGTTTTAGAATTCTGCTGATCCCAAGTACTCCATCTCCATCATTGCATATAGGAATATAGAAAGTAAAGAGGAAAAGGATTGAGAAAGATGCCTTAATAGGTTGGTCATCTATCAGGACGAGAATGTGAGTTCTTCTTATTATCGGTGAGCCGCTGCCCCTCATACTCTTCTTTCCGTTTTGGGTCGCTCTTTGCTCGGCGAGCCTCGGGGTAGCAAGGCTGAACAAGCATCATGCACTATCTTTTATTTTACTAGTTGACTTTCCTTTCGCATTTTAAATTTTCGCAATAGATCTTCGAATGTTCAAAACAGCTATGGAATTTATCAAAGTATTTCGGTTTCCTTATAAATCTTACTCTTATTATTTTATCTCATTACTTTATTTATACAGCATTACTATTACTTATCTTGATGAAGCGATGACTGTGACATGCAACGAGACAACGCAACAAACGGACATAGATTCAGAGGAAGATGATATACCGGAAGAGATTGTTAAAGAAGTTGAGAATTTTGAGAACAGACCTAAGTCCAATTTGGACGAGACTAAGATTGTTAACCTGGGAGATGCAGAAAATGTCAAAGAAACACGAATCAGCGTTCATTTGTCACCATCAGAAAGGGAAGAATACACAGAATTCCTAAAGGAGTACGAGGACATATTCGTCTGGTCGTACGATGCCATGACTGGTCTGAGTACATCTATTATGGCACACAAACTACCAACTGATCCGACGTGTCCACCAGTAAAGCAGAAGCTCAGAAAGTTTAAGCCTGATATGAGTCTGAAAATCAAGGAAGAAGTCACTAAGCAGGTCAAAGCTAAGGTTCTCAGGGTAGTAGAATATCCAACATGGTTAGCCAACATTGTGCCAGTACCGAAGAAGGACGGGAATGTCAGAGTCTGTGTCGACTACCGGGATCTCAATCGGGCCAGTCCAAAAGACGACTTCCCCTTGCCAAACATACACATCCTGATTGACATTGCGCCAAGCACGAGTTGCAATCATTTGTAGATTGTTTCGCTGGGTATCATCAGATCTGGATGGACGAAGAAGATGCTGAGGAAACGGCTTTAATTACGCCGTGGGGGATGTACTGCTACAAGATGATGCCATTCGGGTTAAAGAATGCAGGGGCCACCTACATGAGGGCCATGACTACCATTTTTCATGATATGATACACAAGGAGATCGAGGTGTACGTAGACGACGTCATCATTAAGTCAAAGAAGGCCACTAATCACATGGAAGATTTGAGGAAATTCTTCAATAGACTGAGAAGGTACAACCTGAAACTGAATCCCGCAAAATGTGCGTTCGGGGTTCCTGCCGGAAAACTACTTGGGTTCATTGTAAGTCGCCGAGGAATAGAACTGGATCCATCAAAGGTCAAAGATATTCAAGAGTTGCCACCGCCAAAGAACAAGAAGGACGTAATGAGTTTCTTTGGGAGACTCAACTACATCAGCCGGTTCATAGCTCAATCTACAATTATTTGCGAGCCAATATTTAAGATGTTGAAGAAGGACATCGCTACCAAATGGACCGATGACTGCCAGAAGGCCTTCGACAGAATCAAGGAGTACCTGTCAACACCACCAGTTTTGGTCCCGCCCGAGCTAGGTAGACCTCTATTACTCTACCTCGCAGTATTGGATGGAGCATTCGTTGTGTTCTGGGGAAACATGACGAAACGGGGAGGAAGGAGCAGGCCATCTATTATCTCAGTAAGAAGTTCACCCCGTACAAAGCTCGGTATTCTCTGTTAGAGCGCACCTGTTGTGCTTTGACTTGGGTAGCTCAGAAGTTGAGGCACTACTTCTGTGCCTATACCATATATCTCATATCAAGGATGGATCCTTTGAAGTACATCTTTCAGAAGCCCACGCCTATCGGCAAGCTAGCCAAGTGACAAATCCTGTTGAGTGAATTTGACATTGTCCACGTAACTCATAAAGCGATCAAAGGACAAGCATTGGCAGATCACCTTGCCGAGAATCCCGTGGACGGAGAATACGAACCCCTAAAGACGTATTTTCCTGACGAAGAGGTATCATTCATAGGAGAGGATATTGCAGAATCCTATGATGGTTGGAGAATGTTTTTCGATGGAGCAGCAAATTTCAAAGGAGTTGGCATAGGAGCAGTCCTAGTGTCAGAAGTCGGTCAGCATTATCTGGTGTCTGCCAAACTCAAGTTCCCGTGCACCAACAACATGGCCGAATACGAAGCCTGCATCTTAGGGCTCAAGATGGCCATTGACATGAACATCTTAGAGTTGCTAGTAATTGGGGATTCGGACTTGCTTATACATCAGGTCCGAGAAGAATGGGCGACCAAGAACTCCAAGATACTCTCTTATCTGCATCATGTACAGGAGTTGAGAAAGAGGTTCACAAAGACAGAGTTCCAGCATGTTCCCAGAGTCCAGAATGAGCTTGCCGATGCATTGGCTACCTTATCATCCATGATACAGCATCCAGATAAGAACTTCATTGATCTTATTCCGGTGAAGATCTATGATCAGCCAGCTTACTGTGCTCATGTCGAAGAAGAAGCAGATGGAAAACCTTGGTTTCATGAAATCAAGGAATATTTGGCAAAAGGAGAATACCCAGAGCTTGCAAACACCACAGAAACGCACGCTTCGAAGATTGTCTAACAACTTCTTTCACAGCGGAGGAATCCTGTATAGGAGGACTCCGGATATGGGATTACTAGGGTGTGTTAATGCGAAAGAAGCATCTAAACTACTAGAAGAAATCCATACTGGGACCTGCGGCCCATATATGAAATGCACACTTCGGAGATTGTCCAACAACTTCTTTCACAGCGGAGGAATCCTGTATAGGAGGACTCCTGATTTGGGATTACTAAGGTGTGTCGACGAAAAGGAAGCATCCAAGCTGCTAGAAGAAATTCATGTTGGGACCTGTGGTCCACATATGAACGGTTTTGTCTTAGCAAAGAAGATACTCCGGGCTGGTTACTTTTGGATGACTATGTAAACAGATTGCATCCAGTACGTCCGGAAATGCCATCGCTGCCAGATACATGCAGACATGATCAAGGTACCTCCAAATGAGCTTAATGCAACAAGCTCACCATGGCTGTTCGCTGCCTGGGGAATGGATGTTATCGGACCAATCAAACCTGCCGCATCAAACGGACACAGGTTTATCCTAGTGTCAATTGATTATTTCACCAAATGGGTTGAAGCAGCATCTTACAGAGCAGTGACCAAGAAAGTCGTGGCAGACTTTGTCCGCGACCGCATCATTTGTCGATTCGGGATTCCAGAATCAATCATCACTGATAATGGCTCCAACCTCAATAGTGACTTGATGAGAGCCATATGTGAAACTTTCAAAATCAGACACAAGAATTCTACAGCCTACAGACCTCAGATGAACGGAGCCGTAGAAGCCGCCAATAAGAACATCAAGAAGATACTAAGGAAAATGATAGAGAAGCATAAGCAGTGGCACGAGAAGCTATCATTTGCTTT
>NC_031994.1:11369850-11460884 GCF_001879085.1 Nicotiana attenuata
AGCATTATCCGGTGTCTGCCAAACTCAGGTTCCCATGCACCAACAACATGGTCGAATATGAAGCCTGCATCTTAGGGCTCAAGATGGCCATTGACATGAACATCTAAGAGTTGCTAGTAATTGGGGAGTCAGACTTGCTTATACATCAGGTCCGTGAAGAATGGGCGACCAAGAACTCCAAGATACTCCCTTATCTACATCATGTACAGGAGTTGAGAAAGAGGTTCACAAAGACAGAATTAGAGCATGTTCCCAGAGTCCAGAATGAGTTTGCCGATGCATTGGCTACCCTATCATCCATGATACAACATCCAGATAAGAACTTCATTGATCCTATTCCAGTGAAAATCTATGATCAGCCAGCTTACTGTGCTCACGTTGAAGAAGAAGCAGATGGAAAACCTTGGTTTCATGACATCAAGGAATATTTGGTAAAAGGAGAATACCCAGAGCTTGAAACACCACACAGAAACGCATGCTCCGAAGATTGTCTAAAAACTTCTTTCACAGCGTAGGAATCCTATATAGGAGGACTCCGGATATGGGATTACTAAGGTTTGTTTATGCGAAAGAAGCATCTAAACTACCTGAAGAAATCCATGCTGGGACCTGCGACCCACATATGAATGGTTTTGTCTTAGCCAAGAAGATACTCCAGGCTGGTTACTTTTGGATAATTATGGAAACGGATTGCATCCAGTACGTCCGGAAATGCCACCGCTGCCAGATACATGCAGACATGATTAAGGTACCTCCAAAAAAGCTTAATGCAATAAGCTCACCATGGCCGTTCGTCGCCTGGGGAATGGATCTTATCGGACCAATCGAACCTGCCGCATCAAACGGACACAGGTTTATCCTAGTGGCAATTGATTATTTCACCAAATGGGTTGAAGCAGCATCTTACAGAGCAGTGACCAAGAAAGTCGTGGCAGACTTTGTCCGCGACCGCATCATTTGTCGATTCGGGATTCCAGAATCAATCATTACTGATAATGGCTCCAACCTCAATAGTGACTTGATGAGAGCCATATGTGAAACTTTCAAAATCAGACACAAGAATTCTACAGCCTACAGACCTCAGATGAACGGAGCCGTAGAAGCCGCCAATAAGAACATCAAGAAGATACTAAGGAAAATGATAGAGAAGCATAAGCAGTGGCACGAGAAGCTATCATTTCCTTCGCTAGGGTACCGCACCACAGTCCTTACATCAACTGGGGAAACCCCCTATATGCTGGTTTATGGTACAGAAGCAGTCATTCTCGCCGAGGTAGAAATTCCTTCCTTAAGGATCATACAGGAAGCTGAGCTCGACGATGCAGAATGGGTGAAGAGTCGCTACGAGCAGCTAGCCCTTATAGGCGAAAAGAGAATGAATGCGGTTTGCCATGGTCAAATTTACCAGAACAGAATGTCCAGAGCCTTCAATAAAAGAGTCAAGCCAAGACAATTCGCACCGGGGCAGCTGGTGTTGAAGAAAATTTTCCCGCATCAGGATGAAGCCAAAGGGAAGTTCTCTCCCAACTGGCACGGTCCATACATGGTTCACCGGGTTCTAACAGGAGGATCCCTCATACTTTCAGAAATGGACGGAGAGGTTTGGCCAAAGCCGATCAATTTAGACGCAGTCAAGAGATACTACGTGTAACCTTTATGTTTTCCTTGTATGATGTAACATTGAACTACGCCTGACCTGATTCCCGTTTAAGAGGGGATACGTAGGCAGCCTATGGGTTCGGTCACAATGCAATAAAATTTTCATTTCCCCCGCTATTGGAAACTGGGGCAGAATTTTGAGGAGGACCCTCAAAATTCCGAAGTGATTTCAGCTATTCGCCGCAAGCAGCCGTCAGAAGCAACAGCCCAGTAAACTGGGGCAGAATTTCGAGGAGTTCCCTCAAAATTCCGTAGCAAGAAAGGTTGCAATGTCTTGAACCACGTCACGGTCGTCGGTTCATCTAAAAGAAAGATATTCTTAATTATGCATTTATGTTATATTTTTTTGCTAAATCATGCATGCCTATTTCCGAAATTGCTTGTTTAGCAACGCTACCCCGACGATACGTACAGTATCACCAGATCAAGATCACATAGATCAAGCAGAGCCAGCGAGGATATGAATTAACCTCCCCCCTCTAAAAAACTCACGACTTTTCTTTGGACGCAGGCATTCAAGTTGCAAAACCATCAGAGATACTATACACTCACGAGACAAACATTGTTCAGAAATACAACTCTCAAAATTGTTGCACTTACCCACAGTTGATATATGCACACGACAGTGTCCCCAGCAGGGACAATGTCCCCAGCAGTCACAATGTTGCAACCTGCTATCAGCTAAGAAAAACTCCATTATCATTTGCCTTTTTACTTCCGGCATAAGGCTACCATTCTGCCTTCCGAGACTAAACTCTGTCTCCATTTGCATTCTTTGCATTGCATAAGGCTACCATTCTGCCTTCCGAGACTAAACTCTGTCTCCATCTGCATTCTTTGTATTGCATAAGGCTACCATTCTGCCTTCCGAGACTAAACTCTGTCTCCATCTGCATTCTTTGCATTACATAAGGCTACCATTCTGCCTTCCGAGGTTAAGCTCTACCTCCATCTGCATCCTCTGCATTGCATAAGGCTACCATTCTGCCTTCTGAGACTAAGCACTGTCTCCATCTGCATGGCTGAAAAATTGCCACTTCATTTACGTTTGCATGGCTGAAAGATCGCCACTTTATTTACGCTTGCATGGCTGAAAGATCGCCACCTATTTCATTGCATGGGCTGAAAGATCGCCAAACACTGCATCTCATGGGCTGAAAGATCGCCAATCTATCCGAAGGCGTCATTGTTCGGAGGCACCATTTTCATAGCCCGAGAACGTCATGCCATGGCTTGAGGACCCCTTTTAATCTTTTGCATATCATTATTCAAAGGCATCATGGTTCGGAGGCATCATTCTCATAGCCCGAGAGCATCATTCATGGCCTGCGAATCCTTTATTATACGCTTCATGGCCCAGGACATCATGGTCTGAGGACGTCATCCTAACCGTCCAAAGACAGCATTCATGGTCCGACGGGAATTTGCATCATGTTTAAATTTACAATCTATGCCCGTATTTACTTATTTGCAGGTAAACCGGCGAGCAACGGCCATCTCGGCAGGAGCAATTCTGCTCCAGTTCCCGCAGCCCTATTAGACCTTAACCTAAATATTGCATCCGTTCTTGAAAGGTCTCCATCGGCATACTCCGCCGACGGATCCCGAACTACATATAGCCTGATTCCTGTAAGACCAGGGATATGTAGGCAGCTCAGAAGCCAGGGCATGGCCAAACCTCTTCAAGCCGTTTCATCCGGTCAAAATCGGTCATCATATCTTTACCCGACAACTCTTTCATCCTTCCCGGGTAAAGAGGGGCAGCTGTTGATACCCAATTTTTCCCTGTATTTTTTTTAATATGCAAAATATCCTCAAAATAGCCTATATAGGCATATAAGTACATCCCAAGGACCTTTATTTTTCCTTAATTTTTCAAAAAATTTTAAATCAATTTACTGCCCTATTTTATCAAACCCCAATGATGGTCCCTAAAATTATCATTTATTGGATTCTTATGTTTGTACCAAAATATGGCTAAGATATTTTTTTACACATTTTTATAAATTTATTTGGTATTTTTAAGGATAAAATTGCATAATTGCAATATTAGCCAGTTTTAAGTTTAATTCCGTCTCATATTTATAAAATGGGATTTTATATCTTTAAATTAATAATTATATACTATAAGACATTTTACTACTTTTAATTTGTTTCCAGAAATTTGTTTATTATTTTTTATAAATTAAGAGGGAAAAAGAGGCTATTTAACTTATAGCCACATTTGGCTTTCTAATTTAGCCTAATTAAACCCAAGCCCCGACCCAAATTAGACCAATCCAATACCCAGCCCAATCCCAATTATCCTACCCGACCCACCTACCCCATCCAAATTATCCTAATTATCCTACCCGGTCCCCGTTTAACCTACCTAAATTAAACCAAACGACCCCCTAATACCCCTCATTTTTCCCTCACTCGTCTCTATCTGTCTAGCCTATGGTTCTCTCTAGAACCTTCCCCACCCCCTCCTCTCCGATGAATTCTGTCCATCTTCTCCGATCACCCTCTAACCTAGATCTATGGTGGTTTTACTACCCACCAAGCCACCTATGGCTCCTCACATTTGGTTGACTGAAGCTCCATGACTCGACCATGAAGGGTTATGTCCAGACCTCTATCGATTCGAGTTCCACGGCCATCTCCGGTCCCGTTCCAGCAAGCTATGTCTATTTCGAAGCCTGGTCTCGACTCCTTTTTCTTATATCCAAGCCTTTCTCGTCATTTGGGTTCCTCTGAAAACCCTAATTTTGAGTTTTTTCTAGTCTCTTTAGATCTTTTCCATATCCATGCTTTCCTTAAGATTTTAAACGATTTTCCTGGCTTTTTTTTCAAAAACTACTTTCAAAACCATTTCTTTTCCAATCTAGGGTTATTTAATTTCTTTCCTCAAATAGTTTTTACCCGTTTCTAAATTCCTTAACTAAGGGAAGTCTTGTGTGATTGATTCTTAATTGATATTCAGTTCCTTAAAAACTTTCTTGCCTTATTTCTGCCTGATTTTCACACTATAAAGGCACGACCCTTTCACAAACTCAACAGAATTGACAATCCTTCTGAACTCATAATCACACATAATACTATTCTCTCTTTTTGTCTGTACTGTGGCCTGTTTACAAGACCTACTGCTTTTCTCTATTTGTTTCTTTGAAACTGGTATGTCCTGATTTAAGCTTCAGCATCACAACAATGTGTTTATTTACAGCTTGTGTATCCATGTCTACTTACTGTTCCTGTAGAGTTCAATATTTAAATTAGCATGCTGATTTCCTTCTGCCTGTTTTTGTTATGAATCCCTATTCCCTACCCCCTTTATGTGTTTGAGCTATGGTTTAAGACATGGCAATATGTAAGTTATTGTCCATGAATTAAACTTGATCCTTTGGGATCCCAGCCTCTAAACAATGTGTTCTAACAGGCTTATGGGTATGCTAGCACTCCCTATTGCTGGGTATGCCCACAACCTGCTCTTGCTTCTTTCAACTTCCCTATTTCCCCTGCACCCCTATGTGTATTTATTTGTAACTGTTTCCCTTTCCCTTTCCCCCTTTCAGCACTCTATTTCTGCACTTGCACACTCTCTCTTAGTCCCTAAGTTCTGCCCCCCTTTTGTGAGCCTTGCCTTGGGACCTTGAGTTCCCTCTGAACTTGGACACTTGAGGACTGGCCCTTCCACACTGCACTATGTCTTAATCTGGTGATACATTTGGGTGTGAGCACTGCCCGGAGTCCATATGAGACTCTTAGGGAACTCTGACACATTCAAATGGGAGAAAGGCTTTGGATCATGATCTCATTGGAGTTGGTTTACTTCATATTTCATACAGGAAGTCTGCATCATGCTCCCCTTGGTTGTACTATTTCTGATGTATTCTTTTATTTTTCTGGGCCGTAATAATTTGTAATAAAATCTTGGGGATGGCTAGTGAAAAAGGGAGGGATAATTATATATGCAAAGGGTAGATATCCTGCCTATAAGTACTTCTGAATTTCTGCACTCTCATATAGATATCATCTCTATAGGTACTTTCTGAATTTCTGCACTCTCATATAGATATCCTGCCTATAGGTTATTTCGGAATTTCTGCATTCTCTCATATAGATACCATGCCTGTAGGAATTTTGCATTTCTCATATAGATACCATGTCTGTAGGAATTCTGCATTCTCTCATATAGATACCACATCTGTAATTACCCGGAAATCTGAATTCTACATATAGAAAATACGCCTATAGGTCTTTCTTAGTCTCGCATATCTATTCTTCATTAGGCAATCATGTTTATAGGTCTTAATCAATCAACTGCAATTAGATATCATGTTCATAGGCTCAATATCTAGATATCATGTCTATAAGGTTTCTGCATTTCCCCATGTCTATAAAAAGGTTTAAAATCAACAACGCATAGAAAGCATGTCTATAGGAGCATTTAATCAAGTCTGAATCACTTCACTCGCTTATAAGTCTAAAACCAATAATAATGACGTACCATCAGTTGCAGACTTATCATCTCTCACTAAAACATGCCTTTCTTTAATAACTGACAACTTTTCTCAAATCAGTATGTATTCAGTTTACTTTATTGTTTCTGAAATCAGTAGATATCATGCCTATAGGACCCTCGTCCAACACTTAGTCAAACCATAGGGTAAATTTTATAAACTGAGTCAGATTTTTATTAGCTACAGCCAGCAGGCAGGCCCGATTCGGGCTTCTTATCTAAACTATGTAACAAATCAGTCTGCATCAACCTTTAAGTTTTATTCAGACCCTAAACAGTATGTGCAAGACATGCTAAATTATGTGTTTCTCTGTCAAAGGAGGTATATCTGAGCCTTTTACTTGTTATGTGCTTCCCCCAACTTGCTATACGTGTTTTTGTATGTCGCCTTGGAGTTTTGCCTTTGAAACTATAAACAAGCCTAATATCCCTTCCCTTTAGGATTAGTAGTCCTAAATGCCTCCAGGACTGATAGGATTGGGGCGGGTAATAGCATGCAATAAGTAAACGAGACCATTCCGCGCTTTAATACCCTAACGAGGTGGGAAAGGGTAGATATGGATATGATGACCATGCGATAACATCACGTGTAGCCCCTCACTGAGGAGTAATTACCGGATGTTGTGTGGGGTGATCCATATTATTTATAAACCTAGGACCCCCCCTCCCTTTGTTTCTTTGTTTCTTTGCTTCTTCTCCAATTTCAAACTTTTTCTTTAAGAAAAATTAGCTTTCTTTTGGTTCTTTCTAACTTTGTTTATTTGTAACCATTATGTGAAATCCCCTCTTACTTGAAGTCTTTATTTGCCTATGTGCGCTTAAGTTCACAGCAATAGTTTGGCCGGGAACCACACTAGTGGATCCTGAGGGGTGCCTAACACCTTCCCTTTGGGATAATTTCAAGCCCTTACCCAATCTCTGGTTATTCAAATCAAACCCTTCTTAGTGTCCTAATGCACTTTAATCATTAGGTGGTGAATCTTCCAATCAAACCCAATTCCCCAAAAGGGAACGAGTTGTCCTCCCAAATGTCATAAACCCGATTTCGCGAGAAAAAGGGGGCGCGACAACATTGGCGATATTTGGGCCCTGTGCGTCCCTGAATTCCCTCGGTGAGTACGAATGGCAAAAAGAAAGGCCACCTAGGGCATTAAGTTCTCTAAGGGTCTCATCTTGCCCCCGAGAAGCTTCGGGTTGAGGCCCTCCGAAATCATCAGCAATAGGTCCTCCGACATGGACTGTACCACGTCCGGCTTGGAGCTCGGGGACCGTATCTGCACCCCCCTCGGGGGCCTTCTCGGTACGGGCTCGATCCATATCGATCGTTCCCGATTTAGTGGCCCTCAGACCAGCAACCTACGGAGCATCCATGTCCGATCTCATCCTTTGTTCCAAAGGGTATTCGTCATCGTTGTCGTCTTCATCCTCGGAGCCAGCCGCGGAGACCGAAGTCAAGACCTTGGCATCGGCCCGAGGCCTGCGAGGTTTAGGTTTCTTTGACTTGGTAGACTTAGCAGCCGCCTCTTTCTTCCTCTTCTTGCACTTGCCGGGCTTTGAGGTCCCTTCCTCACCATCGGGAGGCGGCCTCATTAACACTTTATTGTCAAGGCCTGCACAAGTATAATGCACAAAGCTTACCGACATAGAGGATACGCGAAAGGGATATGGAAATATAGTAGAGGTAGCAATAAAAGGCTTACCATGATTCTTGGACGGCCACCGCATTTTGGCCAAGTCGCACCAGGAACGCTCGAGATAAGGAAACGAAGAGTTCAACCGCCTAATCCAGCCCGATAGGTCCTGGACTACGTCAGGATACCAAGCGATGGCTGCATAATCAAAAGGGAGATCATGTTTTGAGAAAAAGGCAAGAAGGCAACAAAACATGCTCGAGGGAGAGACACTTACACTCTGTGTTCCACTTCTCCGGGAATGGCATCCTTTCGGCCGAGATAATGTCCGAGGTCCTCACTTGGAAAAACCGGCTCATCCACCCTCGATCCTTGTCCTCATCGATGCTCAAGAAGAACGGCTTCACAGATCGAGAGTGAAGCTTGATCAAACCTCGAATGAGACGAGGGCTATATAGTCTAATCAAATGGTCAAAGGTAAAGGTCATACCCTCAACCTTGTTGGAAAAATAACGGAGAATATAGACTATCCTCCAAAAAATGGGTCGATTTGGCCAAGCATCACCTGATACTTATTACAGAATTTGAGAATAACCGGATCTATCGCCGGGGAAGAAGGGTCTGAAGAGTCGATGGGACCCAGACTGAATGGGTATGTATATACATGAAGAAAGCCAGCCTTATGGTCTATTATGCTTTCATTAGATTTAGGAATCTCGACTAGCACTGTCTTCTTCCATCGACAGTCTTCATTCACTTTGCCAATGTTAGTCACGACACTAATATACCGGGACACCTGCTCGCATCGGCCTAGCTTGGAAGAGGGATTCTCGATAGAAAAAGCGAGCTCAGTGTCGAACTCGGTGGGGGTGCATTGTTCAACAGTTGGGGCCACTTTGGGTTTGTCCTTAGATGGTCGAGATGAAGAAGTAGCACCCTCTTTTCGAGGCAGTGTTTTAGAGGTTCTGGCCATGATAATAGAGAGGTTTTCTGAGAAAAGAAGTGAGGAACCAAGAGCAAAAAAGTGAAGAATGTAAAAGAGGGTGAAAGTAGCTCTAAAAATTTGAAGAAATTATAAAAGTGTAAACCATTGAACGGTTGGGGTATTTATAGAAGCCATATGGGCAGCGGAAGGGCCGCACCAATAGCGGTTTGTGGGTTTCTTGATAGTCGTGTTGACAGCGACCCTTGCGTGGCTTTTGAGTCATGACATTTAGTGCTCTGATAGGCTGACGTCATGGAAATATTATCAAAGAAGCAAGAGTCCAAAATCATTTCCTATCATTTTCATTCTAGGAAACACGGGGACTATCTATAAAAGGTGAAATCAGAGGAGCCGATTTCATAGCCATTACGACGCTCCATAGATACGCCTGCTAGGGCTCGAGGCGAGGCTCGAAATGTAACCTCGAAAGATTTCCAAACGCTCAAATCTGAGGCAGCGCAGATTGATAGCTATGATGGAGAGATGGGGAGTTCCCTAGGCACTTCATTAAAGCTGGCCAAGCCTATTAGGCTAGTACAAGTCCGCATAGTGGCATTTAATAGCTGTACCAGCCTTATACCTTTGTAATAAATGCATCTGTATTATGTTGGGATTCCCTCTCATATATAAGGGGGACCCTTTTCATTTTGTAAGGGATACAATACAACACAATTCACAACATTGAATACAAGAACATTCTCTGCTCTCTAACTTAAATATATTCTCTCTTGATTCTATTTATTGCTTACATTTATTGTGTTCCATTAATTGTTTTTCATTTATTGTTTGTCATTGATCATAAGGAGCCTTCATCAAATCTCTCAAAGTTGTTAATCCTCTACCGGCTGTGCATATCTTGGCATCGAGCTCGACCTGGAGGCCCCGTATAACCAGGCTCGAGGCCCCGATTCTCAGCCATTCGGTTTGCTTAAATATACGATTTTTGATTTCTTATCTTATTTTCCAGTCTCACACTCAGCACCTATGTCCTAACAACTAGCATAAAAATAAATCATGTATTTTTAGAACCAAAAAATTAAATCTAATTGTTATTACCATTTTCAAGGTAAACATCGGCATATGGTCGAGAAGGGGTATCTAGCTTATTTGGCTTATGTCTGCGACTAGTACGGATGTTACTTTGATTGCTTCAGTACCAGTCGTCCATGAGTTTCTAGAGGTGTTTCCTGCAGACCTTCCAGGGATGCCACCCGGCAAGGATATTGAATTCTGTATTGATTTGGCTCCGGACACTCAGGGTAACGATCCGGCCGGTCGTTTCATGAGTTACCGCTCCGTTTTCCCCATTTTTGCTTCTTTATGCTTTGTTCATCTGTGTTATATGGTATCAGATTGGTTGGCTCGGGTCCGGAATGATTTGGTAGAGTAATGAGACACTTAGTCTCTTAAGTCGATCTTTTAGTTAGAAAAGTCAACCGGAAGTTGACTTGTGAGCAAACGATCTCGGAATTTGGTTTTATGATTTGGATAGCTCCGAGAGGTGATTTGGGACTTAGGAGCGTGATCGGAATGTGTTTTGGAGGTCCGGAGTAGATTTAGGCTTGATTGGCGAAAATGGATTTTTGGCGTTTTCCGGTTGATAGTGGAAATTTTGATATCGGGGTCGGAATGGAATTCTGGCAGTTGTAGTAGGTCCGTTGTATCAAATGGGATGTGTGTGCAAAATTTCAAGCCTTTCCTACGAGGTTTGATATACTTTTTGTTCGAAAGCGGAATTCAGAAGTTTTTGGAGTTCTTAGGCTTGAATCTGCGGTTGATTCGATACTTCGATGTTGTTTAGGTGTTTCAAAGATTGGTATAAGATTGGAAGGTGGTATATAACTTGCTCTTACTTTTTGTTGAGGTCCCGGGGGCCTCGGGGTGATTTCGGGTGGTTGATTGGAGGTTTGAAGTTGGAATTAGCAGCTTAAGTGCTGAAGCTACTGTCATAATCGCACCTGCGGCTTGGGGACCGCAGGTGAGGGCCCACAGAAGCGAAAAAGGGAACGCAGATGCGGCCAAGGGAATGAATGACTGGAGCCGCAGATGCGAGATTTTAGGCGCACCTGCGACGACGCATGTGCGGGATTCTGATCGCAGGCGCGGTCTTTGGGCGGATAGGTGGAATCCGAAGATGCGCACCTGGGACCGCAGGAGCGTGTCCACAGGTGCGAGATTTCGACCACAGAAGCGGCTTAGCTGGGGCAGAACATATAAATTTGACCCCTTCGCGATTTTGAGTGGTTTTTCACCATTTTTCATTCGGGAGAGAGCTTGGAGAGCAAATTGAAGAGGAAATTCAAGAAGGTTTCGTGGAGGTAAGGTTTTTGGACCCTAAAGTTATTTCTATGGTGGTTTTTGACTGATTAAACTTAAAATCTATGGAATTTAGTAGCAAAAATTGGGGGTTTAGGGCTTGGGAATTGGAGACCTAAAATTAGAGATTTGAGGGGTCATTTATGGTTGGATTTTGGTATATTTGGTATGTACAAACTCGTGGGAGGATAAGGATTCTATTGATGTAATTTTTAACGGATTCCGAGACATGGGCCCAGGGGTCGGGTTTGGTCAATTTCGGGATTTGTGATGTAATTTGATTAATTTCGTATGGGTTTCACTCCTTTAGCGTATATTGATGGTTATAAACTGATTTTGGTTAGATTCGAGGCATTTGGAGGCCGAATCGAGAGGAAAGGGCATCGCGGGCTAGAGTTTGGCTTGTCTTGAGGTAAGTAATGCTTCCAAACTTGGTTTCGAGGGTTCGAAACCCCGAACTATATGTTCTATGATTACTATTGAGGTGACGCAAATGCCAAGTGACGGGCGTGTGGCGTGCACCATGGGAATTGCGGCCTTGATCATTCCATGGCCCCGCTTAGTGACTCTTTCTTGCTGATATTTGTGTCGCACTTATTGATATTTTAAGGCTTCACGCCAATACTGTTGAGATCCTAGGGGTCAATTCTTGCTGTCATGTTACTTGCTTTATTGATATTTTATACTCAGTCCTGTTCATGCGTATTATATCATGCCTCAGTATCAATTATTGTTATTTGACATATCATATCATTGTTCGCTCTAGTATCTGACATTCTGCGCCCGTGTGAGTGAGACTGGAGAGTGATGACTGAGTAAGGCCGATAGCCTAATTGTGAGTGACAGTATATGGGATCTGACTGCACGCCGCAGCGGTTATGTTGATGATTATGATAGTGCTTGGGCTATAGGAGCCCTTCGGAGTCTGTAACACACCCCCAGTGAGCGTAGTTGATGATATTGAGGGATGGATCTTCCCTGGACATGGATCTTGTCCGAAGTATTTATACCTGGAGATGGATCTTCTCCATAGGGCTGGAATGGCCTTTCTCGGTACTGGGTGCCGCGAAGATGTACCAGGATCTGAGGCAGCACTATTGGTGGAGTCGGATGAAGAAAGATATAGTTGGATTTGTAGCTCGGTGCCTTAATTGTCAGCAGGTGAAGTATGAGCACTAGAGACCGGGTGGATTGCTTCAACAGATAGAGATTCCGGAATGAAAGTGGGAGCGGATCACCATGGACTTCGTAACTGGGCTCCCACGGACCTTGAGGATTTTCGATGCCATTTGGGTTATTGTGGACCGGCTGACCAAGTCCGCACATTTCGTTCCTTTGTGTACCACCTATTCTTTAGAGCGGTTGGCAGAGATTTATATCCGGTAGATTGTTCATCTGCATGGTATTCCAGTTTCCATCATTTCAGATAGGGGTACTGAGTTCACATCACGATTCTAGAGGGCCGTTCAGCATGAGTTGGGTACTCGGGTGGAGTTGAGTACAACATTTCACCCTCAGACGGACGGACAGTCCGAGCGCACTATTCAGATTCTTGAGGATATGCTCCGTGCGTGTGTGATTGAGTTTGGAGGGTCTTAGGATCAGTTCTTTCCATTGGCGGAGTTTGCCTATAACAACAGCTATCAGTCCAGCATTCAAATGGCACCGTATGAGGCGTTATATGGTAGGCGGTGTAGATCTCCAGTGGGTTGGTTTGAACCGGGTGAGGCTAGATTATTGGGCACAGACTTGGTTCAGGATGCTTTGGAGAAGGTTAAGGTGATTCAGGATAGACTCCGTACAGCCCAGTCCAGACAGAAGAGTTATGCGGACCGGAAGGTTCGTGATGTTTCCTACATGGTTGGAGAGCGGGTCTTGCTTCGGGTTTTTCCTATGAAGGGCGTTATGAGGTTTGGGAAGAAGAAGTTGAGTCCGAGGTTTATTGGCCCTTTTGAGATATTGAGGCGTGTTGGGGAGGTTGCTTATGAGCTTGCCTTACCTCCCGGCTTGGCAGGAGTTCATCCGGTATTCCATGTTTCGATGCTCCGGAGGTATCACGGTGATCCGTCGCACGTGTTGGATTTCAGTTCAGTGTAGTTGGACAAGGATCTATCTTATGTTGAGGAGCCAGTGGCAATATTGAACAGGCATGTTCGAAAGTTAAGGTCAAAGAACATTCCATCAGTGAAAGTTCAGTGGCGGGGCCAGCCGGTGGGGGAGGCGACCTGGGAGACCGAGCAGGATATGCGCAGCCGTTACCCTCATCTTTTCACTACTTCAGGTATGTCTCTATGCTCGTTTGAGGATGAACGAATGTTTAAGTGTGGGAGGATGTAACGACCCGACTGGTCGTTTTTAAGAATTTACGCCCCGATCCCCTATTAACTGCATTCCCCGTGTTTGTTTCTTCTATTGTGAGTTGCCGGGAAGATTTATTTGGAAATTCAGAGAGTTTTGGGACACTTAGTCCCTAAATAAGAGTTTAAGTTTTAGAATTTGGACCGTAGTCGTAGAAGTGTGAAGACGGCCTCGGAATGAAATTCTGATGATTCCGTTAGCTGCGTTGGATAATTTCGAGTTTAGGAGCGTGTTCGGATTGTGTTTTGGAGGTCCGTAGCTCATTTAGGCTTGAAATGCCGAAAGTTGAATTTTTGAAGTTTTCGGTTCGATAATGAGATTTTGATATCGGGGTCGGAATGGAATTCTGAAAGTTGGAGTAGCTCCGTAGTGTTGAATGTGACGTGTGTGTAATATTTCAGGTCATTCGGACGAGGTTTGATAGACTTTTTGATTGAAAGCGTAATTTGGATGTTTTTGGAATTCCTAGGCTTGAATTCGATGATGATTCGATGTTTCGATGTTTTTGGTGTTTTAAGGATTGGTATAAGTTTGGATAGTGGTATATGACTTGTCTATGCTTTTGGTTGAGGTCCACGGGGCCTCGGGATGAATTCGGGTGGTTAACGGGAAGTTGGAAACTTGGAATTTGCAGCTGAAGTTCTTTGGGCTGCTGTCATAACTGCATCTGCGGTTGAGAGGCTGCAGGTGCGACTCCCGAAGATGCGGAAGCAAGCCGCAGAATCGGCCAAGAGGAAATAGAGCAGAGACCGCAGAAGCGGATGTGTACCGCACCTGCGGGACCGCAGATGTGACATCTGGGTCGCAAGTGCGGAGATGGAATTTTTAAGTGAGAACCGCAGAAGCGGTATCGTAGATGCGATGGGTGGACCGCAGGAGCGGGTTTGCTGGGCAGAAAAATTAGAAATTCGAGGGTTTAGTTTCAAAAGATGGAAAATTGATTTGGAGCTCGGGAGAGGGCGATTTTGGGAGATTTTTCAAGAGGAAATCAGTTGGTAACAATTCCTTATCCCTTTCTAGTTGTATTTCATTAATCTATTGTTAGTTTTATCGTTAGTTTCGGATTTGAGATGGAAAATTGGGGAAAAATTTGAAGAAAGTTCTTAGACCTAAAATTTCGAGTTTTGATTGGGAATTTGATGTTGGATTTGGATAATTCTGGTATGGTTAGACTCGTGAGAGTATGAGGATCCTAAAAATGTAAATTTTACCCGATTCCGAGATGTGGTCCCGGAGGGCGTTTTGGTCATTTTACCTAATTTCGCGTATTAGCTTAGAATTTATTTGTAGAATAAGTTACTTGAAGTGTTATTTACATTATGCAATTGAATTGAATATATTTGGGCCATTCGGAGTCGAATATTCATGGCAAGAACGTGTTTTCGGGTTGATTTTGGAGCCGGTTCGAAGTAAGTGGCTTGTCTAACCTTGTGTGGGGGAAACTCCCCTTAGGATTTTGTATTATTGATGTTTGAAATGCCTTGTACGTGAGGTGACGAGTGCGTACTTGTGCTGATTGTTGAAAAATCCAGTTTTCATTAAGTACTTAGAATTGTGGTTCCTTTCCTGTTTGTATTACTTGCAATTTAAGCCTGTTGTTCGCTTAGGGAAGCATGTCTAATTGAATTAAATTGCTTATTTGTTCTACTACCTTATTTGAATTATGTACAGCATGTTAGGTTAGAAATACCTGCTTTACCTTGGTGTGAAATTTGATTGAATTGAGTATTCTTAATGTTGTTGCTGTGTATTTACTTTGGGACTACGGGACGGTATCCCGGGAGATCCCCCTGTATGTTTACTTTGGGACCATGGATTTGTATTCCGGGAGATCCCCCTGCACTTTACATTGGAACTATGGGATTGCACCCAGTAGATTCCCCCAGTACTGAGTATTTACATTTGGGACTACGGATCGGGATTCCGGTAGATCCCCGTGCACTATGAGTTGGACTACGGGACGGTATTCCGGGAGATCCACTGGATATTTATATTTGGGACTACAGGAGGTTATCCTGGGAGATCCCCGGTTGTTATCTCTGTGTGAGCTGTATTCCTTTCCGTGATTATTTGTCTCTGTTATAGCTGTTGTTGTTCTTTCTATCATGTGTACTTCTTACTGTTGCACTTAACTATACTGCTTTATTTTACACTGGTATATCTTGTATTTCCTTTAGCCTCTGTAGGGCCCTGACCTTCCTCGTTACTACCCGACCGAGGTTAGGCTTGGCACTTACTGAGTACCGCTGTGGTGTACTCATGCCCTTCCTGCGCATGTTTTTCATGTGCAGATCCAGGTTCTTCGACTCAGCCCTACCATCCTTGAGGCGGAGTGATCCATCAGAGACTTCGAGGTATGTCTGCCACATCCGCAGACCGAGGAGTCCCTTTCCATTCTCGCTCATAGTATTAGGCCTGCTGTATTTACTTTTGTTTAGACACTCTAGAGTTAGAGCACTGTAGTTATTCCATTGCTTGTGATTTCATGAGATTCCGGGTTTTGGGAAATGTAGTTTATTATAAGCGTTTGATTTGTATTATTTCTGCAGTTTGGATAGTTTATTTCTGTTATTTCTTTTTCCGCAAATTGTTAGGCTTACCTAGTCGTAGAAACTAGGTGTCGTCACGACAGTTCACGGTGGGCGAACTTGGGTCGTGACAAGTTGGTATCAGAGCCTCATAGATTTAACCCTTTAATTGGGGCTATCAATCTCTTGAGTATGCCTCAATTCCTTGTTGGACTGATTACCTAGACTCAAGCTCTCTTTCTCAAGAAGAGCTCAAGTCAAGTAGGCACGAATTAGTGTTTGCAACCACTAACACAACATAGAAAACTCAAATCAGTCCAAATATCAACCACCCATAATCATCTAAGCCTTAAAACACAAGACCCATCAAATACCCACACTAGGATTGAGCCACAACCCTAGCTAATGGGTCTAGCTACTCATAATAATGGAAGAAAACAGATAATTTGATGAAGAATAACCCATATGATATGTTTACAAGCTAATAAATGAAGATTCAATGATAAATCAACTATGAAATTACTCGAAGAAGTCAAAAACAGCCGTTCACGTGCTCAGCCCTGCACCACTACGGAGTGGCGAGAGCGGTCGATGCAGCTTTTACCCGAAAAGGTCGGGATTGAATCCACAGGGAGCTAGAAGTGGGAATTGGATTCCTATCTAAACTAGCAATGCGTAAGGTTCTTAATTACACTTCCAATCATAATTGTTCTTTTGATTACTTCTACTTTTATACTAATGAGATGCTAAATTAAACTAAGAATAAGTACTTGAAAGGTTTTCTAATAGGTAACGAGGAACTAGGGAAGTGACTTCCTCCTAGGTGAATACTTGACGGGATCTAGAGTCTAAGGCAAAGTTGTTATGTTTGGGATCGCGATATAGCCAATGCACGACACTACTCACTCTATACCTCTCGGTAGCTTGAGTGACTTTTCCCAAATTGACTTTCTCAAGAACAATTGGGTGTCGAAATTGTACAAGCAATGTAGGCTCAAGTCGGGTATTACTATCTCTTGATTTAACCCTTTAATTGGGGCTATCAATCTCTTGAGTACGCCCCAATTCCTTGTTGGACTGATTACCTAGACTCAAGCTCTCTTTCTCAAGAAGAGCTCAAGTCAAATAGGCACGAATTAGTGTTTGCAACCACTAACCCAACATAGAAAACTCAAATCAGTCCAAATATCAACCACCCATAAACATCTGAGCCTTAAAACACAAGACCCATCAAAAACCCACACTAGGGTTGAGCCACAACCCTAGCTAATGGGTCTAGCTACTCATAATAATGGAAGAAAACGGATAATCATATGAAGAGTAACCCATATGATATGTTTATAAGCTAATAAATGAACATGCAATGATAAATCAACTATGAAATTACTCAAAGTAGTCAAAAACAGTCGTTCATGTGCTCAGCTAAGGCCTCGTAATGGCCTAGAGATCAACGATTCATTTCCAGATGAGCTAGTACTTTCTGTGTCAGTGAGTGATATGCCATGGTTTGCGGATGTTGCTAATTTACCTGTGACTGGTATAATTCCGTGTGAGCTCTCTTCTAACCATAGGAAGAAGCTCAAATGGGATAGTTTGGATTTCTATTGGGATAAGCCATACTTTTTCAAGATCTGCACTGACGGTGTGATTCGAAGGTGTGTCCCTGAGGAGGAGCAATTGAGTATCTTAGAGGCTTGTCATTCCTCTCCGGTAGAACCCCGCATGCCCAAGAAAACTTCTAACCCCCTTGACAGAAGTAGGGGGAGGAAGCCTTGAAATCACCTCTATTTTAGCTTTGTCCACCTCTATGCCATGCTTTGAAATTTTATGTCCAAGAACTATGCCCTCCTCAAACATGAAGTGGCATTTTTCCCAATTGAGCACAAGATTGGTTTCTTTACACCGGGCCAATATCCTATCAAGATTCTTCAAACACTCACCAAACGAGTCGCCCACAACACTAAAGTCGTCCATGAACACCTCCAAAATATCTTCCACCATGTCACTAAAAATGGCCATCATACACCGCTGGAATATAGCCGGTGCATTACACAACCTGAATGGCATCCTAGAAAAGGCAAAGGTACCATATGGGCAAGTGAAGGTAGTCTTCTCCTGATCTTCCGGAGCAATCAAAATTTGGTTGTACCCACAATACCCATCTAAGAAACAGTAGAAGGCACGCCCAGCAAGTCTATCAAGCATCTGGTCAAGGAAAGGCAATGGAAAGTTATCCTTGCGGGTCACTTTGTTCAGCTTGCGCTAATCCATGCACACCCTCCATACGGTGACTGTTCTGGTAGGAATTAGTTCATTTTGCACATTGGTCACCACGGTCATACCACCCTTCTTCGGCACACATTGCACTGGCGAAGTCCAAGAACTGTCAGAGATGGGGTACACAACCCCGGCATCCAACCACTTGA
Organism: Nicotiana attenuata; assembly: GCF_001879085.1. NCBI lineage: Eukaryota > Viridiplantae > Streptophyta > Magnoliopsida > Solanales > Solanaceae > Nicotiana > Nicotiana attenuata. The sequence continues at coordinate 11,388,255 of NC_031994.1, forward strand.
TCACCTCCTTTTTCACAGCATTTCCTCGTTCAACCTCCTTTGATGTTCCAAAGAGGACTTTGCATCATCTTCAAGAATAATCTTGTGCATACAAAAGGCGGGGCTTATTCCCCGAATATCAGCTAAAGTCCATCCAGTTTCCTTCTTCCGCTTTTGGAGCACCACCAATGTGGTCTCTACCTGTATGTTAGTAAGACAAGCGGAAAGAATGACTGGCAAAGTTTAACTAGGGCCTAAGAATTCATACCTGAGGTGTGGAGGCAACGGCTTCAACTCCAACACCGGAGGTTCCTCGATTGAGGGCTTTGTTGGTGGAGTCTTCCTATTCTCAAGATCCAAAGATAGATTCCGAGGCTCATAAGAGTAAGAGCTCATTCCATGGAAAGCATTGACACACTCCACCCGGCCTTCATCCTCATTTACATCAAGATTCAATAATACTGCCTCTAGAGGGTCCTCCACATTGATAATTGCACTTGTATCATCAATTATCACTGCCGTGACAAGATCCACAAATGAGCACACTTCAGTACAGTTGGGCTGCTTCATTGACTTACACACATGAAAGACCACTTTTTCATCACCCACTCGGAAGGTGAGTTCCCCTGCTTCCACATCAACTAAGGCCTTCCCAGTTGCAAGGAAAGGTCTCCCCAAGATTATAGGCACCTCAAAATCGACCTCACAGTCAAGAATCACAAAATCAACCGGCAAGATAAATTTGTCCACTCGGACGAGAACATCATCAATTATACCCAAGGGCCTCTTCATCGATCTATCTGTGATGTGCAATCTCATGGAAGTCGGCCTCAGTTGTCCAATACCCATAGTCTTGAAAACCGAGTAGGGCATCAAGTTGACACTCGCCCCCAAATCACATAGAGCTTTAACAAAGTCTGCACTCCCAATAGTGCACGAAATGGTGAAAGCACCAGGATCCTCCAACTTCGGAGCCATTGAATGCACTATAGCACTAACTTGGTGAGTCATCTTGATAGTTTCACAGTCCATGGATCTTTTTTTCGTCACCAAATCTTTCTTGAATTTAGCATAACCAGGCATTTGCTCCTAAAGACTCCACCAAAGACACATTAATGGATAAGCTCTTCATCATGTCAATGAATTTTTTAAACTGGTTCTCATTTTTCTGCTTTGTGAGCCTTTGAGGATAAGGTGGAGGTGGCCTTGGCAAAGGAGCCTTGGCTTTAGGCACAACCGCTTCCGGCATGTCTATTACGTGTTCCCTAGACGGGTTCACGTCATTCTGAGTTTCCACCTCGGTATCTTTGATATCAATCCTCACTTCATCATTCACGTTCTCATCAATCACATTCTCAACCACCAAAGGGCTTTCATCCTCTTGCAACTCAACTTCATCACTCAAAATTTCTTTTTGTTTGGAGGCATTTACATCACCGCCTCGTCCACTTCTTGTAATTACCGCCATTGCTTGCCCGGTATGGTTCCCACCCTTCGGGTTGATTACCGTATCACTAGGTAGAGTTCCCTTAGGGCGAGTATTCAAGGATTGTGAGATTTGGCCTAGCTGAACCTCCAAGTTTCTGATTGAAGTATTGTGGGATGCTAATTGAGCATCGAAGTCAGTATTCCTTTTCATCATCTATTCAAACATCATTTCAATTCTCCCCATGTCATTGCTGGATGAACTAGGACCTTGGGATGGGAATGGAGGTGGATTGTTCGGTTGTTGATACATTGGGGGCCTTTGAAAGCCTTGCCCCCGATTTCCCTGATTGTTATTGTTCTAACCACTTTGATTATTGTTTCCACCCCAGTTGTTGTTGTTGTTACTCCAGTTACCCTGATTATTCTGATTATTGTTCTGGTTGCCCCAATTTGGATTTTGGTTGTTGTTCCCCCAATTATTGTTCCCTTGTTGCTGATTTCCTCAATTGCCTTGGGATCTCCATTGTTGTTGTTGGTTGGAAGAATTGCCCCTTTGGACTTGATAGTTGTTCACGTATTGCACTTCTTCATTCTGCCCATCATAGCCATCATCTTGGAACCCACCACTGTCTTGGTCATATTGATCTAAACTCCCTTGGTTCTGTTGGCCTCTTTGCCTTCTTTTGATCACTAGCATATTGACACCTTCCATAGCATTTACTTGTCGAGGAGCTTGAATCTGCTGTAATTGTGCCTTTGCTAACCGGTTCATTGTTGTTGTAAGTTCGGCTACTGCCTGTCCATGATCATAAAGCTCCTTGTGCAAGTGAATGACCATGAGGTCACCCTGTGGAACATTTGCTCTGCTTTGCCAAGCGGAAGAAGTGTCCGCCATCTCATCCAATATCTCGCATGCTTGATCATATGGTGTGTTCATGAAGTTGCCCCCGGCAAGTTGGTTCACTATGCACTGGTTAGTCGTGTTAATGCCCCGATAGAAAATCTGTTGTATCATTACCTCAGTCATATCGTTGTTGGGACACTCCTTTACCATAGTCCGGTACCTCTCCAAAATTTCATGCAATGGTTCGTTGGGCTCCTATTTGAAAGCTAAGATTTCATCCCTCAAAGTTGCCATGTGCCCCGGCGAGAAAAACTTTGCAATGAATTTGTCCGCCAACTCATCCTATGTATGGATGGAGTGGTTGGGGAGTCTCTCCAGCCAATCTAATGCCTTCCCTCAAAGAGAGAAAGGGAAAAGTCTCAACTGCAAGGCATCCTCTGACACATTCATTTGCTTTCTCCCCCAGCATGTATCAACAAAAACCTTAAGATGCTTGTAAGCCTTCTGATCGGGAGCACCTGTGAAATACCCTCGCTGCTCCAACAAGGTTAGCATCACATTAGTAATTTGAAAATTTCCTGCCCCGATCCGGGGTGGGACAATTGCACTAGCATATCTTTGGTTGGGGAGCACCAGAGGAGCCACTCTAGGAGGTGGCGGGGGAGGATCTGGAACATTATCATTTGCATTGGCATTGGCCTGGCGACCTCGCCTTTGTCCTTGAGGTACAAGAGGCACGTCATCTTCACCGATGTCATTAACCTCCTCCTCCGGAACCACGTTTCCAAGACGTTCATTGTTGTTGTTTGCCGCCATATTGTACCTGAATTGGCATCACACATATGTTAGTATCACAAAAGGAAAGAAAAACAATACACAAGACTATTTAGATAGATAGCCCAAACCGTTAGCTCCCCGGCAACGGCACAAAAAGTGATTGGGGCCAACCCTGCACCACTATGGAGTGGCGAGAGCGGTCGATGTAGCTTTTACCCGAAAAGGTCAGGATAGAATCCACAAGGAGCTAGAAGTAGGAATTGGATTCCTATCTAAACTAGCAATTCGTAATGTTCTTAATTACACTTCCAATCATAATTGTTCTTTTGATTACATCTACTTTTATACTAATGAGATGCTAAATTAAACTAAGAATAAGTACTTGAAAGGTTTTCTAATAGGTAACGAGGCACCAGGGAAGTGACTTCCTCCTACGTGAATACTTGACGGGATCCAGAGTCTAAGGCAAAGTTGTTATGTTTGGGATCGCGATATAGCCAATGCATGACGCTACTCACTCTATACCTCTCGGTAGCTTGAGTGACTTTGCCCAAATTGACTTTCTCAAGACCAATTGGGTGTCAAAATAATACAAGCAATGTAGGCTTAAGTCGGGTATTACTATTTTAGGTTTAACCCTTTAATTGGGGCTATCAATCTTTTGAGTACGCCCCAATTCCTTGTTGGACTGATTACCTAGACTCAAGCTTTCTTTCTCAAGAAGAGCTCAAGTTAAATAGGCACGAATTAGTGTTTGCAACCACTAACCCAACATAGAAAACTCAAATCAGTTCAAATATCAACCACCCATAAACATCTAAGCCTTAAAACACAAGACCAATCAAAAACCCACACTAGGGTTGAGCCACAACCCTAGCTAATGGGTGTAGCTACTCATAATAATGGAAGAAAACAGATAATTAGATGAAGAATAACCCATATGATATGTTTACAAGCTAATAAATGAAGATTCAATGATAAATCAACTATGAAATTACTCAAAGCAGTCAAAAACAGCCGTCCACGTGCTCAGCTAAAAGTTAGATGCCCTAAAAACTTGAAAAAGAACTATTTATACAAGGCCAAATTTTCTGGACAAAAATACCCCCTACGGAGGTACCGCGAACCGCAGAAAATGCACCGTGGCCGTGGTGAGGATTTTTAGCTTGATATTTGGGTCTCTAAATCTGGCCACCGCGGTCCTCACAAAATGTACCGCGGCCGCGGTGGCTTCACTCCGGCCTGCATAAAATGGTTTGCGGTTGCAGTTGCTTCCAATTTTCTACAATCCCACCTCTCTGAATCTCTGCTCCGCGGACCGTATAAAATGGTTCGCGGCTGCGTGAGGCTACTGCGGTCCGCATAAAATGGATTTCGGCCGCAGTGCCCGAGCTTCCAAAATAGCACCTCTCTGAATCTCCTCACCGCGGACCGCACTAAATGGAATGCGGCCGCGGTGGATCTGCTGCAGCTGTGCTTTGACTTGTTCTTGGTAATTGTGCAGGTTTCACTCCTTTTTGAGCTGATTTTTGACCTCTTGTCACTTTCTTGACCAAACCCTACAAACAAGTACAACATGTAAGCCTTTGGGTATTTGTATGCATTTTTTTATCAGAACTCAAGTAAAATGAAGTGTAAAATGAACTAGAATCCCTAATTATCAGTTGGCTATTCTCAGACTATGTTATCTTATTTTGCTCAAGACAAGTGACACCTGAGGTCGGGCATGTATTTTCCGCTTTATTTTGATTTTTACTTTATGTCTTCCATTGGTACTCTATAAAAATATGATTTTACTTAAGTTTTCTATGAAATCTAGAGTGTATGGGAATTTAGTGGCTGGCCTAGTTCCACGATAGGCGCCATCATGACCGGGTCGGTTTTTGGGTCGTGACATCAGCCCATTTTCTATTCTGCCATACCGTATGGCCCTACCAGAGTTGAAAGAATTGAAGGAGCAGTTACAAGATTTACTTGATAAGGGCTTCATTAGACCTAGTGTCTCACCCTGGGGTGCGCCCGTGTTGTTTGTGAAGAAGAAGGATTGATCGATGAGGATGTGCATAGACTACCGACAGTTGAACAAAGTCACTATCAAGAACAAGTACCCATTGCCGAGGATTGATGACTTATTTGACCAGCTTCTGGGTGCCAAGGTGTTTTCCAAGATCTATTTGAGGTCTGGCTACCATCAGTTGACGTTTAGGGCATCCGATGTCCCTAAGACAACTTTTCAGACTCGATATGGGCATTTTGAGTTTCTAGTGATATCATTTGGGTGGACAAGTGCCCTAACAGCGTTTACGGATTTGATGAACCGGGTGTTCAAGCCCTATTTGGATTCTTTGTTATTGTGTTTATTGATGATACCTTGATCTACTCCCGCAGTTGAGAGGAGCATGAGCAGCATCTTCGGATAGTTCTTCAGACTCTGAAAGACAGCCAGTTTGACCTAGAAGGGTGCCCCGTTCAGATGGTCAGACGAGTGTGAGGCGAGCTTTCAGAAGCTCAAGACTACTTTGAATACGATGCCAGTGTTGGTGTTGCCTACAGGTTCAGGATCTTATATAGTATATTGTGATTCATCTCGTATTGGACTTGGTACGGTATTGATGCAGAATGACAGGGTGATTGCATATGCGTCGCGATAGCTGAAGGTTCACGAGAAGAATTACCCTGTTCATGACTTAGAATTGGTAGCCATTGTTCATACGGTGAAGATTGAAGGCACTATCTTTACGGCATCTCGTGTGAGGTATTCACGAATCATCGGAGCTTGTAGTATTTGTTCAAACAAAAGGAACTCAACTTGAGGCAGATGAGGTGGTTGGAGCTATTGAATGACTATGACATCACCATTTTGTATAATCCCGGGAAGGCCAATGTAGTGGCCGATGCTTTGAGTAGGAAGTCAGTGAGTATGGGCAACCTTGCATTCATTCTAGTCGGTGAGAGACCGCTTGCATTAAATTTTTCGGCCTTGGCCAATTAGTTTGTGAGGTTGGATGTTTCTAAGCCCATTCGTGTTCTAGCGTGTAAAGTCGCTTAGTCTTCATTGTTTGAGCCCATAGTATGATGACCCTCATTTGCTCGTCCTTAGGGTCACGGTGCGGTGATGCCAAGTAGGTTACTGTTGGAGACGATGTAGTTTTGAGAATGCAGGGTCGTGTTTGTGTGCCTAATATTGATGGATTCGTGAGTTGATTTTAGAGGAGGCCCATAATTCTCGGTATTCTATTCATTCGGGCGCCGCCAAGATGTATCAGGAGTTGCAATAGCATTGTTGGTGGAGGAGGATGAAGAAGGATACACTTGCATATATAGATCGGTGTCTAAATTGTTAGTAAGTAAAGTATGAGCATCAAAGACCTGGTGGTTTGCTTCAGAAGATAGACATTCCTGAGTGAAAGTTGGAGCGTATCACTATGGATTTCGTTGTTGGACTCCCACGTACTCAGAAGAAGTTCGATGCAGTTTCGGTCATTGTTGACAGGTTGATCAAGTCAGCGCATTTCATTCCTATGGCATTTACCTATTCTTTGGAGTGGTTGGCTGAGATTTACATCCGCGAGATCGTTCGTCTTCACGGTGTGCCCGTGTCTATCCTTTCTGATCAAGGTACGCAGTTCACCTCGCAATTCTGGAGGGCAGTACAGTCTGAGTTGGGCACGCAGGTTGAGTTGAGCACAGCATTTTATCCTCAGACGGACGGACAATCTGAGCGCACTATTCAGATATTGGAGGATATGCTTCGTGCTTGTGTTATGGACTTCGGAGGTTCTTAGCATCAGTTCTTGCCACTTTTAGAGTTTGCCTACAACAACAACTTCCAGTCGAACATTCAAATGGCTCCCTATAAGGCATTATACGGTAGGCGATGCCGATCACCACTTTGATGGTTCGAGCCGGGGAAGTCTCAATTATTGTGTACAGATTTGGTACAAGATGCCTTGGATAAGGTCAAGATTATTCAGGATCGACTTTGTACACCCCAGTCCAGGCAGAGGAGTTATGCCGACCGTAGAATTCGTGATGTTGCATTCATGGTTGGGGAGTGGATGTTGCTCCGTGTTTCACCCATGAAGGGCATGATGAGAATCGGAAAGAGGGAATGTTGAGCCCTAAGTACACTGGACCTTTTGAGATTCTTCAGAGAGTGGGTGATATGGCTTACAAGCTCGCATTGCAACCTAGTTTATCAGCGGTTCATCCGGTTTTCCATATGTCCATGCTCCGGAAGTATCACGACGATCCGTCCCACGTGTTAGATTTCAGCTCTGTCCAGTTGGACAAGGATTTGGCTTATGAGAAGGAGCTGGTGGCTATTCTAGCCCGACAGGTTCGTTAGTTTAGATCGAAGAGTTATCCTTCAATTCGAGTGCAGTGGAGAGGTCAGCCCAACGAGGAAGCTACTTTGAGTTCGAGTCGGGCATGCGGAGTAGATATCGCCACTTTTCACCAGTCTAGGTACTTTTCTATGTCCGTTCGAGGACGAAGAGTTATTTTAGAGGTGGTGAATGTGATGAACCATAGGTCATCTTATGTTTTAAAACCTAATTCTGTGTTTCGAAGCTTAAAATACCTCATTTTAGTCTTCCTCGATTTATGTGCGTAGTCCGGTCTCTCGCGCCCCCTTTTTCCTCGCGGAGTCCAGGTTTCGACATTTTTGGGACAACTCCTTTCCTTTTGGGAATTGGGTATGAGATTTGAAGAGTGGTCACCTAACGGATTAAGGTGTGTTAGGGAACCTAGAACAAATAACTCATGAACTAGTTTACATTACCAGAGATTAGGTAAGGGCTCAAAATTACCTTGAGGGGAAGGTGGTAGGCACCCCTCGAGGTCCACTACGGTGGGTCCCGGCCAAACTCGATTTAAGCGAATTAGTCTAATAAGCAGCTTCAACAATTTAAACGAATAGATATTACTTTTAAAACGAGTAAAAGGGGTCCTAGGTTTTTTAGCCAATAGGATCACTTCTGTGCAATACTTGGTAATCGTCCCCAAGTTGGGGTGCTACACATAGCATTAGCGCACAGGTCATCATTTCCTTTTACTACCCAATTACCCGTCCCCTTTGATTATTACCAAAGCGTTCTAATAACATCTTGTACGTACCCTATGCTTGCACTACCCGTCCCTTACCTATGGCCCTGGAGGTGTTTAGGACCTCTATTTAAGGTGGTTCTAGACTCACCTATGGTGCTTAAAAGGAGAAAACTAAGCGACAAACAAAATAAGTAGGGCTGTCACATAAAAGATTACTTAAGGGGGCAGTTACCTATTCTGCCCCAGTTTGATCTTTGGTCGTTCTACGTGCAGCGAGGTTTGTTGGATCTGCTTCGGCATTTAGAGAATCCTTCTCAAAATTCTGCCCCAGTTACTTAACCGATTTCTGACTTTCTAGCATATGATGGCGACGACTGGAGTTGCTCCGGAATTTTGATGGTCCTCTTTAAAATTCTGCCCCAGTTTCTGGTTCTGAGGGAAATGAAAATTTTATTAAGATATGGAACCCACAGGGCTGCCTACGTATCGCTCTTAAACGGGAATCAGGTCAAGCGTAGTTCGGTTACATCAGATGAATTAATGCAAACAATCTAAGCATAGTATCTCTTCACTGCATTTGAATTGATAGGTTTTGGCCAAACTTCTCCATCCATTTTTGCGAGTATGAGTGCCCCTCCTGTTAGTACTCGGTGAATCGTGTAAGGGCCTTGCCAGTTAGGTGAAAAATTTCCCTTTTGCTTCATCCTGATGCGGGAAGATCCGCTTCATCACCAGGTGCCCCGGTGCGAATTGTCTTGGTCTGACCCTTTTGTTGAAAGCTCTGGACATTCTATTCTGATAAAGCTGACCGTGACATGCTGCGTTCTTTCTTTTTCCGTCTATGAGGGCCAGTTGCTCATATCAGCTCCTTATCCATTCTGCATCACTGAGTCGGCTTCTTGTATGATCCTTAAAGAAGGAATTTCTACCTCGGCAGGAATGACAGCTTCGGTACCATAAAACAGTAAATGGGGAGTTGCCCTAATTGATGTGCGGTACCCCAATAGGGCAAAGGGTAACTTCTCGTGCCATTGTTTGTGATTCTCTACCATCTTCCTCAGTATCTTCTTGATGCTCTTGTTGGTAGCTTCCACAGCTCCATTCATTTGAGGCCTGTATGCAGTAGAGTTTTTGTGCTTGATTTTGAAGGTTTCACACATGGCTTTCATCAGATCACTGTTGAGATTGGTGGCATTATCAGTGATAATGGACTTGGGAACCCCTAATTGGCAAACAATACGGTCCTTGACAAAATCTGCGACGACTTTCTTGGTTACAGCTTTGTAAGATACAGCCTCTACCTATTTTGTGAAATAGTCGATAGCCACAAAAATGAACCGGTCTCCGTTTGAAGTGGTAGGCTCGATTGGACCAATGATGTCCATTCCCCAGGCAGCAAAAGGCCAAGGTGAACTTGTTGCGTTGAGCTCATTAGGTGGTACTCTTATCATGTCTGCATGTACCTGGAATTGGTGGTATTTGTGGACGTACCGGATGTAATTCGTTTCCATGGTCATCCAAAAATATCCAGCTCTGAGTATCTTCTTGGCTAGAACAAAACCGTTCATATGTGGTCCGCAAGTTCCGGCATATATCTCCTCAAGCAATCTGGAAGCCTCCTTTACATCAACACACCTTAACTATCCCAGATCAGGAGTTCTTCTATACAGGGTCCCTCCGCTTTGGAAGAAGTGATTGGACAACCTCCGCAGTGTGCGTTTCTGAGTATGGTTTGCCTGTTCTGGATATTCTCCTTTTGCCAAATATTCTTTGATGTCTTGGAACCAAGGTTTTCCATCCGTTTCTTCTTCAACATGAGCACAGTAAGACGGTTGATTACGGATCCTCACCGGGATGGGATCGATGAAATTCTTATCTGGATGTTGTATCATTGATGACAAGGTGGCCAGTGCATCTGCGAACTCATTTTGAATTCTTGGCACATTTTTGAATTCTATCTTCGTGAATATCTTCATCAATTCCTACACATGATACAAGCATGGTAGTATCTTGGTGATCTTCGTAGCCCATTCACCTTGAACCTGATGTACCAGAAGATCCGAATCGCCAATTACCAGCAACTTTTGTATATTCATATCGATTGCCAAATTGAGCCCCATGATGCAAGCCTCGTATACTACCATATTTTTGGTGCACGGTAATCTAAGCTTTTCAGAGACCGGGTAATGTTGGCCTGTTTCTAATACTAAAACTGCTCCAATGCCCACTCCTTTGAAGTTTGCAGCCGCATCGAAGAACATTCTCCATCTGTCATAGGCTTCAGTAATGTCCTCTCCTATGAATGATACTTCTTCATTAGGAAAATACGTTTTTAATGGTTCGTATTCTCCTCCCACAGGATTTTCAGCAAGATAGTCTGCCAATGCTTGTCCTTTGACCACCTTCTGAATTACATAGATGATATCGAACTCACTTAAAAATATCTTCCACTTGGCTAACTTCCCGGTTGGCATGGGTTTCTGAAAGATGTACTTTAGAGGGTCCATAGTGGATATGAGGTATGTGGTATAGGCACAGAAGTAATGCCTCAATTTCTGGGCTGTCCATGTCGAAGCACAGCAAGTGCGTTCCAGCAGAGAGTATCGTGCTTCATAAGGTGTGAACTTCTTGCTCAAGTAGTATATGGATTGCTCCTTTCTTCTCATCTCGTCATGTTGTCCTAAAACACATCTGAATGCTCCATCTAATACGGATAGGTAGAGTAGCAAAGGTCTCCCAGGTTCTGGCGAGACTAGGACTCGCAGTGTAGATAGGTATTCCTTGATTTTGTCAAAAGCCTTCTGACAGTCCTCGATCCAACTGGTTTCAGCATCTTTCCTCAACATTCTGAAGATGGGTTCACATATTACCGTGGACTGTGCTAGGAAGCGGCTGATGTAGTTGAGGCATCCTAGGAAGATCATTACGTCCTTTTTGCTCTTTGGTGGTGGTAATTCTTGGATAGCCTTAACTTTGGACGGGTCCAACTCGATTCCTCGGCGACTGACAATGAATCCCAATAGTTTTCCTGCGGGAACCCCGAATTTGCACATTTTGCGGGGTTCAGTTTTAGATTGTACCTCCTGAGCCTGTCAAAGAACTTTCTCAAGTCTGTTATGTGATCTGCGGCCCTCTTGGATTTGATGATGACATCGTCAACATACACCTCTACTTCCTTCTGTATCATATCATGGAAGATGGTTGTTATGGATCTCATGCATGTAGCCCCGACATTCTTTAGACCGAATGGCATCATTTTGTAGCAGTACACTCCCCACAGTGTGATGAAGGCTATTTTCTCTACGTCTTCTTCGTCCATCTAGATGTGGTGATAACCCGCGAAGCAATCTACAAAGGATTGGAGTTCATGCTTGGCGCAGTTGTCGATCAGGATGTGTATATTTGGCAGTGGGAAATCATCCTTGGGACTTGCTCTATTTAAATTCTGATAGTCAACACACACCCTAACTTTCCCATCTTTCTTCGGAACTGGTACATTGTTGGCTAACCAGGTTGGGTACTCAACTACCCTGAGGACTTTGGCTTTGATCTGCTTAGTGATCTCCTCTTTGATTTTTAGACTCATGTCTGGTTTAAATTTTTTGAGTTTTTGCTTCACCAGTGGACACATTGGGTTGGTAGGAAACTTATGAGCCACTACGGATATGCTCAGACCGGTCATGTCATCATATTACCATGCAAAGATATCCTCATATTCCTTCAGGAAACAAATGTACTCTTCCTTCTCTGACGGTTATAAGTGATTGCTTATGCGAGTCTCTTTGATGGTTTCGGAATCTCCCAAATTGATTGCTTCGGTCTCGCCCAGGTTGGACTTAGGTTTGCTCTCAAAGTTCTCAAGTTCTCTGACGACTTCCTCAGGTATTTCATCTTCTTCTTCTAAGTCACTATCCTTATATTACGTTGTCTCATTACATGTCACAGTCATCGGTTCATCAGGAAATGTAATAATAATGTTGTAGAAGAAAAAATGTGGAAAGATAATAATGAATACTAAATAGCAATCCGAGCCCGAAAGTCGTGCCATGACATTTCAGCTGTAACGGTTTAGTAATGCCCTGGAGTTTCTTCCCCAGCCCTTTGTCGGGTTCATACCCAGACCATTCCGGTATGCTTTCTATTTTGTTACTCCACCATTTGTCCTTCTCAATCGCGTTGACATGCTCGATGTGGTGATAAGTTTCTCCACCCAGCCTCCTTTTATTCTCGATAACCGGGATAGTTTGACTGGTGTAAATGGGGTTTCTTCCATCTCCGTGAATGATTACCTCCTGCTGGTTCCATTCGAACTCCATGGCCTGGTGTAGCGTGGAAGCCAGGCCCCAGCGGCATGTATCCAAGGTCGACCCAATAGAAGATTGTATGTAGCTAATATGTTTATTACTTGGAACTCAACACCGAACCAAGTTGGTCTCATCTGCAGACAAAGGTTAATCTCCCCAATGTGGCCCTTTGAGACCCATCAAATGCTTTCACGTTCATACTTCCTGCCCGTATCTCATGGAAATCATAACCCAATCTTTTTAGAATGGTCAATGGACAAATGTTGAGGCTTGCACCCCCATCTTTTAGGACCCTGGCAATGAATTTGTCTTCAAACTGTACCGTGATATGCAGTGCCCTGTTGTGACTTAGCCCTTCAAGCGGTAGTTCATCTTCGTGGAAGGTGATCTTGTGACTCTCTAATACTTGCCCTACCATGTTGGACATCTCTCCACTGGTGATATTGTTGGGCACATAAGCTCCATTCAACACCTTCATTAGAGCATTCTTATGCGCCATTGAATTTGCAATAATGACAGAATGGATATCTGGGCGGGAGTCTTGTTTAAATGATCGAGGAAAGAGTATTCTCTTGCCTGCACTTTCCTCTAAAGATCGTCGGGTCCAGTTTCAATGACAGGTTGTTTGGTAGAAGCCTCCTTGCTTGATCCTCCCAAATTTTCGGGTGTATAGATCCCTCCAGTTCTGGTCATTCCCTGTGCAGCACCAAATTCTTCCATCTTTGCTTTTCCCTTTCGCCTAGCTTCAGCAACGTAATCCCAAGGTTTGGCATTGGAGTTGAAAAGAGGTGTGGTTGCTACTGTCAATGTGAAAGGTATGGTCACTTCTACCTTAAAATAGACAGGTGTGGCTGCGGGTGGTGTCACTTCTACCTCAAATGGAACTGATGTGGTTACCTCAACCTCAACTGGTGGCTATACCTGGACCACAATAGGATTGAGCATGACTGCGGTCTTCTTAGGATCGTCACCCTCTTTGATAAGTCTAATTGATCCTTCGAGATCCCACTCCTCGTCAGTTTCTATCACATTGATCCCTTCACCCCTATAGTCTGGAAGAGGATTGTTGCGGACATTGGGTGCAGCTTCCTTCGCATGTATTTCTGGATCTTATCTTTCAATATCCGGCACTCGTCAATGGTATGCCCCCTCATACCGGAATGATATGCACAGGTGTTGTTCGGGTTGACCCATTGATATGAATTCTCCATTGCCACAGCGGGAATAGGGGTGACATAACCCGCAGCTTTCAATCTTTCGTACAGCTGGTCGATGGGTTCAGTAATGGTGGTGTATTGTCTGGGTGGCTTGCGATCAGAACTAGGTCTAGGTTTCTGGTAATTTAGACGAGTTGGAGGTGAATGATAGTAGGCTGGCTGGGCGTTATAAGTGTGATAGGCGGTGGTGGGTTGAGAATATCTAGGAAGTGAGGGTTGGTATGTAGGCGGAGGTGTTTGGTATGTGAGTGGAGATTTTGGGCCTTGGGCCACCATTACTGCCCCTACTTCTTTCTTCTTTGATATGCCACTTGATTGTAATGTTTTGTTTGTGGCCTGAAGTACCTCAAAATTTGTCACCATCCCGCTTTTAATGCCCTCTTCAATCCTTTCTCCGATTTTGCTGATATCGGAGAATTTATGATTCTCAATAACCATTAGCCTTTCATAATATTGTGGGTCCTGTGCCCGGACAAAGAACTTGTTCATCTTTTCTTCGTCTAATACTGGTCTGACCTTGGCTGCTTCTGACCTCCATCGAGTAGCATGCTCGAGGAAAGTCTCAGTTGGCTTCTTCTTTATGTTCTAGATATATAAGACATCTGGTGCATTCTCTGTATTAACTCTGAACAGATCCATAAATTCTGATGCCATGCTCACCCAATTGGGCCACTTCTTAGGGTTTTGGCTTATGTACCAAGACAGAGCATCTCCGGTAAGACTTCTCACAATAAGTGCTTAGATGAACCTTGGGATCACCCGTTCCATCAAACATTTCGAACTTGGGAGGTTTGTAACCCTTCAACAGTTCCACGTCTAGTTGTATGCATAAATCCTCATAGTTCAGACCCTCTATCCCTTTACCTCCTTCAATACCCTGAACTCGACTTGTCAACTTCTTGAGTTCCTCGGCCATGTTCTTGATGAGCAGGTCCTTCTCGGCGGATTTTGGTGTATGGGAGATTGGTTGAGTGGAGTCAGGTAAGGTTTCTACGTATATGGGGTTGTTTCTATGGGTACCAGGGGTTTGGGTGTAGTGGTGGTCGTTGGTCGAGTTTTGAGGACCGGGAATGGGTTGTGGTGTGTTGTGATAGGTAGTGGTTTATGGGTACTGGGTAGGAAGAAGTTGGTGCTGAGGAGGAGTGGGTAACGGTGGAGGATTAGGATTTGGGGGAGGAGCTGCATATTGATGGGGTGCTGGAGGATTTTGTAGACATTGGTTTGGCGTATCTTGAGGAGGTGCTGGGTTTTGAGCATTTTGTTGGTTAACATCTAGGACGTTTAGGGTGAGGGAGAGGTTGTCCAAGTTGCGGAACTGCTTTCTCATTTTTCCTTCCAATTCCATCAAATTGTACTCCAAATATTCCAAACTTTCGCTTCATTTAACTGACATCTCCCTCCATTTGTTAATTAGTTCCATATCGGTCTTGTGTCGCTCCATGTGCTCGGCCTCGGACTCGTGAACTCTTTTGCGCAGTTTGTTGTACTTCACTTGTGCCTCGGCAACTTCATCTATGACTCTATTTCCTGGACCAAACCTTGGCTCGAATATTCCTGCTATGTTATCCTCTAACCATGATGGGTAAAAGTACACATGACCAGCATGATATCGATCTAGCTCGATGGTATCCTTTTCCACGATAATTTTCAAATGACACATGTGTTGAGCTTCACAATTGAATGGGACGTCGTCATCCTAAAAATCTGCCCTGTAGTGACTCATTTTAGCAAGTCGCGGTATGACCTGCTTTCTGCCTTCCTGTCTCACAACTCTGATGGGAGCATAAGGGTATATGCCCCTCAACCCGATCAATACCAAGTGTGGAACATCCATAGATTTGATGATGAACTCTCGGTAGGGAACCATTCGAACATCCATTGAACCTGATCCTCGATCAAATTGTTGAAAAATTGCACCCATCCTATAGCATTTTCTGGTTGAGCAAACCTGTCTGGGATGTAGGTCATTTTCATAGGATGATGGAAATCTATGTGATCATTCCACGGCCTTCGTGGAAGCTCTTGACGGTATTGACCTTTTCGGAGATGTTCTAACAGCCGAACTTGTAGCAGCAGATTGCAACCTTCGAAGTATTTGTACCCCTTATTACAGCGCTCTAAGGCCCGGTATATGTCTGCTATGATCATAGGGACAATGGTATATGTCTACCCTTCGATCCCCTCCAACAAGGTTACTGGTTACCATGGCCAGTCTGGTGTGGATTTTGTCCCCTTGGATCGGGAACACTAACATACCCAAGAAACAGACGATGAACACAAAAACCCAGCGGTGAATCCAACCCAAGGAAGTGATGGAGAAAAATACGATAAGATATGTTGTGACCGTATCGTTCGTAGAGGAAGTCGAAGGGTATGTAGGAATTTTTCAGGCACTTCAAGTCATCATTCTTTTGTAATCCCATCATCTTCAAAAACTCCCCTAGTAGTGTGATTTTCCGGCACCAATAAACCAGGACTATCCCAAGGTAGCCCACCAAATCCCCCTATTTCTTCCAAGAGAGGGGTCATTTTTATGTCTCCAAAGTGGAACACGGCTCTTTCTTTGTCCCAGAACATTGTGGCAGCTTCGATTAACATGTTGTCCGGCTGGAGGTCCAATAAAGAAGTCAAATTTCCCAAGACCCTTTTCACATGATTCTTATCACTTGATGGAATATCCTCCCACCAATCTAGCAACAATGGTGGTATGTTACGGACCGTGCCGAACCTGGGGACTTCGTGCCTTATTTTCTGGAAAACTGGTTAGGCCCTTTCCCCCTCCAGATCCAACTATTTATACAAGAATGATTAGCATATTGGCACTTATTTCTCCAAAATTAATGCACACAATCATGGTTGCGTCATTTGAGATTATGGAAATCTGACGGACTTTTGGACGAGGCTGGTCTTAAAGGGTTATTATGTGAACAACATACTAACCCGGCTAGGTTTGACCATGATGCATGTACAATTAATCAGAGTAAGGTTTCCAGAGAGGTCTAGACTAGTACCCTCAAGTGGACAACTTGAGGGGGAAAGGCACGGAACCGTCGACTGCACTGTTGATCTTATAGTTTTACCGCAAATACGCCTTTCCGGATTTAAAGGGTGATATATAGGAAGGGCACAAACACTCATCAAGCGTTGCTATAGGATTGATTACGCACGAGGGGAATATGATGTTGAGCATGATTTAAGAAACAATAAATAGCATGTTGTCACGTATTTGCACGTTAAAAATGATAAATGCGGTATTTAATAATTGAAAGACATTTAAGAAGGAAAACAAGGAGACAAGTCAGTTTTGTAATAAAGGAAATCATAAATGCTTGGAGAATAGGCAATTAAATCCAAATGAGGGGGAAAAGGGAAAGGGTGCACATGTATTAACAGAATAAAGCATGCTTAAGACTAATTCGCAAAAACCAAGTTTGTTATGGTAAAAGCCTAAAAATATCCCCAGCAGAGTCGCCATGCTGTCGCGCCCCCTTTTTCCTCGTGGAGTCCGGGTTTCGACATTTTTGCGACAACTCCTTTCCTCTTGGGAATAGAGTATGAGATTTAAAGAGTCGCCACCTAACGGATTAAGGTGTGTTAGGGAACCTAGAGCAAATAACAAATGAACTAGTTTACATTACAAGAGATTGGGTAAGGGCTCAAAATTACCTTGAGGGAAGGTGTTAGGCACCCCTCGAGGTCTACAACGGTGGGTCCCGGCCAAACTCTATCTAAGAGAATTAGTCGTATAAGCAGCATAAACAATTTAAACGAATAGATATTACTTTTTAAACAAGGAGTAAAAGGGGTCCTAGGTTTTTTAGCCTATAGGATCACTTCTGTGCAATACTTGGTAATCGTCCCCAAGTTGGGGTGCTACACATAGCATTAGCGCACATGTCATCATTTTCTTTTACTACCCAATTACCCTTCCCCTTTGATTATTAGCTAAGCGTTCTAATAACATCCAGTACGTACCCTATACGTGCACTACCCGTCCCTTACCTATGGCCCCGGAGGTGTTTAGGACCTCTATTTAAGGTGGTTCAAGACTCACCTATGGTGCTTAAAAGGAGAAAACTAAGCAACAAACAAAATAAGTAGGGTTGTCACATAAAAGATCACTTAAGGGGGGCTCATATTTACCTCTATAAATAGACAAACAAATGCACGCTATTTAAACAAGCAGTTTTAAAATGACTAGGGTCCTATAGGCAGGATATCTAAGTGAGCACAGAATATGCAGCAAATTTATTATGGCGAGGCAGTGAATACTTATCAGTTTGCCTACTGATTTTTGTCACTTACTGAAGCTGGGCCCGTTTATAAGCAGTCAAACAAACACAGTTTTAATTGTCCTACATAACTGCCTAGGTGATAACCGGGCAGAATCCTATAGACATGGTATCTAAACGTTAATCAGCACGCAATTATAAATCGGTGATTAATTTAAACAGGCGGATTTTTTATCTTTTAGACCCTATAGGCATGCTTTCTAGGTGCTGAAATTGATTACATGCGTTATTTCATGGCATAGAAACTGATTTTATACACGTCCCTATAGGAATGATATCTAAGTTATCAAAATTGATTTTAAATATGATTTCCTATGGACATGATATCTAAGTGAGCAGAATGTTATACGAGTTGATAATTCCCAAAAAGATCCAATAGGCATGGTTTCTAATGCGCATTGAAACTTTAGAATATGCATGAACATGAATTTTGATACATAATTAACAAACGTCCAATAATAGGATTTCTAGGATGTAAAGTTGAAATTCAAGACAAATATGAAGATAAGGCCTATAGGCATGGTTTCTAATGCATATAAATAATCACAACAATCTTATAGGAATGATTTTTACCCAATCCCAACAAAGATATATAAAAATCCCTCCCGGCGTTACTAATAACCTCATATCTGTTTTTACAAGAATTATTATTACTGACCAAAACAAATGAATCACATAATGAAAATTACTATACTATAGGGAGCCTTGACATTCCCAAAAGTAAACTTGGAAGCCAGGCCTTCAATCAAATCTGGAATCAAGCAGGCAGTCCATAAGACACCAAATGGGCTTCTAGTGTGTCAAAGATCCCAAGGGCCTTAGGGACCCCGGGCAATGCTCACACCAGAACCTTTTCAAAGAAGTAGTTTTTGTAAACAAGTTTGGAAAGGCCAGCCCCATTGTGTCAGAGTTCGTAGGAGTTCCATGGACTCCTAGGCAGTGCTTACACTGGAGGGGCAAGGCCCTAGAATCTAATAGTAGGAGTTGAAAACAGTATATGAAAGTAGGATATAGTTTTAGGAAAAAATAGTTTGGATTTTAAAAGTGAGTAGAAACAGGTTACAAGATTAAAACTACAAACAAGACCATATTCAGTAGATTGAGTTCCAACATGTATTCCAGCCGTCAAACAGCAGACAGAAAAGAGTCACAATCAATTCAAACAAGATTCCACATTGCCTAGGATCAACTTAGTTCATTAGTTATCACTAGGTGAGCATATGGACATGTATTAAACAGGGAATAGCATGTTGGGATCAGAGTCCTAATCAGACAATTACACAGACAAGGCAGCAGGGGTGGAGAGCATAGAAATCATTAAACAGGAACCTGTTAAGGTAAACACATAATACAGGACAGGAAGGAAAGCATGCTAGTTGAGACAAGTAGACAAGTATCCTGGACCAAAAAGGAACATACTAAAGTGTATGAACCATATTGACTTATTGGACAAGACAAATTCGTAAGAGTTAAGGCATGCTAGTTAACAGAAACATAAAGCAGGCAGAGGCAGGTTGATATCTTCAATAGACAGATTACATAACATACTGACTAGGACATAGCAACAGAGATAGACATGCTGATTATGAGCAATAAGCAGGAACCACATAAGTCTAATTACATAGCATATTGAATGATAATAGAAGTAGTCATGCTGATTAAGAGCAATAAACAGGAAAGACATAAGTCTAGCTACACAGAAGTAGTCATGCTGATTAAGATCAATAAACAGGAAGCACATTGGTTTAACTTCATAGCATATTGGATGATAGCAGAAGTGGAGGCATACCAGTTAGGAGATACAAAACAGGACGGTAAAGTATGCAGAATCCAAAAGTCTAGCCTTGGCTTTCAGCCGGCTGGACAGTGCAGCAAACACAAGTAACAGAAAGATTTGCAATAGAGAGAGTGTGCGTGAATAAGAGAAAGAGTTTGTGTGTGGGTGTGACTTTCTGAGTGTGTTTGTGTGTTTGAAAGAAATTAGAATGGGGTTTATATTGCACTTAGCAAGGTAAAACAAATAAGGCAAAGAATAATAGAGTTCGTAAATAAGGTATACAAATAAAAATCAGTCGGTTAATTGGGGCTAAACCCAACTAATTAATACAAACAGAATCTGGGAAAGACACCTTAAAATAAGGGGAATCAATTACCAGCCCCAGATTGGGATTCAAATAAAGCAGGAAATAAGTCATAGGCCATTTATAAGTCGGTTAGAGTAAATCAAAACCTAGAAATCAGGCTAATAAACTAATTAAGGCAAGTAGTACCAATTAGGAGTCATAAATAAGGAAAATAGGTAAAAATCACAGAAAAGTACTAATTTCAACGGTAAGATATGATTCCAAACCCTAATTAGGCGGATAAAATCAATTATTCTCTGTTAATTGACAGGACAAAGAATAACGGGCAAATATTGAAGAACAGTGAAATAATTAAACAAACAAGGGATCAGAACATAGGAATGAAAAATCAATAGAACTAGTAAAGATAATCAGATTCAAACACTTAGAAACTTTAGAACCTTTTTTGCAGAGAACTTAAGAGGAAACCCTAGTTTTAGAAAATATCGAAATCGATTAATAATAAGGAAAAACAGAAGGTTTTTCAAAGAAAATACCAAATAAACTTAAAATCATCTCAGATCTACAAGGATCTGAACAGACTCAAGTAGAAAGAGATTAGGGTTTTGAGAGATGGAGCGAGATGAGAAAAATCCAATTAAGAACCGGAGTTTCAAGCCATAATCATAAAGATAACAATACTCACAAACATAGTGATGAAAACAAGACAGGTTCATCAAAAATGAAGAGTTTAGGTCGACTCTGAGTTGAGTCTTTTGATATTCCTTCAAACCACGAAAAAATCGAACAAACAGAAGAGGTAAGAGGCCGGCGGGGGCCTGAAATCATAGAAAAAATCCCATGGAAAGGGGTATTTTCCGGTGACGGCGGCTAGGGTTGGGGAGAGCTTGAGAGATAAGAGAGGAGAACAGGGAAACAGAGGCGGCGGAATGGGGAAAGAGAGTAGGGTTTGGGGGTGGGAGATTAATTAAAAATGGTAACTCTTTCCTGGACCGTTAATCTCTGAGATGAACGGCCAAGATTTGATTTGGGGGTCGGACGGGTTACATGAAATAGGTCAGGGTATTTGGGCTGTGAGTATTTTAATTGGGCTAGTGGTAATGTTTTGGGCTAGGTCCGAAATTAAAATAAATTTAAAGAGGCTATTTGTTAAATACCCAATTAATTGATAAAATAATTTATAAAAATAGCTAATAAATGATAAAAAATGATGTTGGTGCATAAAAATGATTTTAAATAATTACTTAATATTATAAAAATAGAAAAAGCTATTTTCTGGTGAAATAAAGTAATTATGCACACATAGGCTATTATTGCAAAGCTATTGTAATTATAACCCTAAAAATGTAAATGTGGCTATTCATGAAATAATCAAAGCTTAGTATAAATATAAATGATAAATGTTAAGCAGTAAAATTATTATAAAATCATTTGTGATGCAATTAGTATTTATTTATATAATAAAATACTGGGATAAATTAATAAAATCCTTAGAAAAATGCAGAAATTATGGAAAGATATCAATTGATAATAAAATACTGGGATAAATTAATTAAATCCTTAGAAAAATGCAAAAATTATGGAAAGATATCAATTGATGCTCATGCATGGTTCTAAAGATGTATATGCATTTTCTAAAACAATATAGGGAAAAATTGGGTATGAACAGCTGCCCTCTTTACCCGGGAAGGATGAAAGAGTTACCGGGTAAAGATTTGATGGCCAATTATGACCGAGTAAGGCGATTTGAGAGACATAGGCCACACTCTGGTTCCCGAGCTGCCTACATATCCTTGGTTTTACAGGAATCAGACCATGTGCAGTTCTAGATTTACCGACGAAATATACCGATGAAGTTATCACAAGAACGGACACAAGGTTTCGAATAGATAAAATGGTTACGGTGAGTGGTTAGGATTGAAGTAGTATGAAGGAGCGGGATTGCTCCTGTTGGGATAACGGTTGCTCATCGGGTTACCTGCAAAACTACACGCATATATTTTGCGTAATAACATGATGCAAATTCCCTTCGGACAATGAGAATTGTCTTTGGGCGATTGAGGATGATGTCCTTAGACCATGATGTCCCGGGCCATGAATTGCGCGGTAAGGGATTCGCATGCCATGAAATGATGTTCTCGGGCCATGAAAATGGTGCCTCCAAACCATGACGCCTTTTAATAATGATATGCAAGTATTGAGAGATGCTCAGGACATGACATGGTGTCTTCAGGCTATGAGGATGATGCCTTCGGACTATGACTCCTTTGGACAAGTTGGCTATACATCAGCCCATAAAATGCAAAGATATGATACCAAAGGTAATAACAAGGCAATGCTAATCCTTGCGCAGAGTTTTGGGGGGGCAGAGCTTAGCCCCGAGAGAAGAAGATGATGCAAAGTTTAGAATAGAGCAACACTTATGCGAGGGGAGACAATGCTTAGTCCCATGAGAAGGCAGTGCTTAGCCTTATGCAAATAGTGAGGCAGGGCTTAGCCTCATGCAAGATTTGAGACAAGGCTTAGTCTCACGCAAGATTTGAGACAAGGCCTAGTCTCATGGAAGGAGAAGGCAGTGCTGAGCCTTATGCAAATGTGGAGGCAGGGCTTAGCCTCATGCAAGATTTGAGACAGAGCTTAGTCTCATGCAAAGAGAAGGCAATGCTTAGCCTTATGCAGATAAGGAGGCAGGGCTTAGCCTCATGCAATATTTGAGACAGGGCTTAGTCTCATGCAAAGAGAAGGCAATGCTTAGCCTTATGCAAATATGGAGGCAGGGCTTAGCCTCATGCAAGGATCGAGATGGAGCTTAGTCTCATGCAAAGAGAAGGCAATGCTTAGCCTTATGCAAATAGGGAGGAAGGGCTTAGCCTTATGCAAGATTTGAGACAGGGCTTAGTCTCATGGGAAGGCAGTACTTAGCCTTATGCAAATATGGAGGCAGGGCTAAGCCTCATGCAAGAAAGGGAGACAACGCTTAGTCTCATGTAAGGGAAGGTAGTGCTTAGCCTTATGTAGATATGGAGGCATGGCTTAGCCTCATACAAGAAAGGGAGACAACGCTTAGTCTCATGCAAGGGAAGGCAGTGCTTAGCCTTATGTAGTGAACAAGTAGCAAATAGGAGTAGACTATTTCTTAGCTGGAGATATATTTGCATCTGGTGGCCTGATTTTTATGAGGGTAGTGATTTGCATACTTGTGAATACTCCTGTTATGTTCACTATGCCTGCATCCAAAGAAAAGTCGTGAGTTTTGTAGGGGAGGTTGGTTCGCGCCTTCGTCTGCTTGCTTTGCTTTGTTCTGGAGGCCATGTTTGAGTTACCCTGGGTAACACCTGGCGGCCATAGAAATAAACTTTCGAAAATATGCACTTATTGATGAAATAAAGTTATTTTAGAAAACATAGTGATATGTAATATCAAGTAATTTAGATGAACTGATGACTGTAACACTTTTAGAGACATTACAGCTTCCTTGCGATAGAATTTTGAGGGTCCTCCTCAAAATTCTGCCCCAGTTTGATCTTTTGGTCGTTCTGCGTGAAGCGTGGTTTGTTGGATCTGCTCCAGAATTTTGAGAATCCTTCTCAAAATTCTGCCCTAGTTACTTAACCAATTTCTGACTTTCTGGCGTATGGGCGACGGCTAGACTTGCTCCGAAATTTTGAGGGTCCTCCTCAAAATTCTGCCCCAGTTTCTGGTTCAAAGGGAAATGAAAATTTATTATGATATGACCGAACCCACAGGGCTGCCTACGTATCCCCTCTTAAACGAGAATCAGGTCAAGCGTAGTTCAGTTACATCAGATGAATGAATGCAAACAATCTAAGCATAGTATCTCTTGACTGTATTTGAATTGATAGGTTTTTGCCAAACTTCTCCGTCCATTTCTGCGAGTATGAGTGCCCCTACTATTAGTATCCGGTGAACCATGTAAGGGCCTTGCCAGTTGGGTGAAAAATTTCCCTTTTGCTTCATCCTGATGCGGGAAGATCTGCTTCAGCACCAGGTGCCCCGGTGCGAATTTTCTTGGTCTGACCCTATTGTTGAAAGCTCTGGACATTCTATTTTGATAAAGCTGACCGTGACATGCTGCATTCATTCTTTTTCCGTCTATGAGGGCCAGTTGCTCATAGCGGCTCCTTATCCATTCTGCATCACTGAGTTCGGCTTCTTGTATGATCCTTAAAGAAGGAATTTCTACCTCGGCAGGAATGACAGCTTCGGTACCATAAACCAGTAAATGGGGAGTTCCCCCAATTGTTGTGCGGTACCCCAATAGGGCAAAGGGTAACTTCTTGTGCCATTATTTGTAATTCTCTACCAACTTCCTCAGTATCTTCTTGATGTTCTTGTTGGCAGCTTCCATAGCTCCATTCATTTGAGGCCTGTATGCTGTAGAGTTTTTGTGCTTAATTTTGAAGGCTTCACACATGGCTTTCATCAGGTCACTGTTGAGATTGGCGACATTATTAGTGACAATGGACTCGGGAACCCCGAATCGGCAAACAATACGATCCTTAACAAAATCTGCTACAACTTTCTTGGTTACAGCTTTGTTAGATGCAGCCTCTACCCATATTGTGAAATAGTCGATAGCCACTAAAATGAACCGGTGTCCGTTAGTAACGGTAGGCTCGATTGGACCAATGACGTCCATTCCCCAGGCAGCAAAAGGCCAAGGTGCACTTGGTGCGTTGAGCTCATTAGGTGGTACTCTTATCATGTCTGCATTACCTGGCATTGGTGGCATTTTTGGACGTACCGGATGCAATCTGTTTCCACGGTCATCCAAAAATATCCAGCTCTGATTATCTTCGTGGCTAGAACAAAATCGTTCATATGTGGTTCGCAAGTTCCGGCATATATCTCCTCAAGCAATTTGGAAGCCTCCTTTGCGTCAACACACCTTAACAATCCCAGAACAAGAGTTCTTCTATACAGGGTCCCTCCACTTTGGAAGAAGTGATTGGACAACCTCCGCAGTGTGTGTTTCTGAGTATGGTTTGCCTGTTCTGGATATTCTCCTTTCGCTAAATATTCTTTGATGTCGTGGAACCAAGGTTTTCCATCCGTTTCTTCTTCAACATGAGCACAGTAAGCTGGTTGATTATGGTACTCACCGGGATGGGATCGATGAAATTCTTATCTGGATGCTGTATTATTGATGACAAGGTGGCCAGTGCATCTGCGAACTCATTTTGAATTCTGGGCACATGTTGGAATTCTATCTTCGTGAATCTCTTGATCAATCCTGCACATGTTACAAGTATGGTAGTATCTTGGTGTTCTTCGTAGCCCATTCTCCTTGAACCTGATGTACCAGAAGATCAGAATCGCCAATTACCAGCAACTCTTGTATATTCATATCGATGGCCAAATTGAGCCCCGTGATGCAAGCCTCATATTCTGCCATATTTTTGGTGCACGGAAACCTAAGCTTTGTGGACACCGGGTAATCTTGGCCTATTTCTGTTACCAAAACTGCTCCAATGCCCACTCCTTTGAAGTTTGCAGCCCCATCGAAGAACATTCTCCATCCATCGAAGGCTTCAGTAATGTCCTCTCCTATGAATGATACTTCTTCATCAGGAAAATACGTTTTTAATGGTTCGTATTCTCCTCCCACAGGATTTTCAGCAAGATGGTCTGCAAATGCTTGTCCTTTGACTGCTTTCCGAGTTACATAGATGATATCGAACTCACTTAACAATATCTGCCACTTGGCTAACTTCCTGGTTGGCATGGGCTTCTGAAAGATGTACTTCAGAGGGTCCATCCTGGATATGAGGTATGTGGTATAGGCACAGAAGTAATGCCTCAATTTCTGAGCTGTCCATGTCAAAGCAAAGCAAGTGCGTTCCAGCAGAGAGTATCGCGCTTCATAAGGTGTGAACTTCTAACTCAAGTAGTATATGGCTTGCTCCATTCTTCCCGTCTCGTCATGTTGTCCCAAAACACATCCGAAAGCTCCATCTAATACGGATAGGTAGAGTAGCAAAGGTCTCCCAGGTTCTGGCGGGACTAGGACTGGCGGTGTAGATACGTATTCCTTGATTTTGTCAAAATCCTTCTGACAGTCCTCGATCCAACTGGTTTCAGCATCTTTCCTCAACATTTTGAAGATGGGTTCACATATTACCGTGGACTGCGCTAGGAAGCGGCTGATGTAGTTGAGGCATCGTAGGAAGCTCATCACGTCCTTTTTGCTCTTTGGTGGTGGTAATTCTTGGATAGCCTTAACTTTGGAGGGGTCCAACTCGATTCCTCGGCGACTGACAATGAAACCCAACAGTTTTCCTGCGGGAACCCCGAATTTGCACATTTTGCGGGGTTCAGTTTTAGATTGTACCTCTTGAGCCTGTCCAAGAACTTTCTCAACTGTGCTATGTGATTTGCGGCCCTCTTGGATTTGATGATGACGTCGTCAACATACACCTCTACTTCCTTGTGTATCATATCATGGAAGATGGTTGTCATGGATCTCATGTAAGTAGCCCCAGCATTCTTTAGACCGAATGGCATTATTTTGTAGTAGTACACTCCCCACGGTGTGGTGAAGGTTGTTTTCTCTGCGTCTTCTTCGTTCATCCAGATGTGGTGATAACCCGTGAAGAAATCTACAAAGGATTGGAGTTCATGCTTGGCGCAGTTGTTGATCAGGATGTGTATATTTGGCAGTGGGAAATCGTCCTTGGAACTTGCTATGTTTAAATCCCGATAGTCAATACACACCCTGACTTTCCCATCTTTCTTCGAAACTGGTACAAAATGTTGGATAACCAGGTTGGGTACTCAACTACCCTGAGGACTTTGGCTTTGATCTGCTTAGTGACCTCCTCTTTGATTTTTAGACTCATGTCTGGTTTGAATTTTCTGAGTTTCTGCTTCACCGGTGGACACATTGGGTTGGTAGGCAACTTATGAGCCACTATGGATGTGCTCAGACCGGTCATGTCATCATATTACCATGCGAAGATATCCTCATATTCCTTCTAGAAACGAATGTACTCTTCCTTCTCTGACGGTGATAAGTGAATGCTTATGCGAGTCTCTTTGATGGTTTCGGAATATCCCAAATATTTTGCTTCGGTCTCGCCCAGGTTGGACTTAGGTTTGTTCTCAAAGTTCTCAACTTCTCTGACGACTTCCTCAGATATTTCATCTTCTTCTGCTGAGTCACTATCCTTATATTGCGCTGTCTCATTACATGTCACAGTCATCGGTTCATCAGGAAAAGTAATAGTAACGTTGTAATAGAAAAAATGTGAAAGATAATAATGAATACTAAATAGCAATGCAATAATTAATTTTGAAAATATCCAAAACAGGTACGGCTCAATGACTCGAGCAATTATTTTGAAACAAAATGCGTCTTTAAAACAAAATTACTTAAAATATCTTAAATTCCTAGCATGGCCATAAAACTAATCAGGCTAATTGCCAAGCTACCCAGGAACTCGGTGGGCCCGGGATGGTGTGGCAGTCCAATTCCTGAGAACAACTCCATTCTCCACAGTCTGAATGGTGAGGCCTTCTTCCTCCTCCTCCTCAATTATCACATTGCAATCCATATTCTCGTCTTCTAGCAACAAGTTTCTCAACCCAACCAAAGCTTCTTCATCTGCAGATCCCCATATTGTATCGACCTGATGAAAAGTCAGACTTAGATGTGGTACCGGCCGCTCGAGAGGGTAATAAGGACCACGCCATGGAGGAGACCAATCATCATATTCTTGCCATGTGTACTGATATCCGAGCCCGAAAGTTATGCCATGACGTTTTTACTGTATCGATTTAGTAATGCCCTGGAGTTTCTTCCCCAGCCCTTTGCCGGGTTCATACCCAAACCATGCCAGTATGCTTTCTATTTTGTTACTCCACCATTTGTCCTTCTCAATCGCGTTGACATGCTTGATGTGGTGATAAGTTTCTCCACCCAGCCTCCTTCTATTCTCGATAACCGGGATAGTTTGAGTGGTGTAAATGGGGTTACTTCCATCTCCGTGAATGATTACCTCCTGATGGTTCCATTCGAACTTCACGGCCTAGTGTAGCGTGGAAGCCACGGCCCCAGCGGCATGTATCCAAGGTCGACCCAATAGAAGATTGTATGTAGTTGATATGTCTAGTACTTGGAACTCAACATCGAACCAAGTTGGTCCCATTTGCAGACAAAGGTTAATCTCCCCAATGTGGCCCTTTGAGACCAATCAAATGCTTTCACGTTCATACTTCCTGCTTGTATCTCATGGAAATCTTTGCCCAATCTTTTCAGAGTGGCCAATGGACAAATGTTGAGGCTTGAAACCCCATCTATTAGGACCCTGGCAATGAATTTGTCTTCAAACTGTATCGTGATATACAATGCCCTGTTGTGACTTAGCCCTTCAGGTGGTAGTTCATCCTTGTGGAAGGTGATCTTGTGACTCTTTAATACTTGTCCTACCATGTTGTTCATCTCTCCAATGGTGATATTGTTGGGCACATAAGCTTCATTCAACACCTTCATTAGAGCATTCCTATGTGCCTCTGAATTTTGCAATAGTGACAGAATGGATATCTAGGCGGGAGTCTTGTTAAATGATCGGCGACGAAGTATTCTCTTGCCTGCACTTTCCTCCAAAGATCGTCGTGTCCAGTTTCAATGACAGGTTGTTTGGTAGTAGCCTCCTTGCTTGATCCTCCCAAATTTTCGGGTGTATAGATCCCTCCAGTTTTTGTCATTCCCTGTGCGGCACCAGATTCTTCCATCTTTGCTTTTCCCTTTCGCCTAGCTTCGGCAACGTAATCCTAAGGTATGGTGTTGGACTTGGAAGAGGGTGTAGTTCCTACTATCACTGTGAACGGTGTGGCCACTTCTACCTCAAATGGAACAGGTGTGGCTGCGGGTGGTATGACTTCTACCTCGAATAGAACCGATGCGGTTACCTCAACCTCAACTGACGGCTGTACCTGGACCACAATAGGATTGAGCATGAGTGCGGGCTTCTTATGATCGTCACCCTCTTTGATAAGTCCAATTGATCCTCCGGGATCCCACTCCTCGTCAGTTACTATCACATTGATCCCTTTGCCCTTGTGATTTGGAAGAGGATTGTTGCGAACGTTGGGTGCAGCTTCCATCGCCTGTATGACTTTATTTTCAATAAATGTCTGGATCTTATCTTTCAATGTGTCCAGCACTCGTCAATGGTGTTCCCCTTCATACCGGAATGATATGCACAGGTTTTGTTTGGGTTTACCCATTGAGATGAATTCTCCATTGCCACAGCGGGAATAGGGGTGACATAACCAGCAGCCTTCAATCTTTCGTACAGCTGGTCGATGGGTTCAGCAATGGCGGTGTATTTTCTGGGTGGCTTGCGATCAAAATTAGGTCAAGGTTTCTGGTAATTTGGACGAGTTGGAGGTGAATGATAGTAGGCTGGCTAGGTGTTATAAAAGTGATAGGCGGTGGCGGGTTGAGAATATCTGGGATGTGAGGGTTGGTATGTAGGCGGAGGTGTTTGGTATCTGAGTGGAGATTTTGGGCCTTGGGCCACCATTACTGCCCCTACTTTTTTCTTCTTTGATATGCCACCTGATTGCAATGCTTTGTTCGTGGCCTGCACTACCTCAAAATTTGTCACTATCCCGCTTTTAATACCCTCTTCAATCCTTTCTCTGAGTTTAATGATATCAGAGAACTTATGATTCTCAATAACCATTAGCCTTGTATAATATTGTGGGTCCTGTGCCTGGACAAAGAACTTGTTCATATGTTCTTCGTCTAATGCTGGTCTGACCTTGGCTGCTTCTGACCTCCATCGAGTAGCATACTCGCAGAAAGTCTCAGTTGGCTTCTTCTTTAGGTTCTGGATATAAAAGACATCCGTTGCATTCTCTGTATGAAATCTGAACTGATCCATAAATGCTGATGCCATGCTCACCCAATTGGCCCACTTCTTAGGGTTCTGGCTTATGTACCAAGATAGGGCATCTCCGGTAAGACTTCTCATGAAGAGCTTTATTCGAATCCTTTCATCTTTTCCGACCCCTACGAGCTTATTACAATAAGTTCTCAGATGAACCTTAGGATCACCCGTTCCATCAAACATTTCGAACTTGGGAGGTTTGTAACCCTCCGACAGTTCCACGTCTGGTTGTATGCATAAATCCTCATAGTTAAGACCCTCTATCCCTTTACCTCCTTCAACACCCTGAACTCGACTTGTCAACTTCTTGAGTTCCTCGGCCATGTTCTTGATGAGCAGGTCTTTATCAGCGGATTTTGGTGTATAGGAGATTGGTTGAGTGGAGTGAGGTAAGGTTTCTACGTATATGGGGTTGTTTTGGTGGGTACCAGGGGTTTGGGTGTAGTGGTAGTCATTGGTCGAGTTTTGAGGATCAAGAATGGTTGTGGTGTGTTGTGATAGGTAGTGGTTTGTGGGTACTGGGTAGGAAGATGTTGGTGTTGAGGATGAGTGGGTATCAGTGGAGGATTGGGATTTTAGGGAGGAGCTGCATATTGATGGGGTGTTGGAGGATTTTGTAGACATTGGTTTGGCGTATTTTGAGGAGGTACTGGGTTTTGAGCATTTTGTTGGTTAACGTCTGGTACGTTTAGGGTGAGGGAGAGGTTGGCCAAGTTGCGGACCTGCTCAAGTTCCCCTTGTAACTCCAATATTTTCTGTTCCAATCGCATGACCAAATTATTCTGGGCCGGAGTACTCCGACTGTCTGAAGTTTCAATATTCTCAGCATTTTCTTTTCGGATACCACTCAAGTCATCCATCTTAGTTTTTCATGTGCTTTTTGGATTACTCAGAGAAGGAGGAGTTGGAGGGCCTCTAGATTTGGTGTGATATGCTGATGATGCCAGTATGTGCGAACCAGCCTTAGGGATGGGAATAATAAAATAAAGAAAAACAAAAGGTAAACAAGTCAGTAAGGATTCTGAAATGTTTGCAGTATTTAAACACATATTGCGGGAATGTAAATTCGCGTCCTAATTTGGGAGCCTTATTGTGCCCGAGGTAGGCCTAGCGACACGTTGATTTGGAGAATTTCAGTGCCAATAATTGCCTCATTTAAGTAATGTAAAAATAGATGAACCCAAAACGACACTAAATAAGATAAGTCACAAATAGCACTTGGCCTTAATACATTTGAAAAAGCAAATACAACTAATCTACTTGGTCCCAGAAGGACCTTCTCCAGGCTGGATGCTCTTGTAGATCAAATTCCCCAGTTCGCGCAGGTTCACCAGTAGGTATGCTCTTGCTAAATTTCCTCCTTCGCTTCCTTTAGTGTTCTGGCAATCAGTGACTCTCTTCCTCATTTTTCCTTCCAATTCCATCAAATTGTACTCCAGATATTCCAACCTTTCGCTTGATTTAAAAGCGATCTCCATCCATTCGTTAATTAGTTCCATATCGTTCTTGTGTCGCTCCATGTGCTCGGCCTTGGACTCGTGAACTCTTTTGCGCAGTTTGTTGTACTTCACTTGTGCCTCGGCAACTTCATCTATGACTCTATTTCCTGGACCAACCCTTGGCTCGAATATTCCTTCTATGTTATCCTCTAGCCATGATGGGTAAAAGTACACATGACCAGCATGATATCGATTGGCTCGATAGTATCCTTTTCCACGATAATTTTCAAATGCCACATGTGTTGAGCTTCACATTTGTATAGGACATCGTCATCCTGAAAATCTGCCCTGTAGTAACTCATTTTAGCAACTCGCGGTATGACCTGCTTCCTCCCTGCCTGACTCATAATTCTGATGAGAGCATAAGGGTATATGCCCCTCAACCCGATCAGTACCAAGTGTGGAACATCCCTAGATTTGATGATGAACTCGTCGGTAGGAACCATTCGAAAATCCATTGAACCTGATCCTCGGTCAAATTGTTGAAAAACTGCACCCATCCTATAGCATTTTCTGGTTGAGCAAACTTGTGTGGGATGTAGGTCATTTTCTTAGGATGATGGAAAGCTATGTGATCATTCCACGGCCTTTGCGGAAGCTCTTGACAGAATTGACCTTTTTGGAGATGTTCTAACTGCCAAACTTGTAGCAGCAGATTGCAACCTTCGAAGTATTTGTACCCCTTCTGAAACTGCTCTAAGGCCCGGCATATATCTGTTATGATCATAGGGACATTGGCATATGTCTTCCCTTCGATCCCCTCCATCAAGGTTCTGGTTACCATGGTCAGTCCGGTGTGGATTTTGTCCCCTTGGATCGGGAACACTAACAAACCCAAGAAACAGACGATGAACACAAAAACCCTGTGGTGAATCCAACCCAAGGAAGTGATGGAGAGTTCATCATAAAAAATACGATAAGATCTGTTGTGACCGTATCGTTCGTAGAGGAAGTCGAAGGGTATGTAGGAATTTTTCAAGCACTCCTAGTCATCATTCTTCTTTAATCCCATCATCTTCAAAAAAACCCTAGTAGTGCGATTTTCCGGCACCAATAAACCAGGACTATCCCAAGGTAGCCCAGCGAATCCCCCTATTACTACCAAGAGAGGGGTCATTTCTATGTCTCCAAAGCAGAACACGGCTCTTTCTTTGTCCCAGAACATTGTGGCAGCTTCGATTAACATGTTGTTCGGCTGGAGGTCCAATAAAGAAGGAAAATTTCCCAAGACCCTTTTCACATGATTCTTATCACTTGATGGAAGATCCTCCCACCAATCTAGCGACAATGGTGGTATGTTATGGACCATGCCGAACCTGGGGACTTCATGCCTCATTTTCTGCAAAACAAATATGGTTAGGCCCTTTCCCTCTCCAGATCCGACTATTTATACAACAATGATTAGCATATTGGCACTTATTTCTCCAAAATTAAAGCACACAATCGTGGTTGCGTCCGTTGGGATTATGGAAAACCCGATGGACTTTTGGACGAGGCTGGTCTTAAAGGGTTATTATATGGACAACATATTAAGCCGGCTAGGTTTGACCATGATGCATGTACAATTAATCAGAGTAAGGTTTCTAGAGAGGTCTAGACCGGTACCCTCAAGTGGGCAACTTGAGGGGGAAAGGCATGGAACCGTCGACTGCACCGCTGATCGACTAGTTTTACCGCAAATACTCCTTTTCGGATTTAAAGGTTGATATATAGGAAGGGCACAAACACTCATCAAGCGTTGTTATAGGATCGATTACGCACGAGTGGAATATGATGTTGAGCATGATTTATGCAACAATAAATAGCATGTTGTCACGTATTTGCATGTTAAAATTGATAAATGCGGTATTGAATAATTGAAAGACGTTTAAGAAGGAAAACAAGGAGACAAGTCAGTTTTTGTAATAAAGGAAATCATAAATGCTTGAAGAATAGACAATTAAATCCAAATAAGGGGGAAAGGGAAATGGTGCACATGTATTAACAGAATAAAGCATTCTTAAGACTAATTCGCAAAAAACAAGTTTTTTATGGTAAGAGCCTAAGAATATCCCCAGCAAAGTCGCCATGCTATCGCGCCCCCTTTTTTCCTCGCGGAGTCTGGGTTTCGACATTTTTGGGACAATTCCTTTCCTTTTGGGAATTGGGTATGAGATTTGAAGAGTCGCCACCTAACGGATTAAGATGCGTTAGGGCACCTAGAGCAAATAACTCATGAACTAGTTTACATTACCAGATATTGGGTAGGGGCTAAAAATTACCTTGAGGGGAAGGTGTTAGGCACCCCTCGAGGTCCACAACGGTGGGTCCCAGCCAAACTTTATTTAAGCGAATTAGTCTTATAAGGAGCTTAAAAAATTTAAAAGAATAGATATTACTTTTAAAACAAGGAGTAAAAAGGGTCCTGGGTTTTTTAGCCTATAGGATCTCTTCTGTGCAATACTTGATAATTGTCCCCAAGTTGGGGTGCTACACATTGCATTAGCGCACAGGTCATCATTTTCTTTTACTACCCAATTACCCTTCCCCTTTGATTATTACCTAAGCGTTCTAATAACATCCAGTACGTACCCTATGCGTGCACTACCCGTCCCTTACCTATGGCCCTAGAGGTGTTTAGGACCTCTATTTAAGTTGGTTCTAAACACACCTATGGTGCTTAAAAGGAGAAAACTAAGTGACAAACAATACAAGTAGGGCTGTCACATAAGATCACTTAAGGGGGGCTCATAATTACCTCCACAAATAGACAAACAAATGCACGCTATTCAAACAAGCAGTTTAAAAACAATTAGGGTCCTATAGGCAGGATATCTAAATGAGCACAGAATATGCAGCAGTTTTATTAAGGCGAGGCAGTGAAATACTTATTAGTTTGCCTACTGATTTTTATCACTCACTGAAGCTGGGCCCGTATATAAGCAGTCAAACAAACACAGTTTTAATTGTCCTACAGGCTTGCCTAGGTGATAACCAGGCAGAATACAATAGACATGGTATCGAAACGTTAATCAAAACGCAAATATAAACCGGTGATTAATTTAAACAGGCTGTTTTTTTACGTTTTAGACCCTATAGGCATGCTTTGTACGTGCTGAAACTGATTAACAAGCGTTATTTCATGGCATAGAAACTGATTTTATACACGTTCCCTATAGGCATGATACCTAAGTTGTCAAAACTAATTTTAAATATGATTTCCTATGGACATAAATATCTAAGTGAGCGGTGCTATACGAGTTGATAATTCCCAAAAAAGATCCTATAGGCATGGTTTGTAATGCACATTGAAACTTGAGAATATGCATGAACATAAATTATGATACAGAATTGATAACGTCCTATAACAGGATTTCTAGGATGTAAAGTGGAAATTCAGGACAAATATGAGGATAAGGCATATAGGCATGCTTTCTAATGTATATAAATAATCACAACAATCCTATAGGCATGATTTCTACCCGATCCCAACAAAGATATATCAAAATCCCTCCCAGCTTTCCTAACAACCTCATATCTGTTTTTACAAAAATTATTATTACAGACCAAAACAAATGAATCACATAATGAAAATTACTATACTATAGGGACCCTTGACACGCCCAAAAGTAAACCCAGAAGCTAGGCCTTCAATCAAATCTGGATTCAAACAGGCAGTCCATAATACACCAAATGGGCTTCTGGTGTGTCAAAGTTCCCAAGGGCCTTAGGGACCCCGGGCAATGCTCACACCAGAATCTTTTCAAAGAAGTTTTTGTAAACGAGTTTGGAAATTCCAACCCCAGTGTGTCAGAGTTTGGAGGAGTTCCATGGACTCCTAGGCAGTTCTCACACTGGAGGGGCAGAACGCTAGATATCTAAGAGTAGGAGTTAAAAACAGTATATGAAAGTAGGAGATAGTTTTAGGAAAAAATAGTTTGGAAAAGTGAGTAGAAACAGGTTACAAGATGAAAACTACAAAGAAGACCATATTCAGCAGATTGAGTCCAAACATGTATTCCAGCAGTCAAACAGCAGACAGAACAGAGTCACAATTAATTCAAACAAGGTTCCACATTGCCTAGGATTGACTTAGTTCATCAGTTATCACAAGGTGAGCATATGGACATGTATTAAACAGGGAATAGCATGTTGGGATCAGAGTCCTAATAAGACAATTACACAGACAATGCAACAGGGGTTGAGAGCATAGAAATCAATAATCAGGAACCTATTAAGGTAAACACATAAAACAGGACAGGAAGGAAAGCATGCTAGTTAAGAAACAAGTAGACAAGTATCCTGGATCAAACAGGAACATACTAAAGTGTAAGAACCATATTGACATATTGGACAAGACAAATTCACAAGAGTTAAGGCATGCTAGTTAACAGAAACATAAAGCAGGTAGAGGCAGGTTGATATTTACAACAGACAGATTACATAACATACTGAATAGGACGTAGTAACAGAGATAGACATGTTGATTATGAGCAATAAACAGGAAGCACATAGGTCTAATTACATAGCATATTGAATGATAATAGAAGTAGTAATGCTGATTAAGAGCAATAAACAGGAAGACATAAGTCTAGCTACACAGAAGTAGTCATGCTGATTAAGATCAATAAACAGGAAGCATATTGGTTTAACTTCATAGCTTATTGAATGATAGAAAAAGTGGAGGCATACCAGTTAAGATATGGCAAATAGGAAGGTGAAAGTATGCAGAATCCAATAGTCTAGCCTTGGCTTGCAGCCGGCTGGACAATGCAGGAAACACAAGTAACAGAAAGATTTGCAATAGAGAGAGTGTGTGTGAATAAGAGCAAGAGTTTGTGTGTGGGTGTGACTTTCTGAGTGTGTTCGTGTGTTTGAAAGAAATCAAAATAGGGTTTATACATCACTTATCAAGGTAAAACAAATAAGGCAAAGAATAATAGAGTTCATAAATAAGGTATACAAATAAAAACAGTCAGTTAATTGGGGCTAAACCCAACTAATTAATACAAACAGAATCCAGGAAAGACACCTTAAAATAAGGGGAATCAATTACCAGCCCCAGATTGTGATTTAGATAAGGCAGGAAATAAGTCATAGGCCATTTATAAGTCGGTTAGAGTAAATCAAAACCTAGAAATCAGGATAATAAACTAAATAAGGCAAGTAGTACCAATTAGGAGTCATAAATAAGGAAAATAGCAAAAAATCACAGAGATGTACTAATTTCAACAGAATGATATGATTCCAAACCCTAATTAGGCGGATAAAATCAGTTATCCTCTTTAATTGACAGGATAAATAATAATGGGCAAATATTGAAGCGAATAGTGAAATAATTAAACAAAAAAGGGATTAGAACATAGGCATGAAAAATAAGTAGAACTAGTAAAGATAATCAGATTCAAACACTTAGAAACTTTAGAACCTTTTTGCAGAGAACATTAGAGGAAACCCTAGTTTTAGAAAATATTGAAACCGATTAATAATAAGGAAAAACAGAAGGGTTTTCAGAGAAAATACTAGATAAACTTAAGATCATCTCAGATCTACAAGATCTGAACAGACTCAAGTAGAAAGAGATTAGGGTTTTGAAAGATGGAGCGAGATGAGAAAAATCCAGTTAAGAACCGGAGTTTCAAGCCATGATCATAAAGATAACAATGCTCAACATAGCGATGAACACAAGGCAGGCTCATCAAAAATGAAGAGTTTAGCTCGACTCTGAGTTGAGTCTTTTGCGATTCCTTTAAACCACGAAGAAATCGAACAAACAGAAGAGGTAAGAGGCCGGCGGGGGCCTGAAATCATAGAGAAATCCCATGGAACGGGGTGTTTTCCGGTGACGGCGGCTAGGGTTGGGGTGAGCATGAGAGAGAAGAGAGGAGAACAGGGAAACAGAGGCGGCGGAATGGGGAGAGTGAGTAGGGTTTAGGGGTGGGAGATTAATTAAAACTTGTAACTCTTTCCTGGACCGTTGATCTCTAAGATCAACGGCCAGGATTTGATTTGGGGGTTGGGCGGGTTTTATGAAATGGGTCAGGGTATTTGGGCTGTGGGTATTTTAATTGAGTTGGGGGTAATGTTTTGGGCTAGGTCCGAAATTAAAATAAATTTAAAGAGGCTATTTGTTAAATACCCCATTAATTGATAAAATAATTTATACAAATAGCTAATAAATGATAAAAAAAGTTGTTGGTGCATAAAAATAATTTAAAATAATTACTTAATATAATAAAAATATAAAAAGCTATTTTCTGGTGAAATAAAGTAATTATGCACACATGGGTTATTATTGCAAAGCTATTGCAATTATAACCCTAAAAATGTAAATGTGGCTATTCATGAAATAACTAAAGCTTAGTATAAATATAAGTGATAAAAATTAAGCAGTAAAATTATTATAAAACCATTTGTGATGCAATTAGTAATTATTTATATAATAAAATACTGGGATAAATTAATAAAATCCTTAGAAAAATGCAAAAATTATGAAAAGATATCAATTGATGCTCATGCATGGTTTTAAAGATGTATATGCATTTTTGAAAATAATATAGGGAAAATTTGGGTATTAAAACGTGCGTGTTTCCGAATATCTTTTATGTTAAAAACTAAGAGAATGTGAAATTTCTATCTTAAAATTCATTTGAGTTGACGGTCAACGTTTTGAGCAAACGGGAACGGATTCATATTTTGGCGGTCCCAGTGGGTCCATATCGTGATTTGGGACTTAGGCGTATGCCCGAAATTGGATTCGGAAGTCCCTAGCCCGAGTTATCGGACTTTGTTGAAAATTGAAAGTTAAGAGCTTAATGAATTTGAAATGTTTGACCAATGGTTGACTTTTTGATATCGGATCCGTATTATGATTCCGTAACCCGGTATAGATCCAATACTATATTTATGACTTGTCTGTCGAATTTGGTGAGAAACGGAGTTAGTTTGACGTGATTCGGACGTCCGGTTGTGAAAATAGAAGTTTTAAAGTTTTCTTGAAAATTTCAATTGATTTGGTGCTATTCTTAGTTCTAGGTGTTATTTTGGCAATTTGATCGCGCGAGAAAGTTCGTTTGATTTTTTATACTTGTGTGCATGTTTGGTTTGGAGCCCCGAGGGCTCGGGTGAGTTTCGGATAGGCTACGAAGTGAAAATTGGACTTAGAAATGTTGCTGGTGTTTTAGTTCTGGTGCAGGCTCTGATCTCGCATTTGCAACATATGAGGGGTTCACATTTGTGAGCTACTCATCGCATTTGCGAATAGTTGTTGGGCCACATTGAGTTCGCATTTGCGAAATATACTTCGCATTTGTGAAGTAAGTCAAGAGGGGGCAGTGATCGGAAATGCGATCAAGTGGTCGCAATTGCGGAAGGGTCAGTATTCGCATTTGCGGGGCTCGCATTTGCGTACCCCAGGTCACAAATGCGACACCTGCAACTGATCAAATGGACTTAGACAGGAGTTTTGGCTCATTCTTAAAATTTTCAAACTTAGAAACCCTAGAGGCGATTTTCCAAAGAACCTTTCTTCCCCAAATCATTGGTAAGTGATTCTAAACTAGTTTCTTTCAATCATTCACTACATTTCCTTGGATTTCAACCAAAAATCTTGTGTTTTCATGGTGGAAATTGGGGGTTTTGGTAGAATTAGGGATTTTTGAGAAATGGGGATTTAGACCTCAAATTGAGGTCTGTTCCACAACAAATTACATAACCGGGCTTAGGGTGAATGGGTAATTGCATTTTGGTCCGCATTTTGGGTTTGGACCAAGCGGGCCCGGGTGTTGACTTTTTCAATAATGACCTAAATTGAATTCTTTACAATCGTGGGTAGTTCCTAAGGCTTAATTCGAACCGTTTGGTTGGTAATTTGCTAGATTCTATTGGTTCGGAGGCTTGTTTGAAAGGCAAAGCGGTGGTTGAGCTTTGAGTTTGATCTTTGGAGCGATATAAGTGTCGTGGTTAACCTTGAATTGAGGGAATATGACTTTTTTTGTCTATTTGCTACGTGTTTTGATGTTGGGTACAACGTATATGTGAGGTGACGAGTACTTACGCGTTGTTATTGGGTTAAAGCATGCGGGTGGGACTTGATTCCTCGTAATTATTGCTTTCTTTGATCATGATTATCCATGTTTAGACTAGTTTATGTTAAATTGATCGTTCTTATCATGTTTATGGATTTTTGCTGATAATTGAGTATTGATTTCAAAGTTGAGGTTGCTATTGTGGAACCATTGTTGAAGTAAGGCTTGTTCTTGTTATTCTATCTCCATGTTGCTATTTGTTCATTACTTTATGGTAAGGGAGAGTGTTAATGCACGAAGGGTGATGTCGTGCCATATTGTGAGTGTTAATGCACGAAGGGTAATGCCGTGCCATGTTTTGAGAGTAAAAGCACGAAGGGTGATGCCACGCCGTACTCTATAGATCTATATGGTGAGGTTGAGAGTAAAAGCACGAAGGGTGATGCCGTGCAGTTTCATTGTTTCACTGTGAGGTTGAGAGTAAAAGCACGAAAGGTGATGTCGTGCACTATTCCTTACTGTGTTTAATTATTTTCACCGGTCAAAGGAATATTGATTGCCCTGGTTATCATTTCTACTGAAATTCTCATATCTTGTATCCCCTTTAGCATGTCCCCCTCCCGATATTACTTGTCTAGCTCTTATTTGTATTTTGTACATATACTGTTATCTACACAGGTTTATTATGTAGGTGTCTTTTCATAGCCTCGTCACTACTTCGTTCAGGTTAGGCTAGACACTTACGAGTACTTGGAGTTGGTTGTCCTCATCCTACACTCTGCACTTTTTGTGCGGGTTTTGGTATTGGCCCTAGCTGATCGTGAGGTTAGCAGCTGGACTTGCTTGTCGGAGACCCAAGGTAGAACTGCTGGCGTCCGCAGACCCTGGAGTCCCTTCCTTGTTTCTTAGTTATACTATTTCCTTTCATTCATAATAGTTGTATTTTCTTGTAGACTGTGTTTGTAGGAAATCTTAGAAGCTCGTGAATCGCGACACTAGATCCGAAATGTATCGATTATTATGGGTTTTATATTATTCCGCAAACTCAATTTTAGCTTCTATTTAGCTTAATTTTTTATGTTATTAAAAGTTACTGAAGCTGACTTAAGAATCCTCTAACGTTGACTTGCCTAGCAAGTGAAATGTTAGGCGCCATCGTGGTCCGGAAAGTGGGAATTCCAGATCGTGACACTAGCAAATGGCCCCTATATCTTTATAACCCAAGGCTAATTTCATTTTCATCTTGTCTTCTTTTCTCCTTGCCCTCTATTTCTTTACTCTTTTTCACGGTTGAAAAGCTTCAATTGAAGCTTAGTTGCTTCATTATGTTTGGTAGCATATATCGAAGGCTTTACCACCTTGTTTCTAATTAGCATATGTAAATTCTTATGCAGGTTAGCTATTCTTGCACAAGCAATTCTTGCAAGGTGAGTTTTGTTGGGCACATGCCCATATTGTCTAGCCAAAGTCCCGATGGCCTAATCCTATTCTCTTTTGGTTTCCATTCCTATTCAGAATCGGATTCAGTCTTTATTCCTATTTTGAGTGGGTTTTGGCTTTAAGAGAAAGCACCACTCATTATATATATAAATAGGAAAACCTTGGATAATTGTTCTATGCTCATTGGTACAAGTCTTTAAAAGAATTAAGCACATAAGAGTTGTTTTTGAGAGATCATTGTGGGAAAAGCTAGCGACTATTTATGCTTCAAAAACTGGGAGTAACAAATTGTTCCTACTAAAGCAATTGATGACCTTTAAATACAAGGAAGGCAACCCTATCCTTGATCACATAAATAATTTTCAAGGCGTCCTTGATCAGCTGTCTGGAATGGGAGTTAATTTTGATGATGAGATACAAGGACTTTGGCTTCTTAATACTCTGCCTGACTCTTGGGAAACTCTTTGCGTTTCTTTAACAAATTCAGCTCCTGGAGGTAAGGTGACCATGGAATATGCCAAGAGTGGTGTGTTGAACGAGGAAGTAAGGAAAAAATCTCAGGGTTCGTCCTCACAAGAAGATATCTTGGTTACCGAAGGCTAGGGGAGAGATAGAACAAGAGGCTCAAGGAATAGAGGTAAAAGTATAAGTAAGTCAAGGTCCAAATACTATAATATTACATGCAACCACTATGGCAAGAAAGGACACATCAAAAAATTTGGCCGCAAGTTGAATCAAGACATTAGAGAAGGAAAGAAAGTTGAAAATAACGAGAACAATGTTGTTGCTATTGTTCGAGATGACCTTCTTTTTGCTTATGATGAAAACATCGTCAACTTGGTATCCCATGAGACGAGCTGGATAGTAGATTCTGGAGCTACCTCACATGTCACAACAAGAAAAGACTTTTTCTCATCTTATACTCCTGTTGATTCAGGAGTGTTAAAGATGGGAAATGCCAGTGAAGTTAAGTTGTTTGGTGTTGGCACAGTTTGTTTGAAAACTAATAATGGTTCAACATTAGTTCTTCAAGATGTCAAGCATGCTCCAGACTTTCCTTTCAATTTGATCTCCGCAGGAAGATTAGACGATAAAGGTTACCATAATGCCCTCTTTAATGGCCAATGGAAGCTCACCAAGGGCTCGTTCGTAGTGGCTCGAGAAGTCGAGTCTGGTCATTTGTATGTGACACAAGGCTCTATTTTTAATGACTCCATAAATCTAGTGGAAAGAGAAACTTTATCAGAATTGTGGCACAGAAGATTGAGTCATATGATCGAGATAGGGATTATGTGTTTGGCTAAGAAAAGTTTGCTTTCTGGAGTGAAACAAGCAAAGCTGAAAAGGTGTATCTATTGTTATCTAGCAAACTGAAAAGGGTTTCCTTCCATAGCCATCTTCCCTCAAGAAAGTCCGATTTATTGGAGCTAGTACACTTTGATTTGTGTGGTCCTTTTAAAGTAAAGTCAAAAGGTGGAGCACTTTACTTTGTGACCTTCATTGATGATCATTCCCATAAGCTCTGGGTGTATCCTTTGAAATCTAAAGATCAAGCACTTGGCGTGTTTAAGGAATTCCAGGCCATAGCTGAGAGACAAACGAGGAAGAAATTAAAATGTATCTGCACTGACAAGGGTGGTGAATATTATGGTCCCTTTGATATTGGAAGGAGCAAGAATTTTGTCATAAGAAAACTCCACCCAAGATACCTCAATTGAATGGTTTGGCAGAGAGGATGAATAGAACTCTAGTTGAGAGAGTTAGATGATTGCTTTCAGAAGCTAAACTTTCAAATACATTTGGGCGGAAGCACTTAACACTGTTGCCTATGTTATCAATTTGTCTCCTGCTGTTGCTTTGGATGGTGATGTCTCAGAGAGAGTTCGGTTTGCCAAAGATTTTCTTATGATCACCTGAGAGTTTTTGGGTGCAAAGATTGTGTGCATGTTCTTAAAGATGAGAGATCAAAACTGGATGTCAAAACTAAGCAGTGCATCTTTATCGGTTATGGTCAAGATGAGTTTGGGTATCGTTTTTATGATCCGGTTGACAATAAACTTATTAGAAGTCGTGATGCATTATTCTTTGAAGACCAGACTATTGAAGATATTGACAAAGCTGAGAAGATAGATTCTTAGAGTAATTAGACCTTAGTTGATAGTGATCTAGATTCTATTGCTAAGGCACCTATTGCACATGAAGGAACCCAAGACAATAATGGAGATAGTGATCAAGATCAAAATGATCATCATGGTATAGATGTTATGGATGCTCCAGTTGATGAAGTTGTGGTTGATCATCAACCAATTCTTGCTCAGGTAACTACTTCGAATGCTCCTGAAATCTCTCTTAGAAGATCGACAAGAAAAGCAAAAATCCATGCGCTATCCTCCTGATAAGTATGTACTTTTGACTGACATGGAAGAACCTTAGAGCTATGATGAAGCCATGCAAGATACTCACAAAGACCAGCATATAGCAGCCATAGAAGATGAGATGAAGTCACTCCATGTAACGACCCGGACGGTCTTTTTGAGAATTTATTCCCCGATCCCCTATTAACTGCTTTCCCCGTATTTATTTCTGCTATTGTGGTTTGCCGGGAAGAGTCGTTTTGAGTTCGGAGTGTTTAGGGACACTTAGTCCCTAAATGAGAGCTTAAGCTTTAGAATTTGGACCGTAGTCGGAACAGTGTGAAGACGGCCTCGGAATGGATTCCGTTAATTCCATTAGCTGCGTTGAGTGATTTCGGGCTTAGGGGCATGTTCGGATTGTGTTTTGGAGGTCCGTAGCTTATTTAGGCTTGAAATGTCGAAAGTTCAACTTTTAAAGTTTCCGGATCGATAGTGAAATTTTGATATCAGGATCAAAATCTGATTCCGAAAGTTGGAATAGTTCCATAGTGTTGAATTTGACTTGTGTGCAAAATTTGAGGTCAATCGGACTTGGTTTGGTTGGTTTTGGCATAGGTTGTAGAATTCTTGAGATTTCAAGTTCATTAGGCTTGGATTGGAGGGTGAATCGTGGTTTCACTGTTGTTTGATGTGATTTGAGGGTTGGACTAAGTTCGTATGATGTTTTAGGATTAGTTGGCATGTTTGGTTGAGGTACCAGGGGCCTCAGGTGAGTTTCAGATGCTTAACGGAATTTGAATTGGACTTAGGCAATTGCTGAACTTGCTGAACCTGTTGGTTTCGCACCTGCGGAGTTTGTACCGCAGGTGCGGCGCCACAGAAGCAGTTTGGCAACCGCAGGTGCGGTCTAAGGTATAAGGGAATTTGGTCGCAGATGCTGCCCAAGGTCCACAGAAGCGGAATCGCATCTACAAGTAACGGGGCACATGTGCGGAATCTGGCCGTTTAATGAAATTCCGCAGATGCAGAA
The DNA here is from genome assembly GCF_001879085.1 of Nicotiana attenuata. Taxonomy (NCBI): domain Eukaryota; kingdom Viridiplantae; phylum Streptophyta; class Magnoliopsida; order Solanales; family Solanaceae; genus Nicotiana; species Nicotiana attenuata. The sequence continues at coordinate 11,432,475 of NC_031994.1, forward strand.
CCCCAGCCGCAGAAGTGGGACCGCAGGTGCGATGGACCCCTCGTAGAAGCGGAAATCGCTGGACAGAAATATGAAAAATTGAGGGTTTGAGTTCGTAACTTCTAAAATCGAATTGGAGCTCGGTGGAAGGCGAATTTGTGAGGTTTTTGAAGAGAAAATCAGTGGGTAATGATTCCGAACTACTTTTTGATTATATCCCATTGATCTATGCTTAATTTCATCATTTAATTTCGGATTTGGTGTGAAAATTGGGAAAATTTGAGAAAGTTCTCAGGCCGAATTTTGGAATTTTGATAGAGATTTTTGTATCGGATTTGAGTGATTTTTCTATGGTTAGACTCGTGAGTGAATGGGTGTTCATAATTTGTGACTTTTACCCGATTCCGAGACGTGGGCCCGGGGAGGATTTTTGGGTGTTTTTCTATTTTCTTGTCTTAGCTTCGATTCCTTTAGCTAAACTCGTTGTTTGTAGTTATATTTACATTATAAAATTAATTTGATTAGATTCGGGCCACTCGGAGTTGGATACTTGTGGCAAGGGCGTAATTTCGGATTGATTCAGCTTGGTTCGAGGTAAGTGGCTTGCCTAACCTTGTGGGGGGAACTCCCCTTAGGATTTTGGTACTGTTGTTATATGAATGCCGTGTAAATGAGGTGACGAGTGCGTACACGTGCTAATTATTGAAAAACCCCATTTTCATTAAGTAAATATGTGTTTTTTTTTAATTAAGCAATACTTGTACTTGAAGTTTCCTGTTTAGCTTAGGAAAAAATGATTACGTGATTTAACTGCCTTATCTGCTTTAATTGCTTACTTGGATTCTGTGTAGCATGTTTAGAGTAGAAATTCCTGTTTTTTCTTGAATAGAACTGTAGATTTCTTTCTTGAAACTGTGGTGTGTTTACTTTGGGACTACGGGACGGTCTCCCCGGTGATCCCTCTTGCTTGTTTACTTTGGGACTACGGATCGGTATCCTGGGAGTTCTCCCTGTACTTTTATATTTGGGACTATGGGACAGTATCCTGGGAGATCCCCCTATACTGGCTATTTACTTTTGGGAATACGGGATGGTACCCCGGGAGATCCTCTGCACATTTATATTTGGGACTACGGGACGTTATCCTGGGAGATCCCCTGTTGTTATCACTGCTTACTGAGTTATATTCCTTCCTGAGATTTCATCTTTATTTGGCTGTTAGCATCTTTAATTATACTATCACGTTCTGTACTGTTTACCTTATTATATATTTATAAAACCAGTAGGGCCCTGACCTTCCTCGTCAATACTCGACCGAGGTTAGGCTTGGCACTTACGGGGTACTGCTATGGTGTACTCATGCCCTTTCCTGCACAGATTTTTCATGTGCAGATCCAGGTTCCTCTGCTCAGCCAGACTATCAGTGAGGCGAGGCGATTTCAGAGACTTCGAGGTATATCTGCCGCGTCCGCAGACCTAGAAGTCCCTCTCTATTCTCCCATTAGCTATAGACTTCTTGTATTCCCTTTGTCTAGACTTCTGGAGTTAGAACACTATGTATTTCTTTAGCTTATGGTTCATGAGATTCCGGGTTTTGGGAGTATTTTTGTTCAGTTTGAGAAAGTGTTATTGTATATGCCGAGCAGCATTAAAATCTTCTTTGTTATATTACTCGTCATTTGCTAGTTTCGTACCTTTTAATTCTTGTTCCGCTAATTGTTAAGCTTACCTAGTCATAGAGACTAGGTGCCGTCACGACAGTTCATGGAGGGAAAACTTGGGTTGTGACACTCCATGAGAATGGCACATATGAGTTAGTGAAATTGCCGAAAGGTAAGAGAGCTTTATCTAACAAATGAAGATTCAGAATAAAGCAAGATAATCATACCTATGCGCCTAGATACAAGGAGAGATTAGTTATTAAAGGGTTTGGCTAGAAAAAAGGGAGTTGACTTTGATGAAATTTTCTCCCCTGTTGTGAAGATGTCTTCTATTTGTGTGGTTCTAGGCTTAGCCGCGAGTCTAGATTTAGAGGTTGAGCACGGATGTCAAGACAACTTAGGCGCCCTCCATGGCGCTGCCAATTTGGAGTTTCTGTTTCTGGCGCCACAGGTAGGGCTAGGCGCTGCGTGTGGCGCTGCAAATTCCAATTTTTTTTATTTTCGTCTGTTTTGGCTCTAATTTCGCACATTTCGCCCCCCTCCCCTCCCCCCCCCCCCCAACCCCCAATTGCTTCCCGGATCATTCCTACACATAAAACACCTCAAATTAATATAAATCAACACATTTTACATCCTAAATCTACGAAACAAAAGTAAAACATGAAGCAATATACATATAAATATATATACTTTAAGCTAACATCAAGCAGCGTGAGAACTTTGTAGTTAAGCTTGCAGATAAGCATGCGTATTGCAGAAAATTGGCAGGCATGAAGCTTGTCAATAGTTCATCTACCTGAAGACACATTTGGCCCCTTGGCTGGAGGGAGAGTTTGTTGGGAACATGCCCAAGTTGTCCAGCCAAAGGCCCAATGGCGTAATTCTATTCTCTTTTGGTTTCCATTCCTATTCGGCATTGGATTTGGTGTTTATTCCTATTTTGAGTGGGTTTTGGCTTTAAGAGAAAGCACCACTCATTATCTATAAATAGGACAACCTTGGAGAATTGTTCTATGCTAATTGGTAAAAGTTTTTAAAAGACTTAAGCACATAGGAGTGGTTTTTTAGAGAGCTTTCATCAAGAGAGAAGAGAGAAGAAAAGTATTTGTTTTTGCTGCAGATTTTTATTCCGACCAGCCAACTTCAAATTACGTTTTCCGGTTCATAACCATTGGATCGGGCTAAAATTTTGACCGAGTGTTCGTAATATATTGGTCTTGGATTTGAATAGTGGAGATCGGATTTGGAGGCCCATAGCATCTGATTTCAAGCCTCGAACAACAGCTTCGTTTTTGTGACTTCTCCTGTTCTTCGATTAATTTGTCGTTGCTCTTGTTGCTATTGTTGTTCCGTGTTTGACACTTGTTGTGTAGCCGATTTGGAGTACTTTTGTAACCCTCTTATTGTTATAGTGGAGCTTTTTGGATTTTTGTGATCCCGTGGTTGTTACCTTCAATTTGAAGGGTTTTCCACGTTAAAATTTGGTGTTCTTTATCTTCTTTATTTTCGGGTTTGCCTCTTCCTCGATATAACAAGTTTGGGACTTCTTTGCTTGACTTACCTCATTTAAGTAACTTAGACGTGAGCCAAAATGATTTCCTTGGGGCGCTGATTCCTGAGTTTATTTCCACTTTCAAGAACCTAGAGTATCTAAATTTGTCCAAAACCAATTTTAGAGGAACGACTCCTGAACATCTTGGAAATTTGTCACGGTTGCAGTTTCTTGATCTCAGTGGTGATTTTTCACTCCGGGTCAATAACCTTCAATGGATTCAGCACCTCTTCTCTATGAAGATTCTTAACTTGAGTGGAGTTGACATGAGCAGCGCGATAAACTGGTTACATGATATCAATTTTCTAACTTCTCTCTTAGAATTACGTCTGTCTGCTTGTCAGCTTGCTACACTTCCTAAATTGCCACCCGCTTTTGAGAATTTCACATCCCTTCGAACTTTTGACCTCTCGTTAAACCATTTTAATGCTCCGATTCATAGTTGGTTGTTCAACACAAGCCACAGTCTTGTTTATCTTAATCTCACAAGAAGTCAGCTGCGTGGTTTACTTCCAAATGCCTTAGGAGACATGTATTCACTTAGAGTTCTTGATCTTTCTGGGAACTCTCTCATAGGCAATCTTCCACCTTCTTTTGAGAATATGAGTTCAGTTACCTTTCTTAATCTCTCACGAAACTCGCTTATAGGCAATTTACCACCAACCTTGCCACCAAAGTTGAAATACTTGGATGTTTCTTACAATAATCTGGAGGGTCCTTTAGCGAGAAGCATTGTACAACTTAGGCAATTAGTTGTCCTCAATGTTGCTTGGAACTCTATCAATGGCTTGATTATATTACTGAACATTTCTTGAATTTCAGTGACTTGCGAGTGTTAGACTTGTCATCCAACTCAATTATCCTCAATTTAACCGCAACTTGGATGCCTCGTTTTCAACTTGACTTTATTGGCCTGCAGTCTTGCCAACTTGGTACACAGTTTCCCCAGTGGCTTCAGACACAAAGAGAGTTCTCATTTATTGATAACTCTCACGCTAATATCTCGGATGTAGTACCCGATTGGTTCTGGAATCGTTCTGCGAAGGTATATCTCATAGACCTTTCGCACAACTATTTCAGAGGGGAAGTACCTGAATTTACAGAAAGAGTTAGTCTTACGAAATTGGACCTGAGTTGGAACAATTTTTATGGTCCATTACCTCATTTTTCACCCAAGATGATGACCTTGATTTTGGCAAGGAATTCCTTTAACGGTACCATTGCCCCTGTATGCGAATCACTTGTCATGAATAATTCTCTTGGTTATTTAGCCCTATCTTCAAATTTTCTATCAGGACAACTTTCAGACTGTTGGAGATATGAGAAGAATTTGGAAGCATTGATATTAGCAAATAATAGCCTATCAGGGGAAATACCTCATTCAATCGGATATCTTGCTAATCTCATCTTCCTTCAGTTACAGGGCAACATTTTCTCCAAAAATCTGCCTTGATCATTGAAGAACATAGCTGGGCTAGAAATTCTTGATGTTTCCGAAAATAGTTTATCTGGAAATATACCATCTTGGATAGGGGAGAGTTTAAAGAGACTAATGATTCTTAAATTAAGCCGAAACAAGCTTGACGGAAACATTCCCTGGCAGATTTGCCAACTTAGATACTTGTATCATTTGGACCTTAGTTCCAATGCTCTATCAGGAACTATTCCAAGGTGTTTTAAAAATCTCCATACCATGTCCGCCGGTAGAGGAGGCTCCTTCCTTTACTTATGGACCCTATGCAGATTACAGGTTTCATGGGACGGTCGTTGTTAAAGGGCAGTTTTATGTGTTCGATTTTTCCTTTGCGCCCTGGAGAGTAATTGATCTGGCAGAGAACCATTTATCAGGGGAGGTTCCTTCGGAAATCACGAGCCGTGTTGCACTGAGGGGTTTGAATTTATCAAGGAATAGTTTCACAGGCACAATTCCTCGTGACATTGGCAACATGCATTTGGAATTTCTTGATCTTTCCTGGAATAAGCTGTCATTTACCATTCCTCCAAGTATCATAGAAATTATCTCTTTCGGCTGCGAATTTTTCTTTCAATGGTTTGACAGGGAAAATTCCATCTAGAAATCAATTTGATATCTTCGAGAATAGTTCTTATGTTGAGAATCCAGACTTGTCCGGATTCCCGCTCTTACGAGTCTGCTCGGATCATTTAGATGACGACTTTACTCACTGTGATAAGCAGGAAGTGCAGGCCGTTCAACACGGAGAAAACAACTGGCTGGAGGAATTTTCATTCTATATTAGCATGGGAATTGGATTCAACACAAGTTTCTGGGTATTTTGGGCTGCTCTAATGTTGAAAGGTCTTGGAGATATGCCTATATGAGGTTTCTGGATAACATGGGCAACAAGATTTATGTGTTTGCTGCCATAAGATTGAAAATTAACAAGCAGCAACGAGGGACGAGGGTGAGCAACCATCAGAAGAATAAAGTTTGTCCAGATCGAGCATCGAGAAAAAAGTTATGCATGTTTGGTTTTCTGTTTGCCGAGGGTCTTCCCGAAACAACCTCTCTATCATCATAAGATAGGGTCTGCGTATACTTTACCCTCCCCAGACCTCACTTGTGAGATTTCACTGGGTTTGTTGTGTTGTTTTTTTTTTTTTTTTTTGGCCAGTTCAATAAAATTTGTTGTGAGGTTCTCTTTTAAGTTTAATTTCGTCAAGTGATTTAGTATGTTCATTAATAATATCTTTTGGTTTTGTAAAACCTTTCTACTTATTATGTTTTCATGCTTAGTTGCATATTTTCGTTTTATTTTCTTCATTTTCTTTTATGATATTATGACTTGTGAGAATGAAATTAGTTAGACATTTTCAGTTTTAATGAATTTTTCTTTTGTGAGTTCATATTCAAAAACATCTTTTGAAGGCCGTAATGAAAAATGGAGCAACGTACATAACGTTATATATAAAAAAAATGAAATAGTTGTATCCCAAACAAAAAATGTCATTATGGGATTGCAAAGGTTATGTTTCAATAGTTACATCTCAAAATCAAATATTTCTTTTTACTTCATAAAAAGGGGATAAGCTTTATGTAACAAAGATACAAGAGGATACTATAATTAAGCTTAAATGGGAGATCTAAGCCCACCATGGAGCTTCACCAGTTCTGAAGTCTGTTTCAACCCATGGGACAAACACCACCTTCCCATCATCAATGTCAGCATGAGCCAACGCCAAGGACTGTGCCAAACAAAACCCAATGTTACAACAAGTCGGTGAGTTCAGAATGAGTGCAACGTTAATATATGTATACAAATTAAATTTTTTTCCATATGTATACATAGTTCAAGCCGAAAATAATGGGTTTAGTTGGACCAACAAAAGAAGCCCTAACAACAACAAAGAACCCAGTATAATCATACAAAGTGGGATCTGGGGAGGGTAGTGTGTGCGCCTAAGTTGCTCGGACTCGGGTGTGAGTATCCGATACGGGTACGGATCCGAGAGTCAGATTCGCAAAATCTAAATGTTAAGATTCTAGGATGCGGATTCAGGTATGGATACCAGTGCTGGGACTCGCTAAGAAAAATCATAATTATAAAACTAGAGCTACAAAGATATTCTAAATTTTCCTAGACTCTGGTCAAAGTATCCGAAGTTTGACTGAATTCCAAACTTATTCCACACCCATCCCAGTGTCGTGTTGAGACGGGTTCGACATAAAAAATGAAGAGTCTGTGCAACTTAGGTGTACGCAGACTTTACCCTACCTTGAAGGTAGAGAACAAAAGAAGCCCTAAATGTGTCTATAACAGGCTTACGCAGAGGGCTCAATGATAAAAAAGATATAAAAATAGCTTAGAGCATGGAAAATAGTGGGTACTGTTGGCTTACCAAAGGAGCAGGTCCTCTAACAACTCTTCCTTGGTTGTTGTATTGAGATCCATGGCAGGGGCAAATAAACTTGTTCTCAGCAGCATTAAATGGCACAACACAACCAAGGTGAGTACACACAGCATTAATACCATAGGTTGCAAGGGTTCCATCATTCTCCACAACAAGGTAAGTAGGGTCTCCCTAAAATTTCATCGAAAACAACATCCGAACATCAAAATCTTAAACTACCATGATGGGAAGAATTGTCCGAATGTGCCACGACCGACATGTCATTTCTTGTAATCTTAAGATCATCAAGAAAACATGAATCTACATATAATTTGTGATGCTATAAAGAAAAGGTAACAGTACCTTTAGTCCTTGTGTGAGAGTTCGGTTGCCGGGTGGATGAGTTTTGAGCCATTCAGATGCAATAACATCATTACCTAATGCATCCTTGGCAGGGGTTCCACCACCACCACCCCCTGACCTGTTGATCAATTCCAAATGGAACGACAAAACATGAGTCGCGGTTAGTAACACTGACAATATTTGAAAGACAACAGAGCATACCAGTAATGCTTGCATACAATAGCTTTTCTTCCTTAACTTTTGTTAATATGAAAGGAATTCTTAAGATATCAAGTTTCCATGGAATTATATTGGTCTATAAGCATATAATTTTACTCAATATGAAACTTGGAAACATATTAAAATACACCACATATCTCCTACTTAGTTCGAGTCGCTACAAAATGAATAACAACATACAAATTACAGACAAGGTAGTTCATCTTTTTAACTGATGCATTCTAAATGTTCTGAGACGGATTGTTAGCAAATTGAATTTAATTGGTACTGCAATTCCATCCAATTTGAATAATAAGGGATCTAATTTCTCCCAAAAAGGAAAAAGGAAAAACATCTTTAAGTTACAACTTTGAGGCTAAAACTTCACACCAATTGCTAAAATATGCAGAGATAGAACAGGTTGTTTCATATGTGTTGAAAAAGTGATAATTTGTTTTGAGATCGATTTTCCAATCTTTCTTCTTAGATTATTAATTTAACTTCCAAATAATAAGAGGTTGTCTGTCTTATCTTCCAGAGAATAATTTCACCTATTATGGACGATTACTAGTATGCAGTTATCTTTTATGTGGTCGGGTAGTATAAAAATTGTTTTAAATTGTTTGTCAGTATATAGAAGTTAAATTCAATTCAACAAATAGGGGTATAACTTGACCAGGGACGGAGCTACAATATTAGTTGCAGATTCGAACAAGCCAAGTGTCTTTTGCTTAGATTCTGTGTTTGTATCAGAAAATTCATAAAATACGTATAAATATTTAATTGCGAATCCACTAACTAAAACGAGCTATAGATTCAATGGTAAATTTAGAAACCATAAACTTTAAATTCTAACTTGTCTCTAAACTTAACACCACTCAATTGAGAAAACACGGGTCTGATATGTGACAAAGGGAAGAAGAACTAACCCAGGTGGTGCAAAGAAAGTAGCATAAGGTACCAACATCCCAGCAGTGGGTAGAGAAAGAGCACCCAAAAGAAGCAAATTCATGAGATTCCTCTTTTCCATATCAGGCACTCTATCATCTGCTGGAATACTTGTAGCCATGCACTTGACTTTCATCCTCTTGTCCTTTCCCAATCCATGACTGTTAATCTTCATTGGTTTCACTAGCAAACATTGTGAAACCGAAGACAAACCACTCTTGCTCGAGCATAGCTGAAAAATATGGAAAAACAAGAAAAAACTATTAACTTTTGCATGCCCCAATAGAAGAAGCTATGTTATGAAGAATGAAGATAGTTTCAGTTTAATTACATGAGTTACTGGAGAAAGAGTAGAAGAAGCCATTTCTGGATGTTCCTGAGAAAAAGGTATTCAGAGGAATTGAATGTCCTTCTTGTAGTAGTGATATTAGTGATCGTTGATGAGACCCGGGGGGAGGGGGGTTTGGAGGGGGGGGGGGGGGGGGGGTAAGCAACTTGTGAAGCGGATGTATGGTGTCCACAGTTGGTCTATCATTAGATAAGGCAGTAGCCAGTAGAGCCACACACTTGGATAGTAGCTTTCTGGAATTTTTGTTCAATTTTTTCTATTTATCTATTCGGATTATATCTTATTAATTATCCTCTTTTTATTTTCATCTCTATTTTCTTACACTTGAATTTGTTGGACATATATAAATAAAGAAAATTAATCTAAGCCTTCTATCTAATTACTTAAAGTAAAACTAGTCGATGAGGATTTAATATACACAAAATTTATGTTTATTATGTACATAACCATGTATAATTAGTGTTTCATTTTATTAATATACCTACTAGGAATTAATAAATCTGAGCGGTTGTTTGCGTAAAGATCCCTATAACAAATTACAGTTGGGCCTAGTTGGGCTCACAAATGAGACGAGGCAAAACTCGGGCAAAGTACACCAATAGCAACTTTTAAGCCTATTGTTTAAAATATACTCTCTCCGTTCTAGTTTATGTGAACCTATTTCTTTTTTTGTCCGTTCCAAAAAGAATGACTCATTTCTAAATTTGGAAATAATTTAGCTTAAACTTATAATTCTATCCTTAATGAGAAATTTTTATAACCATACGAATACTCTGGGCCCCTTTTCGACTTGTTTAGGACCACAAATTCCAAAAGTCATCATTTTTTCTTAAATTTCGTGCCCAGTCGAACAGGTTCACATAAATTGAAACGGAGGGAATACTCACAATTTACAATGTATTTAAAGACTAACCAATTCACCCAAACTTCAAGACTAAGTATCCTGAATTTGGAAATTCAGGACTTAGTGTCCTAAATTTTTGAGCTGCTAATTTGAAATGCAGGACTAAGTGTCCTGAATTTCTAACTACTAATTTAGAATGCAGGACATAAGTCTCGAACTTCTAGACACAATTTTCGAACTTTAGGACACGATGTCCTGAAATTTAAACTTTGAGGTTTAAACTCTAGTACATCGTGTCCTGAAATTTGAACAAATTGGCTAATCTTTAAATACATTGTAAACTGTGGATATATTTTAAATAGCATGCTTAAAAATAGCTAGGTGGTGTCATTTCCACGCAAAACTCCTATAATATGATTCAGTTACAGGTAAATTTATTGTATTTTAAAATTAAACACTTAAACCTCGATATTCCTATCATTTTGCTAGCTTGCGCCTAGTTAACATTTAAAATGTTTACCTATTTATGCTACAATGAACATAATTATCATTATTAGAGAGGTATGTTTGCCCAAAAAGTGTTAAGCTTTTTGTTAAACTAATTAATGAAGAAAATAGAGGAAAAATCTTAGCCAAGGATAATTAACTCTAGATCTAAATACATTGAATAAGAGAATAAGATATAACCAAGCTTATAAACTTTTTAAGATCATAGAAGATATCAAATGTAAATGATAGGCTTACATTCTTGACGTACTATCCCGTAATGTAATGATAAAGACGGAAATGAGGGAATGCCATTGACAGTTATGAGATCTATCTTCATTGATTCAATAATCACGATTACAAATATTGGTATTCACGATCTAAACCTTCACTTGCTTTTCTTCACCTTTTCTCTCTTAAGGATAGGAAGCTTCCCTTTCTTGTTCTCTTCCTTCCTATATATATAGTCAGTATCCTCTTTTGCCCAACCGTCCTTAGCCAGGATTCCCTAATCTGCTGATTGTACTTTTAGGTCGTTCCCCTTAAGTGTCACATCATATACTTCGCCGTACAAGCTTTCTGATAGTTTGATCTCGGCAACGGCCGATATTCGTCATTATGGTGCTTGGTGGACACGACCACGGCCTAGTCGGCCCCTTGCCATTTCTTTTAGCGTCAATTCACATATGGTCAGATTTCGATACAAGGTGCCCATTTAATTATATATCACATAATTACCAATTGTATATAAAGTAATATAGTAGGCTCCAATTTTTTTGGTTTTCTCTTCTTCCTTACCCTTTTGCACCTAACTTATGGTGGATTTCGATTAGCAATATTCTATTTTTTCCTCTTGTTCTTCATTAATTTTAGGTCAAATGGCCTCGTGGCCACTTAAACTTGTATCAGTTTTTAAACCCGATACATGAACTTACATTTTTCCCATTTGAACACTCCAACTTGATGGAATGAATACTAATAAATACATTTGACTGTTGACCATGCCTATGTGGAAGCGGGACATCTAACTGTAACGACCCCACCGGTCGTTTTGAGCAATTGCACTTTGCTTGATAGTTTACGGGCGTGAGTAGCTCCGTATGATGTATTATGACTTATGTATCTGTCTTATTGGACCACTAGTAAGTGTAGATGTCTACCCCTCGTCACTACTTCTCTAGGGTTATGCTAGATACTTACTGGGTACGCGTTGATTTACGTACTCATGCTGCACTTATTATGCATGTATACATATATGTTTCTGGTGGTCCTATCGGTGCAGAGGGGCAACTTTTGCGGGGACTTTACGGCGAGCTGCACTTCCTAGATATGATCTGCAGCATACAGAGTCTCCATCAGAGTTATTTATATTCCCGTCTAACTTGTATTTCAGACGGATGTTGTATTATTGTTGCACTCATTAATAGATGCTCATGCACTTGTGACACCGGGTTTTAGGGATCTTACGGGTTGTTCCTTATTGTAGTTCGTGAAATATCATCATTTACCCTGTAAATTCTATTTCATGCTATTTAATTATTGAAATTATGATTTCAAAATACAAAAATGAGCAAGTTAATCCTTCACCGTCGGCTTGCCTGACGGTGGTGTTAGACGCCATCACGACCTTTAGTGAATTTTAGGTCGTGAAAAAAGTTAAGGAAAGCAAAATCTCTGGTAAAAAGTTTAAATCGACTAGTTATGCCTTGTACGTCGTCCCATGGGCATTCATGGTAAGTAGTAAAAGAACTTCTCAAAAGTTATAGGTAGATGAGTATAATTATTTCATTTGCAACAGACTAAAATTAATATTCTTTTTTCATATTAAATGTAGGCGTGGGTGTACAAAGCAATTCCGTTATTTGTTCGTAACTGAGAATTTAAAAGTCGTATCGATACCGCTGCCAAGGATGTTGAGATGACACAGTAAGAAAGTGACATCTGACCCTGATTGGGATCCCTTTAAGCAGAGAGTTGATGATCCTAGTGTGGTAAGTCATGGAGTGCAATAACACTTTACCAGTAGATTAGACTCAACCAGAGTAGGAGATTATCATAGATCTCTTGTTGATTTTGTTAGTACTGCTTGTCTATTGTCTTCTATCCATGATATATTTCAGGAGATGCACCCTTACCTTATTCCTACCTTTATGTGAGATGGATATGGACTACATGCAAAATTTGGTACCATATGACGATGAGGTAGCGGATCCTTTAATCGACCAGTAAGTGATTTATTTAGAATGGGTGACTTCCATTAAGAAGGCACTTAGTGCAGTGAGCTTATAGATTAAAGATGAAGTTGAGTTTGCCGATGATGACTCTTTATGTCAAAATATTATTGGTTCACCACTAGATTCGAAATTAAATTGAAAGAACAATTCTTATTTTTAAAGCATAAATGAAAAGAGTTGACCGAAATTTGACTTTTGAGCAAAGGACTCCGGATTGGAATTTTGATAATGTCAATAGGTTCGTATAGTTATTTCGGACTTAGGCGTATGTTCGGATTTATATGTGAAAGTCCGTAGGATAATTTGGCACATTTCGGCGAAAAGTTGGAAAATGAAGTTCTTGAAATATTCATAAATTCGACCGTAAGTCGATTGGTTGATAACGAGGCCAGATTTTGATTCCGAAAATTGGAACAGCTCCATTATGTCAGTTAAGACTCGTGTGCAAAATTTAAAGTCATTTCGAATTGATTTGATACGTTTCGGAGCAAAGTATAGAAGTTGGAAGATTTGAACTCATAATTCGATTCGATGTGCGATTCATAATTTTGGCATTGTTTGGCATGGTTTGAAACCTCGACTAAGTTCGTATTGTATTTTGGGGCATGTTGGTATAATTGGTTAAGGTCCCGAGGGTCTCGGTTGGGTTTCGGAAGGTTAACGGATTGGATTTTTAACTTGTTGAAGCTGCTGGAATTTTCTGTTAACTGAAGCTGGGTAGCAGCTGGTGTGATCGCTTCTGCGATGTCTTGGTCGAAGAAGCGACATCGTAGAGGTCGAGCTCGCAGAAGTGACTGGGAAGGAAAACTGGACAGAGGCTATTGGAGAAGGCCGCAGAAGCGGCAACTTATGCGCAGAAGCGCAAGCACAAAAGGGTGATTTTTGCACGCAGAAGCGGAAGGTGGCAGCTTGGCGGTTTCACACAGAAGCGAAGTTTGTTTCGCACCTTCAACATCGCAGGTGCGGCTATAGTGCTCACAGAAGCGGAGGCAGCGTAGGAGCATTATTTTTGCTCGCATAAGCGAGCCGCAGGTGCGCAACTGGGCAGAAATATAAGGACCCAAAAAAAGGGGTCATTTTGCCATTTTCGATTGGGATTTTTGGAGTTCGGTTCTTAGGCGATTATGAGGATTTCTACACAACTTCAACTTGGGTAAGTGGCCTATATTCGAAAGTGATTATATTTCATAAATCCATGGTTATATTCATCGTTTAATTCGGATTTAAATGGAAGAAATTGGGATTTTTGCAAAATCTTTCAAAAACGGAAATTTAAGATTTGAAGGCCGAGTTATTATCGGAATTTGATAAAATTGGTATGGTTGAACTCGTATCGGAATGGGTGTTTAGATTCCGTAAAAATTCTGTCGGGTTCCGAGAGGCGGGCCCCGCGTTGACTTTTGGTTGACTTTTTAGAATAAACTTTTAAGTCGACGTTATATTATCCGGAATTATTTTCGATGAATTTTAATGAAGTTTTACAATTCATTTGGATAGATTTGATCTGTATGGAGGTCAATTCTAGCAAGAAGGATATTTTGGAATATCGCCCTAACTTCAAAAAGGTAAGTATCTTACCTAATCTTGAGTTGGGGAAATTACCCCTTTGGCATTGAGTCGTATGTTCCATTTGTGTAATGTGAAAGCCATGTAAGGGAGGTGACGAGTACGCACTCGGGATTATATGTGCAAATTTTATTGGTTTAAAGTCGTAGGCATTCTTAAGTATTAAATTGGAAATTGCATGCACTTATTAAATCCCTATTTGTCATGCCTCGTTCTTTGTTTGTCGAATTTGTTTTATACGATAATTTGGTGTGATTGCTACCTTGATTTTATATGTGAATTCCGTGTGCTTGTTGAGTTGACATTTTCTGGAAATAATTACATTATGGATTTTCCATCAGCAAATAATTAATTAAATAAGTTTAAATGGAGACGTTAATATATTTATCAGAAATTTGGATTTAAGAAAAGGTTGTTTTTGCTGAGTTATTCTTCCGTCTTTGCGGTTGCATATTTACTTTTGGGACTACGGGCCGGTTCTTCGGGAGATCTCCTGTTGCGTATTTACTTTTGGGACTACTAGACGGTTCCTCGGGAGATCCCCTGTTGCGTATTTACTTTTGGGACTACGAGGCGAAAACCTCAGGAGCACCCCTATTGTTTACCTCCATTGTTGTGTTGTTATCTTTCTGTAATTTCTCATTGTTCACTTCTCAGTCGTTTTATTATATTATTTTGTCTTCTTCCACGTGAGTTGTCCATGTAGTTGTGATAGAGATATGGGCACGAGGTGCCGTGAAAATATGAAAGTGGACCGAGACCCGTAATTTTATGATCATGAAATGAGGTATCACATGGTAACCCTACTTGAAAGGAATTATATTCAAAAAGAATTTATTTGATGAATTATATTCGGAGATATTTATTTGAACGAATTATATTCGAAAGATTTTATTTGAAGGAATAATATTCGAAAGAATTTATTTGAAAGAATTATATTCGGAGATATTTATTTGAAAGAATTATATTCGAAGATTTTACTTGAAGGAATTATATTTGAAAGAACTATATTCGAAATATTTTTATTTGATGAATTATATACGGAGATATTTATTTGAAAGAATTATATTCGAAAGATTTTTATTTGAAGAAATTATATTCGAAAGATATTTATTTGAAAGAATTAAATTCGTAAGATATTTAATTGAAAGGATTATATTTTTTATTCGAAAAACTTATTGATAAAAGATGTATTTTTGAAGGACTTGATTAATTGATTGTGCTTGTGTTCATAATTTATTTTGACAATATTTATGTTCTTGCTGCCTTGCTGTTTATATCACTAGTTGATTGTTGTTAGACTGCTATTTGTCTCCGTTCTGGCGATCCCCTTCTAGTACTAAATAATATTTGTCTTTTCTACAAGTCTTGGCACATCAAAGCTAACATAATTGCTAGCCTTTTCTTGTCTGGGTCAGAAAATTATGGTATATAATATTGTATTTCTCCAGAGCGCTTTGCAGTTGAAAACTAAAAATAATTAAACTAGCCTTTAGTGATTCCTATTTTATTGGAATAAATTCATAAAAGATCCTAGAATAGCCGGCAACGGATTTCTAGCGTTAAAATTTCATTTGATTTATCTTAGATTACGATGATACACGTTAGGATGATAGCAGTCACAAATTAAATTAAAGTAAGAATATATATTATTTTAACTATAATGAAATGATTAAAGTTTATATGCAAGAAATATATATGTCTTGCATTCATTTGTTTAGTGTAAATACTGAGTGTGGTATATCTTTTCAGTTATTATTACAAAGTTAGTGAATACATAACTACGAAACGATATCAATTAAAAGATACATCTGAAAGGGGAAGAGTTGGATAAGTACTAATTACTCTTCGAGTTTAACTTGTTTTTGAGACTTTAAGCAAATACTTGGAGTTTTAGGTCCGACACACCTATATGGGTTAGTCCAAAACGTATTAGTTTACATCATTCAAATATGAATTTCTCCAAATTATAATCTTGTTTAACAAAGATCCAGGTAAACACAAATTCATTACTAACACAAACTCCAGTATGCACTACAACTTGTTCATAACACAACAGAAATACTGGTTTATTACTCCATATAAGTAAGAAAATATGCACAAAACATAACTATAAAAACTCAAATATATAAGTTGTCAAGCTCTTTTTGGTATTACTTTCAAAGAGTGGCGTTTTCTCGCTGTAACCCCTAAGCTTTCATCCATATTGATAGATTTAGGAGAGACACTGTTTTGCTCAAAAGTCATCATATACTTTATGAGTGCAAACAATATAAATAGATCACTGGAAAATCATAGCAAACCGTAATAATCCATTAGACCAAATGAAGGATGCGAAAATAAGTACTCAACTTTAGGAAGAGAAACATAAAAGCTTTTATTGATAATATTGCTTTGGTCTGCCTCTCCATGAAGAGGTTCAGAGCCTTACAATGGTATTCCACATATGTGAATCGTTGTCTCTTTTTCTCTCTCCTCTCAATAGTTAAGGAGAAGCCCCCCTTTAATATGGTTCTCGTCTTAGTATTTATAGCTGTGAGCTTCGTGAGCTGGCAATAAGTGGCCGTGACCATGTTGGGGTTTTGCCTTCATGATGACGGATGGGCCGTGGCCTTGTTGATCGAATCAGATAAGGGTTGAATACCGTTAATTCTGAGTGGTCGTACCACTAGTTAATCATGAATTAGCTTAAGACGGGATTAACTTCGTTAATTATCGTGGGGTCGAATTCTGACCCATACAGTTAGTCCCTCTACTTATTGAGGTTGTGCCTTGGCCGAGCTCGATGAGTGGATTTCATCGACTGTAGTTTGAGAAACTCGGATAGGGAAGTCGATCGTCGCTTCGGTCGAGGCCGAATTCTCTTTGGCGATGGCCCTTAGCCTTGTAGAGTGTTAGTGTTTTGTTATTGTGCTATCAAGTCGCCGTTCGATCGAGGTCGAACTCTCCTCCTTGGCGAGGGCGCTTGACCCTTTAACTTAATTCGAGTGAGGTCGAGCTTTGTGGTGCTCTGATCCTTACGTTTGTTTGGGAGCGTAACCGTCGACCATGGTGGACGGGTCATATGTTGTGCAGCCGAAGGGAGTAGGGGTACGCTGGATACGTGTTTGGCGACGTCCATCGTTCTGAAGGCGCACGGAACATCCTCTCGGCGTTCATGGGGCGTTGCAACCGTTTCGCAGGTGAGACGCCGGTTGGCGACTGAAGAGCTGCTTCACGGAGCCTGTCATAACGACGCGTGTTTCTGCAAAACCGAATCGGTTTACGGTTGGTCATGTAGTTAATGAAGGCTATTGGGGCTTGTGAAAGCCACTTGTGTTGCTTATAAATAAGGGCTGACCCATACATTTTTTATATTCTCATTGTTTGCCAGAGAGAGATTCTGAAGAAGCTTTTCTTCCTGCTAATTCACCTTCATCTTTGTTCTTCGATTGATATAACTTCCGCCTTTGTCCCTCAAACTTTGTTTCATTCTCGTTATTGACTCAACAATGGCAGGCAGTTCTTCCCAAAACGTTCTTCTGACGGATCTTCCGGTTAACTCTCCGGTGATCGAAGGGCCATCTCCGGCAATGGGCGGTGCAGAACTGGTGGAGACTGATGAAGATCCATCGGTTGACGAGATAGTATCTCTGCCCGGAGGTCCGATGACTGATTTCACCGCCGATGGCGGGGAGGATCAGGTGGATGAAGCCCCATTAATGGGGGAGATTGGGATGGCCCAACTACGGAAATAGGGGGTCATCCCCAGCTATGCTGACGTCGTTCTTGCTAGAAGCGAGGAGAGGGTCCACACCGACCGCAGGGGATACTGCGTTTTTTACGCCTATCCCTTCAAGTTGGGGTTTAAGCTCCCGCTCCCAATGCTGGTGGTTGATTTCTGTCGTTATTACGGGGTGTGCCCGGGCCAGCTTGCTCCTTCTCTTTATAAATTGCTAGCAATGTTTATCAAATACGCAGAACTGGCCGGTAGGGAGGTCACGCTGCAGCATGTGCTTAGTCTCTACGCTCCCCAGAGAGTTCGCGGTACCATGATTCAAGCGTGCCCTCGTGGGTCGAGGGGCCTGACTGCAAAACTGGATGACGAGGTCGACCCTCGCCCTTTTGAGCACTTCTTCTACATCAGGACTGAACATTTAGTGGCGTGCTCTACTGGGTTCCCAGAGGCTTGGAATCATGCACGTAAGTTCCTTAATCGTCGAATTCCCTTTTCTGCCCCTCCTTACGTCTTGTGCTCATAAACGTTAACTCGTATCAATTTTGTAGCCGAAAAGTTGCCGCCGGCTCCGTTAGCTGGGATTCGTGAGTGGGTTGAGGCCGTGCTCCCCCATACGGTGGGGATACGCACATGGGCGTCTTTCTGGGAGAGGCATGGCCGTAGGCCTGTGGCAGGTAAAAAATTGATTTCTTCTTCTGTTCCGCTTTGTCTCAACTCTATTCATCAACTTTGTTTTTCTGTGATCAGGGAGGGCACGCCGCGTCAGGGCCCCTCAGTTGGCCTTCCGTCGGCCGGGTGCCATTGCTCGGCTCACTGCAGCACCGGTGTCGCGCCCAGTACCGAGGGCGGCGTCAGTTGAATCTTCGGCGTCTCCTTCTCCAGCGCGGGCCGCACTTTTGGACGAGGGGCCGTCAGGGGTTGTGCGCCCTAGAGCGGAATCGCCATCAAACGGGGAGGAGGAGAGGCCACTGACAAGGCGCAGGGTCGCGTTCACGCCGGCTCCTCCTGTGGTGATTAATTTGGACTCTCCTCCGATGGATGCGGAGAGGAGTGCGGTCGCGGCGCCTGCCCTTGAGGGCGGACAGACAATGGGAGTTGCCCCGGCTGGCTTAGGCCATGATGATACCGTCGCTTCGGCGACTCAGTTGGTGGTTCCAGTCACTGAGACGGAGGTAGTTCCTCAACGACTGCTAATGTCGGTGAGTTAAGCACTCCTTTGGTGGCTACGGAGGGTGGTTCCACCTCGCTGGTGGCTGAAGGAGGAAGGGATGCTGTAGAAGATGAGTACGAGTCCGAATCCGACTTGGACCCCGACAACGTTCGTATGTTCCGGGAAGGCTTCACCAATTCAGCGGTGCGTGCAGAGGGGCGATCTTGCTTCATCGAGGTTCCCACGGAGTTGAACTTATTGCTCAAAGGGGAAAGCTTGGTGCCGCAGTTCGAGCTGCTATGCTCGGAGGCCGAGAATGCATCGTTGAGGGGCGTTACGGATGTCGGACTGATGAATGAAGTGGTTGTGATGGGCTTGAGGGTATGTAATATAACGTCGGTTTGCTTCTTCTTTGTCTTAGTTTGTTCTTTATCTTAATCGTTGTCTTTGCTTTGCAGTCTTATTTGTTAGAGGTGGAGAGCATCCGTCGAGCCAACGTCCGCTCGGGGATATTTTTGCGGGCGCTGGAGAAGTACCACCACTACCGAGATCGGTGCTGAGAGATGCGCGTGCTCTTGAGGAATGATCCCCGCATCCGGGCCTTGGTCGAGGAACTGGCGAGGAGGAAGCTTCAGATGTAGCAAACACTTGGCAGAACGAGTTCTCTCGAGGAGCAGCTCCGTCGGAAGGATGAGGAGCTCGAGGCCGGAAAGAGGGCTGCAGCTGAGTGCGAGCGCCAGGGCCGTGCTAAGGCGGCGGAGACCGTCGCGGCATGGAGCGGGAAAGTGACTGCGTTGGAGGGTGAAGTCGCAGCTTTGAAGCTTCGAGTGAGGGATGCCTCGTCGAGGGCTGGGGCGTTGAAGGAAGCTATTCGCGTGCACGAGTCCCAGCAGGAGTTGGAGAGGGCTGCTGCGGCTTTTAGAGAAGCGAGTCTCGAGGAGCGGATCGGTGTCTTTGAGCAGGACGCTCAAGTCATGGCGGACCGCATCACGGCCTTAGAAGAAGAAAATCGGCGCCTACGGGACCAGGCCGCTTCTTCCAGCCAGGCTCGCGAAATTTGGGTCTTTGCTGAGGCCCAACATGATGTATATAAGAATTTGTGGGAGGCCGGCATCGTGACCAAAACAGCTTTCGAGGGGGGCGGTCAAAAGGCTCGTGACGCCCGTATCGACTGTGGTTTTGACGCGGCGACGCCAGAGGCTGACGATGGTACAGACGGTGGCGCGAATGGCGCCGAGTAAAAGGATGTTAAGCATTTTTTCTTGTCTTGTTCGCCGTTTGGCGTTTAGGTGTTTCTTGTTTTTCCTTTTCTTTTTCCTTGTACTGACCGGCCCTGACCGGGTGTAAGCGGGGAAGGCCCGCAATTAACTTTGTAGATAAATGAGGTCTCCTTTCCTTTATTTGCCTTGTGTTTATTTTGTACCTCCCCTTTTTCCCCCTTTAGATTTTTCTTTGCATGCGTTCGAAGGGGTGGTTTACCTTTGAGTTTGACTCTGGTAGGCATGTTAGTTTTTGATTGTTGACGACTTTTCTTCTTCAACTCGGGGTGAGCGAGTCGGAGCCGTTTCTTGGCGATAGCGGCACTTAGCCTTTAGCCTTAGTCCCAGTTCGGGCGCGGTCGAACTACCAACCGTGATGATAAAAAATGCGGCCTTGTAGTTTGACCGGGGCCGGACTTTACGTGTTCCTAATCTTAGTTCGAGCTGGGAATACTTACTTGAATGGCGAGGGTGCCTAACCTGCGCCTCGATTCGTTGGAGGTTGGGTTTTGCTGAGTTCAATGATGAAGGCGCTTGGTCCGAGTCCTGGTTCAACTGTGGTTGAACTTGTCAGATTTGAGGACGAAGGCGTCTAGCCTTATGGTTCAAGCGAGGTCGAACTCGTTGGATTTGATGGCGAAGGCGCGTAGCCTGAGTCTTGGTTGAACCGTAGCTAAACTTACTGGCGAAGGCGCATAGGCTTGATTTAATGGTGAAGGCGCATAGCCTGAGTCCCAGTTCAACTGTCGTTGAACTTTGTCGATTTTGATGGCGAAGACGCATAGCCTGAGTCTTGGTTCAACCGTAGTTGAACTTCTTGGCGAAGGCGCATAGCCTTGATTTAATGGCGAAGGCGCATAGCCTGAGTCTTGGTTCAACCGTAGTTGAACTTCTTGGCGAAGGCGCATAGCCTTGATTTAATGACGAAGGCGCTTAGCCTGNATCATCACAGAAACATCAATAAATCAATAATTTTATGCTATGTATATTATTTATTTATCAAATACTAATTTTCACAAACCTTGCAACACAATATTTTAAAGTAGATTTGTAATACTATTTTTCTTATGGACTGATTGGATCATTAACCCCAAGTTCCAAGTTATAACTCCAACATCAAGAGAATGTTGCATAGATATATAGTTCTTTGGTCTCAAGGGGACAGACGATATTCATTTTACATCAAAGAGCGACCAAGAGTAAATTGCATATTTCAATTTTATTTGTGATCTAATATCAACTCCACAGTTTTGAATTTCATTTGGGATGAGAAAGTAAATCAGTGCACCCATAAATTTAAGGTTTAGAGGAAACCTATGCAATTATTTTTAACTAGTAGTACTAATACATACAAGAGGAAGTAATAAAAAGTATGAAGTTAATTACTCTGCTAACTACAGTTTTGGAGAGACGAGTTAAAATATTATGGTATAGCCAGTTTTCACACTGGTCAATGAAAAATAGCTAGCGTTTATCAAGTCAATGAAAAATAGCCACTATTTTGCTGCAACAGGGACCGGTCCAGTATAATATACGGGAGTTCTGGTGCATTTGTGTACGAACTCCAGCATATTATGCTGGACCGGTATACTTTGCTAACTCCTGTAAAATTTGCGGGAGACTGGAGCACCAGTGCTCCAAACTCCAGTATATTATACTGGACAATTATACTTGCTGGAACTCCTGTAAAATTTGCGGGAGTTCCAGCATAATTATGCTTGAACTCCCGTAAAATTTACGGGAGTTCAAGCATACTTATGCTGGAACTCCCGTAAAATTTGTCGGGCGTAGTTTTTCCGGATTTTGAACTGTGTTTTCGCTCTAGATTTAAAGTGGTCTAAATTTACGTATGTACTTTGTAAACTTGGTCNTTCGAGGGTTTGATTTCATAAGTTAGAAAAACCAAATTGAGCTCGGGTAAGGCGATTTTCAGAGGATTTTGAAGAGAAGACTATTGGGTAACGTTCCTTTAATCCCTTCTAGTTATATTTCATCATTTGTAGTTAAATCCATCATTAAAATTCGAATTTGGGATCAAAATTGGAAGAAATTGGGTAAAACTTCATAGGCTAAACCATTGGGTTTTGAGTGAGCATTTGACCTCCGATTTGGGAGATTTTTATATGGTTAGACTCGTGAGAGTACGAGGGTTCTGAAAATGTAAAAATTATTCGATTCCGAGGCGTTGGCCTGAAGGGCATTTTGGTCATTTTACCTAATTTCACGCCGTAGCTTTGAATTAAATAGCAAAACCAGTTGTTTGCGATGTTATTTACGATATGTAATTGAAATTGAATAGATTTGAGCCATTTGGAGTCGGATACTCGTGGCAAGGACGGATTTCTAGTTGATTTTGAGCCGGTTCGAGGTAAGTGGCTTGTCTAACCTTGTGTGGGGGACCTCTTCCCCTTAGGACATGATATTTGATATTTGAAAGCCTCGTACGTGGGGTGACGAGCGCGTACTTGAGATGATTGTTGGAAATCTATTTTTACTTGAAGTATTTACATTGAGTTTTTCTTTTTTACCTGTTTATTTGAATTGAAGTTTGTCCTATGCTAGTTTAGAGAAGCATGTTTAGTTGACTTACTTGCTTAAGTGATTAAACTGTCTTGTTGTACTCCGTGGAGCATATTTGGCTAGGATTTCTATTACTTGTTCTGAGTTTAGCATTTATCCTAATGTGTTGGGCTGTTATTGTGTGTTTTAAATTGGGACTACGGGACGACATCCCGAGAGATCCCCCTGTACTTGTTATGTTCTGGATTGAGGTGCGGGATACCAAGAGATCCTCGACACATGTAAATGTAAGATTTGAGGATACCAAGAGATCCTCGGGATACCAAGAGATCCCTTGTGTAAATGATGAGGATACTAAGAGATCCTCGGGATACCAAGAGATCCCTAGTGTATATGATGAGGATACCAAGAGATCCTCGGGATACCAAGAGATCTCCGGCTATTACTTCCTGTTGTGAGCAGTATTCCTTATATTGTTTTGTTTCTGCTTCCTATTACTGTTTCCCTTATTTATCCTGTTTAGATTCTTGTTGTAGACTTTATCTATACTGTTTTCCCTTAACCTATTATATATTGTGTTTTACCTCAGTAGGGCCCTGACCTTTCCTCGTCACTACCCAACCGAGGTTAGGCTTGGCACTTACTGAGTACCGCTGTGGTGTACTCATGCCCTTCCTGGGCATGTTTTTCATGTGCAGATCCAGGTACCTCCACTCAGGCGCACTATCCTTGAGGCGATGAGAGCTACGGAGACTTCGAGGTATATCTGCAGCGTCCGCAGACCGAAGAGTCTCCTTCCTTATTCTATCTGTAGTGTTTAGATTCTATCATACTTTTGATGTAGGCATTCTGGAGATTAGAGCATGTACAGTATTTCTATTAGCCTATGGTTCCCGTGAGTTTCCGGGTTTTGGGATTGAGTTGTAGACTTCCGCATTTTTTTTGAGTTGTATAGGCCGAGCGGCCTCGTATGCAGTTATTATTTTAATATGTCTAGTTTTATTTAACCATTTCGCGAGTTAGGTTACTATTTCCGCATTGTTAGGCTTACCTAGTTGTAGGAACTAGGTGCCATCACGACATGTTCATGGAGGGTGAACTGGGATCGTGACAAGTTCCTCGTTTGAGTCAATGGCGAATCTGCTTAAAGCAATAAGTCACTAGGAGATCTCGGCCAAATGGGCGAATCAAATGAAAACTCCATTCGGGCTCACACGACGAAATCCTACTTAGTCCGATTAAAATCGGTTTCCACAAAAAATCAGGAATTCACCATACAGAAATTCGAAAATGTACGCCAAAGATATGTAAAGCAAGAAGGAGAGAAATACAAAGGACGCCCAACGACGAAAGCTTCTTTTTTATTTAGACAGTTGTGCAAATAGCCACAAATTACACACGGCTGAAACCGGTCCAGTACAGAGAAAACAAAAAACAACAACACAAAGGTAACAACTTTTTCACTCGGCGCCATCACCACCGTCCGTCTCTTCACCATCTCCAGGAAATCCCTCCTCTGCATCAACGTCTTCACTGGCCTCCGGTGTCGTGGGATCATAACCACAGTTAACACGAGCCTCTCGTGCCTTCGCCCGAGCTCCTTCATAAGCGGCCTCAGAAACATTACACGCTTCCCACAAACTCTTATATATGTCTCGCTGGGCATCGGCATGAACCCAGAGTTCGTGTAAATGGCGAGGAACAACAGTGGAGGCGGATTCAACTTAGGCCAACAATTGTGCCTTTTCGGCCTCAAGAACAGCGACCCGATCTCCCAAAGTTGAAGCTTTCCGGTCAATGTCGCCAATACGCTCTTTGAGCCTCGCCTCCCTGAGCGTAGACGTTGCCTTCTCAGACTCCTGCTCGGATTGAAGGACACGTATAGCGTCCTTTAAAGCCGTCGCTCTGGCCGAAGCCGACGCCCACGCCCTCTCGACACTCTCCAACTCGGAGACCTTTCTCTCCAGCTCGATTAACTTCCCCATCCACTCCGCACTCATCGCTTCGACTCTGGTGGCATTGAGATCCAACTCGGACAACAACGACCTAACCTTCGCCTGAAGATGCTCACACTCTGCGGCGACCCCTTTTCCCAACTCAAGTTCTTCGTCCTTCACATAAAGTTGCTCCTCGAGCTCGCTATTCCTGCGAATAGCCTGCACCAGCTCCTGATCCCTCTTCTCCAGTTCCTCGCCTAGAGATTGACTACCAGCGCTCGCCCTTAGCCGTTCGTGCATCTCACAACACTTGTTGCGGTAGCACCGATACTTCTCCAACATCGTTAGAAATTTTTTAGCCCGAGTGTCGGCCCTACGAGCACTTTCAATCTCCACCATGTACGTCTGAAACACGAAAAGATTGGTTAAGGCCAAGGTCGCCAAAGATGAAAAGAACATAAAAGAAAGGAGAAACTTATCCTCAGGACCATAGCGGCCACTTCATGCATCAAATCAACATCACGGACGTCCCGGAGGGCCTCACTCTCGGCGGCAGAGCACAAAAGGTCAAACTACGGTACCAAGTTTTCCGTATCCACCAGAAGGTTAATCTCCGACGAGATTTCAAGTATACGGGATGGGCCTCCCGCATGTACCACTGTACGAGTAAGGCCTTCCTCGAACATCCTGACATCGTCATCGACCACGACACCCTTCCCCCTTTCCGCTTCCGAGGAAGAAGCACGACTCGGTCCGGAAGACGAAGGCCGGCCCAAAGTGGCGATAGCGGTCTCGGGGCCCAACTCCCTGTTGTAGCAGTCTGTTGATCAACAGCAGCATCCGAGGCCTCCGCCGTCGGATTGCTCACAATCACCGACTCTACCACTGCGGGCGGGTTAGCATCACCTCCCATCGCAGACTCCGTCCAAGAAATGCTTCCCTCTGAGCGTACCATGGCTGAAGAAGACGTTTCGGACTCCACTCGTCGTCTCTTTGACGACCCTTCCCCGTCCTCAGCACGGGAAGATTCTCCCGTTGAGCGGTCAGTAGTAGTCGGAGCCCCAGATTAGGAAACAATTTCTATGCACACGGCTACGGCCGTAGATTCAACTTGAGCAACCCTTGCCATAGGTCGGACAGCAGACCTTGGTACGGGCCGAGCAGAAGACGTCGGCTGACGAAATACAAGTGGAGGAGCCCTCGCCTTCTGCACTCTCCCTAATAGCGATAAAAGTCGTATAAGCAACAAAGCCAAATTAAAAAGTGGAAAACAAAAACTGCGGCAGGACTACTTACCAGTAAGGGTCTTACGTCCATATTTCTTATAGAACGGACCATTCGTGAACTCCCGCCGTATGAGGAAGAACGACATTCACCCATTCCCGGATATCCTCAACAGGCGCAGGGGTAGTCTCGCGGCTGCAAAGGCAAAAACAGTTCAATACCGCCCAAAGAAAAGCGGTCGACAATCATTCCGACAAAAGATACAAAAACTTACGTACGCAGTTCCATCTCTCGGGGAACCCTGCAGAATCCGCCACAAGGTGCTCGGTCCGCACATAAAAATAGTTTTCGTAGAAACGACGATTGGCTCGATCGTCCATCTTCACTACCAGACTCTTCGTCCCTCGATGGCGCATGTGGATCATCGTGGCTCGAATGAGTTGAGGGGCAAAGATATTGAGCATGTGTCTCGAGCGATCTCCCGACCGGCAAGCTCTGCGAACTTAAGCAGCATGAGGAACAGTTTATACAAGTACGACGAAAGTTGAGCCGGACACACCTCGTAGAAACGACAAAAATCTACCACCAAGGGAGGGAGAGGAAGCGTATACCCAACAATAAAAGGATATGCGTAGAACGCGCAATATCCTGGGCGGTCGAAATGTATGATATCATCTCCCACCGCCGGCAGCATCTCGACGTGGTGCGAAATCCCCCACCTAACCTTCAGCTCTGCAATCGTTGCCTCATTCATAACAGAGGAAACATGTTCTGGTTCCTCTCCGGCAGGGCTATTGAAATCGGTCCACGGCTTCCCAGGACAAGGCAATATTTCGGCCGCCATTGGAACCTCTTCATCCTCTACTACTTCTACTCCTCCGGGAACAAGAACATCATTTTCCGGAGCCGGAACTGCGGCAAGATCGTCAGCGCGGGAAGAAGAACCAGCCATCTATCTCAATTGAATAGAATGAATGAACAAAGGAAGTGAGAGGGAAGACAAATATGCCAATTTCTGACCAACAAGAGAGAATCGAAAATCTGAAGTATCGGAGAAGAAGAAATTCGCAAAATTCTTTTGAGAAACCAAGAAAGTGTACCAGTGGATTGGTGTTTTCCCCCTATTTATAGGGATATAAATCCCCCAAGCGGGAAACCTAAGGGTCGCCAATTAGCACTGATAAGGCATGAAACGGTTCAATCCCCGGGAAATATGTGTCATAATGGCAGTAACCCTAAGCGACGTTTCAAATTAACGCAACGTTTCGACTCCGAACGGACACGACGAAACAAAGGCATCGTTGAAGCGTTGCGCCGTCGCCTCGATCTAAAAACCTCGTTCAAGGCATGAACAGTCAGATTTCTCCTAGACTTTGAATCTACAAAGTCCGTCCGCCAAGCCCGCCAAGGAACGACCTCGACGGACGGAGAGACTAACTGTATGTGTCAAAATCTGACCACAGTGGTCGACCAAGCTGGGACCTCGCCTAAGTGGTGAAATGGCGAGAAGCACCACGACCAACCTCAGTCCAATCAACGACAGTGTACCTCAAGTAAAAACGGTACTCGAATAACGACGAAAAGACCGTCACGTGAAGAACACGTTGGTAAAAGAACACAGTAAAGCTCCGAGAACTATATATAGAAGAGGGACTCTCGGAAAAAGGGGGGCTAGACTTTTCCTCTCTACTCTTTCTCTTGCAATTTCTTCCTCTGAAAGATGTAAACTGATTTTTCTCTCTATCTCAGCAAAGATGAGATATTTAACGTCAATAAATATTGATTGTTCTTACAGTTCATTCATGGTATTGCTATACATTCTTAGATCTGAAGTTGATTATGCTTGACTAAGATTTACCCCTTCATCATTATTAATTGATTTAATCAAAAAGATTTTAATATCTTTTGGTTTAACAACAACAAATTAAGTTTAGTGACTATACGTGTGAAAATAACCCTGATATATTACTGTATATAACTTGACCATGTTAAGAATATGTAAGTAATACTTATGTATACATACGTACTTACACTTTAAAGCTTTGGTCACATTTTGGAAATACTTTTTGAAGTAACGCTTTAAAAATACTATTTGAAAATAATTGTTTTATAAAGTTAAATTTGGCAGTTTAAATCAAAAGATAGCTCTAATAGATAAGACCGTTTTCATGTTTTGATTTGATATTTCAAAAGCATATTTTTTAGTTAAAATATCATGGTATAGCCAGTTTTCACACTGGTCAATGAAAAATAGCCAGCGTTTATCAAGTCAATGAAAAATAGCCACTATTTTGCTGCAACAGGGACCGGTCCAGTATAATATACGGGAGTTCTGGTGCATTTGTGTACGAACTCCAGCATATTATGCTGGACCGGTATAATTTGCTAACTTCTGTAAAATTTGCGGGAGACTGGAGCACCAGTGCTCCAAACTCCAGTATATTATACTGGACAATTATACTTGCTGGAACTCCTGTAAAATTTGCGGGAGTTCCAGCATAATTATGCTTGAACTCCCGTAAAATTTGCGGGAGTCCTAGCTACTAGTATCTGGTACTCCGTAAATTACGGTA
>NC_031994.1:11460901-11501845 GCF_001879085.1 Nicotiana attenuata
TTCCAGCATAATTATGCTTGAACTCCCGTAAAATTTGCGGGAGTTCCAGCATAGTTATCCTGGAACTCCCGTAAAATTTACGGGAGTTCAAGCATACTTATGCTGGAACTCCCGTAAAATTTGCGGGCGTATTTTTCCGGATTTTGAACAGTGTTTTCGCTCAGATTTAAAGTGGCTAAATTTCGATGACTTTTGAAACTTGGCTATTTTTCAACCACCAGTGGTAAATCTGGCTATTTTTGAATTTCTCCCTATTTTTTAGGAAAGAATTAACTTAAATAATCACCTGCCCAAGTATTTTAAATCAAAATAGCCGGCCGATGTATAATATATATTATTCATGTATAATAGTATATATATAAACGTATATAATTATTGTATAATCTATGTAGATTGACTAGAAAAAGTAAACAGTGAATTTCGCAGGCTATTTGTGTAAAGAACCCCTTTTTATTTGCAAAACAAACTTAAGCTAATGCTAATGAAAAAATGATATTGTATAACCGCTCTAAATAATAGTCGAACAAATATAATATATTTTTTTATATATATATCAAATATAAATAATTTATGGTGCGAGCTAAAAATGAAAAAGACTCATGCTAATCGTAAGTGTCGGTATCAAAATATCAAACAAGAAAGAAGAAAGATAGGAATGGTTGTAAACCGTTGAAAACAGAACCTGGGCCATGCCTGCTTTCGATTGAATGAAAGCTGACCACAAGACATTAATATATATAATATATTCTACCGTGATTTATGAACACATCAATTAGCATTTAGTAGTTTTTTCCGTTTCATTTTATGTGTTTTAATTTGTTTAAACATGAAAATAAGACAGTAAAAAAAAATCTTATGATCTTAAAATAAAAGTTACTAGTATAACATACCAAGATTATCATTTAAAAAAGAGATCATCTTCATATAGGCTTATGAGAATGATCAATTCAAGAAGAGTTTAGGAACAAATAAAATAGTTTCATTCTTCGAGAAACTGAAAGGAATGATAGTAAAATTGGTTAATTGAGCAAATTAAGCGGGCGTTTGGACATAAGAATTGTGAAAATTCGGAAAATAGTGATTTTTAAATTGAAAAAGTATTTAAAAATTAGAGTTTTGTTTGGACATGAATACAATTGGAGATTTTTGTGAGCGATTTGAAGTAAAAATTTGAAAAATAGCCTTTTGGAGTTTTTCAAATTTTCGAAAAATTTCGAGATTCAACTTCAAGTGAAATTTGAAATTTTCATGGCCAAATACTTAATCCGAAAAAGGTGAAAATTGTTCGGAAAAAGGTGAAATAGTTTTTATGGCCAAACGGGCCCTAAATACAAAATTCTTCCTTTCGATGCTCCATAATTTGAAGAATTCGTTATTCGTAAAATTGCTTAATCTTGTCACTCGCATGCACGGTATTACAGCTCCAATATTGTGATTTGTGATCACCAAATAATTCATCACTGGAGTTTAAATTTTATCTCTAAAATAACTAAGTTATGCCCCAAACGGACCGCCACTTAATTTTTTTTTAAAGATAAGAGCGAACCATATGCCCATATCTTTATTAATTTAATATTCCAAACCATAATGGGCATTGGATAACTCTTAATATCGTTGTCTAGTGTCGGCTGATTCACAAGATCAACAAGAGTTCTTCAACGATATTATACTAGCTCGTAAATATCTTTGAACAAATCAAACAAATAAAGAAACCACAAATTAAACAAACAATTATTTATGCATGGTATGTCCCCATATGTTTCCAGAAACATGTCAAATCAGCTTATGGAAAAATCGTTCTGGACAACACACAAGCACCAAAAAAGAAACAAATTAAGAAGAATAAAAAAGTCATATATACTGTGTGCTGCAACTATTATAGCAAATTGATGATATAACTTCCAATGAAAATAGACCATTTTTTTAATATTTAAATGACTTCTTGCAAGTAGCCAAATCAACTTGGAGAGTTACTTTAACTAGCATCAATAAATAAATATAATGATGATTTTACCCAGAATTAGAAGCAAAGCTCAAAGCCTATATTATATGCTTTACGAGCTCCCAAGAGTCGCATGACCTTATACACAAGTTTCGTCTTTCTTTAATTACGGAGAGTGAAGGCATTCACTCATTGTTTTCTTCCAGACTCTCTAGCCTGACAAACTAAACTTGGATTTGCCTAATTTGGCCCCACTCCATTTTTTTGCAATATATATGTCTTAGTGCCCCACTTTGGTTGGGTGGGAGACCATTTGTTTTATATGGCGTTATACAATTCTCACCTCGAGCTAACTTTTGGGACCGACAATCCTCACCTCTTGAGCTAGTTGAGCTAGTTTTTGGAATTCAGTTACGCCCAAAGTTTATTTTTTATCAATATGTTTCTCCATGATGTACTTTTTAGCAAAACTGTGACTATTTTTTAATGACTTTGCAAATGATGAATATTTTTCAATTTTTCGTACTGGCTAGCCCGTGTTATTTTCATTATCGCACCATGTTAAGATTTGGACGTTTTTAGTTCAACAGCTACATATCTCTATCATTTTAATATTCGAAACCCATTGTGGACGATGTACTCTTATTGGATTATATCTAGCTAGTGCATGTCCACTGATTCATGAGGTCGACCAACAAGAATTTTCCTTCAAAGAAACAATAAAAAGCTGTTTGAACAAATCAAAAAGAGACAGAAACCACATACTATTAAAAAAAAGAAGGGGGAGGGGGGGGTGGGCACGGCCATGTCACCGTTTGTTTCTGGAAACCTGTCAATTCAGCTTAAGGAAAAATGGTTCTGGAATCCATGGACATACATACAAATACTACTAAATAACAGAAGAAGGAAAGGAAAAAGTCAAACAGTGTGCAACGACTATTGGCAAATTGGCGATGCAATTTACAGTGAAAATAGACCATTTTTCTAGTATTTTAAGGACTTACTTATTGCCCATTATGCATCGACTTGGGTGAGATACGGTTAAAGCATAAAAAATAATTCATCCAGAAACAAATAGGTCAAAAACAGTTCCAATATGCTTTACGAGCTCCCAAGAGTCATTTGACAAAGAAATTATTGATCATTACTTAGGGTTGTGTCGAAATAGATGAGATATCTTTATTTTTAATTAGCAATATCGAATTCAAGCTTTGAACAGAGAAAAAATTCTGATAGAGAGTATTTTTCGGACGTTATGCAACGCAAAAAAAGAGAGTATATAGAGAGTGAAGGCGTCACTATTCACTCATATTTTTTCTTCTAGACTCTCCAGCCTGACATTTTAGACTTGCATTTGTTTAATTTAGCCCCACGGAACTGTAAACTGATCTCTTAAGTTTCTCCATTATGTACTGTACATCTCTCACTAGTTGATTTATATTCTATCCACTGGAAACGTAAACTTCTTTTATATATATATACCAATAATTCAGATTTAATATACGTAGCTTAAGAATATGGTAAAAAGTGGGGCCAGCTGCGTCGTTACTTTAAACCCTATTCCCTGATTTCCTCACCTGCTCATAACAAATTATCCACTTTGATTTGGTTCGAGATTTAAAGTGTTTGAAAATCTATATTTTTCGGCTCGAAGAAGTGTTCAGAATAATAGTTTACTGAAAAGTATTACTACGTAAATAGTTACCATTATTGCTTTATGACAAGAAAATGTCTTTTTTACGGAGATATGTGTAGGCATTGCGACTATATTTTTGAACTGGTTGTCAAGACTGTACAATATGTCTTTATGTCTTATTTTTTAATTATATAAAATTTCAACATAATACTTGACGTATTGGCCCATTAGCTCAGTTGGTTAGAGCGTCGTGCTAATAACGCGAAGGTCGCAGGTTCGAGACCTGCATGGGCCAATTGTTTTTAGTTGATTCATTTTTCATTTTCTGCAGATTGTGTTGTCATATCCACCACATGCGGCCCACATTGTTGAAGATTGTGTGTTGGCCGCATTAGATGGCCCATTTAGGTGGAAAAAGCAACGTGACAAATGCAAGTCGTAAGTTTACTTGACCTTGCAAGAGGTTTTGTACTTCATTTAGCAGCTTGCTTAGTGGTGCCAAAAACAACTACTGCTAGTAAAAGATAAAGCCCATACACACAAGTATAGAGACTTGATAAACTTTGTTCATCTATTTGGGCAACCCCATGTTTAACTGCATCGTATAGAATTGTTTGGTTAACTAATCTCACTTTCATAGTATGATTACGTTACTCTGTAAAAGCCGGACAACGAGCGTTATCTGATTTCTCTAATCCCTCAACGATTATTATATGCGCTATCATCTACCACCAAAGACGAGATCAAATGAAGTCCTCGTTTACTTATGACTTCATTAATCGTTTCAAAATGTTGTATAAGCACTTCGTTAATTATTTAGCGTTTGTATACTTTCATATTTTAGTACATTATTTACCTTACATTTGAAGTGCTTTAATGTTAAATGTTCGCTCAAAAGTTATCATATACCTTATGAGTGTAAACAATATAAATAAATCACGGGAAAATCATAGCAAACCGTAATAATCAATTAGACCAAATGAAAGATGCGCAAATAAGTACTCAGCGTTACGAAAAGAGACATTAAAAGCTTTTATTGATAGTATTGCTTTGGTCTGCCTCTCCATGAAAAGGTTCAGAGCCTTACAATGATGTTCCACTTTCCCATAATATGTGTATCGTTGTCTCTTTCTCTCTCTCTCTTGAATAGTAAAGAAGAAGAAGCCCCCCTTTCTAGGGTTTCCTCTCTTGGTATTTATAGCTGTGAGCTTCGTGAGCTGGTAATAAGTGGCCGTGATCACGTTGGGGTTTCGCCTTTATGATGACGGACGGGCCGTGACCTTGTTGATCGAATCCGATAAGGGTTGAATACCGTTAATTCTGAGTGGTCGTACCACTAATCAATCATGAATTAGCTTGAGACGGGATTAACTTCGTTAATTATCATGGGGTCGGATTCTGACCCATACAGTTAGTCCCTCCGCTTATTGAGGTCGTGCCTTGGCCGAGCTCGATGAGTGGATTTCATCGACTGTAGTTTGAGGAACTCAGATAGGGAGGTCGACGGTCGCTTCGGTCGAGGCCGAATTCTCTTTGGCGATGGCCCTTAGCCTTGTAGAGTTTCAGTGTTTTGTTATTGTGTTATCAAGTCGCCGTTCGATTGAGGTTGGACTCTCCTCCTTGGCGAAGGCACTTGACCCTTTAACTTAATTCGAGCGAGGTCGAGCTTTGTCGTGCTCTGATCCTTACGTTTGTTTGGGAGCATACCCGTCGATCATGGCGGACGGGTCGTATGTTGTGCGGCCGAGGGGAGTAAGGGCACGCTTGATACGTGTTTGGCGACGTCCAAAATTTTGAGGGCGCACGGAACATCTCCTCAGCGTTCATAGGTCGTTACAACCATTTCGAGGGCGAGACGCCGGTTGGCGACTGAAAAGCTGCTTCATGGAGCCTGTCATAATGACGCACGTTTCTGTAGAATCGAATCGGTGTGCGGTTGGTCATGTAGTTAATGGTGGCTATTGGGGTTCATGAAAGCCACTTGTGTTGCCTATAAATAAGGGCTGAGGCATTTACTTCTCATATTTTCATTGTTTGTCTGAGAGAGATTCTGAAGAAGCTTTTCTTCCTGCTAATTCATCTTCATTTTGGTTCTTCGATCGTTATAACTTCCGTCTTGTCTATCAAACTTTGTTTCTGTTTCGTTATTGAATCAACGATGGCAGGCAGTTCTTCCCAAAACGTTCTTCCGACGGATCTTCCGGTTAACTCTCCGGTGACTGAAGGGCCATCTTCGACAATGGGCGGTGCAGAACTGGTGGAGACCGATGAAGCTCCATCGGTTGACGAGATAGTATCTCTGCCCGGAGTTCCGATGACTGATTTCACCGCCGATGGTGGGGAGGATCAGGTGGATGAAGCCCCGTTAATGGGGGAGATTGGGATGGCCCAACTACGGGGACAGGGGGTCATCCCCAGCTATGCTGACGTCGTTCTCGCTAGAAGCGAGGAGAGGGTCCACACCGACCGCAGGGCATACTGCGTCTTTTACGCCTATCCCTTCAAGTTGGGGGTTTAAGCTCCCGCTCCCAATGCTAGTGGTTGATTTCTGTCGTTATTACGGGGTATGCCCGGGTCAGTTTGCTCCTTCTCTTTACAAATTATTAGCAATGCTTATCAAATATGCATAACTGGCCGGTAGGGAGGTCACGCTGCAGCATGTGCTTAGCCTCTACGCTCCCCAGAGAGTTCGTGGTACCATGATTCGAGTGTGCCCTTGCGGGACGAGGGGCCTGACTGTGAAACTGGATGATGAGGTCGACCCCGCCCTTTCGAGCACTTCTTCTACATCAGGACTGAACATTTAGTGACGTGCTCTACTGGGTTCCCAGAGGCTTGGAATCATGCACGTAAGTTCCTTAATCATCGAATTCCCTTTTCTGCCCCTCCTTACGTCTTGTGCTCATAAACGTTAACTCGTATTAATTTTGTAGACGAAAAGTTGCCGCCGGCTCCGTTGGCTGGGATTCGTGAGTGGGTTGAGGCCGTGCTCCCCCATACGTACGCACATGGGCGTCTTTTTGGGAGAGGCATGGCCGTAGGCCTGTGGCAGGTAAAAAATTGATTTCTTCTTCTGTTCCGCTTTGTTTCAACTCTATTCATCAACTTTGTTTTTCTGTGATCAGGGAGGGCACGCCGCGTCAGGGCCCCTCAGTTGGCCTTCCGTCGGCCGGGTGCAATTGCTCGACTTAGTGCAGCGCAGGTGTCGCGCCCAATACCGAGGGCGACATCAGTTGAATCTTCAGCGATTCCTTCTCCAGCACGGGCCGCACTTCGGGACCAGGGGCCATCGGGGATTGTGCGCCCTAGAGCGGAATCGCCATCAGATGAGGAGAGAGGAGAGGCCATTGATAAGGTGTAAGGTCGTGTTCACACCGGCTCCTCCTGTAGTAATTAATTTGAACTCCCCCCCGGCGGATGCGGAGCGGAGTGTGGCTGCGGTGCCTGACCCTGAGGGTGGACACGCAATGGGGGTTGCCCCGGTTGGCTTATGCCATGATGATGCCGTCGCTTCGGCGACTCAATTGGTGGTTCCAGTCGTTGAGACGAGAGGTAGTTCCTCAGCGGCTGCGAATGTTTGTGAGGCAAGCGCTCCTTGGGTGGCTACGGCGGGTGGTTCTACCTCGCTGGTGGCGGAAGGAGGAAAGGATGCTGTAGGAGATAAGTATGAGTCTGAATTCGACTTGGACCCCGACGACGTCCGTATGTTCCAGGAAGGCTTCACCAATTCAGCGGTGCGCGCACAGGGGCGGTCTCGCTTCGTCGAGGTTCCCACGGAGCTGAACTTATTGCTCCAAGGGAGTAGCTTGGTCCCTCAGTTTGAGCTGCTATGCTCGGATGCTGAGAATGCGTCGTTGAGGGACGTTACGGATATCGGACTGATGAATGAAGTGGCCGTGATGGGCTTGAGGGTATGTACTATGACGTCGGTTCGCTTCTTCTTCGTCTTAGTTTGTTCTTTATCTTAATCGTTGTCTTTGCTTTGCAGTCTTATTTGTTGGAGGTGGAGAGCATCCGTCGAGCCAACATCCGCTCGGGGATATTTTTGTGGGCGCTGGAGAAGTACCGCCGCTACCGAGATCGGTGCCGAGAGATGCGCGTGCGCTTGAGAAATGATCCCCGTAGCCGGGCCTTGGTCGAGGAACTGGCGAGGCGGGAGCTTCAGATGCAGCAAACACTTGGCAGAGCGAGTGCTCTCGAGGAGCAGCTCCGGCGGAAGGATGAGGAGCTCGAGGCGGGGAAGAGGGCTGCAGCTGAGTGTGAGCTCCAGGGCCAGGCTAAGGCGGCGGAGGCCGCTGCAGCATGGAACGGGAAAGTGACTGTGTTGGAGGGTGAAGTCGCAGTATTGAAGCTTCAGGTGAGGGATGCCTCGTCGAGGGCTGGGGCATTGAAGGAAGCTATCCGCGTGCACGAGTCCCAACGGGAGTTGGAGAGGGCTGCTGCGGCCTTTAGAGAAGCGAGTCTCGAGGAGCGGATCGGTGTCTTTGAGCAGGACGCCCAAGTCATGGCGGACCGGATCATAGCCTTAGAAGAAGAGAATCAGCGCCTACGGGACCAAGCCGCTTCTTCTAGCCAGGCTCGCGAACTTTGGGTCTTTGCCGAGGCCCAACGTGATGTATATAAGAATTTGTGGGAGGCCGGCATCGTGACCGAAGCTGCTTTCGAGGGAGCACGTCAAAAGGCTCGTGAGGCCCGTATCGACTGTGGTTTTGACGCGGCGACGCCAGAGGCTGACGATGGTGCAGATGGTGGCGCCGATGGCGCCGAGTAAAAAGATGTGCATTTTTTCTTGTCTTGTTCGCCGTTTGGCATTTAGGTGTTTCTTGTTTTTCTTTTCCTTTTTCCTTGTATTGACCGGCCCTGGCCGGGTGTA
The DNA here is from genome assembly GCF_001879085.1 of Nicotiana attenuata. Taxonomy (NCBI): domain Eukaryota; kingdom Viridiplantae; phylum Streptophyta; class Magnoliopsida; order Solanales; family Solanaceae; genus Nicotiana; species Nicotiana attenuata. Next base: position 11,469,353 of record NC_031994.1, read on the forward strand.
AGCGGGGGATGACCCGCAATTAACTTTGTAGATAAATGAGATCTCCTTTCCGTTATTTGCCTTGTGTTCATTTTGTACCTTCCCTCTTTCCCCTTTTAGATTTTTCTTTGCATGCGTTCGAAGGGGTGATTTGCCTTCGAGTTTGACTCTGGTAGGCATGTTAGTTTTTGATTGTTGACGACTTTTCTTCTTCGACTCGGGGTGAGCGAGTCGGAGCCGTAGCTTGGCGATAGCGGCACTCAGCCTTTAGCCTTAGTCCCAGTTCGGGCGCGGTCGAACTATCGACCGTGGTGATAAAAAATGCGGCCTTGTAGTTTGACCTGGGCCGGACTTTACGCGTCCCTAATCTTAGTTCGAGCTGGGAGTACTTACTTGAATGGCGAGGGTGCCTAACCTGCGCCTCGATTCGTTGGAGGTTGGGTTTTGCTGAGTTCAATGATGAAGGCGCTTGGTCCGAGTCCTGGTTCAACTGTGGTTGAACTTGTTAGATTTGAGGACGAAGGCATCTAACCTCATGGTTCAAGCGAGGTCGAACTCGTTGGATTTGATGGCGAAGGCGCGTAGCCTGAGTCTTGGTTCAACCGTAGCTAAACTTACTGGCGAAGGCGCATAAGCTTGATTTAAAGGCGAAGGCGCATAGCCTGAGTCCCAGTTCAACTGTTGTTGAACTTTGTTAATTTTGATAGCGGAGGCGCATAGCCTGAGTCTTAGTTCAACCGTAGCTAAACTTACTGGCGACGACGCATAGGCTTGATTTAATGGCGAAGGCGCATAGCCTGAGTCCCAGTTCAACTATTGTTGAACTTTGTTAATTTTGATAGCGGAGGCGCATAGCCTGAGTCTTGGTTCAACCGTAGTTGAACTTATCTGGCGAAGGCGCATAGCCTTGATTTAATGGCGAAGGCGCATAGCCTGAGTTCCAGTTCAACTGTCGTTGAACTTTGTCGATTTTGATGGCAAAGGCGCATAGCCTGAGTCTTGGTTCAACCGTAGTTGAACTTCTTGGCGAAGGCGCATAGCCTGAGTCCCAGTTCAACTATTGTTGAACTTTGTTAATTTTGATAGCGGAGGCGCATAGCCTGAGTCTTAGTTCAACCGTAGCTAAACTTACTGGCGAAGGCACATAGCTTTGATTTAATGGCGAAGGCGCATAGCCTGAGTCCTAGTTCAACTGTTGTTGAATTTTGTCAATTTTGATGGCGAAGGCGCATAGCCTGAGTCCCAGTTCAACTGTTGTTGAACTTTGTCGATTTTGATGGCGAAGGCGCATAGCCTGAGTCTTGGTTCAACCGTAGTTGAACTTACTGGCGAAGGCGCATGGCCTTGATTTAATGGCGAAGGCGCGTAGCCTGAGTCCCAGTTCAACTGTTGTTGAACTTTGTCAATTTTGATGGCGAAGGCGCATAGCCTGAGTCTTGGTTCAACCGTAGTTGAACTTACTGGCGAAGGCGCATAGTTGTTGAACTTTGTCAATTTTGATGCGAAGGCGCATAGCCTGAGTCCCAGTTCAACTGTTGTTGAACTTTGTCAATTTTGATGGCGAAGGCGCATAGCCTGAGTCTTGGTTCAACCGTAGTTGAACTTACTGGCGAAGGCGCATAGCCTTGATTTAATGGCGAAGGCGCATAGCCTGAGTCCTAGTTCAACTGTTGTTGAACTTTGTCAATTTTGATGGCGAAGGCGCATAGCATGAGTCTTGGTTCAACCGTAGTTGAACTTACTGGCGAAGGCGCATAGCCTTGATTTAATGGCGAAGGCGCATAGCCTGAGTCTTGGTTCAACCGTAGTTGAACTTAGTGGCAAAGGCGCATAGCCTTGATTCAATGGCGAAGGCGCATAGCCTGAGTCCCAGTTCAACTGTTGTTGAACTTAGTCGATTTTGATGGCGAAGGCTCATGGCCTGAGTCCCAGTTCAACTATTGTTGAACTTAGTGGCGAAGGCGCATAGCCTGAGTCCAATATTGTGGGTATTGAGTGCTGAAGCTCGGTTTTGATTCGAGACCTTGAGCGGCTTATCCGTTGTCTTCCCAACCAGGGTATGTAGGCTGTCTTGAGGCGACTCTTGGCTCGAGATATCTCCGTGCCGGTTTCTGGCCGGAGCTCGTATCAGGGATGCGGGAGATGCCTTACAGAGATCTTCCCTTAGGAGGGGCTTCTTCTTCTTCTTTGCACTATCCGAGATCAGAGAGAGAGAGGACTTGTATCTTGATTTGAGATCTTCGAGTTTCCCTTGTCCGACATGCCGCTTTGGCTTATTTGAGTTGGGTTGCTTTTGTTTTCCTTTTCTGGCGTTTCTTCCTTTTTGGTCCAGGGAAGAACTACGCGATTTTGCTAGGAAATCCCCACAGACGGCGCCAAATTATTTTGCTCAAAAGTCATCATATACCTTATGAGTGCAAACAATATAAATAGATCACGGAAAAATCATAGAAAACCGTAATAATCCATTAGACCAAATGAAGGATGCGAAAATAAGTACTCAACTTTAGGAAGAGAAACATAAAAGCTTTTATTGATAATATTGCTTTGGTCTGCCTCTCCATGAAGAGGTTCAGAGCCTTACAATGGTATTCCACATATGTGAATCGTTGTCTCTTTTTCTCTCTCCTCTCAATAGTTAAGGAGAAGCCCCCCTTTAATATGGTTCCCTGTCTTAGTATTTATAGCTGTGAGCTTCGTGGGCTGGCAATAAGTGGCCGTGACCACGTTGGGGTTTTGCCTTCATGATGACGGATGGGCCGTGGCCTTGTTGATCGAATCAGATAAGGGTTGAATACCGTTAATTCTGAGTGGTCGTACCACTAGTTAATCATGAATTAGCTTAAGGCGGGATTAGCTTCGTTAATTATCGTGGGGTCGGATTCTGACCCATACAGACACCATCAGGAAGTTCCCAGTCAAATTCGTGTAGCAAAGATCCCAAAGCAAAATGCATCATTCTATGACCTAATGGCAAACCAACGCACATTCTTCGCCCTGCACCAAATGGCATTAGCTCATAATGCTGTCCCTTCACGTCTATTTTCGACCCAAGAAACCTCTCGGGCTTAAAACTCATAGGGTCGTCCCAACATTCAGGATCTCTTCCAATCGCCCACACGTTTACTAAAACTTGAGTACCTTTTGGTATGTCATAGCCCATGAACTTGGTATCTTGAATTGTTCTTCTTGGGATCAAGAAAGGGAGAGGAGGATGTAAATGCAGTGATTCCTTTAATACAGCTTGCATATAAGGTGATGGAAAAACATTTTTGATATCTCAAAAAGAGATACTCCAAAAATATGTCTAGATTCATTTTTTTACAATTATATTAATGAGTTATTATTATAGTAATTATTTTAAATATATTTGTAACAACTAATTTGATAAGTTTGAATTCAATCTTTGACAAATAAAATCTGTCAATTGAATGGTAATAACTTATACGTTATTTATGAGGCAACAATTATGTATAGTCTTAAAGTTGTAATTCTTAACGTATCTTACCAATTTGATATTTGTGAGAATTCATATACGTTACCTTTGTCTGTTAACGTTTGGTAATAAAAATTTTGAAAAGCCTTTATGGCTTGAAAGCTTTCTTTTCAGATAGTGGAATTTCGTTTGACTATACTTTGTTTTCATCTTTTAAAAGTAGTGAAAAAATAAAGTTAAAACTTTTTTTTTCTTTTCTTTTGTGCTGGGTTTTCTTCTTAATCTTTGTTGTTTCTGCTCCTAGTTATACTAGAAGAGCTTGTTGAATCCTGGGGGATACGCCTAATTTTATTCATCATGGTGTGGGCGAAATATCCTTAAGGACAGTGTCTTTGACACGCCTCAAGCTAAAACCTTTTATTCTCCATAATCATCCAATTTTTTCCAACAATCTTAAGGATATTTACACGCTGTTATTATGGAGAATAACGCTGCTAATGTTGTTGTTGCTACTACACCCGCTGAGCCTACTGTTTCTGTTGTTGTTCCATCGCTAATTACATGTGCCGAGCCTTTTGCGATAAAAAAGGTATTTCAGTGCATAAAGTGTTAGAAATATAATTTTAATAACTCAAAAAGAAATATTCAAATTGATGTCTAGGTTCATTCATATAATATTATTTTAATGAGTGTTAATTATATCAATAAATTAAATATATTTTAATGTCTATAACTGAAAATTAGAATAACTTTGAATATAATATTTTATTAACATTGAATGGGTATCAAAGTCAGTTAGTTTTTTTAACTCTTAATTTGACCAAAGTTGGTCTTGTATGACCGTTTACTTAACATTAAGTTTGATAACCATTTGCTTAACTTTTGTAACTAACGTTTCTATTGGCCTTAAATGATTTAACGTTTTGGCATTTGAAGCCTTAATGGATTTTAATGATTTTTATTACCTATCAGATGTCCATCTCCCTTTTGGACTATATATAAATATGTCTTTTTGTGTTCATTTGGAGTAGAGTGAACAAAGTTAAAACTTTTCTTCCCTTTTCTTTTGTGCTGGGTTTCTTTTATTCAATCTTTGTTGTTTCTGCTCCTAGTTCATACTAGAAGAGCTTGTTGAATTCTGGGGGATACACCTAATTTTATTTATTTCGGTGTACGCGAAATATCTTCAAGGACAGTGTCTTTGACACGCCTCAAGCTAAACCTTCTATTCTCCATAATCATCCAATTTTTTTCCAACATAAAGTATTATGTGTTCATGCAAGATTTAGCGAAGGACCTTATCCTAAGAACATTAGTGAATATTAGTGACTGCTTTCATGGTTCAACCCTCTGACCTATAGGTCAAATAAAAATAATTTTACCATTGCTTTGAGGCTCCCCTTCAAATCCATTATTGCGATAAAAGTCATAAAAAAAAAGTTGATGACTTCTAAGAAAAATGAAAAAGTAAGTTGGTCGGCAAGTTCAATCAATTCCTCCTCATGTGAATAAACTTATTTAAGATAATTAATTACGTACAAGATATGAACTCTTTTAATTAGACTAGATTCGTGTGTTCTTGGTAAATCTCAATAATTTCTTATAAAATTATGGAGTTGCTTTTAAACAAATGTTGGCATATTAACTCATGTTGCATATGGATTTCTCGATATACATCTAAAAGCTGATCACTTCATTTCATCATTGATGGCCTACATAATCAACTTTTTCTAAAAATACCAAAAGAATAGAACTTAAAAGTCGTCAGCAAGTACAGGCGGCTAACCCCAGGTTACTAAAGCGGCCTCTTTAGGCCTCACAAAATTAGATGTCCAAAAGCTACTCTTCTTATATAGTATAATTTAAATAATTATTATATTTATTATGTTATTCTTTTTTTTTTAGGTTAGTTAAGAAAATTCTAATAAAAGTGAAAGGCAATTAAATAATAGTTCTTCTCCCTCCAATTTGAACCAATTTTATTTATAACTCTAGCTTTATAGGATATTTTCTTTCACGGTCTCGGTAGGTACGCTTCAAGCTAATTAGATCGTTAAAAACTACAATTGATTTGTTTATCACCTTTGTAAATATAATTCCCCCATAATTATTACTTTGGGAGACAATGATATATAGAGGTTGTCAAGAAGACCTCCAAAAAACTTAAATTGGCCAATGACCATCTATTTTCTTTCTCAATTCTTTTGGGTTGAAAAATAGCTAAATGAGTGGGTTAAGGTGGTTGTGGTCTTTTTAATATTTTCAAAACTTGTGGGTTTCCTTTAAGGTTTGAAAAACCTTATTTCACCAAAAAAATTCGCTATTTTCCTTTTCATCTCTCTGCTGGTTATTCTCTCTCACTCAACCCCCTGGACCACGGTGATTTTTGACGGCATCCGAAAAGAATCAAGCTTCAATTTTGGGTGAAATCGTCTCTAGCCCCTACAAGCAGTGTATTGGTGCTCAAAACTTGTCAATTTTGGTAAATCTTAACTTTTTTTTTTCGTTTCGTACATTTTTTATTGGGGTTTTATAGAGGGATTCGTTCATGTGTATGTTCAAGATCGATTGGGTTGTGTATAACCATATCTTATATGGCGTGGGTGGTTATAATTGCTTCTTGGACTACCTCTGGGCTCTGTGTTTTAGAATTTCATCAGACTGGCGACCTAATGTTTATTGATAAACATGTGGTCAATTTTCTTCTGGTCATAGATGTTTGCTAGAATTGGGATTATTTTTCATATTCCGATCATAAGTTTCAAACTATTAAATGTTACGTTGCATATTTACATGTAAGTAACATGAGGAAGATCAATTGCTAAGACGCATATTCCTTCGGCAACGATAGTAATTAGCTTTCAAAGGTAAACTAAATGTATCATCCATTATGTTTTACTCATTCTTCTGATTTTTTTAATAACTAATTGTGTATTTGATTATTGTAGTGAAATCACTGGAGCATATGCAGTGAAGGTCATTAACTACCTCCTAACTGATACACCGATGGTGTAGCTTAATGACAAGCGAATGCAGTTGTTCAGGAAAAAATTTGCAGTGGATATCTTCAGGGAAAAGATGGATCCATCTTAGTTTTATTAGTGTAATTTATGTTTGAGTTGGTCATTGGACAAATTCATTTTGGGTGAAGGTACCGACTGTAGTGTATTCATACTACACTTCTGCATATTTTTGTGCAGAGCCAGGTATTTGAGATGTCGAACTCGAACAGAGTTAGTGTGTTGAACGCAAGGATTCAAGGTAGAGTTACTTGGTCGTCGCAGTCCCTTGGAGTCCTTCCATTTTTATTATACTGTTAACTCTTATTTGAATAGTATTGTATACTCGATCCTTGAGATTGTTGTAAGTATTCAGTTAGAGTTCGTGACTCAATATCAGAGGTTGTTTGAATATTTTCGCTATTGGTTTCGATTATCTATTTAAAAAAATGGCTCGAAATATAATTGTAATCGGCTTACCTAGTCTTAGAGGCTAAGTGTGAGCACCTAAATTTTGACGATGCTTGAGATTTTACAATACCTTTTAGTATGTAAATAATTTTAAGTTTAATGTACATATTTTAACCTTTATTTCACTTTTATAGATTTTATTTAAGAAAATTAAAAATCACAAAAAAATTATATGTTCTTGATTTTAAAGATTTAGCTAGTATTTTTATTTTACACTCTTAAAAGAAAAGTAAAGCAAGACCCAATGAGTCATTTCTATGTGGCAATATTCTTCCTTATCTTTGTAACAAACTCACAGTACCCAATAATAACACGATTAACATACACACTCTTTTTTCTTGGCCACCAATTAATCTATATACCTACACCTATATATTACCCAACATACCCACAACATAGAAAAGAGGGGGCAGATCTGAAAAAGAAAAAAAAAAAAACAGAGCCGGGATACACAAAAAAGCAGCCGCACCCCCCATTTTTGGGACCTCTAGATTTTCTCTGATTCAAGAGGAAAACAGCAGCATTAAAACACCCATCATCTTCTAGACTTCTACAACCAACCGTTGCCCCCTTCAAAAAGCCTAAAAAGAAAGACTCTCATCTCTCTCGAAAAGAAGGAGCCAAAGAAAAGGCTCTCATTCTGTCCAAAAACAGAGGCGATAAAAAGGAAAAAAGACACAACAATACAGAGGAGCAATAACCATCTCTTTGTTCCCATTATGTTCAGTTACCATTATTCTTCAATGTTGGGGTTATTTGGTTGCGTTTATTGAACCCGAGAAAGGAAATGTCAGCTTCAATTGCTGCATTTGAGCGTCCAAGAGTTGGTTCTTCAAATACGTGCTACAATCTCCGCCGAAACAGCCTCCCAATCCCAGCAATAAATCAGTCCAATATAATCCCAAAACAACTTCAAAATAGCCTTTAGTCACTTCAAAAGTCGAGTTCAGTGTCGAGGTTCTCTGGTTGGTGCGTCCTGTCCGCTATGTTTGAGTTTCAAATTACCACATCAAAGCTCAAATTCGAGTAAAGGTCCGATCTCTGCCTACTGTTATTTCATTAGCTTTGAATGTCATCTCCTTGCTCCTGTTCTACTGTGATTGTTTGTTGGAACTCATGTTGGATTTCATTTTTTTGAGATATAAGAACATAGAGCTGTTTGATTCCTTTAAGCTAAATCTTAATCGTGTTATCATTGGGTACTGTGTGATATCATTGATTTCATGTTTCATTTTGAACAGATTAGCAATTTTCATCTACTAGGTACGCCCACTGAAAATATCAGTTAACACCATATATAGTTAAAATATTTATTTTACTTTGTGGGTGTGTTTGGTATAATGGAAAATGTTTTCCGTGGAAAATATTTTTCAAGAAATGTTTTCTTGGAAAATAAGTAATAATCTTATTCATTTTCCGGTGTTTGGTACGCAAATTAAGGAAAATAACTTCTCTAGAGTATTCATAAATAATTTAGATATAATAAACATGATGCTATAAACTTTCAAACCAACAACCTTCCGAACCCACATTTTTCATAAACTTTCGAACCCGTAAACTTTATAATTTATAAACCAGTAAACTTTTAAACACATAAACTTCTTAACTCATAACTTTGAAACTTGTAAAATTTTGAACCTTTAAACCGATAAATAAAAAACTAAAACTGAAAAATATATTAAAAAATATTTTTTTTTTCAGAAAAACGAAAAAAATAAAAATTTGAAATTACAAAAAAGAGTAGAATTTTTTTTGTGCCGGGGGGGTGGGGGTAGTTGGGGTGGGGTGGGGTGAAGGAGTAGTAGGGTGGGTGGTAACGAAAAAACTGAAATTTAAAAAAAAAAATTGGAGAGCTGTGTGGGGGGTTGGTGAGGGTGGGGAAGGTTGAGAAGGAGGTTTGGAAATGTTTTCCCTTCTCTTGATAAGGAAAATATTTTCCTCCAATTGGAGGAAAATGAGTTCATAAGGAAAATGTTTTCCAAAACATTTAAGCCAACCAAACATGAAAAAATTGGAAAATATTTTCCGGAAAATGTTCTCCTTCATACCAAACACACCCTGTATACCTACTTTATAAAATTATTTTACCATGTATACCTATTGTATTCTAAAATATAATACTGTATATTCCAAAATTAGAATATTGTGATATATTCAATTTGGATATTGTATTCCAAATTAGAATACTGTAGCATGTTTAGTTTGAATATTGTTCCAAATTAAAATTATTGTATATTTTGCATTGGATACTGTATTCCAAATTAAAACGTTGTAGTATATTTGGTTTGGATACTGTATTCCAAATTAGAATACTGTAATATGTTTTGTTAGAATATATTTAAATTGGATATTGTATCCCAAATTAGAATACTGTAGCATGTTTAGTTTGAATATTTGGATATTGTATTCTTCATTAGAATTTTAGAGTAAGCTAGGTTTGGATTTTTCAAATTAGAATATTGTGGTATCTTTAGTTTGAATAATGTATTCCAAATTAAAATATTATGGTCTGTTTAATTAGAATATTATATTCCAAATTAGAATATATGGTAAGCGAGGTTTGGATTGTATTCCAAAGTAGAATATCGTGATATGTTTTAGAATATATGGAGGTATACCGTGTAATATTTTTGGGATATTTGATGTAATTTCAAAACTTAAGTATATCATAAAAGTAAATTTTATAAACGGGTATATCACAGAACTTCCCCATAATTCTATGGTTACTCTTTGATTGCCGATTAATTTGGACAAACATAAATTTGGGATTTAGCCAAATGAGCCTTCTTATTTCTACTTCTTCAAATGATTGGGCTATTGAGCCAATTTTTATTTAATAAAGCTAGTCTGTATGTTAAATTAGAAGATATCAAGGTAACTCAAAAGATAGAATAATTGTAAATATCTCTAAAGGTGAATAATTTGTCAAATACTCTAAATAGCTAAAATAACCCTTCCAACAACCCCATATTCATAAATTTTTGGCCTAGCAATAATCTCCAAGTAGTTTTAGGAAAATGACTCATGAACAATCATAGTTTGCTTTAGGCGCGATTAATAAATTATCGTGGCCATGTGTACGTTTCTCGTGGAATGGTCATGATATATATATATATATATATATATATATATATATATATATATTCCAATTCGAGTGTGCGTCTCACGCGACTCGACCACAACTTCGAATAATAATAAAATAAGCATGTTGTAAACCGCGGGTGCGTTTCACGTGACGCGATTCGCAATATGTACAAAAACAACAAGGGCACGACATCACGACTTGTTCAAATAAGTTTCATAAATACTAAAAGTTGTTAATTGAATAATTGAAAGAGGTTTTAAAAGGTAAAATGCACAATAGGTTTTAAACATGTAATAAATCAGATAATTAGGCCAATTATTAATAGTTGGGTGACCGTGCTAAAACCATAGAACTCGGGAATGCCTCACACCTTCTCCCGGATTAACAGAATTCCTTACCCGATCTTCTATGTTTGCATACTTTAAAATAGAGTTAAATTTCCTCGATTTGGGATTTAAATAAACCCGTGACTTGAGATACCAATAAATTATTCCAAGTGGCGACTCTGAATTAAATAAATAATCCCATTTCGATTAATTTTACTTAAATTGGAAAAATCCCCTATCCCCTCGGGAAAAAGGAGGTGTGACACTAAGTGCTATCACGACTCTTGTGCTGGGATTTTGGGTCGTGACAAGTTGGTATTGGAGCTCTAGGTTCATAGGTTTTTCGAGTCACGAACGAGTTTAGTAGAGCCTTGCGGATCGGTATGGAGACATCTGTACTTATCTTCGAGAGGCTACGGAATTATTAGGATAATTTCCGCTTCTTTCATTCCTTATCGTGCGACATTGATTCAGATTGAAACATATATCTTATGTTCCTTTGCATCCACTTGTGTATTGCGCCCTCGGTATCAACTATGTGCCAACGGTTAATTGGGACTAACACAGTGTGTTAATATGAAAATCAGGCCTTCTGAAATTAATTGGAGTGTAAGAAATTGGCTTTAAAGTTTATAAATAAATATAAAAGAAATAATTTCAACTGAGATGGTGTGGTCGGGCCCATGTTAAATTGCGGTGACGTAGAATCACCCACGAGTATGTGTGTAAGAATACACTCAGTAATTTAATGTCCTCAGAATAATTCTTGGCACGTTCAAGGACGAACTAATGTTTTAAGAGGGGGAGAATGTAACGATCCGACTTGTCATTTTAAGAATTTACGCCCCGTTCGGTGACTTAAGGTCCTGAGGAACTTCGTAATATGTATTATGACTTGCATGTGCGGTCGAGTTTGATTTTCGGAAGATTCAGAATTAAATTGAAAGAACAATTCTAATTTTTGAAGCTTAAATGAAAAGAGTTGTCCGGAGTTTTACTTTTGAGCAAAACTCCGAAATAGAATTTTGATGATGTCAATAGTTTCGTATGGTAATTTTTTGACTTAGGCGTATGTCCGGATTTGGATTTCGAAGTCCGTAGGACAATTCAGCACATTTCGGCGAAATGTTGGAAAATGAAGTTCTTGAAATACTTGTTGAAGCTGCTGGATTTTTCTGTTAACTGAAGCTCGGCAGCAGCTGGTGTGATCGCTTCTGCGATATCTTGGTCGCAAAAGCAACATCGTAGAAGCGAGATCGAGCTCGCAGAAGTGACTGGGAAGGAGCTGGACAAAGGCTGTTGGAGAAGGCCCCAGAAGCGTCATTTTTGCACGTAGAAGCGGAAGCTGGCAGCTTGGCGGTTTCACGCAGAAGCGAAGTTGTGACATCGCAAATGCGGCTACAGTGCTAGCAGAAGCAAGCCGCATATGCGATAAATCAGTCTGCAGGTGCGATACTGGGCAGAAACATAAGGACCAAAAAAATTGTCATTTCGCAATTTTCGATTCGGATTTTTGGAGCTCGGTTCTTAGGCAATTTTGAGGATTTCTTCACGACTTCAACTTGGGTAAGTGTCCTATATCCGAAAGTGATTATATTCATAAATCCATGGTTATAATCATCGTTTAATTCGGATTTAAATGGAAGAAATTGGGATTTTTGCAAAATCTTTCAAAAACGGAAATTAAATATTTGGAGACCGAGTTGTTATCGGAATTTGATAAAATTGGTATGGTTGAACTCGTATCTGAATGGGTGTTCGGATTTCGTAAAAATTCTGTCAAGTTCCGAGAGGCGGGCCCCACGTTGTCTTTTGGTTGACTTTTTAGAATAAATTTTTAAGTCGACGTTATATTATCCGGAATTGTTTCCAATGAATTTTAATGAAGATATACAATTAATTTGGATAGATTTGAGCTGTACGGAGGTTAATTCAAGCAAGAAGACTATTTTGGAATATCGGCCTAACTTCAAAAAGATAAGTATCTTACCTAACCTTGAGCGGGAGAAATTAACCCTTAGGCATTGAGTCGTATGTGCGATTTGTGTAATGTGATGGCCGTGTACGGGAGGTGACGAGTACATACTCGATCTTATATGAAAATTTTTATTGGTTTAAAGTCGCATGCATTTTTAAGTATTAAATTGGAAATTGCTGGCACTTATTAAATCCCTATTTGTCATGCCTATTTCTTTGTTTGTCGAATTTGTTTTATACGATAATTTGGTGTGATTGCTACCTTGATTTTTATGTGAATTTCGCGTGCTTGTTGAGTTGACATTTTCTGGAAATAATTACATTATGGATTTTCCATCTGCAAATAGTTAATTAAATAAGTTAAAATGGAGACGTTAATATATTTATTAGAAATTTGGATTTAAGAAGAGGTTGTTTTTTTTGAGTTATTCTTCTGTCTTTGCGGTTGCATATTTACTGTTGGGACTATGAGGCGGTATCTCGGGAGATCCCTAGTAACGTATTTACTTTTAGGACTACGAGGCGGTTCCTCGGGAGATCCCCTGTTGCATATTTACTTTTGGGACTACAAGGAGGTACCTTGGGAGCTCCTCTGTTGCGTATTTACTTTTGTGACTATGAGACAGTTCTTCGGGAGATTCCCTATTGCGTATATACTTTTGGGACTATGAGACGGAAACCTCGGGAGCGCCCCTGTTGTTTACCTCTATTTATTGTGTTGTTATCTTTCTGTAATTTCTCATTGTTCACTTCTCAATCATTTCACTATATTATTTTGTCTTCTACCATGTGAGTTACCTCTGCGGTTGTGATATGATATGGGCACGAGGTGCAAATATAAAAGTGGGCCGAGACCTGTAATCTTTATGATCATGAAATGAGGTGTCACATGGTGACCCTTGCTTGAAAGGAATTATATTCAAAAGATTTATATATTGATGAATTATATTCGGAGATATTTATTTTAGCGAATTATATTCGAAAGATTTTATTTGAAGGAATTATATTTGAAAGATTTTATTTGAAAGAATTATATTCGGAGATATTTATTTGAAGAAGGCCAAAATCATATGCAGCCACCTAATCTTGTCCGAATTTTCCTCTTGGCTACTTTATCTAAGACTTGTTCCTATTGAACACTTATATTATTAAAATTTTGTACCCATTAGACACTTTTTTGATAACCAGCAAAAAAATAAAGAGAGTGTAATACACTCGCCAATGATGTGGCAAACTGACGAATTAAAGGATGACATTTGGCATTTGAGTCCAAACTAATAATTAACAAAATGAATTATGAGCGAAAAAAAGAAAACCAATTTTTAAGGAAGAAAAAAACTAATTCTAAACCCCACCGAATCCACCCAAACCCATTCCCTATCTTCTGCTAAATCCATCAGCCACCATCTCTAACCACATTTTTTTTGGTTTTTAGTACTAATTCATTTGTAGTTTTAGATCTGATATTTTTAGTTTTTGATCTAGTATTTTTTGAAAAAAGAGAAGAACGGTAATAGAAAAAGAGTGGCGGCAGTGGTGATCACCATTTTTTCTGGCGAGCAAAGTGGTGGTGATTGTCAGTATCAAAGTGAAATGAGGAGATGGTGGTGGTGGTTTTCATATCCAAAAAAGATGAAGAAAGTGATAAATGGATTGGTGGCAGCGTCGATGACGATGATGGCTGAAGGAGGTGGTGCTGGTTCGAAAAATGAGGAAAAAACAGCTTGGTGGTAGCGATAATGGCAGAAGATCCTAAGTTAAAACAACTGCGATGGTGGAGGAGATGAGTTGACTGAAGAAAGAAGATAAAGGTGGATGGCGACGGCAGCGGTGTTTGCGATGGCGCCAATGGTGGTGATGGGAGCAGAAGTTCGGCAAAGGAAGAATGAAGAAGAAAGAGATTTAAAAAAAAAAACTAAAAGAATGAAGAAGAAAGAGATTTAAAAAAAGCTTAAGAAAAGTACATCTCACGCTCTAAGTGGAGGTGTATCACACACACCAAGCCATGTCAGCAAAAAGTGTCTAGTAGATATAAATTTTGAATAATATAAGTGTTTAATAGGAACAAGTCTTAGATAAAGTATCCAAGAGGAAAATCCGAACAAGTTTAGGTGGCTGCGCATGATTTTGGCCTTTGAAGAATTATATTCAAAAGATTTTATTTGAAGGAATTATATTCAAAAGATTTTATTTGTAAGAATTATATACGAAAGATTTTTATTTGATGAATTATATTCGGAGATATTTATTTGAAAGAATTATATTCGAAAGATTTTTATTTGAAGATATTATATTCAAAAGATATTTATTAGAAAGAATTAAATTCGTAAGATATTTAATTGAAAGGATTATATTCTAAAGATGTCTATTCGAAAAACTTATAGATAAAATATGTATATTTTAAAGGACTTGATTAATTGGTTGTGCTTGTGTTCATTATTCGTTTGGAAAGTATTTATGGCGTTCTTGCTGTCTTGTTGTTTATATCACTAGTTGATTGTTGTCTATCACTGCTATTTGTGTCACGACCCCAAACCGGACCCGGTCGTAATGGCGCCTCTCTTGAAGACGAGGCCAGCCGACACAATTTCCCAAGTCAACCATTTTCCATTAAAAGTTGTTTCTATGCCATTTATAAACCATTAATCTCATAATGAACATTTAAAAAACAAAATGCCGAATAATTACACAAGCCTGACATCGGGGTGTCACTAGTCATGAGCATCTACCAAGGTCTGAATACAACAAAAACAGTAAAATGTACTAAGTACAAAATGAAAATGAGAGGAAGGGAGCGGTGCTGCGAACGTCGTGCAGCCACCTTGCTAACTCTGATGACTCCGCGCCTGAGCAACCAACACCCCCTACCGGGTTTCGAAATACCTGAATCTGCACACGAGGTGCAGGGAGTAATGTGAGTACTCCAACCCAGTAAGTGATAAGAGTAAATAAAGACTGAGCAGTAGGAAACAATGAATCCATGTTTATGTTAAACTCAATAAGCACACAGGCTGCTAAACCAGCATACGAGTCAATCGCCTCTTTTAAAATCCAGCTTTTGGTAAAAATTATTTAAAATGCCTTCCGACAGATTCAGTAGAGGTTCAATACCATTTTTAATAAAAGAGCTGAAAACCATAATCGGCCCCTCGGGCAAAACATAGTTCATAAATAGCCCCTCGGGCAAAACAGGAGTCATAAACACCTCCTAACAAGAAAATCTCAGTGGAAATAACAAAAACCAAATCAGTGACTATGTCCTGAACATCTCATAAACCCCAGCTTAAATGAAAGTCGTTTAAAAACATTTATCTAACATTGTCGACAGAGGCTCAGTATAAAGATGAGTGAAAACAGTCATTAAATCAACATATTCGATAGAAACTCACTCTAAGGAGAAGTGAAAATCAATAAGTTCATAATCAGGCCCCTCAGGCAAACATCACTCATGTGCATTTAAATAACTATCGCCCCTCGGGCTAGCCTCTCAGTCACTCATGACTCAATAGGTACCGTATAGTAACCGCTGCGGCGTGCAACCCAATCCATATATATATATATATATATGTCTATCCCCATATATATATATATATATATATATATATATATATATATATACACACACACACCCAATCCATATATCGTTACGGCGTGTAGCCCGATCCATATATATAGTCGATTGCGCTCACTGGGGGTGTGCAGACTCCGGAGGGGCTCCTACAGCCCAAGCGCTATATTGCTGCGGCGTGCAGCCCAATCCATATATATATATATATATATATATATATATATTATATATTATATACAATCATATCCTACCCCGAAGGATAATGTATAAGGGAGTTTTTCCATTTAAAGTGATATTATTCGAAATGGGATTATTTATTTATTTTTAGAGTCGCCACTTGGAAAAGGATTGGCTTTTGGTGTCCCAAGTCACCGGTTTAATTTAAATCCCAAATCGAGGAAAAATTCGACTTCCCAATTGGAGTCTGCGAACCAGAAATTCTGAATAAGGAATTCTGTTGACCCGAGGGAAGGTGTTAGGCACCCCGGATCCCGTGGTTCTAGCACGGTCGCTTAAATTATTATTAAATTGACTAAAATCTGGTTTTAAACATGTTAAACCTATAGTGCAATTTAACAAATTTGTTTAACCGCTTTTAATTAGTTTTTTATGAAAGTGAACGCCGTTTAAAGAGCGTGTTTTCAGATCACGTAACATGAAATGCACCCGGATCCTCGACACCTCTATTCAACGTTTTGGGATTTGGATTTGGGTCGCATGAAATGCACACCCGTATTTAAGAAGGTAAAATTATCAAAAGCGCGCCTATAGTGGCTAGCGTCTTATTAACTTTGCGGGAAGCCATAGAAAATTCGCTAAATGGCATGTCCCGAATTTCTAAAATATTTTTAATAAAGCATTTAATGAGGGCCTCGCAATTTATGCATTTTATTTGGCGAGGCTCGTCCCACGTTTTATTTAAAGGCCAATCCTAAAGTGACCTATGATTTTCTATTTAATTTTATTCTAAAAGGCCTAATTAATTTGCATTTATAAATTCGAGTCTCAAGTTCAAGTCCGAATTCAAAACAAAAGGAGAGGACCCTCTTAGTTTGAACCGCCACCTACTCGAAAGCCCAAATCTATGCTATGTTAAACTATGGATTAAGGTCCCTAAACCAATTCCACAATAATGATATTTAATAGAATTTGGATGAGAGTTCATCAAATAATGGGCCTGTTCAGGGGCCCAAGTTGAGGAGTTTATGCTCCAGCTATGAAGCTGATTGTAATTGGGCTTCATGTTTGAGCCCAGTAAGATATGAGTCAAGCAATTTAGATTTCACAACAGTTTTTCATGTAGCATATGTAAATATAATTCAAATTAAACACGGTGACTGACCGAAAATTTGGAATTGATAAAGAAGTTAAATCACTAAACCAAACGTAGATCAGTCATGATTTATTTTTAAACAATTCTGAGTATTTAACGTCACTAAACTTTCTAAAAATAAAGCAGTTCATGATCCAAACACAGTTTGAGCCATTGAATTTTAAACGTCCTTAGCTCAATCAAGTCCTGTCCAAGCTATTTTTTTTTTTACCATAGTTCGATTTAGCTGTGACACAACTCTATTGATATGTTAGCTCTGATTTCAATCTACCACACGATAAGATAAACATCCACACCTCAGTCAATCTACTGAGATCTGCGCGTTCAACACTTAGAATCCTAAAGCTGACTAATATGTTGAAATTAACCACATTGCCAAGAGCAGTCAAATACGCCTCAATTACCTACACTTGCTTAAACTCGAATCATTTACAGTCTACTTGAAAAATAATTTCAACTAGCTTACTCAGAACATTCAAACTGAAACTATAAATGATGGTTCGTGTAGTCCAAATTAATTACAACAGACTAATACAAGTAAACAGTCCAAAATCTACAATATAAATACAAGGCATCACTTTCAATTTTCATCTTCAACTTGGAATCTACATCAAAAGGAATTAGTATGTGTACCTGGAAATCAGAGAACAGTAAGAAAAGTAGAGAAATCAGCAGCAATAGAAGTTCTCAACAGCAGCTTAGGAATAAGCTTGGAAGCCAGTGAAATCAGCAATGAAAAATACCAGCAAATAGACCCAAAACTGACTGAATAAAATCCGTTTCAACTTGAAAATCAACCAAAGAGCTCAAATATACCCAAGACTGACTCAAATTGGAGTCGAATACATCCCGAATGTAACAGTAAACTTTCAGGAAAAGCCTCAGTAGCTAGAAACACACTCAAAATAGCTTGAAGAAAACCAGAAATGGCTTTGAACTCAAATGCAAAATTCGTATAGCTTAGATTCTTTGAAGTCGTAATTGAACATTTACCTATTTTGGATTTGCTCTCTTTTTCTACTTTTTTTTTGGTTGTTTTGAAGGTTTTGGATTTGAAATTCAAATTTCTAATTCTGAAACGTGAAGAGAATTTGTGTTTTTTTGAGAGAATTTTCAGATCTCTAAAACTTGTGAAACAAGGCAATGGGTGTGCCCTTTTATAGGCAAAGCCCTAGGGCTACCTTCAGATTTTTATTTACACCTAAGTCCCTATTTTATTTTCAGATTTTAGCTAGTTAGTCCTTAAAACTTTTGACTTATTGCCCAAGTTATGTTGCTAAGTTCGTGAATTCTAATTGGAACCCCATTCTAGAGTGTTCTAGAGCTTCTAATTCAGTTATCAAAGATCCCCTATTGTGCATTGCCCCATCCACCCTTGACTTAACCTGAGAATGTCCAATCCAAAACCCCATCCTCTAACCCTAGTCTAACTAACTCTAGTAAGTCTTATTGACCAACCCACAACCAATAGTTAGTCAATATTAAACTAGATATTAAACCAGTTATAACCAAACAGAGTTTAAAATTGAACCAATCTAATTATTGAAATTGGAATTTAACTTTAATACGACACTAATATCCTAGGGTCAAAACAATGAATTACAATTAACTAACAAGTAAAAAAAACTAAAGTAGAATTCATGTTAACACCAATCAATCGTGCATCGAAGTCAGACATACAAAATATGAATCAAACCTAATCGAAATTAATTCTAAGAAAATTGAAGAGATGAACAGAAAAATCAAAATTAACTAAACTAATCAAAATTAAAGAATAAACATTGAATTAATAAGACTCACTGAAAATTGAAACGAGAACAAAAAGTTTCTAAAGAACTAGGGAATACAATGAACTAAACACTGATTTAACCAACAAAAAATCATAACAAATCCACAAACAAAAATTAAACTAAAATACACAAAACGAGAATCAACAAACAAAATAATCGAATAAGAAGGAACAACTCACTGTTTTGGTCTTCTATTCGATTAATTTTCGAAATTAATTTTTTGTTAAGGATATATGCGTATTTTGTTAAAATAAAAACATATAAACATTAATAAAAAATCACTCGAGTACTAAACTCCCAAAACAATGTTGAAAACTTGAAACCCTAGATCTAAAATTTGTAGGGTTCGCTTGGATTGAAGATTCTAGTTGCGGATTTAGAAAGGAGGGTGAGTGGAGTTATGTGTTAATTTAGGGCATTTGGGTGTGCGCCGCCGTGGGCGGCGGAGGTGGCGTCACTGTTTTGAATATTCGAAAAGATAGGCTATGAGTTGAGGGAAAACATTTGGGGCGTTGGAAAGAGGAGGGGGAGAGGAGTCGAGAGTGTAAATTTGGGCGAGTTTGGAGACCGGCCGCCGCCGTGAGGCGATTTCCGGCGGCGGTTCGCGGTGGAAGACGGTGAGGGTTAGAGTTTGAGTGTGGGGTAATGAGAGAGACGGAGAAGGGGTAGGGGGGGGAATCTCCGACCGTTTTATATTAATATCCCTAGCTCGTGACCGTTGGATCAAGGATCCTCGACGGCCAGGATCTAGCGTGACAAAACGACGCCGTTTTTGAATTAAAATGGGCGGACCGGTTGAGGGTATGGATCTGGGCTGATTTTGAAATGGGTTTGGGGTCTGGGCTTGAGTTTTTGAACAAAGATGGCCCAATTCCGGGTCCCTCAACAAGAAGACTTCCTTTTCTTTTAAAAATCTTTTATTCAAAATTATTTATTTTATTTTGATTTTGATTTTGTTGGATAGAAATAGACCTGATTTAAATCTACAATTGAACTAATTAAATTTCCTAAGATTAGCTAAATCCTAATTTTAAGAGGAAAATTAAACAAAAGTGAAATTAAAGGAACGGAAAAAATGTGGAAGGATTATTTTGTTATTTTTTCTCTTATTTTCAATGAGTTTAATTAATCTAAAAAAAAATCTAGAATTGGGTCTTAGATGCCAGTATTCTATTTTGTAATTTTCTTTTCATTTTTTATGACAATTAAAAATGCACATAAAAATGCAAACAAAACACAAAATCATGCAATTAATTCCTAAAATTCAAATACTAAAAGAAAAATTCTAATTTTAATGAATTCTATAGGAGTAATTTAAACAAGGCAAAAATCACGTGCTACAGCTGACCCTCTTTGCTCAGAGACACGAAGGGTTTTTGGGCAAAGATAAATGAGCAACTATGAGATTTTTGCCTGCTCGGCACTCCATGAGAAGCATTTTTTGAAAAATGTCTGACCGAACCCTGCTTCAAAGGTTGCCTACATATCCTTGGCTATAAAGGAATCAGGTCAGTGTAGTTCTGGAAAGTTTGGTAGCTGGGACTACCAGGAGCTGTGAATTTCACTGTTACTGTTGCTGCTACTGCTCGCTGAACTCCTTATTACACCGAAAAGGAAAATCAAAGCTAAGCTAGCTATGCCTATCAACTATGAGTTACAAGATTCCTATCTATAATTCTCTTGAAACTTGATCTTGAGTCTTAGCTGATTTTGCTGTGGACCCTGATCTGAATCTTGATGCTCGTAAGTTGTAGGTGTTTATTTCTTTCTGCAGCATTGGGTCAAAGCGGGATCAACGGAGCTTATGACTTTAATCAAGTTTTGAGCAATCCGCACCTTTGTTGTCTTCAACATTTTGAATTCATTTCTTTTTATTCTTTTCTTCTTTTCTTTATTCTGGATTGAGACTCATTCCACCGGTCGTCTCGCACCCCTGTGCCTCGGTGTTAGACCTGCTTAAGACACCAAAACAAACAAACGAACGAAATTTTTCTGCCCCAGTTTTCACCAGAAAAATTTCGTGAGTTAGTTGTGACACATATCTAAGCGATAAAATCAGGATTGTGTAGGGAGATCCTCGGTTTTTGAACGGGATTTGGAAAGAAAAAGCTCCTCGGTTTTTTGGCCAGGAGATCCTCGGTTTTTTTGGCCGGGATTTGGAAAGAAAAGGCTCCTCGGTTTTTTGGCCGGGAGATCCTCGGTTTTTTTGCCGGGATTTGGAAAGAAAAAGCTCCTCGGTTTTTTGGCCGGGAGATCCTCGGTTTTTTTGGCCGGGAGATCCTCGATTTTTTTGGCCGGGATTTGGAAAGGAAAAGCTCCTCGGTTTTGTGGCCGGGAGATCCTCGAATTTTTGGCCGGGATTTGGAAAGAAAAGGCTCCTCGGTTTTTTTGGCGGGAGATCCTCGGTTTTTTGGCCGGGATTTGGAAAGGAAAAGCTCCTCGATTTTTTGGCCGGGAGATCCTCGATTTTTTGGCCNTTTAAAATAAAAGACCTAAATTGACTCTAAAATTATACTAATTAATTTCCAAAATTAACCAATTCCTTATTTAAAAAGAAAACTTACGGAAAAATCAACAAAATAAAAGTAAAATGATGCAAAAGGACTATTTTGTTATTTTCTCTTATTTTGTAATGTAAATACAAAAATATAAAATTGGATCCTAAATGCAAGTGCACTATTTTTATNACTTTTTTATGAATTATGGCAACTAAAATGACACACAAAAAATGC
This sequence comes from Nicotiana attenuata, assembly GCF_001879085.1. Lineage (NCBI taxonomy): Eukaryota > Viridiplantae > Streptophyta > Magnoliopsida > Solanales > Solanaceae > Nicotiana > Nicotiana attenuata. The sequence continues at coordinate 11,491,049 of NC_031994.1, forward strand.
AAACAAGGCACAAAGTCATGCAATTAATTCAAATAATAAAGAAAAGATCCTAACTCTAAGGAATTTATAGGAGTAATTTAAGCGTGGCAAAAATCACGTGCTCACAACTGCCCCTATTTGCTCGAAGACACGAAGGGTTTTTGGGAAAAGATAAATGAGCACCATGAAGGATTTTTGCCTGCTCAGACTCCATGAGAAGCATTTTGAAAACCGTCTGACCGAACCCTGCTTCAAAGGTTGCTTACATATCCTTGGCTATAAAGGAATCAGGTCAGTGTAGTTCTGAAAGGTTTGGTAGCTGGGACTACCAGGAGCTGTGATCTCACTGCTGTTGCTGCTGCTACTGCTTGCTGACCTCCTTATTACACCAAAAGGAAAATCAAAGCTAAGCTAGCTATGCCTATCAACTATGAGTTACAAGATTCCTATCTATAATTCTCTTGACACTTGATCTTGAGTCTTAGTTGATTTTGCTGTGGACTTCGATCTGAATCTTGATGCTCAAGTTGTAGGTGTTTACTTTTTCATGCAGCATTGGGTCAAAACAGGATCAGCGGAGCTTGTGACTTCAATCAGATTTTGAGCCATCTGCGCCTCTGCCTGCTTCACATTTGAGTTCATTTCTTTTTGTTCTTTTCTTATTTTCTTGATTTTGGATTGAGATTTATTCCATTGGTCATCTCACACCTTGTGTCTTGAGGTCGACCTGCTTAAGATACCAAAACAAACGAACGAACGAACGAAATTTTCTGCCTCAGTTTTCACTAGGAAAATTTTGTGAGTTAGTTGTGACACATATCTAAGCGATCAAATCAGGATTGTGTAGGGAGATCCTCGATTTTTGGCCAAGATTTGGAAAGAAAAAGCTCCTCGGTTTTTTGGCCGGGATTTGGAAAGAAAAAGCTCCTCGGTTTTTTGGTCGGGATATTTAAGGAATGGGATTCTATGCTACCATGATTTGTTTTCTTTTGGGATTTTCATTTTTATTTCCTTTCTTCTTTCTTTTTCTTTTGTTTTCCTCTTTATATGTTTTCCTTTTCTTTAGCAAAACGCATGAAAGAATTTGGGGGGAAACTTCCTTTTTGGTCGTTTTCCTGCTGCAAAGCTGTTTCAGTGCTTGCGCATTTCATTTCCTTTTGGATTGCACCTGCTTCTTGGACGGTTGCTTTGAATTAAACCTGTTTTCAACAAAGAATAATTTGTTAGTTTGAAACGGTGGTTGGTTTTGTGGCCTTGATCATCTCAATTGCTTGATCCCGGCCCCATTTCCGCTGAGAACTTTGTTGCTCGTTTGCCTTGAGGGTCTTCAGGATTTCGTTATGACTCGCCCGTGTGGGCTCTGACCTTTTCACTTTATTCTTCCCTTGCCTTTGATTTTCTTTCTTTTCCAATGTTGTTGCTTCGAAAGCATCAACCACTATGGTCAGTCGGGATTGGCCTGATGCACTCGCTGAGGCTGGGTATTTTCTTCGACTCTGACCAGGTGGAGCCCTGTGCAGCCGGTCTTGCCACCTTTTCTTTGTACTAGTTACGGAACCAGAGTTAAACCGAAAGGGATTCAAAGAAAAAGTATGCAAAAGGCAAGCATATGATTTTAAAGAGAAGCGTCCCTTTCGGGGGAAAAGGAGGACTTTTCTGGGGTGCATGCTGGCTTCAAATGAACATGACATGCTTTTTGGACTAGATGCCCGACCCACACAAACTTTCCAGCTTCTTGCGAACTCATTGATCCGTATTTCAAAAACCAGGGAACTTTGCTAGGACTCTTTTAGTGGTGAGATGTCTTCTTTTCAGCCGACAGCGCCCTTTGTGGGTTTTCGCCAATCGACCTCTCTCATTTCTCTTCTCACTGTTGCCCGATAGTGCTTTTTGCGAGTTTTCACTACGCGGACTCTCTCATTTTCAGTTTCTCTACTCACCATCGCCTTATGGTGCCCGAAGGTTTTCACCGATAAGACTCTTTCATTTTATTTCTCTCAATTTGCATTGTATCAGATTCCAACCATGACGTTTGCCACTTCCATGCCTTTGTCAATTGATCGGAAGGACTTGGAGTTTTGGGGTAAAAAGAATGTTGGGCGGAACTACAACTTTGGAACCATTTCGGCGGATTCATGGCCGAACCATTATATCATCTGCCCCAGTTTCATCTTTTGGGGAAATTGGGATTTTTGTTTTGGTGTGACTGAACCTCAGCGAGAGGCTGCCTACGTATCCTTTCGGAATCAAGTCAAACGTAGTTCAGGCAAAGCATTTGGTTTTGTTGTTTTTTGTTTTTGTTTTATTTTTCTTTTCTTTTCATCATATTTTCTTTTCTTTTGTTTTTTTTTCTCGTTTTTTTTCTTTTCATATTTTTTTCTTTTTTTTCTTTGTCTTTTTTTTTTTCAATAATACTTTCAGGTTCCAAAGAGGGTAGCCAAAGAAGGGTAACTGGCTCAAATGGGTTTACGAAGGGTTAATAGTGTTTGGATAGCGAGAAGGAAAGCCTTCGTCATCTCAATTGCACAAAAGCCATCATCGCAGGAGGCCTAGACATAGTACCTTTTGACTGCATCTGCATTGACTGCTGTTTCAGGATCATTTCCTTCGATGTCTCCCAGATACAGTGCTCCTCTTGGCAATATCTTTCGGATTATGTATGGACCTTTCCAATTAGGGGCAAACTTTCCTTTTGCTTCCCGGTGATGAGGGAGAATGCGTCTGAGTACAAGCTGTCCCACTTCAAAATTCCTGGGATGCACTTTCTTGTTATAAGCGCGGGCCATTCTTTGTTGGTATAACTGCCCGTGACAAACTGCGGCCATCCGTTTTTCATCAATTAATGACAATTGCTCTAGCTGGGTCTTCACCCACTCAGTGTCCTCAATCTCTGCTTCAATGATTATCCGGAGTGAAGGAATTTCTACTTCCGCAGGTATGACAGCTTCAGTACCGTAAACCAACAAGTACGGTGTCGCTCCAATTGATGTACGTACTGTGGTACGATACCCAAGTAATGCGAAAGGTAGATTTTCATGCCATTGCCTGGAGCTTTGAATCATCTTTCTCAAAATCTTCTTGATGTTCTTATTTGCTGCTTCAATAGCACCGTTGGCTTTTGGCCGATAAGGAGTAGAGTTTCTATGCGTTATCTTGAATTGTTCACATACCTCTCCCATCAGACGACTGTTCAAATTTGCAGCATTGTCGGTAATGATAGTTGCAGGAATGCCAAAGTGGCAAATGAGATTGGAGTGCACAAAGTCTACCACAGCTTTCTTGGTGACCGACTTGAGAGTGATGGCCTCAACCCATTTTGTGAAATAGTCAATTGCCACCAATATAAATCTATGCCCATTCGAAGCTTTTGGCTCGATCGGCCCAATGACATCCATACCCCAAGCAACAAATGGCCAAGGTGCTGACATTGGATGAAGCTCTGTTTGAGGTGCATGAATCAAATCACCGTGCACCTGACATTGATGGCATTTTCGAACAAAGCTAAAACAGTCCTTTTCCATGGTTATCCAGTAATACCCCGCTCGCAGAATTTTCTTTGCCAACACATAGCCATTCATATGAGGTCCACATACTCTCGCGTGTACTTCATGCATAATTCTTCCGGCTTCCTCGGCATCAACACATCTTAACAAGTTGAGGTCCGGGGTCCTTTTATACAAAACATCACCGCTTAAGAAGAAACCACTCGCATGCCGTCTAATGGTTCTCTTCTGATCTCCAGTGGCTTGCTCGGGGTATTCCTGTGTTTTCAGAAATCTCTTGATATCATGATACCAGGGCTGAATGCTGGGTTCCGCCTCGACCGCATTACAATACCCGTGCTTTTCTTTGATTTGAATCTCCAGAGGGTCAATATGGGCATTGCCTGGGTAAGGCAGCATTGAAGCTAGAGTGGCGAGTGCATCGGCTAGTTCATTGTGACACCGAGGGATATACCTGAACTTTATCGACTTGAAACGCTTGGTGAGATCTTCTACATGCTGTCGATAGGGGATGAGCTTAACATCTCGAGTCTCCCACTCTCCCTGAGCTTGCCGGATAATCAAATTAGAGTCCCCCATGATTAATAAATCTTCAACATCCTGGTCAATTGCCATATTCATGCCCATGATACAGGCTTCGTACTCAGTCGTGTTGTTTGTGCAGAAGAATCGGAGCCCAGCTGTAGCTGGGTAGTGCTGACCATTGGGTGATATCAAGATTGCCCCAATGCCTACACCTCTTGCATTTACTGCTCCGTCAAAGAACATTTTCCAAGCACAAGTGTCCTCAGAGATGGCTTCTACTGAATTTACCTCCTCATCTGGGAAATATGTGCTCAATGGTTGGTATTCCTCGTCAACCGGGTTTTCAGCCCAATGATCTGCCAATGCCTGGGCCTTCATTGTCGTGCGAGTGACGTAGACTATGTCAAATTCGGCGAGCAAGATTTGCCATTTTGCCAGTCTCCCAGTGGGCATCGGATTCTAGAATATGTACCTCAAAGGATCCAACCTGGTTATTAGATAGGTGGTGTGGGCTTGAAGATAGTGTCTCAACTTTTAAGCGACCCATGTCAGAGCACAACATGTTCTTTCCAACAAAGTGTACTTGGCCTCGTAGCTGGTGAACTTCTTGCTCAGATAGTAAATTGCCTGCTCTTTTCTTCCGGTTATATCATGCTGCCCAAGAACACAGCCAAAAGAATTTTCCAACACTGTCAGATACAAGAAGAGAGGTCGCCCATGCTCCGGTGGGACCAATACTGGAGGATTTGACAAATATTCCTTGATTTTGTCGAAGGCCTCTTGACATTCGGATGTCCATTTGATTGCTGCATCTTTCTTCAACAATTTGAATATGGGCTCACAGGTGGTAGTCAGTTGAGCGATGAACCGACTGATATAGTTTAACCTGCCCAATAAGCTCATCACATCCTTCTTAGTTCTTGGAGGAGGTAAATCTCGAATGGCCTTTATCTTTGTTGGATCTAACTCAATACCTCTCCTGCTGACTATGAAACCCAGGAGCTTGCCTGATGGGACTCCGAAGGCACATTTAGCTGGATTCAACTTCAGATCATACTTGCGCAACCGTTCGAAGAACTTTCTCAAATCTCGAACGTGGTCACTCTGAGTTCGGGACTAAATGATTACATCATCCACATACACCTCTATTTCTTGATGCATCATATCGTGGAAAATGGTGGTCATGGCTCTCATGTAGGTTGCCCCAGCATTCTTCAACCCAAATGGCATGACCCGATAACAGTAGGTACCCCAGGGTGTAGTGAAAGCTGTCTTCTCCGCATCTTCATCATCCATCAACACCTGATGATATCCTGCGTAACAATCCACGAAGACTGTATTTCATGTTTGGCGCAGTTATCAACAAGGATATGAATGTTAGGCAACGGGAATTGTCTCTGGGACTTGCCCTATTCAAATCTCGGTAGTCCACACACACCCGGGGTTTCCCGTCTTTCTTTGGCACTGGAACCACATTGGCTAGCCATGTAGTATATCGGACCACTCGGATTACCCCCGCCTTCAATTGTTTTGTGATTTCTTCTTTGATCTTATCACTGATATCAGTTTTAAACTTCCTTTGCTTTTGCTGTACTTGACGACAATCGAGGTAAATTGGCAATTTGTGCACCACTAGATCCATACTCAGTCCTGGCATGTCGTCATACGACCAAGCAAACACATCTTTAAATTCGAATAGGAGTTGGATTATTGCATCTCGAGTTTGCTCATCTGTGTGAATGCTTATTTTGGTTTCCCTTATTTCTTCGGCGGTTCCCAAATTAACCGGTTCAGTGTCATTCAGATTTGGCTTAGGTTTGTTCTCAAATTGTTCCAATTCTTGGTTTATTTCCCTAAAAGCCTCTTCTTCATCATATTCCGGTTCTTGATTCATTATTTCACAATTAGACAGCGTGTTTGAGTCTGGGCATGAAGTCCGCAAGCATGTCATGTTATTTAAAGCCGCATTATTAGGACTGAAAAGAGAAGATGAAAAGGAAAAAAACAACAAAATTAGAAAGAATAAAAGGAAGAATGGACGATGAAATATTGATTTCATTTCTTGGAATTGGAAAGATAACAGGGTTTACATTCAGGAATTTAAAGACAAGGAACTAAAAGAAACATCCGAGTTACACCCTGAAATAACTCAGGATGCAGAAAAGGTGACAGGGCTAGTCTACCAGGACTCCCGCCTGATCGGGAATGGCGCAGCCTTCCAATTTTGGAGTTTAGCATCTGGTCCCATATAGAGCACCTCAGCGGTGCTAGTCCCTTCGCCTGGCTGAACCATGTTGATTTCATAAAGCATTTGTCTCATAGCTCCACATATATCTTCGATTTCGTCGGCTGTGAACACCTCATTGTCCTCTTCTTTACCATACTTGGGCTTGACAAAAGTATCATAGAGATGTGGCAATGGTTGTGGCAGAACCCATCCTTCTTTCTTTCTTTCCTCGGCCCATTTCTCATCATCTGGGGTAGGGTGGAAGCCTATCCCAAAAAACTTTTCTGCTGTGGGTAGAGTTACCGGCTCGGATATTCCTTGTAAAGATTTTCCCAACCCTTTTCCTGGTTTGAAACCGCGTCTAGTCATTTCTCTGGACACCATGATTGAAGCATTAGACAGGAAAGGCTGAGGACAAGGATTTCCCTCCTCGTGCTGATCTGCTACCACAATTTCAAAGGCTTGATAAACAATATGCTCACTTCCTTCCCTTGCCTCCAAACATGGGATAGATGGGTCACGATAAATGGACTGCTCGTCTTCTCCGTGGACCACGATTTCCTGAACTTCATATTCGAATTTTACCATTTGGTGGAGGGTAGAGGGCACAACTCCTGCAGCATGGATCCAGGGCCTTCCCAGAAGAAAATTATAAGATGTATCCATGTCCAACACCTGGAAGGTTACCTCGAACTCCACCGGACCTATGGTTAATATCAAATCAATTTCACCGATCGTATCCCTCTTAACACCATCAAAAGCTCTCACACAAACATTATTCGGACGAATCCTTCCTGTCCCGATTTCCTTCCTTTGCAATGTGGAGAGTGGGCAGATGTTAACCCCCGAGCCTCCATCCACCATGACTCGCTTGACATAATAACCTTCACATTTGACAGTCAGATGCAAGGCTTTGTTGTGAGCTGCGCCTTCCGGAGGCAAGTCATTTTTACTAAAAGAGAGTTGATTGATGGCGAAGAACCTTTCTGCCATCCTTTCGAGCTGTTCGACTGATGTTTCAATTGGCACATACGCCTCATTCAAAGTTTTCATCAAGATCTTCTGATGCTCGGAGGATTTCGTCACCAATGATAGCAGGGACACCTGTTCAGGATGTTTCCTTAATTGATCCACTGTTTCATAATCAGGCATCTTCATTTTCTGGAAGAAGGCTTCTGCCTCCTCAGCACTCACTGGCTTCTTGGACGGAAAGCGCTTTCGAGCGGCATTGTTTACCTCCTGTACATTTGAATATTTCTCAGCAGAGGTTTTCCCTGGAAGTTCCCCCGAAATTTCTTTGCCCTTGTATGTAACCATGTTTGCTGATAATTCCATGGCACTGCAGAGGGGTCTGTCATTGGCTTCTGTGGTACGCATCCAATAACCACTGGCTCATTCAGCCGAGGCGGTTTAATTGTCCCCCGTACCACATAAGCTCCTTTTGGTACATATATTTGCGTTTCCCTTTTTACTTCAAACTTCCTTGGAGCACTGACAACTAATGGTTTTTCTTGGCGTCCTCGCGGAACATAGAGGATTCCATTCTTAGGAGGTTCCGTCTCTGCTTTTATCTCAGGTTTCTTCTCAGGCTCAGTTTTGGCACTTTTATTCTTCTTCTCCCCTTTCTCTTGCTTCGGGGGTGCCTTGGGTTTCTTTTCTGCGTCGGCAATAGCAATTATAGCTTTTAATGTTGGATCAAATTCTCTGTCTTCACAGATCATCCCAATTGCCGGCCCATTGTTGTGAGCGGGCAATGGATTATTGGTCACATTCGGGGCTTCTTCATCCCTCAACACTATTTTCCTTTGTTCAATCAAATCTTCCACAGCTTTCTTTAATGTCCAGCAGTTATCAGTACTATGCCCTTCAGCTCCTGAATGGTAGGCACAATGGACCCCTCGTTGATAAGCTGGAGATCCCGGGTTTTGTCTGTTTTGGGGAATAGGCTACAGCAGATTCATCTGGACGAGCTTCAGGAACAGACTGGAGTAGGGTTCACCAATCGGCATAAAATTTGGTCGTCTGGGTAGTTCCCGAGGGCAGAAGTTATTTTGCGGTGGTCGGGGATTATATTGGTTCTGGTGAGGAGGTTGATTTCTTTGGAATGGAGGTGGATTTCGGTTAGCTTGTGGTTGCAGTCGGCCGAAGGGTTGAGCATTCATGACCGCATAAGGTGGAGGAGCGTAAGCCATATCAGTATGAGGATAGTAGTGTTGAGGGGTTCTTTCAGAGAACACCGGTCTAGGAGCCCGGTATCTTCTTCCTCCCGATGCTGCCATCACTATTTCTTCTTTCTTTTTGCCTTTAGCCATTCCTCCAGACCCGCTTTGGATGGCTTGGGAGGTTGCTCTTATGGCTGACTGGCTCAGGATTCTACCCGTTTTTAGCCCGTTCTCTACCATCTCTTCGATCTTTATTACCTCTGCGAAGGGCTTGCCCATGGCGGATATCATATTCTGAAAATAGTCTGCTTCCTGGGCTTGAAGGAAAACAGTGACCATCTCTACCTCATCCATCGGAGGCTTCACTCTTGACGCCTGTTCACGCCACTTAATTGCATATTCACGGAAACTTTCTGAAGGCTTTTTCTTTAGATTCGCCAAGGAGTTCCTGTCTGGCGCGATGTCTCTGTTGTACTGAAATTGTCGAACAAAGTCTCGGGCCAGATCATCCCAAATATGCCAACGCGAGACATCTTGGTCCATATACCACTCTGAAGCGATGCCAATTAAGCTTTCCCCGAAATATGCCATCAACAATTCTTCTTTGCCACCGGCTCCTCGTAACTGATTGCAATACTTCTTCAGGTGAGCAACAGGGTCACCGTGTCCGTCATACTTCTCAAATTTTGGTGTTTTGAACCCTGACGGCAAGTGTACATGCGGGAACATACATAGGTCTGTATAGGAGACACTCTTTTGCCCGCTCAAGCCTTGCATATTTATCAAACTCTGCTTGAGGCTTCTCATTCTCTTTGCCATCTCATCCTGCTCTGAGGCTTTGGGGGTTTTGTCCTGCCCCGGTGTAAGCTCGTACGGTGGCTGCTGAGAGTAGGTATATTGAGTATAATGAGGAGGGTCAGCCTGAAAGATGGGATTTTGGAAAGTGAAGACTGAAGAGTCAACAGCATGCTTGGGCAGTGATGGTTGTGTGGTTGCGGAGTAGGGTGGAGCCGTAAAGATGTTGGGAGCAGCTCCAGATGGGAACACCTGGGGCGAACCTCAGAAGGTGTTCCTAGGAAGTGAGCAGTTATGGTAGGTTGCCCCAAATGAGTGTTTGGGTGGCTGATGGGGACAATAGTGGCACCTCCAGATCTAGGGAATAACTCCGGGAATCCGAGAATGGTGCTTGGAGGTTCCTTTCCGTTGTTCCAAGCATCCCACATTTCCATCAATCGCAGGCGCAAGATCCGATTTTCTTCAGCTGTAAAAGACTCAGAGGCCAGGACCCCCGAGATGGGGCTGTCTTCGGGTATGGGGATTGCAGGCAGAGTCATTTCAGACGACATCTCTGTATTTCCTTTGGATCTGGTGAAATAGCGATGTGAGGCCAGCTTACCACAAACGAACCACTGTTTCTAAAAAGCTCAGCTGGAATTGGACAGCAATAACGGTTAGTTTTGAAACAAATAACAGATAGGTAACCGCACATTGGAGTGTGATGCACCTATACAGTTAAATGAATATCTACATGTTTGCTTCGGTTACATGCGTCATCCCGGCTTTTCTCTTGTTTCTTTTCTTTCTCTTTTTGTTTTTCTCTCATTTTTCTTTTCCCTCTGTTTTCATTTTCTGCTTTTTGCGTTTCTTTCTCTCTTGTTTTTCTTTTATTTCCTTCCTTTGTATTTTCCTTCTTTTTTTTTCTCTTTTTTCTTAGGGTTACGGTCGAATCCTATGAAGATTGCCTACGTATCATGACCCCGCAAGAATCAGACCAAGCGTAGTTCTTGCAAATAAATGCAAACATAAATGCAAGAAATAAAGAAATAATTTTTGGGAATTTTCAAATTTTCATTAATAACAACTGCGATTACAAAGCTACTAGACTATTTGTTTTTCTTTTCTTGGAAAAGGAAAGTACAAAAACCAGACTCAAAAGCAAAAATACCGACTCGATTATCTAAGAATACATCAAAGCTTCAAATCCTGGGGCCCGCGGGGCATCACTCGGCATCGCTGCGGCCTGCGTGCAAGACCCTTTTGCAACTGATCCAAATCATTCATGACCTGGCGAACAAATATCATCACGGAGGCAAAGAACGTGGTACGACCCATCCGCTCACCAGCCTGACACTTCATGACAATATAGTTGGCAATGCTTCTGATTCTTTCCCTGATTTGGCCCTTTTCTTGGAGTAGTCGACTTATCTATTGGGTACGAGCCTCTAGAACCTGAGAATCCTGGAAGTGAAGGTCTTGTAACAATTTTATTTCCTTTTCCATCTCAGCGATTAACCCATAGCATTGTTCCCTCTCGGCCTGAAATTCTTTGTCCCGCCGAGCTGCCTTTTCTTCAAGAGTATTCATTTTTCTTTTCATGTTAGCAATGGTTCCCTCATAGTTT
>NC_031994.1:11501945-11526968 GCF_001879085.1 Nicotiana attenuata
ACACTGAAGTTATGCGAACGCGAAGAAGGAATTCACTGTGTAAAAATTGACAGAAAATGTGCTAACTCCCTAAGTCCAAAACTACCCCGAACACCTCCGAACACCCCCCGAGCCCTCGGGGCTCCTAACCAATCACACAAACTAACTCAACAGCATCCTACGAACTTAACCGTGCGATCAAATCGCCAAAATAACATCAAAATCAATGAATTAAACCTCAAAATCATCACTTTTTCATCAAACTTCATAAACTTCCATTTTTAGATGTTTAGGTCCGAAACACGTCAAATGACGTCCGATTTCAACCGAATTTCACAGAAAGTGCTTAAACCATATATAAGACTTGTATCGGGCGTCGGAACCAAAATACGAGCCCGATACCACAGTCTTTTAATCAATTTTCATTTCCATTTTCCTTAATAATTTCAGAAAAACAATTTCACAAAAAAATTCATTTCTCGGGCTCTAGACCTCGGAATTCGACTCCGGGCATATGTCCGAGTCCCATATTTTTCTACGGACCCTCCGGGACCGTCAAATCACGGGTCCGGGTCCGTTTACCAAAAATATTGACCAAAGTCAACTTTAATCATTTTAAAGCCACATTTTGAAATTTTTCACAGAATTTAACATATAAGCTTTCCGGCTACGCCCGCACTGCGCACGCAAATCGAGGCAAGTTAAAATGAGGTTTTCAAGGCCTCGGAAGCACGGAATGAAAGAGAAAACAGGTGATGACCCTTTGGGTCGTCACAGTATGATAACATGATAAAAAAGATAAATATTATTTTTAATTTAAATATGAATTTTAGAACTTTATCTATAAATTTAAAATTATCTTTTAATTCAAATATATATATATATATTATATTATTATATTATTATATTTGTATTTAACTAAAATAGTCAAATATAGAATAAAGTTATCATATACTATTGATATTTATTAGCTTGCCACTTGGCTTATCTATAATATCAATTATATATGATAACTTTTTTGCTTTAATATATATATATAGATATGGGATCTCTCTGACTTTGGAGTAGCATCTGTTGAGCTCTTTGTTCTCATCTGCCATTGTGCAGATGGAGGGAAAATCTGAGTCATCTTCACCAAACCAACTGAAATGTTCAAATAACAACACAAGGAACTTTAGCACCAAATTAGGAGTTTAAAATCCTATCAAACTAATATATACTCATCAGATAAACTAAATAATAGGATTTTACTTTTATGTGATCTTATTTTCATGCCATTCATGGATAAACGAATAAATTTCGATGAAGTTATGAGTAATGAAGATGCAGCTCAGCCAGTATACTAATATCTTATTAGAATCAAGAAGTAATAAGTGACATAATCAGATCTGTAAGACCCGACCGGTCGTTTTGAGCCCTAGCGCGCCGTTCAGCAGTTCGAGACCATGAGCAACTTCAATTCAGGCATTATGACTTGTACCCATGGTCGGAATTAAATTTCGGGAAGTTCGGAGTTGACTAGGAGGGGAAATTCTCATTTCGGAAGCTTTAAGTTGAGAGATTTGACTAGGAATGGATTTCAGAGTAAACGACCCCGGAATCGGGATCTGAGGGTTCTAACGGGTTCGTATGATAATTTCGGACTTGGGCATATGCCCGGATCGGGTTTTGGGTGACCCGGGAGCATTTTGGCGCCTATTTTGGAAGTTAGCATTTTGGAAGAAATTTCATAAGTTTGGGGTTGAAGTGCATTTCAGTGTTATCGATATCCGTTTGGGATCCCGAGTCTGGGAGTAGCTCGTATGGTGATTCTGGAGTTGGGGACGCGATCGGAAGTGAATTCGGATGTCCATGGAGCATTTTGGAGCCATTTGGCTAAGGATAGAAATTTGAAGGTTTTTGAGAGGCTTGACCGGAGGTGGACTTTTTGATATCGGGGTCGGAATCCGATTCCGAAAGTTGGAGTAGGTCCGTAATGTCGAATATGACTTGTGCGCAAAATTTGAAGTCAATCGGACGTGATTTGATAGGTTTAAACACCGAAAGTAGAAGTTTGAAATTTGAAAGTTCATAAAGCTTGGATTGGAGGTCGATTCGTGATTTTAGCGTTGTTTGATATGATTTGAGGCCTCGAGCAAGCCCGTAATGTGTTTTGGGACTTGTTGGTATGATTGGTTGGGGTCCCGGGGCCTCGAGTGGATTCCGGGTGGTTAACGGATCGAAAATAGAATTTTTGGAAGGCTGAAGTTGTTGGTTGCTAGTGTAACCGCACCTGCGAGAATAGGGCCGCAGGTGCGGAGCCGCGGAAGCGGCCCAATAGTCGCAGATGCGGTTTTGGCAAAAGAGAGCTGGACTGCAGATGCGGTCGTTTGGCCGCAGAAGCGGGACCGCATCTGCGGGAATAGAAGTGCAGAAGCGGAAAAGGGGATCCTGGAGGAAACCGGAGAAGCGGTGGATTGGCTCGCACCTGCGGAACCGCAGAAGCGTTCAAGGGACCGCAGGTGCGGAAAGTGCTGGAGGCAGAGATTTGTTTTAAAAATCGGGATTTGGCCATTTTCTCTCATATTTTCTTGGCTTGGGCGATTTTTGGGAGAGCTTCAAGTGGGATTTTTCATCATCAACGATAAGGTAAGCTAATCCATCCATCTTGAGTTAAATACATCGATTATGTATGGATTTTAGCATGTAAATTGGTAGAAATTTGGGGTTTTGGTAGAAAGACATAGAAATTTATATTCTTGGAATTTGACCATGATTTTGGGTATGGAATTCAGAGAAAATTATATATTTGAGTTCGTAAGGCTATGGGTAAACTTATTCTTCGAAAATTTTGGAAATCCGGGCACGTGGGCCCGAGGACGTTTTTGTCAACATTCCGATCGGGGTTAGGAATTGTTATAAATTGGATTAATATGAGTAGTTTATCATATATTAATGGATTTACATAACTATTGGCTAATTTTGGAGCGTTGTGCATCAATTTGAGTTTTCGGAAGGGCGTGGAAGGCCGGTTATGGATCTTTGGAGCGAGGTGAGTCTCCTTTCTAACCTTGTAAGAGGGAATTGTCCCCATAGGTGAAATAATTGGTTGTGTGCTCCTATTTGTGGGGGCTACGTACGCACGAGGTGATGAGAGTCCGTGCGTAGCTACTAATATGTGTAAGTCCGGGTAGTCTAGGACCCAAAAAGCATGCTATACTTGGAATATCTGTGATCTTATTGACAGTTGAATTTCTTAAATCTTATCGAATTGGTAAATGAATTTGTAAGAAGATTAAACTCTTTTTTCTTGAATTGTTAAAAGAGAATTTGGCTTTTCCTTGGATAATTGTTCCCTGATAAATTCAGGATTGACCGATTGTCGTGTTTATTTATATTTGATCACGTCGCATGTATGATTCGCGAGCTGTGTAATGGATGTATCTATGGTTCGGGCCGCTCGACCCTCGGCAGTGCACATTTCAAATATTATTGGATCGGGCCGTACGACCTCGGCATGAGTTGCGCATGCTTGTATTGCTTGCTTTGATATTTGTTGATACTTATCTGCTCTCCCGAATTGAGAAAATTTGTTAATTAATGGATTATGAATCCGGAGACTTCTAATAAAGAGGAACTTTTACCTGTTTAGTAATTTACTTGAATCTACTGTTGTTCTTAATAAATCCGTGAGTCATCGCATTAATAATAATATTACTGGACCTTTAGTAAGTGTCGAAGTTGCCATCTCGTCTCTACTTCTTCGAGATTAGGCGGGATACTTACTGAGTACACGTTGTTTTTGTACTCATACTACACTTCTGTGCATTTTTGTTTCACGGGCACATGCGCCACTAATGGCTTAGCAGGCGTAGCAGCATGGTTGACACGGAGACTAGGTGAGCTGTATTTCCTCAAGGCAACCCGCAGCTAGTATAGTCTCTCTCTCAGGATTCTATTTATTTTCTGTCCAATTGTATTCCGGACAGTTGTTGTACTTTATTCGATTTTTCTTAGAAATTGCTCATGCACTTGTGACACCGGGTTCTTGGATGGTTATGAAGTATTTTGTATTAATTGCTTATTATTTAATTTGACTTGAAGCAATTATCTTCTTAAATTGGTAAATTTGAAGAAAAGTCATAGTTTTCAAGAGTATTAAAATGAGAATTTAATTAAGTATTTTGGGTTGGCTTTCCTGACAGTGGTGTCCGGCGCCATCACGACCTTTAGTGGAATTTGGATCGTGACAAGATAAAACTGCACTTCCAAACTAAGTTAAGGATGCAGTCTAGTTTGGAAAAAGAAAAACCTCTCCTTCATAGTTTTCTGTTATGGGTGATAATTTCAGGAAAAAAATATTGTTTTTTCCATAGTTCAAATACTTTTGCCACCTTTAGACTTATTCTCCATTGTATAATAGCATTTTAATAGTACAATACGTAGTAAATTACTACTATTATATATGTTTTGATTATTATAATCCTTTCACTTTTAATTAGTCAATTTATTTATTTATTGTTTAATATAGATATGATGGATAAAAGTTGGTTGAATATTAGGAATAGAGTCGACCAAAGGCATAGAGATGGAGTAGACAACTTTCTTAATTGGGCATTCAGTCAACCAACGGTGAACACTATGATTCGGTGTCCTTGTAAAGGGTGTAGGAATATCGTGTTCAAGCTAAGGGTTGGTGCAAGAGGAGATTTATTGAAGGAGGGTTTCTGGGATTCTTATAAAGTGTGGGACTTGCATGGAGAAGTGTTAGTTAGAGTTGAAACTTCTAATACTGCAGTTAGTGATGAAGCGGAAGATGATAGCATTGAAGAGGATAATATTACTGAAATGATTCACGATGCTTGTGGATATACGAATGTTGAGGATAAAAATAATAATTCAGAGGACAATGAAGAGCCAAATGTACATGCAACAAAGTTCTACAAATTGTTAGAAGATGCTGAGACAGAACTTTATCCTGATTGTAAAAAAGTCTCAAAGTTGTCTTTTGTTGTTAAACTACTTCACTTGAAGTGTCTTAACCATTGGAGCAACAAATCGATGGATGCATTATTGAGATTCTTTAAAGAAGTTCTTACCAAGGGGTCATTTGTGCCTAATTCTTTCTATGAAGCAAAGAAAGTTCTTTGTGACCTCGGCTTGGGGTACACCAAATGAGATGCATGTCGGAATGATTGTATTTTATATTGGGGTGATTATGCCGTTGTCCAAGCATGTCCTAAGTGTGGTAAGTCTTGATGGAAGTCCGAAGAACACGGAGGCAAGAAAGTAGCTCATAAAATCTTGCGGCATTTTCCAATCAAACCAAGGCTTCAAAGATTGTACATGGCAAGAGAAACAGCTAAAAAGATGAGGTGGCATAAGGAGGGAAATATTGATGATGGTGTCTTGCGACATCCATCTGACTCAATAACGTGGAAATCCTTCGATGCACAACATCCCACCTTTTCAGCTGAGTTAAGAAATGTTCGATTAGGTTTGACGAGTGACGGGTTCCAACCTTATGGGAACATGAGTTCTAATCATAGTATTTGGCTAGTCGTACTAGCTACGTATAACTTGCCACCGTGGGATTGCATGAAAAATCCATATTTCATGATGACGCTTCTGATGTTCTAAACGTCAATACCACACAAGAGGGGGGGGGGTGATTTGTGTGGTACCTAATTTTCGCACTAGAAGAACCTGATTCTTCTAGATGTACTTACTACTACTGTTTGCGGAATTAAGAGTGCATAAAATAAAGAACACAGAGATTTTTACGTGGAAAACACCTGGCTCAAAAGGTGAAAAAACCACGACCTACTACTCAGTAGGATTTTCCAAAACTTTCACTAAAATCACTGAGCCAAAACAACATTTACAAAACTCTTGTAAACCTAAGGATTAAACTCTAATCCCGGTGTGGCACACAGCCTCAACTGCTGCGACACTTTCAAGTTAACTCTAACTTGAATACTCAAAGTACCTAATACAATTGATTCTGTGAAAGCTGGAAAGGTACAACTTTAAAACACCTACTACAATTGAACTAGAATAAAAATAAACACAATAGAATTGGTTCTTCAATCTGGTTCATGTAGCTTCAGGAATGCACACTTGAATCTCACATAAATTGCTTGTAAAATTGCCTAGCTCTTTTGCTCTCAATTTAGTTTAACTTCTGCGTATGTGCAACGCCTGTAAAAGAGAACAATCATTGTTATTTAAAGAGTTAGTAATCAGAGTTTGATTGAGACTCAATTGCTGATCCTCCATCGAATTCGAGTCCTAGAATAATACAAACTCCAACCCTTATTCTTGATCCGGATTTAGTTCTCTTCACATAAGGAGACCTCATCTCCTTATCCTTTATGCAACCTTTTCGATCAGTTCAGAAGATATTGTTGCTGATCCATGCGACTTATCTTCTTCACGTGCATCTCACACGTATAGGTAGATAATCACTGTGTATCACATGATGGACCTGGTCCATGACTGAGTTTATTTTGTCAATCTTCAAAACTTCATCTGAACTTGGGCCAACAAATTCCCCCTTTTTGATGATGACAAACTCTGTGCTTTTACTGATCAGAGAACCTGTGGAACTCAGCTTAATTATCAACACTTTAACTTAGAAATCTTAACTTATCATTAAGGACCAAGTTTAATCAGGTTATAAATATCACTTTATTTCAGAATACAAAGTAAAGCATAATATCTCTTCCCCCTTTTTGGCATCATCAAAAAGTTGCATATAATGTCAATCCCAGATTTTAATAATTACTCATGGCCTCTGAGACAACTGCAAGTGAAAACCTGATTCAGTTAATCAATAACCAACTTGACAAAAATTTAACTATAAAGATCAGAAGCTACATAGACCAAGAGAAAAAAGTGCATTGTCATTGATTAGGAAATATTTCTACAAATCAGACCACAAAAAGAAAGAAAAACATCCAACCATGAGCAACAAAAACAAAGAAAAGTCCCGAATCTGGGTCACTGGGGGGTTAGACTGGTTCAAAGATAGGAACTGGAAAACCTAAGGCTTGGAGGAACTAGAGGGTTGGGATTGGAGAAGGTTGAGCATGGTCTGAAGCATCCCTTCACTCTTTTCCTTTTCCTTTGCTAGCTCATCTTTGAGGCCATTTCTCTCATTTTCCAGTTAGCAATACGAGCCTGGAGCCTAGCAATTTCTGCATCTTTTGTTCCACATTCTTGAACCAATGCCCTAACCTTGCTGTTCACAGGAGTCTGCAGAGATGAACCAGGTTCAACTGGGGTAGCATACACTGGATAGTCACAAGCCATAAGAGTCTTGACACCAAAGTGCTCCTTGCTTGATGCCATTTCCCACTTCTTCAAAGGCACATTTAGCCTTTCCAAAATAGTAGTCAATAGGAACCCATATGGTGTGGCATGAGCTTTGGAGCCATTGATGACTCTATCTAGTAGTTTAACAATAAAACCAGGCCAGTTTATCTGTATCCCTCTCACAAGGCACTCCATGAGGACCAAGTCCATGTAATTGGCAGTGTGCCTTCTCTCCTGCCTTGGCAGCAAGCATTTGTTCACAAACTCAAATAGCACCTTGTGCTCAGCCCTCATCTCACTCTTCTGAACAAACCTGGCTTCAGGCACATCTTCAGCAGTTGCAGAATCACAAAAGTTCCTGGTGATTTGGAGTGCAGTAGGAAGAGAATCCAGACAAGGCCACCTTTGCCTAGTATAATCATCATATCCCACACTGGGAATGTCTAGAATCTCACCCAATTTAGGTGTATCAAACTGCACCTTTACTCCTTTCACCATGCTGGTGACAACCCCATTCTTGACAGTGGCATTGGCCATGAACTCAATCAGCTCCTTCCTGGCCAGTTTCCCTTCCAATTGAAGGACCATGTCCTTCCATCCTTGTGCAGCTAGGGCATCCACCAATCTTATCATGCCTGGCTCCTCCAGGTCTTTCAACAACCTGCCTTTCAAGATCTTTCTCCTGCCAAAGATGGCAAATCTATCCTGCTCTTTCTCAGACTCCTCCTCTTCTTCTTCTCCACTCCATTCTTCTTCTTCAATAATTTTCTTTTGTTTTCCCTTCACAGCAGATCTAGTTCTTTTAGCCAACGAGGGCTCAGCAGATACAGGTACAGAGGATGACTTCTTGGTCGAAGTTTTGGAACTCTTTGGCTTGGGTGATGGAACTTTTCAGTTGTTCCTCTTTCTTGATGGACCAGGTCCATCTCTTCTTCTTCTTCTTCTACAACCTCAACACTCTCCACAACTTTTGCCTTTCCTTTTTCCCTCTTTTTCTTCCTGCTTTCTTCCAGTGCTTTCTGCAACTCTTCCTCACTTTGTTTGACCTTGCTTCTAGTTGCTCTTCCCTTTGAAGGGATAGTAGACTTAGGAGATGACACTTTGCTTTTCTTTGCAGGCTTGGAAGCAGTTGGAGCTTTTAGGGAAGAAGCCTTGTGCTTCTTTGGATCATAGCTGGCCCCAACCTTCTTCAAGATGTCAGCCAGGGTTTCTTCAACAAATGAACTAGGTTCATCTTGTTGTTCACTCAAATGAACAAGACCTTCAGCAGCCTCACCGGAGCCACTTCCCCCTGACTTGGTGCCACTTTCCTCTACCCCTCCACAGATTGCATGTATTTTGTCTTTCTTTTTCTTTCCCCTTCTACTAGACTCAGCCTCATTCACATCTTTCACAGAACCATCTAACACAAACCTATTTTCCACCGTTTCTACCACATCAGAAAACACAAAGCAGGTATTTACCTCACCGGGGTTTCTTGATTTTTGTCAGTGTCAGAAGACCCACGTTCTTCTCCTTCGCTTGCATATATAAATGTTTCAGACTCAAAACATGAGTCAGATTCTTTAGCAGGACTCTCTTTCTTCTCGCTAGCTCTCAACTTTTTATTTAGGGCTGTTCTTAGAGAACCAGTAGCTGTAGTTTTTCTTGCCAATATTTTCTGCCGACGAAACCTAGGTTTGGGGTTTTCACTAGGGGCTGTAGATGAGGATGTGTTTGAGGGAGACACTGGTGGGGGAGTTTCAGGGTTATCTTGAGGGTTTGTCATGGTGAAGGATTTCTGGAGAATTTTGGGAATTTTGGAGAGGAAGAGGATGATCAGAACTTGGGAGAGATTAATGACGGTTATGGACTAAAAGGGAGTATGTGGAGTGTATTTAAAAATGATTATGATGAAGTACAGTAACGACAACCTTTTTGCAGTAGTCAATCAGGAGTCTAATCACTTTAGAACTCCGATCTCTTAGTGATTAATAGGTGACGCTAATTTTTAGGAAAGAATCCCGTTTTCCTTAAAATTCTAGGAGAATGAAACTGGTTCAATGCTCAACGGATATAATTTTTGGGAGTTTGGTGACAATAGGACTTCTGCTCATGATTCGAAAATTAATCTTTCTAATTGTGCAAAGTGTAGAAACATACCTGAACTTTCTCATGAGCTTATATTGATGAACCGGGTTCTTCAAGTAGAACTTCTCTTGATTATGCCTCAAATGTTAGAATAGAAAAAAACTTTGTAAGGGATCAGTGAATTAAGAATTAGTCTAGATATTTACATAAAGTCAGAACTTCTAACCAAATTTTTTTTTATTGCATTCTGAACTGATTCTTTTAGGTGATCTTAATCATCCCTAATTCTAACCTGTTCCTCTCAAAGTTTTCCCTATTCAGTGCTTTAGTGAAGATGTCAGCTATTTGTTTATCAGTAGCACAGAATTCTATTGAGATTAATCCTTTCTCATAGTTATCTCTTAAGAAGTGGTGTCTAACATCTATGTGCTTGGTCCTTTTATGATGAACAAGGTTCCTTGTCATACTTATAGCACTAGTGTTATCACAAAATATTGGTATACATCCCACTTCAACTCCAAAATCTACCAACTGTTGTTTGATCCATAGTAATTGAGCACAACAAGAAGCTGCAGCCACATATTCAGCTTCAGCAGTGGATAAGGCCACTGAATTTTGCTTTTTGGTAGCCCATGAAACAAGACATGAACCAAGGAAGTGTGCCATACCAGAGGTGCTTTTTCTATCCACTAGGAAACCTGCATAATCAGCATCAGCATATCCTACTAGATTGAAATTACTACCTTTAGGGTACCAAAGACACAAATCAGTATTGCCTTTAAGATATCTCAATATCCTCTTGACAGCAGTCAAGTGAGACTCTTTTGGATTTGCCTGAAAACGAGCACAAAGTCCTACACTAAAAACAATGTCAGGTCTGCTGGCAGTAAGATACAAGAGTGAACCAATCATACCCCTATACAACTTCTGATCAACTGATGAGCCAGGTTCATCAACATCTAATTTAGTGGCAGTTGCAATAGGTGTATCTATTTCTTTAGAATCCTCCATTTTAAACTTTTTGATTAGTTCTTTTGTATACTTCTGCTGATGAATCATGGTTCCATTTTGACTTTGTTTGATCTGCAGCCCTAGGAAGAAGTTAAGCTCACCCATCATGCTCATTTCAAACTCACTCCCCATTAATTTTGCAAAGTCCTTACTTAACTTATCAGTGATGGCCCTAAAGATTATGTCATCAACATAGATTTGCACAACAAGGAGATCCTTACCTTTTTCCCTTAAGAATAAGGTACTATCAATTTTACCTCTTTTGTAACCATGATCCAGTAGGAATTTTGATAGCCGTTCATACCAAGCTCTTGGGGCCTGCTTGAGCCCATATAGAGCTTCGTCTAACTTGTACACATGCTCAGGACATTCCTTGCTTTCAAATCCTGGAGGTTGTTTCACAAACACTTCTTCCTTTAGGTAGCCATTAAGGAAGGCACTTTTGACATCCATCTGATGAAGAGTGAATTCCATGTGTGCTGCAAAGGCTATGAGGAGTCTGATTGCCTCTAGTCTTGCAACTGGAGCAAAAGTCTCATCATAGTCTATGCCCGCCTCCTGGCTGTAACCTTGGACCACCAATCTCGCCTTGTTCCTTGTAACTGTTCCATCTACATCAAGTTTGTTCCTGAAGACCCATTTTGTACCAATGACTGATCTGTCCTTGGGTCTTGGTACTAGGTGCCAAACTTGACTCCTTTCAAACTGGTTAAGCTCATCCTGCATTGCATTTACCCAATCTGCATCCTGCAAAGCCTCAACAACATTTTTAGGTTCAATGATAGATAGAAAAGCATCAAAAGCACACAGATTCTTTAATTGTGATCTGGTTTTAACTCCAGATGTTGGATCAGTGAGAATGTTCTCAATGGGATGAGAACTTTGGTACTTGTGAGGTTTCACAACCAACTGGCTTCTGCTAGATGTTTCTGCCATTTGCTGAGGAACATGATCATGAACAGGTTCCTTCAAGAGGTTTATCTCAATTCTTCTTTGATTTCTTCCCCCTGTCAGGTTGCCCTGTATGGAAGAACCTGTTCCATTACCTGTTCCTTCTGTTGGTGCCACTTTAACCTGAGTTGATGCTTCAGTCAACTCTTTCACCTAATCCAATAGCTTCATCTTCATGTCCTGTCTCTCAGAAAGAATGTTAGTTTCATCAAATACTACATGCACACTTTCTTCAACACACAAGGTTCTTTTGTTAAACACTTTATAAGCTTTCTATGTGAAGAATATCCCAAGAACTCTCCCTCAATCACTTCTGCGGATCAAACTTACCTAGGGAGTCTTTTCCATTATTGTGCATATAGCACTTACAACCAAATGCCCTAAGATGGGATATGTTTGTTTTCTCGCCTTTAAGTAACTCATAGGAGTTTTCTCAAACAAGAGGTCTAGTCATGCATCTATTGATTATGTTAGCATGCGGTGTTTACAGCCTCTGCCAAAGCTGTGAGGTAATTACTAAAAGTAGCATGGTTCTAGCCATATCCTCCAGATTCTATTCTTTCTTTCAACTACTCCATTTTGCTGAGGGGTCCTAGGGGCGGAGAAATTTATGATCTATACCATTTTCATCACAAGAATTCAGCAAACTTTGCATTTTCAAATTCAGTTCCATGATCAGACCTAATGGATCAAGTTGATTTCCTAATTTTTTGATTTTTCTAACAAAAGCAGTAAAACATTTCAAAATGCTTCATCTTTAGATGTCAGAAATAGTACCCAGGTAGAAATCTAAGAATAATCATCAACAAGTACCATTACATATTTCTTTCCACCTCTGCTCATGGACTCATTGGACCACATAGAATCCATATGACCAGTTCCAACGTCTTGGGCGTACCTACCATTTTCTTGGATTGAAGGATGACCTACCTGCTTCCCCCTTGCACATGCCTCACAAACTTGTCTTCCTTGAATTGATATTACGTAACCCTATCACCAAGTCCTTGGAGACTAATTTGTTTAGCTGATTTAGACTGGCATGACCAAGTCTTTTGTGCCACAGCGAGGGGATCATTAACTAACACACTTAAGCAAGTGAGTTCATTTTCTGAAAGAGTTGACAAATCTACAATGTTAAATATTTGTTAACTCTTTTTCCCTGCAAAATAATCTTGTCAGTGGTAAGGGTAATCACAAAGCATTTGGTGTAGAGGTGAAAGCCACAAGGTTACCTCTGTCACACAATTGTGACACAACTTATTAAGTATATTTCAAGCCATTCTATCAGGTAACATTCTCTTATAAGAATGAGAATCTGTTTTTCCTACTTACCAACCCCAATGACTCACCTTTCTTTCCATTACCAAAGGAGACATTACCTCCTTTTAGTCCTCAAGTGAAAAGGAACTGGTCCTTGTTCCAGTCATAGTTTTGAGCAGCCACTATCCATATACCATATTTGGCGCCTCCTTTTCATTGGACCTGCAAAAGGAAATCAGGGGTTAGTCTTAGGAACCCAAACTAGTTTGGGTCTTTCTATGGGCAAAAGGATGAATCAGATTTTTTCTTGCCCAACCAGGCGCTTGTGTTTTTCTTAACAAAAGCTTTGTTTCTTTGACTGCCTTTTCTTTTCATTACATTCATATTTGTAATGGCCAGTATTACCACAGTGTGTGCAGATTTTATTTTCAGGAAGAGTGAGGTACTTGCTTTTAGGATCCCATTTTGGAGCTTGAGTCCCATAGCCAAGTCCTCTTTTGTTACCGTTATGATGCTCTTGCAGCCAGGAGATTGCATCAGAAAAGTTCTGTCTAGTTCATGTTTCACCTTTCCTAGATCTTCCTTTAAGACTTGATGAATTTTCATCTTTCTTGTACAATTCATCTTTCGTTTTTCCTAAATTCTCTTCTAAGTGAAGATATGTTGTGACAGCTTTCTTCTTTCCTGTTCCTAATTTCAGTTTTAAGTTTTCAGACCTAAGTTCTAGGACACTGTTGTCAAGTTTCAAGAACCTGGTTCTTCAACTCAGCATTTTTGTTTTCACTCTCATTTGCCCTAGACTCTAGACTTTTATATTTTGCTTTAAGGATCACACATTCCCTAGGCAGAACTTCTTTTTCATTATTAATTATCTCAGACTCATCAATGAAGTCTAGTAATAGCTCAGCCAACCTTTCTTTAGACAAGAATTTAATCTTGTCTTTGAGATGAAGAATACTTACCTCTTGTTCATCATCTGATTCTCCGATGGCCATCAATGCTTGCTCCTCTTCAGCTTCATCTTCTGAGTCTTCATCTGAGGTTTCTCCCCAAGCAGCAACCATAGCCTTGGTTGAACCTTTGTTTCTTTTGGGTTGAACCTGTTCCTTCTTCCTGTTCATTCGTTCAGCTCTTTCTTTCTTCCACTCAATTTCCCATTGAGGGCAGTTCTTGATCATGTGATCAGTCTTACCACACTTGTAGAAACCCTCATTGGTTTGTTTCTCCGGAGCTCTTGTTTTGTTGAAGGTTGTACCTCTTGAAGGACCCTTTCCTCTCATCAGGTACTTTTTGAAATCCCTAGTGATCATAGCCACTTCATCATCCTCTAGATCTGCACCTTCAGCAATTCTGAGAGCTAAGCTTCTCTCCTTCTTGGGGGTATCCATCTTCATGGTTTGCTTTCTCATTTCATAAGCAATCAAATTTCCAATCAGTTCATCCAGTCTAAGGGTAGCAATATTCTTGGATTCTTGAATAGCAATAATTTTGCTTTCCCGTGTGACTGGCAGAACCCTTGTCGGAATTTTCTCAACCTTGTCTTCTTCAAGGATAATCCTTCCAAGAGACTCAAGTTCATTTGTCAAAGTAGTGAATCTAGTATACATCTCCTGGATAGTTTCTCCTTCCTTCATAGTAAAATTCTCATATTGAGAATACAGAAGTGTTCCTCTTGATCTTTTCACTTGAGGTGTTCCTTCATGGGCCACTTGCAGAGTGTCCCATATTTCCTTAGCAGTTGTACAGCTTTGGATCCTACTGTACTCATCTGGTCCCAGTCCACACACAAGTCATTTCTTGGCCTGAGCATTTTTCTCCCACTTCCTTAGGTCTTCAACAGTACAATCAGCCCTTGTCTTTGGCACATCAATTCCTTCAGCATTTTTCTTTGTGGTAGCTAGGGGACCATCAGTGACTATGTCCCAAAGTTCATAATCTTCCCCTATAATGTGATCTCTCATTCTGTTCTTCCACCAAGAATAGTACTGACCATTGAAAAGTGGAGGCCTGGCAGTGGATTGCCTTTCCCAGTTCCCAGGTGGTGCACTCATTGTTGATCTTCTCCTAAGGTGTTAGACTCTTCAAGGATAACCTGCTCTGATACCAATTGATGTTCTAAACGTCAATACCACACAAGAGGGGGGGTGATTTGTGTGGTACCTAATTTTCGCACTAGAAGAACCTGGTTCTTCTAGATGTACTTACTACTACTGTTTGTGGAATTAAGAGTGCATAAAATAAAGAACACAGAGATTTTTACGTGGAAAACACCTGGCTCAAAAGGTGAAAAAACCACGACCTACTACTCAGTAGGATTTTCCCAAACTTCCACTAAAATCACTGAGCCAAAACAGCATTTACAAAACTCTTGTAAACCTAAGGATTAAACTCTAATCCCAGTGTGGCATACAGCCTCAACTGCTGCAACACTTTCAAGTTAACTCTAACTTGAATACTCAAAGTACCTAATACAATTGCTTCTATGAAAGCTGGAAAGGTACAACTTTAAAACACCTACTACAATTGAACTAGAATAAAAATAAACACAATAGAATTGGTTCTTCAATCTGGTTCATGTAGCTTCAGGAATGCACACTTGAATCTCACATAAATTTCTTGCAAAATTGCCTAGTTCTTTTGCTCTCAATTTAGTTTAACTTCTGTGTATGTGCAACGCCTATAAAAGAGAACAATCATTGTTATTTAAAGAGTTAGTAATCAGAGTTTGATTGAGACTCAATTGCTGATCCTCCATCGAATTCGAGTCCTAGAACAATACAAACTCCAACCCTTATTCTTGATCTGGATTTAGTTCTCTTCACATAAGGAGACTTCATCTCCTTATCCTTTATGAAACCTTTTCGATCAGTTCAGAAGATATTGTTGCTGATCCATGAGACTTATCTTCTTCACGTGCATCTCACACGTATAGGTAGATAACCACTGTGTATCACATGATGGGCCTGGTCCATGACTGAGTTCATTTTGTAAATCTTCAAAACTTCATCTGAACTTGGGCCAACAGCTTCTTATTCCAGGCCCCAAGTGTCCAGGCAATGATATTGATGTATATTTACAACCAATGATTGAATAGTTGAAAGAATTATGGGACGGGGTAGAGACTTATGATGCAAACTCAAAATCTAATTTTCTGATGCGTGTGGCTATCATGTGGACGATCAATGACTTTTCTGCCTATGGAAATCTTTTAGGATGGCCAACCAAAGGCAAGGTGGCATGCCCTTGTTTCCATAAAGATACACAATCAACTTCCTTACGTAGTAAGTTGTATTATATGGGTCATCGTCGATTTCTTCCCATGGACCATCCATAGCGGAGAAGTAGGACGTTATTTGATGGGAAAGTTGAAATGGGAGTTGCACCTAACCCTTTAACATGTGATGAAGCACTTGTGCAATTACAAGCTTTGGGTACTGTGACTTTTGGTAAAGGACAAAAGAGAAAGCGTGATGTTTATAACAATGCTTACAATTGGAAGAAGAAAAGTATCTTTTTCAATTGCCTTATTGGAAGAGTCTTATGTTACGACATAACCTTGATATGATGCACATCGAAAGAAATGTGTCTGATAATATTATATCAACTGTCATGAATATGGTTGGAAAGATAAAAGGCATATTAAAAAGTAGATATGACTTGATGGATCTTGGATCAGACAAAGGTTGCATCCTATTGAGGATGGGAATAATATTTTGTTACCAACAGCATGCTATGCATTGTCCGCGGAAGAGAAGCTGAAGGTATGCAGTTTCTTAGCTAATCTGAAGGTTCCTAATGCATTTTCCTCAAACATTTCAAGTTGTGTCAATGTACAGGAGAAAAAGATACATGGATTGAAATGTCACGATCATCATGTATTGTTGCAAGACATTTTTCCAGTAGCTATACGTGGTTTATACCCAAGGAAGTGTGTGATCCAACTATAGCCTTAGGAAAGTTTTTCAAGAATATATACTCTAAGTGCTTGACGATTGAAGATCTTGATATCCTAGAGGCAGAAATTCTTGTTATTTTGACCAAACTTCAACTTATTTTCCCTCCTGCTTTCTTTGATGTCATGGTTCATTTTCCAATTCACTTGCCAAGTGAGGCAAAGCTTGGTGGACCAACTCAATATCGAAATATGTATCCTATTGAGAGGTAATTTATTTACATTACATTAATAAGTCATTTTATATAGGGAATATACAAGAGAGATTGAAAGCCAAAGTTCAATGAGATCATAAAAATGGGTTTCTTGATTGGTTTCGCACACGTATAGGTGTGTACTCAAATGATAATGTTGATATTAGTTATTCATCACATCATGTTATTGGTCATAACAGTGTTGTTCGTCTTTGTAGATATTTGTAATATCTGTTCGTCTTTGTAGATATTTGTAATATCTGCACAAGGACGCGCAAATGATGAGCTCATAAGCTTAGCCGTCGGTCCTGCACCATTAGTACATCGATATTCAACATTTGTGGTGAATGGATTTAGATTCTATACAAAAGAGCTTGCATTGAGAAGAAAAACACATAATAGTGGTGTTCTTGTGAGAGGAGATGATTCAGACTCTAATAAGGAGTATTATGGTGTATTAGAGGATATTTATGAGTTATCTTATGTGGGAAATAGAAAAGTTTACTTATTCAAGTGTCATTGGTGGAATGTGGCTCGCTCAGGAAGAGGATATAAGATTGACAAATATGGCTTCACAAGTTTGAATACTCGCTGTCCCTTGAATACAAATGAGCCATTTGTGTTGGCATCTCAGTCAGAACAAGTCTTTTACTTGGACGACATGGTCGATGATGATTGGGTTGTTGTTGTGAAGACAAATCCTCATGACCTTTTCAAAGTGCCTGATAAGAATGATAATTGTGTACATATTAAAGATGAAGAATTACTGAATGAAGAAGTTTATCAGCAAGAGGAAGCTGAATTTAATACTTCGTGCACCAATGACCAAGAAAATATTGTTGAGGTGTTTCTACATAGGGATAATGTTGAACCACAAAGTATTAACTACGATCATGCAAGTACGCAAGCTCAAAACAATGTATATAATGAGGAAGATGATTTTATTAATGACAATCATATAGAAATATCAGAGAGTGAAGATAGCGAATAAGAGTTATTTGATGATGATGATGGGGAGGACACTGATACATCCTCTTGAAGACTAAGAAGCAAAAGACGGATGATATAGATGTTACATCCTATTTCGAAAATTCTCTGTATTTTTGTCCATAGCTTTATAATACCCCATGTATTTGTTTGGAATTGTCAATGAACCAAAGATTATTGATGCTTGAATCTTTATATTTCTTTTTTGATTTTCTTCTGATGCTTGAAGCTTTATATCTATGTCTCATTTTTGAAAGTTCTCTATATGTTTTTCCTTATTAGACTTACAATGAAATTAGTTCGTGATGCTTGTAGCTTTATGTCTACATCTTATTTTGAAAAAATCTCTGTATTTTTGTCCTAATTAGACTGAATAAAATTAATTCGTAATGTTTAAAGCTTTAATTTCATAACAGAATAAGTGGTGAAGTAAAATTAGTGAATTAATATTTTCTCTATTCTGATCAATCATTTTCTTTTTATGTTTTGTTGCAGGAAATGAAAGGAATTGGACGAGCAAAATGTGGGAGAGGCGGGACGAGCTGTGGTCATGAAAATTTTTAAGGACATGGCAATTTTGGAGCAACGTCTCAGCCATACATATAGATCGGACAAGTATCTGATGCATCTGTAGAGATAGGACAACCATGTAATTCGAGTCAAGGACCTTTATAGACCAGACGAG
This sequence comes from Nicotiana attenuata, assembly GCF_001879085.1. NCBI lineage: Eukaryota > Viridiplantae > Streptophyta > Magnoliopsida > Solanales > Solanaceae > Nicotiana > Nicotiana attenuata. The sequence continues at coordinate 11,520,331 of NC_031994.1, forward strand.
TATCTACTAGCTCTCTCCAAGTACCTTCTTTAGAAACACAATCATCACGAAATGTAGCAGAAACTGTGCATTGCTCTCCAGAGGTTGAAAATTGTGCAAGTTGGTTTCTGTTTTTGTTTTTTAGTGAAAATTATTTTTACTGATTGAATGGAGCTACTAATGAACAATAGTATCCTTTTACTTTGCAGTTTCTTCCAGCAATAAAAAAAGAGGAAGAGGAAGAGGAAAATACAAATCTAAAAGTTTTGAAGTAAAAACTAAGTGTGGTGGCAAAATCAAAATAATGATTCCAGATGACATTGATAGAGCAGTAGGTTCTGGGGCTAGAGATATTGTTAATTACTGTGATTTGATCATGAGGAGAACTATCTCGTTCCAAGATGGAAATTAGCAGAAAATAGTTCTGAAATACGGAGAAGTAATGTGGTTAAAGGTCGAGGTAATAAACTGCTTTCAATATTGTATTAACTTTATGTTGCAAGGTTTATTTATGTGGTTAGGATATTGAATATAATGTTACATTTATTATCGGGATAAATTTGAAGTTTGCAGTGGGTTGCGAGAGCATAGGTTTCAGGCCTTTGTAATTAGCACTATGCAAAGGCTTTTTAGAGCATGGAAAGCTCGACTCAGTATTCTGTACTCTAAGGACAGTACTAATGAAGAAAGATTGTCTCATCGACCTGAAGATGTTGAGCTTGAGGACTGGAAATACCTAATACAATATTTTGGAAGTCCGGAATTTAAGGTATTAACTTAATACCTGAAGATTGTCTCTCTGAATGGTGATTTATAAATCCATTTACTTACAGGTTGTAAGTAAGAGGAACAAAAGAAATAGAGAAATGCAAATAACTAAGCATACTTGTGGTACAAAGTCTTTGCAGAAGTAGTGGAATCTGCGGTAAAAATATATTTAGTCCCCTACTATCACATATGCTTCTTTGTTATTTACATATTTAGATATTTGCTTATATATTTTTTCTGCGTAACTATATTGCAGAAAAATCTTATTACTAGAGAATCGGACACACCAGATAAAGTTTGGGAGATCTAATATACACGCAAGGATGATAGAGGCAAACTGGTGTGGTTGGATTCACAATCCCAACAAATTCATGTAATTCTCTAAAAACACTTATAAAGTTCTCTGTTTCTGTAAGTTTCATTTAATATGTTTTATTATGTTTTGATTTAAATGACTATGCATAGATGCAGGGTCAACTCTAGGAAGTTGTCGCTCAGCAACAATCTGAGGAGATCGAGCATCCCACGACTAGAGATGAGATTTTATCCTCCGTTGTTGGTGAGAAAACAGACTATGTTCGTGGAAAAGGATACGAAAAGAAGCCTCCTAAAAAGAGTAACATTCAGCAGGCAAACATAGAGGCCAGCGTGTCTTCTGCTACTGATATTGTGCGTTAAGAGATGCATGCCGAGATGGATAGGAAGTTGCAAAAAGAACATGAACAAATGGATACTGAGTTGCAAAGAAATATGGAAACTGAGTTGGAAAGGAAGTTGGCAGAGGAGCGTCAACACGCAAATGAGGAGCGTCAATACGCAAATGTAAAAGCAGACAAGAGGATCTCTCTAGAAGTGGAAAAGAAGATGCAGGAACAATTTGCTGGTTTCTTGACCAGAATGCAACAACAACAGGTACTTGCTCCGCTCCTTCTTAACAATTCTTCTTCCTTCTCGGAATCTCTTCTTCCTTCCTTCTGTAGTGACTTCATGTTTAGGGGTTTTTGTAATGTGTTGGTATTGTCACAACCCAAAATTCACTAAGGGTCGTGATGGCGCCGGACACCCCTGTCAGGCAAGCCAACCAAAAATACTTAATTAATTTTTCGTTTTAATTCTCTTGAAATCTATGATTTTTCTTCAAATTTACCAATTAAAAAGATAATCGCCTCAATTCAAATTAAAAAATAAGCAATTAATACAAAATACTTCATAACCATCCCAGAACCCGGTGTCACAAGTGCATGAGCAATTTCTAAGAAAATCGAATAAAGTACAACAGTTGTCCGGAATATAATTGGACAGAAAATAAATAGAATCCTAAGAGAGACTATACTAGCTGCGGGTCGCCTCCAGGAAATACAGCTCACCTAGTCTCCGTGTCAACCATGCTGCTACGTCCCCTAGGCCACTAGAGGTGCATGTGCCTGTGCAACAAAAATGCACAGAAGTGTAGTATGAGTATAAAAATAACGTGTACGCAATAAGTATCCCGCCTAATCTCGAAGAAGTAGAGACGAGATGGCAACTTCGACACTTACTAAAGGTCCAGTAATAATATAATTAATGCGATGACTCACGGATTTATTAAGAACAACAGTAAAATTTAAATGAGTCACTAAACAGGTGAAAGTTCCTTTTTATTTAAAGTCTCCGAATTCATAATCCATTAATTAACAATTATCTCAAGTCAGGAGAGCAGACAACAATATCAATAAATCTCAAGACAAGCAATTCAAACATGCGCAACTCATGCCGAGGTCGTACGGCCCGATCCAACATAAATATAAAATGTGCACTGCCGAGGGTCGAGTAGCCCGAACCATAGATGCATCTATTACCCCGCTCGTGAATCATACATGTGACGCGGTCAAATATAAATAAACACGACAATCAGTCAATCATGAATTTATCAGGGAACAATTATCCAAGGAAAAGCCAATTCTCTTTTAACAATTCAAGAAAATGAAGTTTAATCTTCTTAGAAATTCATTTACCAATTCGATTGGATTTAAGAAATTCAATTGTCTATAAGATCACAGATATTCCAAGTATAGCATTCTTTTTGGGTCCTAGACTATCTGGACTTACACATATTAGTAGCTACGCATGGACTCTCGTCACCTCGTGCGTACGTAGCCCCCATAAATAGGAGCACATAACCAATTATTTCACCTATGGGGACGATTCCCTCTTACAAGGTTAGAAATGAGACTCACCATGCTCCGAAGATCCATAACCGGCATTTCACGCCCTTTCGAAAACTCAAATTGATGCACAACGCCCCAAAACTAGCCAATAATTATGCAAATCCATTAATATATTCTCAATTACTCATTACAATCCAATTTATAACAATTCCTAACCCCGATCTAAAGGTTGGCAAAAATGCCCTCGGGCCCACGTGCCCGGATTTCCAAAATTTTCGAAGAATAAGTTTACCCATAGCCTCACGAACTCAAATATATAATTTACTCTCAATTCCATACCCAAAATCGTGGTCAAATTCCAAGAATATCAATTTTTTCTAGGTTTTCCTCAAACCCCTAAACTTCTACCAATTTACATGCTAAAATCCATACATAATCAATGTATTTAACTCAAGATAGGTGGGGATTGCTTACCTTATTGTTGATGATGAAAATCCCCTCTTGAAACCCTCCAAGAATCGCCCAAGCCAAGAAAATATGAGAGAAAATGGCCAACTCCCGATTTTTAAAACACTCTCTGCCTCCAGCACTTTCCACACCTGCGGTCACTTGACCGCTTCTGCGGTTCCGCAGGTGCGAGAACAATTGCCGCTTCTGCGGTCCGGGGCTCCCCCAGTCCATTCTGCTTCTGCGCCCTATCTTCCGCAGATGCGGTCCCGCATCTGCGGCAAAACGACCGCATCTGCGGTCCCAGCTCTCTTCCACCATATTCCGCATCTACGACCATAGGGCCGCTTCTGCGGCTCCGCACGTGCGGCCCTAGTCTCGCAAGTGCGGTTACACCAGCAACCAGCAACTTCAGCTCTTCTTCAAACTCCGAATTCGATCCGTTAACCACCCGGAATCCACCCGAGGCCCCCGAGACCCCAACCAATCATACCAACCAGTCCCAAAACAAATTACGGACTTGCTCGAGGCCTCAAATCGTATCAAACAACGCTAAAACCACGAATCGACCTCCAATCCAAGCTTTATGAACTTTAGAATATCAAACTTCTACTTTCGATGTTTAAACCTATCAAATCACGTCCGACTGACTTCAAATTTTGCACACAAGTCATATTCGACATTACGGACCTACTCCAACTTTCGGAATTGGATTCCGACCCCGATATCAAAAAGTCCACCTCTGGTCAAACTTCTCAAAAACCTTCAAATTTCTATCTTTAGCCAAATGACCCCAAAATGACCCACGGGCATCCGAATTCACTTCCGATCGCGTTCCCAACTCCAGAATCACCATACGAAGCTACTCCCAGACTCGGAATCCCAAACGGGCATAAATAACACGGAAATGCACTTCAACCCAAACTTATGAAATTTCCGCCAAAATGCTAACTTCCACAATAGGCGCCAAAACGCTCCCGGATCATCCAAAACACGATCCGGGCATACGCCCAAGTCCGAAATCATCATACGAACCTGCTGGAACCTTCAGATCCCGATTCCGATGTCGTTTACTCTGAAATCCAATCCTAGTCAATTCTCTCAACTTAAAGCTTTTGAAATGAGAATTTCCTCTCCAAGTCAACTCCGAACTTCCCGAAATTTAATTCCGACCACGCGTACAAGTCATAATGCCTGAATTGAAGTTGCTCATGGCCTCGAACTGCTGAACGGTGCGCTAGGGCTCAAAACGACCGGTCGGGTCGTTATATCCTCTCCCACTTAAACATACGTTCGTCCTTGAACGTCCTAGGAACTGTGCTGGGGTTTTCTGAAATCACTACTTAATACCTCGTGCACCTACCCGTACTACCACAACTCAGCTGGGCGCCCTAGCTCGGTCAATCTGAAGATATCCTTTTTCACTTAAGCAAATAAACCTTAGATCCCAATTCCATCATCCGGAGTTCTCTGCCAGGCTAGTTCCAACATACGCTCACCATATCAATAACTACACGCAGCAACAAAACATGACTGCATACCTTAGCTGAACTCACACCGTGCACCACTTTACTCACAGGACCACAATAGCATTCTCTGATCGAATAAATCGAAATTTTACGAATCTGATGCTCCCATTGCACCTCATGACCTACTTAGGTCTTGCTCTAACTCTTACATTACCGCCAAGACGGAAGAGGCATGTAGAACTTCGTAACCAACTGCCGAATCAACGATCCATGGGATCTATACTCTTGTCAAGAACCATCACCTCTTTCTGAACCAAATAATGGTCTTTGCTCCGTAATATACTTTATATATTCAGATTGCACTGATCCTATGTCCAATGATCTCGTCTCACCCAGTACGAACTGCCCAGGCAATAAGCCACCCCGGACATGGTCAAAAGTCTCATATGATGTCGCAATGTGCCAATAGGCTACTAATTCGAACGCGATACAAAAGGAAAACGAACTCTGAAAAGGAATTCCAATTACCCCGCTCGCGAATCATACATGCGACGCGGGCACACAACTAATATAAATTCTTCTCGGCAAAAGAGGAAACAAAACACATACAAACACATACGGGGAACTGTACCCAACATCACACTACTGCGGTGTGTAATCCGATCCAAACCACATACCCATGGCGGCGTGCCACCCGATCCACACATAAAATTCACATAAGGAGGTGCACATCGAGCTAAATTGCTCATTACAACAAAATAATGAATATCGGTCACAAGCACGCTAAGTGCATAATACCGTCGCTAGGGAGACATATAGAGCTATAAGCTACAAAACCCATGCACAACCGAGGTGCGATATACGATCTGAATCTCAAGAGCCATTTTGCTCATATAACCTCATCTCTACGCGGAACCTCAACACATAAGCAATTCACCAAGCCGTCTCACAAATCTCATGGCGCAATGTATCATTACATGAAATAACTGACGACGAAATAACACCCTGACTGCTCTTCCATAAGGAGCGCATTACTGAAATGAACACATCTGGCCTGATATAGAGCCCATATTCACAATTAAATCCCTCCACAGACCTCAAGCTGGTTCTGATCGCACCGAACTAGGCTAATAACCTTTCAAAGGTCCATAAATACTCCCCTTGCTCCTCATAACGCATAAGGACAACCATCATAACCGGAGTAATCCTCCACAATCCACAATCCAATAAACCGTGTGCCCTCCAGGCATCGATTCTTAATTTAACGACATCACTACAATTTCATAGTTGATTTAACTATTCAGTCGATCAAGTGGCTACATGCCACACTAATACAACCTTTTCGTGGGCACGCTCCCACAACCTTCCGTATCAGATAACAGATCTGTACACCCAACTCACCGGCCGCGCTAACGCTAAAAAGCGATCAAGAATCCTTAACCAAGATGCAAAGCCTTTTTCACAAACACCGATTTCAGGTGACACTGAAGACAATACCAACTCACTCTAAACATCGAAGCTACTTTCCTGCTCATCCGAGCTCGTGACATTCTCGTCAACACCGAACTGTAACCTTGATCCTCACTTCAAATTCCATACCACTCACTGCACCCAACACGCCAATATACGATAGAGCACGATTTTCATCATAACTCCGGAACCACTAGTAGTTTAACATTTCATCGTATAAAAACTTTTCACTTAACTCACTTTGGGAGAACCATTGCGACACACAGGTGAATTCTCATAACCGTAGAATACGCCAAATCTCTAAGTAGTGGTCTTAAGCCACCATAGCCCTTCCGGGACCCGCCTACACATGACAGGC
>NC_031994.1:11526985-11678747 GCF_001879085.1 Nicotiana attenuata
ACAGTAAGTAACTTACTTCTAGAATTACTACACTACTAACGTTACGGACCGACCGACGAACGCCTCACACGTACCGCCACAAATCACTTGCATAACTTGGTCGCGCTGAAGGAACTGATCACTGCCATTAATATGCCAATTCAGCTATGGCTAATCAATCTATCTTCTTTCAATTTATCCTTGATTGCCTTAGAAATAATAATAACTCTATCCAACACATAGCATACTCCATCCGCACTCATCCCGAGTGACCTTGAATCACGACACCATGCTGTCTCAAATCCCACGAACCATTTCATACCTCCCAATTGCTACCTTGCAGGTCAAAACATCATAGAACCTTCTGGGCACCTCCTCATAAGCTGCTACATGGCTTGATTCTTAACTGTATCTATAGGCTCGAAGCCATTAGGCACCACACTTTATCCCTTTGAATCCACTAGGACCGCTGTTGAGAGCCACCCACTCTGACTTGGCCCCGAATATAATCAACTCCATAAATCTTCTAGCACATGAATACCTTCTCGACGAAGCACCCGGCAGAATCACTTCCCTTGAAACCCACATCTATACAAGGCATAATTCCTGAATCCTTCCCCAAGTCTGAACATGGGCCAATAAGGCCAACCATAGCACACATTTAACAATTCCTTTGCTCAAATCACCGCTTATGTCCTTTCCGTAGCTGAAATGACCCATCAATATGCTAATAACCNAACTCTCGCACTTTGGCAAAACTCACCCCTCTAGTCGACTACTCGACCTTTGCTTCTTATACCTGACCTTCTAGAAATTTTAACCACCGCCTGACACTCCCCACGTGTCCTTCCTCATCCTTTGCTGTTCAGTTGTTGCCTTAAATAAAATCTAACTTCGTGGCACTTGAACCCACAATTGCTGCTAACTTTAAACCTTTCCGAAGATCATCTTCCTCGAACCGTCGACATTAGGAACACTGACTCAATCCTGCACTACCGCACCCCGCGATATCTGACAGCAGCATCTTCAATACTACTTCACAATATCTTACCCCAAAGGCGAATTGTAGAATATCATAACACCGGCAAACTTAGTACGTTCAATTAGGACAACAACACATCATCATAGAAGAAAACTCCACCACGCTCGCAAATACCAAGTCTCGTTACTCCATCAGCCCACATCTGAACATTCTTAGTCTGATTGCCCTTCCCCTGCCGGGAATAAAATACCGAACCTCTAGATCGTGTACTGAGTAAACCTCGCTTCAAGTCATTCACTGCCCCGACACGTAGGCAAACTTCCTACCATCATATCAATACTGCGGAACAATCGTTCATAACATCAAGGCAACTTGTGCCTAGCCTCAGAGCTCTTAGAAGTACTGCTACTGAGCCAAAACGATAGAATATCCTTTCACAAGGCGACGATAATAGCTCAAACAACTATGCAGGAAGAAATATTCCGTACCACATCGGTAGTACCATTACAATTCTTCAATCCTCGATTTATGACAGGCAGTTCGCATTGCGTAGGATCGAGTAGGAAGGAAACAGGGGCATAAGCCTCAAGGAATCAAATTGCACGATCAGGAATCAAGAAGGGAAGTACTCCTAACAGTCCTACAACCTCCCGAAGATAAGTACAGACGTCTCCATACAAATCCGTGAGACTCTACTAGACTTGCTCATGACTCGTGAGACCTATGGGAACCTAGCGCTCTGATACCATGTTGTCACAACCCAAAATCCACTAAGGGTCGAGATGGCGCCGGACACCCCTGTCAGGCAAGCCAACAAAAAATACTTAATTAACTTTTCGTTTTAATACTCTTGAAATCTATGATTTTCCTTCAAATTTACCAATTAAAAAGATAATCGCCTCAATTCAAATTAAATAATAAGCAATTAACAAAAATACTTCATAACCATCCCAGAACCCGGTGTCACAAGTGCATGAGCAATTTCTAAGAAAATCGAATAAAGTACAACAGCTATCCGGAATACAATTGGACAGAAAATAAATAGAATCCTGAGAGAGACTATACTAGCTGCGGGCCGCCTCGAGGAAATACAGCTCACCTAGTCTCCATGTCAACCATGCTGCTACGCCCACTAGGCCACTAGAGGTGCATGTGCCTGTGCAACAAAAATGCACAGAAGTGTAGTATGAGTACAAAAACAATGTGTACTCAGTAAGTATCCCGCCTAATCTCGAAGAAGTAGAGACGAGAAGGCAACTTCGACACTTACTAAAGGTCCAGTAATAATATTATTAATGCGATGACTCACGGATTTATTAAGAACAACAGTAAAATATAAATGAGTCACTAAACAGGTGAAAGTTCCTTTTATTTAAAGTCTCCGGATTCATAATCCATTAATTAACAATTATCTCAAATCGGGAGAGCAGACAGCAATATCAATAAATCTCAAGACAAGCAATTCAAACATGCGCAACTCATGTCGAGGTCGTACGGCCCGATCCAACATAAATATAAAATGTGCACTGCCGAGGGTCGAGCGGCCCGAACCATCGATGCATCTATTACCCCGCTCGCTAATCATACATGCGACGCGGTCAAATACAAATAAACACGACAATCAGTCAATCATGAATTTATCAGGGAACAATTATCCAAGGAAAAGCCAATCTCTTTTAACAATTCAAGAAAATGAAGTTTAATCTTCTTAGAAATTCATTTACCAATTCGATATGATTTAAGAAATTCAATTGTCAATAAGATCACAGATATTCCAAGTATAGCATGCTTTTTGGGTCCTAGACTACCCGGACTTACACATATTAGTAGCTATGCACGGACTCTCGTCACCTCGTGCGTACGTAGCCCCCATAAATAGGAGCACATAACCAATTATTTCACCTATGGAGATAATTCTCTCTTACAAGGTTAGAAAGGAGACTCACCTAGCTCCGAAGATCCATAACCGGCATTCCACGCCCTTCCGAAAACTCAAATTGATGCACAATGCCCCAAAACTAGCCAATAATTATGCAAATCCATTAATATATGCTCAATTAATCATTACAATCCAATTTATAACAATTCCTAACCCCGATCGAAAGGTTGGCAAAAATGCCCTCGGGCCCACGTGCCCGGATTTCCAAAATTTTCGAAGAATAAGTTTACCCATAGCCTCACGAACTCAAACATATAATTTACTCTCAATTCCATACCCAAAATCGTGGTCAAATTCCAAGAATATCAATTTTTTCTAGGTTTTCCTCAAACCCCCAAACTTCTACCAATTTACATGCTAAAATCCATACATAATCAATGTATTTAACTCAAGATAGGTGGGGATAGCTTACCTTATCGTTGATGATAAAAATCCCCTCTTGAAACCCTCCAAGAATCGCCCAAGCCAAGAAAATATGAGAGAAAATGGCCAACTCCCGATTTTTAAAGCACTCTCTGCCTCCAGCACTTTCCGCACCTGCGGTCACTTGACCGCTTCTGCGGTTCCGCAGGTGCGAAAACAATTGCCGCTTCTGCGGTGTGGGGCTCCCCAGTCCATTCCGCTTCTGTGCCCTATCTTCCGCAGATGCGGTCCCGCATCTGCGGCAAAATGACCTCACTGCGGTCCCAGCTCTTTTCCACCAAATTTCGCATTTGCGACATAGGGCCGCTTCTGCGGCTCCGCACCTGCGGCCCTAGTCTCGCAAGTGCGGTTACAACAGCAACGAGCAACTTCAGCTCTTCTTCAAACTCTGAATTCGATCCGTTAACCACCCGGAATCCATCTGAGGCCCCCGGGACCCGAACCAATCATACCAACCAGTCCCAAAACACATTACGGAATTGCTCGAGGCCTCAAATCATATCAAACAACGCTAAAACCACGAATCGACCTCCAATCCAAGCTTTATGAACTTTAGAATTTCAAACTTCTACTTTCGATGTTTATACCTATCAAATCACGTCCGATTGACTTCAAATTTTGCACACAAGTCATATTCGACATTACGGACCTACTCCAACTTTCGGACCACCTCCGGTCAAACTTCTCAAAAACCTTCAAATTTCTATCTTTAGCCAAATGACCCCAAAATGACCCACGGGCATCCGAATTCACTTTCGATCGCGCTCCCAACTCCAAAATCACTATAGCTACTCCCAGACTCGGAATCCCAAACGGACATCAATAATACTGAAATGCACTTCAACCCAAACTTATGAAATTTCCTCCAAAACGCTGACTTCCACAATAGGCGCCAAAACGCTCCCGGGTCATCCAAAATCCGATCCGGGCATACGCCCAAGTCCGAAATCATCATACGAACCTGCTAGAACCTTCAGATCCCGATTCCGGTGTCGTTTACTCTGAAATCCAATCCTAGTCTATTCTCTCAACTTAAAGCTTCCGAAATGAGAATTTCCTCTCCAAGTCAACTCCGAACTTCCCGAAATTAAATTCCGACCACGCGTACAAGTCATAATGCCTGAATTGAAGCTGCTCACGGCCTCGAACTGCTGAACGGCGCGCTAGGGCTCAAACTGACCGGTCGGATCGTTACAGGTATTTCTGGTTTTAGTAATGTGTTGGTTCTATTTCAACAGAAAGGTTGATCTTGTGCATTGTAATGTTGGCCAATTTGCACATTTCTCTCCTCCCTCATATCCTCTTTACTACATCATAATCATGTCAACCTGAGTATCCTTGATGATCTTTTCCACACGTGGACTGGAAAAAATGTAGTTTAGGAGTGCTGGAGCTAAGTGCTTGACAGCCCGTTAGCCCCTCTGCCAAGTTGATCATATAAGCATGTCGTCGAGCACTAATATTCTTAACCAGATCATCACTGCCTCGTTTTTCTTTGTTACTGCTGGTGCTTAGAACCAATTTTCGTACTAAATTAGCATCATTTAAGGTTGGTGAATTATCAACACCTTCCTTATCTGCTAAGACTTCAAACCCGCTAGGACTTATAATAATCTGTGAGGTATTTTGTTGGAACCCTGGAGCACTTAACTGTTGCTGCTGTTTCTTCGCATTTGAGTGTGTGTTTTGCCTTGTAGCTGATCTCTCAAGCACTGTCCAGCCATCCCCAGTTGCACTCCTCTTTAAACCATCTTCATTAGATGACGTTGAGACATATCCATGTTTCTTCACACTAACAGGACCAGCTTTCAAAGCAATTGTTTGTGCACCAGCTTCCACAGTAGAATAAACTTTGAAATCAATAAATATTGATTTCAACAAAGCTGGTGTCATCTGAGAGGAAGAAGGAGGCTTCTTACCACAATTTATAAAACTAAAGGCAATAGCTGTTTTAAAGGATCAGCAATGTTTTAAAGGATAATTTTTGTAAGCTCGGCAATGTTTTAAAGGATAATTTTTCTGCAGATAATATTAGCCCCCCGTAGAAGAATTTGTTTGATTTCTTTGGTAATTAGACTTATTACGTCAAGGGAATAAGTGTGATTAGATTGAGTTACTCCTGGAGACTGAATAGAAAATATTATTCTGCTATTGGACGTATTTATGTTTTATTGTTCAATGTTGATGTTAATTGATGCAAACTCGATGTACCTTTTTCGGATTTATTTCTGTATTCTGATTAATATTGCATTTGCGATTTGTGAATTTCCTTAGTCTTTTGAAATTTATTTTGGTCCTTGTGGGATCTTTTTTTTGGGCTACGAAGCCCTGGCCATTCACCCCTGAAAAGTGAAGAAAAATTAACAGAATCAATAATACACATAATGCCAAGGAATAATATATATACTGTTAAAGAGAATAACTTGAGAAATTAATTGGAATAAAGAAAATAGATTTACGCACCCACAGTTGCAGTATAAATTGTCCCGATGCACCCACCATAAATTTTATCTTCGGATATTATGGTTTTGTCCATTCTTTCTCAGATGAAAACTATATTCATTTTCCAGCTTTTGATTTGGACGTATCCATTGTAGGCTCCTTGTTTTATTTTGATGTAGTAATATATAACGCTGTTGTTTGGAGCTGCTTAGACTGCCACCATTATTGTTGTGTAATTGCCCGAGCCATCTAGTGCTACTATTGCATTAGGAGGTTGTGTTATTTGTTGGTATCCTCCGTAGCATAAAATGGTTAACCAAATCATGACAAAAGTAGTAGCGAACCTCATTGATATAGTTAGTAATATTCTTGAGAAGGTCAACGACTGAATCATTGTTGAAGTCTTTAATTTGTTGGTGCGCAAATTTTATATATGAATGATGCCTTATAGTGACCTCTATTTTGAGTAATTGAAGTGCGAGCATCTATCTTTAGCATCTGCCCCAGTAAATCTTCCCTATATAGAAACACATTTTCTATTATTGAAACCCATGTACTAATGGAAATATGGAATAGGTAGTTTTACTTGTATGAGATAAACCTCAGCTTCCATCTATCTTACTGATAGAGCTTCAGTAGGCTTCCATATTTTGTTTACCTGATAGTGTATGTGCAAGAATGCAGTAACAAAACTTTGAGATTAGTGTTCAGGCAGTTTTGGACTGTCTTGGTTGTTAATGCACATTAGTTATTTAAGTAGGTTCAGTTAGGGGTGTCAATGGATATTTAAAAATCGATTAAACCGACCGTGTCGTACCGTACCGAGCCGATTTTTAGGTTTCTTTTAATAAAACCGTAGGTTTTTATATAAATCTATAACCATACCGATAATTATGGTAGGTTTTTTATTTTATGAAAATAAACCGAAAAAATACCGAACCGTACCGAATAAATTTACAATGTAAAAAATATATTTATATATTAAGTTTAAAATAATAAAGCATTAAATTTTTTCTTGGACCTAAGAATTATGAACTAGTGACAAGCCAACAAGTAATTAAACTCAAAATCCTAATTCCCAAACCTATTATGCCACTTTTATTGAAACTAAATTATTTTCAGCATATTCACTAGCAAGACACAAGGTATTGTAGCGACTATGAGTAATAAATTAAAATATATTGAATATGTTTCCTTTCTTATGATTTAGATTTATCTTTTTGAATATTCAATCTTCTATAGACTTTATTCTTGAGTCCCAGCTTGGTTATTATCTTTACGCTCGTGCGATTTGTATTTTTATTGTATTTACTTTACATTGTTGTAGAATAGTTGATGGATCTATAATCTAGCCATCTTTCATGTTTTCTTAATTCATCACCTTTTAAACTGTAAAAATGTCAAGGGAGTTTTGTTAAGTTCTATAAAAGTACGTATGTTATTGTATTCTACTTCTACTAGTGACTTTTACATGACATCTAAAAAAAATTACTGAAAATTAACCGAACCGTACCGATACCGAAGAGAAACCGACATGATTGGGATGATTTCGAAAAGTCTAATTTTGGTTATACATAATAGAATAACCGAAAAATTAGTATGGTATAAATTTTATAAAATAACCGGCCGAAACGAACCATTAACATCCCTAGGTTCGGTGAATGAAAAAGTATAAGCACATGAAATTGGGTAAATTAAGGCTAGGACAAGGGTAGAGCTTAAGTTAGAAGAGGCTTCTATTTCTCGCATTGTCCAATACCTCTACTTTATCCGGCTTTCATGCAACTGTTGTATTCTCATTCTTTTACTGCCTGAAAACTTATGTTCTCACACTTGTGCCATTTCATTTCACAATTGAAATAGCATAGAACAAATTTAATTTGTGTTATACTAATGTATTAGTATAACACAAAGAGCAGTTACAAAGCACTTAATATTTTATCTTTTTTGGGATATGCATATGCGTACAATTACAATGCACAATGAAGTGTCAGGTAGCATATATTTAATTGACTTTTCAGTAATGATAATATTTATAATATTCGGCTTGAGAAATTTTTTTGGTGTTTGTCAAACATTATTGGTTGCTTTAATATTGATGGTCAATTGATATGAATATCCCTATATGAAATTTTAGAGAATTAGGTTCCTACTGGAGTGGAAATGTATATAATTTTGGTCGTTATAATTGCTAAGAAAATAAATTTTAGTGGCGACATAGTTTTGTCATAAAAAATTAGTAATTGTTGCAATATAAAAGGTGCCACTATAGGTTTATTTCTTATGCAGCGACTTTGGTCGCTACAAAAGAAATTGTCTTTCATGGTTAAATATTTCCTGGCCACACTTGTCGCTACTAAAAGACATTTATAGTAGCGACGTAATCTTGCCACTGAACGTAAATATTTTGTGGCGATGATAGTAGCTGCTAAAGGTAAATATACAGTGGCGAACCATCTAATATTTGTTCTTATGGAACAAACTTTTTGTAGCGTTTTTTGCAACCTTTTGCAGCGATCAGTTACGGTTGTGCTTGTGGCAATGCAAAATCACCACTGATACCTTTTAGCAGCGACTAATAGGGATTTTGTAGCGACTTTGGTCGCCACAATAAGGCTGATTTCTTGTTGTGGATGGGCAGTAGTATTTGTTGAGTTCAAGCACATTCTCTGAATCAATTATTTCTTGGATCTGTGTATTACTAAATCAGCAATCACTTTCGGGTCTAAAACATCATTATTTTTCTCATGTTGTAGTTCTCGTCTCTGAATTCGAAATTGGTCTTGCATTTTCTGCTATAACTTTTTTTCTACTGTCCAACTATTATACAATCAAATATAAGAAGCTATCAGTGAAAGTAATATAGAAAGATTCACATTTTGCCGGTCATACAAAAAAGGCACATTCATCTTCATATTATTATTTGTTTCTTGAGAAAAAGCAAGAGATGTATCCATTATTTAAACAGACATTTAATCGATGACATGCACCTTCAGATCATTAAGCGGTGGCACCATACCAAACTATTACTAAAACATACTTTAGAGTTTAAAATAAAGAGATGTTAAAGTAATATTTAAATAGGCGTATAAAACATATGCTATGATCGTAAAAGCTTTTAATTACATATCAGTAAACATTTGTTAGTGACAAAAGTAGGAATTTCCGATAACACTACTGGTTTAATTGCTCATTTTATCAATATGGAAAGCAATGATGTAATCCAAAGGAATGTGAGTTAAACTTTATGCTCAAACTACAGAAAATAGAAATGAGGTTTTGACCTTTCTTTTTCTCTTTTTGCTTTTTCCACTGAAAAAAAAAAATAAAAAAGAAAAGGAGCAGGCTTTTGCATCATTATGCTAAGTTCAATGTGTTGTCTTTATCCAGGAAAAAAAACTATAATTACTATTACTTTTGTTAGCTAGAGACTTTGAGTCCACCTTCTACCACTGATCTCTTCCTTCCGTTTTGATTTTTTAATTGTTCTATTTCATTTCTCTTTTCCATTACACACCTTTCCAGATTATTAAAAAAAACAGTTCATCTGTTTAGAACTTTTGGAGACCATATACGTCTATGAATTTGTAGAATTAGTGGAAGCAAATGATTAGGACTGGCTGATCCAAAATTGCTTTTTGGAAATGGAAATGTGAAATTACTTGGTGTTAGTGTGGTTGATGAATCTTTTTTCTTTGTTCAGTCATCTTCGTAGCCAGTTTTCAAATTCAACACAAAAACTAAAGCTAGGCTTTAAAACGCCAGAAAATGAATTCATAATCAGATTTGTTCAAAGAAGAAATTCAAATATCCTCTCAAAAAAGTTCCATCTGCTCTGAAGAATAACTCCCAAGGAGATTGGAGAAGCTATCTCATAAGTTCCGCAGGAAAATATGATAATTCTCAAAAACAAATTCAGACACAATTATCATGCATGGAAGTCTCAGTGATCACTGTTTCAATCCGAAAAACTTTTATCCTTGACAAAAGCCCATGGCGCGCAATAATATATACCAACCACGTTTATAAAGAAGAACCATAAGCGGCTAACTGATTCAGCTATAGTGAGGGATCATACATTCAGGAGCACACATAACTCTATACAAGATTCCAAGACCCATTATGTGCAACAACAATGACAGAAAAATCAATCAAGAAGTGCTTTCATAAAATATAGCACTTTCATTTCTAAAAGGGCAAGTAAACGAAGCCCGTAGGAAAAGCAAAAGAATAATGTAGTGGAGAATTAAACACCGCAGGCTTCCAAAGCAACAGATGCATACATACAAATGTTCGGAAATTTTCTTCTCAGACCTTCTGTTAATCCTTAGTAACCCACCTTCGACCACGAACTTGAATACCACCAAAGTTCTGATCAGTGCTACTCTCTCCACCACTTTCTGCACTGATATTTTCAGATTTTTTACGGTGCCTCTTCTTCCTAGAAATGCCACTATCACTAACGCTTCCGTTCAAAAGGGGATCATCTATCCCACGTATGACTCTTCGTGTTGGGGATGACGTGGCAACGCCACTGTCGTCCTTAGTTTTTCTCCCTTTATCGTGTTTCTTTATGTTCTGAGAGATTTTATGTAATTTTTGAATTCCTTTCTCAACGGGTTCCGCTGCTTGGGTTATTGTGAATTTCAAGTCATTCACTATCTGCTTGCAGGAGATAAAAACATTGTTAACAAAGGGAACAGTGAAACAAGAGATAGTAGGCTTGACGGTATAAAATAAATGAAATACACTGGAGCAAGCTCGAGTTCAAGCAGCAACTCAAGCTTATATACTCTTTTTTATCAGATAAGCTTATATATATATTCTTTCAGCCCAATTTACATGACACTCGTTTCACTAATGTCCCAACATGTCTGCACTCTTCCACTAATAATATAATCTATATAATTTTCACAACTTCCAAAAATGCTTAGCTTTTCAGAAAACTTTGATGTGATCATTTTTCTATCAAACTGATTTCACAGCTATTACTTTAGTATTTTACTTAACCATGATGATTGAAGTTTTATCAGTAACAAAAAATTCATTTTGTCACAATGCTTGGAGCTGCATCACAATACAGTAGCCACAACTTGGCTTTCTTCCCCTGGACTGTGTTCAATCACAGGAGAGATCACAGGATAAGAGAAAGTAACATGGACTGTGTTCAATCACAGGAGAAAGTAACATGGACTGTGTTCAATCACAGGAGAGATCACAGGATTTCAATCGTTAGTAACTGAAGTAGGTTGACTTTATTAGGAACGTGAGGACGTATTGGGAAAGTGAAAGAAACTTTGCATGCTAAGAATTTTACTTTCAAGGATAACAAATACAAATAAACATAAAGAATTGATTTCAACATTAACTTCAGCTGGTCAACTACTGCATGATAATGAACTCTTAGCACTAGAAACTAGAAAAGTAGGAAGTGTGAGAGAGGAGAAAATGCTCTAAAACCTTGGAATATGAACTCCTAGTAATAGAGACATAGAAAAGTAGGAACTGTGAGTGGGAGGAGAATACGCAATGATTCATTGGGATGATTATTCATCTATCCTTGAACTCAGTCTCATGAAATACTATCAGGAATTGGATGACACTTGAATGGGCTAAAAAGCATACTTGAGATTTCAGGATTTGCAATAGAAAGTTATTAGGTCTAGGCACACTAAATACCTAGCTTCAAAAAACATGGACTCAAAGCGAAAATAGCAAAGAAAAAAGATGCTTACATATTCACCACCTCCGATAAAGATATCTTTAACACTTTCTCTAATGGTAGTTCCACCCCCATCATCAATATCTGGTTGAGGAAGACGTAACTTGGTGGGACGTTCACTATCTCTAACCTCGTCAGGATCTACTGGCAAGTCAGCAGATACGTAATCTCCCAGAACTGCAACATCCCCAGTAAAACGCTCTCCCATCAGCTCGTATGGCTTGGCAGGGAAGACATAGAGGTGAACTACAGAAGCAATGCCCATCTGTACTGGATGAATAACAAGAGCTGTTAACCTTCAAGATTTTGGAGGAATATCAAGCATCAAAATTACAAATAGAAGCTTAGTGTCCATATTGATCAGTGATATTCCCCATCCCTCGACCCTCATACCCCCGAAGAAACCTTCAGAAACATAAAAATAATTGGCAGGGTTTGTGTTTTCCTCTTTCTCTTCTTGGAGGGAGGGCAGGGGAAAAAACACGCATGTGACCCCAAATAAAAAACAACGCAGTTCTGCAGTAATCCAGACTCAACCATATGAAACCTCACACCTTGGGATAAACAAATTTAAGAGCACTATACAGGTAGTAGAACGTCTTAAGAAGATTTTATAAGAGCAGCTTTCAACATTAATATGCATCAATCCCAATACCACGTAAGTATGTGTCATACGCGTAGATCAATTGGCACAAAAGCATGCATCAGTTGTAGCAAAACAGGCGGAGCAAATGCAAGAACCATCATGTATGCTGAAAGCTTATGTTTCAAGCTTCTTGCCCATACCTTAATAGCATAACATGGAACTTTGTGCGTAATTCACCAGAAGCAATAAACAATGGCAAAAATCCGGATAGCCCAAATGAAACTTTTGGTATTAGAAGTAATAAAAACATACCCAATCCCAGAAAAATTACCTCAATGCATATGATGAAATCTTGAACACTGGACTTAAACTGTAAAGCTTGAGCTATTGGACTTCTAAAGAAACCAAGTGTAGAGCACAGGGCTATCACCACGCCTTGCCACCAAGTTAAGAAAACAATTGACTTGAATGTTAGAAACTTGTACAGCGGCTTGATGTGAGATAATTCATCCTTTGCAATAGTATAAAATTGAACTAAGCAATACAATGCCCATGATTGACTGAAATTTAAAACCACGGCCATATATGGATACCTACAAAGACAAGGCGTACAATGTATGAGATATCTTGGACCATTATTTCATAAATTACATGGTGAATCAGCAAGATCACATGATATTGAATGCCAAAATATTTCCAGACAAACAACCCTTTATAGGTGTATCTACCAAATAGATGCAGCTCTATACCTACAAATTGAATATTGATACAGGAACCAGTTCTGCAACTATAGGAAGATGATAATTAGATGATAAGAAACTGAACTCTGACCAGATTTGCAAATTTTGATGCCTGTGCAGTCACTATCCATGAAGGATAAAGGGATAGGATAGCCTTCCACCCCGACTTGTGATCCATCCAGTTGGTGTCTTAAATAAAAGGAATGCATATAAAGACAAGACAGCTTGAGGTTCAGTAAAAAAGCACATTCAGATGACTGATTCTGGATGGCGCAACACAGGGTAAAAAGGAGGACTTTTCCCCAAAAGAAGTAGCAAAGAAATGTTGCTAGGAAAAACCAAAGAGAAAACATAGGAAGGAAGCTCTATTTGATCGACAGGATGGTTAAAAGGCCAAATCCAACTAAAACCAAAAAGAAGAGATCAAAGTGAGGGAGCTAATCAACTAACAAGTGTTTCTTACCCACAATTCCATTTGAAGTCTCCTTCACAATATACATCAAAAGCTTCAAGAATCACTGCCAAAGTAGCAGTAAATGCTTTGATTATCACCTGCAAAATTTGTGTGTTAGATATAGTTTAGTTAAGGGATGAGTACAGCTTGTTGGTCCAAAGGGATAAAGGATCTAAGTCAGGTAGCATTCTTACATATTGGAAAATTCCGAACTTGATAACTTGGTATACCCACTGACCAAGTTTCCATGGCTTGAAAATATATTTCATGGGAAAATGATGCTTAACAATCCCCTTTTCAGAGCCATGCTCTAGTAGTGGCATCTTTGAACCTGCGCGTCCTTCCCTCTTCATAAATTCTATGGTTCTCTTTTCCCCACCTAATTCCAATAAAAGGAAGGGGGAAAAAAACATGAAAAGAAAGGAAGAAAGACACAAATGACTGAACGAGTTCATAAAAGAGGTTTTAGATACATTTTGCTGGTGACTGATGGCATAAATGACTAGTTAGACGAAACAGAGAAAAATTTAAGCTTTGCAAACTTCAATTAGCATTTTCACGGTACAGGGCATCTAAGAATACCACTTAGCAAATAAAGCACGCCAGCCCTTTGTATCAAGAAGTCAAATTCAGTTGCCATAGCAACAAGAAACACGTGAGTGCGCGCATGTGTGTAAGAGAAGAAATCTACTGATGAATGAGAAAAGTACAATGAATAGATCTCCTCAAGTTGCAAAACAAGGACATACATTCTTTCTTTAGGCAGGAATGATAGTTGGTCTACTTTCCTGAATCCGAACATTAGATGGAAGGCACAAAGTAATCAAATTTAATATAGAATGTATCCATACCTAAACATGCAACAAGATACCTCCCAAAGCAGTACATTGCAAAGGATTCATAGCAATCACGTAGTATCCCGATGTCAACACTAATCGCTGGATTTACCAATGACACAAACTGAAAAAATAAGCCAGATTAGAGAATCAACCAGGCAAACTTCTTAGGGTTCATGACAATAACTCTAGAAGTCAAGGTAAGCCAGACACTTGGGGCTGATCTTCAACAAAATGGTCTGCCTTTGCTGTGCATTTAACTTAGTGTCATAAGATTATATGATATTGAATTATTGATCTTATCAAGTGATCATGACAAATAATGCATAATTTTGCACAATAACTCAAAGATTTTCTCTATCTGCCAATCCCAAGTCATATGATAACTGGAAAAAGCAAAAGAAAAAAAAAATAAAGGGAACTCACTGATTCAACAGCATAACAAGGCACCATCAATATTACTCCAATCAAAAACTTTTGTTCCTGCCATTACCAAACCCCAAAAAAGAAGAAGATACATTAAACTAACATAGAAACAGAAACTGAAATAAAACGGGAAAAAGACAGAAATAACCTCGGGATTTTTGTAAACTGAAAGGTGTTCGAAGATGAGATACGTAGAAAGTGTGAGAGTAAGGATTACGAAGAATCCAGCAACTACAGTTGCCCATATTGGCGGCGAATAACTGCTATGAAGATTCTGGATTATTCGATTCAAATAATCCGATGAAATTGATATTATCCTCTGCATCAGCTACGTCTTAGGGTTTATGGTTCGTCGGAAAGTTTGATTTTTTTCCGATGATCGGATTTTTTAAATTTGAATTAAATTTTGAACGATCGGTTTGAGGGATTTTGCTTGAAAATCTTTGCTAATTTTGAAAATGGATTATTTCCAAATTGAACTTGTTAATGTACCATTAGCTTTAACAGTTTTCCTAATTTTGAATTGGTAATACTGTTGAAAAAATAATTGGTACTACTACTGAATTTTACTGTTGAGAAAGAATTAAAGAAGCCGCCCTTTATTCGGATATTCCGAGGATAAATATGACGAGGACTCGAGGAGAATGTCACATCTTGCTAACAAAAGCATGTGTTTAAGTAAATTAAATTACAATTATTGAATTTTTCTTCCGTCTATACCAATTTAGGTGGTGATATTTCCCTGCTTAGGTTGTCCCAGAAAAATATCATATTTCTGTACTTAGAAATAATTTATTTTAAAATTATTATTTTATTTTTAATGAAATTATTTATAATTATATATTTTATAAATATTATAGAAAATTCCGTGCTTAGTTAATGGTGTCATACAACTAAAATGATGGGTATATAATATATTAATCCTTTTAAAAAGGAGTGATATACGTTATAATCAATTAAATTGTACTCATAATATAAACTTTTTGTAAACTGCTTAGTGTATGTATCTTAAATACCAAACGTGTAACTCAATATCCTACTCGGTTTGATTGCAAAGCTTGAACCAAGTTGATCTATAAAAAGAAAAAAAGCTTTAAAATAGAAACAGTTTGGGTTTGTCAAATATAACTCTCCGTGCGTTTCGCACTCCTCTCTCTATGAAGAAAAACTATTTCGGCTTGGTATCGTTGGTATTTCTCACTCTCTCTCTAAATACTTAGACAAGGTAAGGCCCCTATACGGGCCAATATTGCAATTTTAAAATTGTATGTCGATGGTCAGTTAAATTTTTGATAAATAAATAATTATTATTATATCCATTTAATCATGGATAGAGAATGATATGTGGATCACAGTTTATAATTAATTTATTTTAATTATTTACATAAAATTAAACTATAAATTATAATATGTTTAAGTTGCTCCAATTAACATAAAAAAATTACGTGCTATAATACTCATTTTAACCTCCAATCAATGTCAAACACAAACATCAAATTGAAAATTGATATCAAAATGATATTATTTCCCCACTGTATTTGAATATTTTACAAGAGAATACATTAAAAAGTTACAAGTGTCGTCTATATTAATAATTTTCTAGAATAAAAAGCATATCAATCTATCTGTAAACTAATCTGGAATACATCCAAATTGATATTGAGTGTTTTGACGGTGGAAAAAATCAGCTACTTGATGAAAGTTTAAACAAACAACATCATTCTTTACAATACGATAAATGATGAAAAAAATACTTCATATCTTGTATACATCAAAATTAAGAGAATTTTACAATATAATAAGCAAAGAGAACTTCCAAGAGGATTTTCACTCCTAATGAGGTAGTTTACTACTTCAAAGTTCAAACAAAGAGAACAATAGGCTTTAAAATAAATATTAACATGATATAAATTGTAGGAATTCAATATAGTAGTACAAATTATATTTTATTATAACTCGGTTAAAATAATGTTTACTGGTGATAAAATAATAAACATTTGATAGAAGTCTATATAAATTATACGAATTTTAAGTTTTTATAGAATTATCATATGTTAATTTTCATAATAAAACGATACAAAAATAATAACAGATAATGTTTAAGACAATTTATTGATAGTTGAAAATTTATAATGGGAATGGAAGTTCAAACTAATATTAGATTAAATTTTCACATCAATTAAGTATATATAAGAGATAGCCTCCTAGTACATTAACAACAAATCTCATTACTCAAATTAACTTTTGAGGTTTAACAAACTATACCTTTAAAAATTACCTAGTCTTAGGGTAGGCGCTTTGCTTGTGTACCCTGTCTCAATAATATATTTAAAATAATCATAAATATTATATTAAAACTATATTTTAGTTATAAAATAAAACTTTACATAACTCAAATAAGAAAAGAATTTATACGATATATTTAATATTAAAAATTTATATATAGTTCAAACGAGTAAGGATTTAATACACAAAATTCCATTAATTAAAAACATTAAAATATTAGAAAAAACTAAAATGATGATTTTGGGAAATTGATGATATCAAGTATACAATTACTGATTCGCGTGCTATTTATAGTTCCGTTTATTGTTGTAATGTAGTTCAAACCTAAATGGTGACGATTTTGGACTTCCATTTTTGTGTCTTACGTTATTGGAGTTATATTATTCTTATTTATTTTGGAATTAATTAATAGAATATACTTGATTTACATAATTAAATGATAAGGATGTAATAATAATATCTTTGTCTCTTCTAATATTGGATAATACAACGTTTGAACTTGATGTGCAATAGTTAAGGGTGATTATACTGATGAATTATTTGTAGGATTTGATATTGAATTAAAGAGTATAATAATAGGGGGAAAAGTTTATTAGAATATGCATTTCTTTTTGTACATAAATGTTATAGAATAAGTGCTTTTTTTTAAGGTTAAAAGGTCGTTCAACTCTACATAAGGGTTTGATCAATTAATTTCACGTGAATTTGAAAAGATTATGCTTTCAATATATCTTTTGAAAAATATTATTATTTGTGTGGCCTATTATTAAATCCTAAAATTATGAATATTTATTACTTCATATGCTTTTATCACAATTTCTCGAAATTTATTAACTAACACAAATAACTTAATATAATAAAAATTACATTTAGTCATTCGTTAGAATAAATGGAGAAAGAAAAAACTTCGTTGATATTTTGTATTTAGGTGAATTGCCACCCGATTTAGTAGGATTGTTGGAAGCATACTTTGGAGTCGTAGGCTTTATGATTTTTTCCATTCCTATAGATGTTGAACTTTCTTTATTGGGAATAAAAATGATAAATTTATTAATGATCTCATACTCCTAAATATTAATAGTTTAGTTATCAAAGGAGATTTAGTGTTTTGGTATCGTTTCAGATAAGGAATTTAGTAACTAAAATTTTAGTTAATTTTAAAGTCTTAAAAATAAGGAAAATAAGTAATTTACTAGTTTATCCAATATGAAATAAGTATACTTTTTAAGGGTAAGAAAGACGAACTATATTTCGCTAAGGGGTTTCGTGCTTTTAATGTAGTTGATTTTGAATATGAATTTTTTTAGTTTGAAATCCTTATCAAATAGTGTGGATAGCCATTTAATTTTCATTTAATTTACTTTCTCTATGGAAACTTCTATTTAACTAAAACAAAAATAATAATTTTACCAAATGAGAAAAAAAGGATAGAAATGAACATTTGCATGCTGTTCTTCCTGCAAAAATAGTCTAATCAACATTGGCAAAGTGCATCTAAAAGAGAATTGTGGCTAGGAAAATATGGAGTCCACGTGATACAGTGTTGCATTTAAGAAATGCAAACAATACAAGAGTTTTTATGAAATAATATGTATGCCCTTGGTCGACCATCTTTCCTTTTCTATATGCTTAGACTAGACTAGACTAGAATTCCTTAAAGTTTTTCTCTTTATAATTGTTTTGACCTGGGACAGATTATTTTGATCTATTATTTAATGTAAATTGAACTAGTATGCCTTCTTTGGACTTTTCAAACTTTGTGCATACCTCATCATCTTGTCTCAACTAATTTTCACGCGAGTTGAGCTATGATTCAATTGTTTGACACAATTCATTTTGAATCGCCTAACTCAGCTCGTTCATTTGACGCTCTAGAAAACTACATTCGCTAAAAGAAATTAGAGAGTGATCCTACATTTTTAGGAAAGGCAATTTTTCCTAAGTCAAGCATGCCTAGATTTCATGATATTCAATATTAATTTCTTTTCCCTTGATGAGCAATAAAGAATTATTAATACATAGCACTAATCTAAATATTCTTCCTTGATAGGTACTCCTTGTTGATATAATGGCTTGGCTGCTGTCATATGCGGATTCAAGATTTAAATTTTATAGTTTAACTTTTAAGATTTTTGATATTAAACTTATTTTACTATTAAAATTATGGGTTCAAATCTAATATTTGTTAATTTCAATAGGCTTTTACATATATTCTTACTACGCTTCGAAAGTTATAGGTTCACATGAACCCGTAAGTTCAGATAAACCCATAACGGGTACATCTGCCCCTGACCGCGGCAAGAAATCACAGGAGCTTAGATTGTAATCTTATACTAGTTCAAACTGACATTTTAGTTGACTTTATATTGATGACTAAACCAAGAAAACATTCCAAAGAAAACTTAAAAATAAAAATTAAAAAGCATACAACAACCAAATAGATCCGAAGTCACCATGAAAGAATTCACGGAGCTTCTAATTATTACATTAATGCAAAGGTTAATTAAGTGACTTAGTTGCTCATAATAATAAACCTCAGCCAACTTGAAGGTTCAAGCAGATCCAGCGACGCAAAGCCATTGACCCACGAATATGGCATTACAGTTCATATTTGGGTTCAAATCACCAAATTCAACTGCAGTGAGCTTGAATTCCTCAGCCACGCCCAAGCAAGTGTCGCCCAATTCTGCTCCATAGACCGAGCTGCAGACCAGGTTAGCATCACTCTTTCCAGTAACTGCATTATGGAAAAGAAAAAGGAAAAAAAAAAAAGTTAAGTGCGCAAATATATATGCCTAAAGTAACCTGAACAGCTAGAGCTAAAAATATGTAGGGATTTTTCCTATCACAAAGTACGAATTTAGAACATGTAAAACTTACTGCCAACTTGTCTACCTTCAACAGCCAGTGCAATGAGAAGAAAAGAAAGAAATAGGGCCAAATTCTTGGCTGCTTGGTTGCTTGATCCAGCCATAGTTAATCAGCTTACAAGTTTTCTATAGACTATAAATTGCTTTTTAGTCACTTAATGGAGTGCAGTGTGTGTTACATGAAGTTAATTAATGAATATATATAGGCTAGAAAACACATTGGAAAGACCAACATATGAACTAGAGTTCAAAATTATTGTTACAGTAACAAGGCCGGCTTAGCTAATTACTTATGACTAGACTCTTTAGGGATCGTTTGGTACGAGGGATAAGGGATAATTAATGCCGAGATTAAATTTGAGATGAGCTTATTGTTGGGTTTGTTATGTATTTAATTAATATATTAAATACTTAAAAGAGGGTGAATGGGAAATGGAGGGAAATGAAATTTTTGAGTGAAATTTTAAGTTCTCCCCTTGGTAATGGACATTGTCCCATATTGGAAGAGGAAGAGGTTTTTTATGGGTATATAAGCAATTGCTCTTCTTCTAGCTCTTAAAGAGTTGAGAAGAAGGCAAGACTCGCGCCGTCGTCGTCGCTCGGCTTGGGCTTGGGCTTGGATTAAATCCAATCCGTTTTTCTGTTTTGGTAACAGAAAATTAACTACCCTCTTCAAATTTTTCTCTTTATTTTCCCTCTTTATTGTTGAGTAAATGGCCATTTATGTAATGGCATTTATGCTGTGGCCGTTTTGCATAAACATCCATTCTGAAGAGTTGTACCTCTTCAGATTTCAGCCCAACTTTGGTTATAAATATAATACTATTCTGCTCAGAATTTCACTATAATTTTCTGAGTTTTTTCTCCTTCTTCTGCATACTTTTAGCATCAAACAAAGCAAAAGTAAGTGTAATTTGCTACCGAAATTTATGTTTGCTGAAACACTAAGGTTTGAAGTACCACAACACCAGTGCGTAATTCGTTCTATCCTGGGAGGAAATAATCCATTATCTTGGGTACTAGAAGGGGATTAAATTCCTTAAGGAAACACTGTGAATTCAGTGGGCTCGAATTTGTTTTCTGTCATTTCTGTTTATGTTCATTTCTGTTTATATTCATTTATATTTCCAGAATTATATTACAAGTACAGTATTCTAACACTTATCCCATGTTTGGTTAGAAAAAATTGCGGTATAACTGATCCCGAGATTATAGTGTTATTTATATCCCTATGGGAGAGTGGGATAACAATCTCTGGATAACTAATCCTAGAATAATTAATCATGAGATAATTTGTTTTCCAACCAAACGACTCTTTATAGAGTATTCTAAGCGATATAGCAGCCGTCACTTTGATATCGACTAGGATTTAATTTATATGCTCTAATCATTTTGTAAAAGAAAATTCACTATGCATATAATTTAACTTGTTATACTTAAAAGAGAATCTAGGATTTTTAAAAAGTAGGTACACTACTACTAAAAAAAAGGATTAAAAAAAAAGAATTAAGTGATCTTTATTCCTCTAGGTAAATTCAGCCTTTACTCAAATACGTCATTCAGTCTTTTGGAGCATAGAGATCAAAAGATAATATTAAGATTAATTTTAGAAATATGTATATAAAATACTTAGTTTAACAGAGAGACCATAAGTTCACGGGCATCATAAATTGGACAGTAAATTCGCCTCTGGTTATACTAGATTTATCTGACTTATTTTTCAAAGTTATTAGTTCCACTTGTTGTATATGTGTTGTTACCTATGGTTACATTTCAAGCGGCTAAAGTGTTTTGTGGTGCTGGACAAAGAATAGACATACAATAAGGGCTCGGTTGTTTTTCAGTATGAGAAACTAAAAGATATATATTTTAATAATGACCATATAAAGGTCAAACACATCAACAGCCCCTCAAAGTTGTCCACACTTTTTATTTAGACACTCTATCTTAAGCCTGTTCCATTTGAACACTCCAAGCACAACTCAAATGTGTCATTTGAACACTCCAAGCACAACTCAAATGTGTCATTTGAACACATATTCTTAGCCAGCCAAACACAAAAGGAGCGTGTAATTCACACGCCAGATTGACGAATAAGATAAAGACACGTGTATTTTACCTTAACCCACCCGTCTGCCATCTTCTACAATGGCCTCTGGCCATTTTTTTCCCCTTCAAAACGCAGCAGCAAACGACCAATAAAATCATTGGCAAACAAACAGAATATAATACAATAGTCGAGAGTAGTGAAACCAAACCCAATCTAAATATACCAAAGATGGGACTCAATCATAAAAATCAACGAACATAGGCATGGAAGTTGCCGGAAAAACGAAAATCCGACCAAACCATAAAGTTGCCGGAAATAAAATTCCGACCGGATTAAAAGATGGTGGAGTTTCAGCATATGTTTTTAGATCTATAACCTGTAGACATAAATAAAAAGAAAAAAACGAGGATAAGAAGACACCAATGCAAAAGGGTCGCCAAAAACTTGTTATTTCCGGTCAAATCTAGCCGAATCTGATTCAAGTCACATTTAAATGTTGAGAAAAAAAAAATGAAACTTCGTCTGAAATATAAAATTTCAACGGACGAGTAAAAATGAGATGGCTCTTGTCACCGTTCTTGTTCGTGCCATTCCATGGTGGAAGATAATGGAGAAGATAAGGTAGGCAGATAGGGACACTGCTACTTTTATGGCCAGAACTGTTGTAAATATTATGGAAAATACTTGATCACGAAATTTGTAGGAAATTCTTCAAAGTTTGAGGCACGTCAATGACACTGTCCTTAAGGATATTTCATTCGATTTGGGTGTATACCTCATGATTCAACAAGCTCTCTAGTATAAAACTAGGAGCATAAACTAACAAAGATTTGTTCAGCTTGGTAGAAAATCCAGCAGAAGGAAGGAGAGTATTTTCTGTATACTTAGTATCTCACAAAAGGGAAGAATGTGTGCATATGTAGGTAAAGGAAATGAAGAGGTCATGCTGGGTGAGTAATGGTCCAACAGTAACAAATGCAGAATAATGTCTCATTATTGCATGAAAAAATAAAGACACTAAATGTTAATAAAATGAATCTAGACACTTTCAGAAAATATGATTCTGGACACTTCCTTTTGAGATACCATATTCACTATTTTTCTAACAATCCCCCACGTATCTCAAAGGGAATAGAAGGATAGAATATTTTGCTGGATTTTCTACATATGAGTACAATGCATCGAATCTGGTGTCTCGTAGACTATGAACTAGACCTAGAAAAATAAGATTAAGCTTACAGAATAATTGGTGAAGTTTAATACTTCTATGAACCAAAAATTATTTTGTAAGCCCAGAGTCTTATTTATCACATTATACTCGCACAATTTTTGTCGTTATCTCGGTTTTGCACTTAAAGGCCATGCACGCTCCTAATTTTCATGAGTGCTCTAGAAATTTTGCCACAACTTCATAGGAGCAACCCCACTCCACACTCATAAAGGTTCATCCATCAAGCGTATTCTGCAGCGCAATACACCACCTATAAAAGGCTATGAATTATTGGATTAAGAGTTTAATAACTCAACCTCACATTCCTTACAGTCTTGCTCTATAAACTCACACCATAGGAACATAACTTAATAGTGCACATTTAATCAACTAATGACTTGTTATTACCCATATGAACCTACTTCATGGGATCTCTAATCACATAGGTTGGGTTACCATCATCGTTGATATATCTCATATTGGCCAATCAAATGCGTCCTTGTCACACTTCAATCTGATCAGTCGGAAAGAGTTTGTTCTCATCATAACTCTTCTCTTCCACAACTATAAATAGGGATCTCCATTACTCAAAAAATACACCACAAATCATAACAAGAAAGAAGAGAGAGCTCGTAGATCAAACATCGCAAATTTCTCTACAAGTTTCAAGCTTCAAACAAACATGTTCAAGTTCAAGAAATCAAGTTCAAGCTCAAGAACGAAGAACAAATCAAGGTTCAAGGAGTACGAGTTCAAATTAAAGTTCGTGCTAGTTGAATTCAAGATCATCGTCCATGGCAAC
Source organism: Nicotiana attenuata (assembly GCF_001879085.1). Taxonomy (NCBI): domain Eukaryota; kingdom Viridiplantae; phylum Streptophyta; class Magnoliopsida; order Solanales; family Solanaceae; genus Nicotiana; species Nicotiana attenuata. The sequence goes on from NC_031994.1 coordinate 11,550,733, forward strand.
AAATATAGATTTAAGATCAAGCTCAAAGGCCCTTGAATTTATCTTAGAAAAGAAGAATTAGGGGTAAGGGTGTATTATGGGCCGGGCCCAGCCCGGGCCCGCGAGCCCACGGGCCTAACGGGCCGGTTCAAACGGTCCTAAAAGCCCACTGTGGGCCGGTCCTCTAGGTTGAGACCACGAGCCCGAGACCGTTTAGCCCGAGACCGGCTGGCGGGTCTGGGCCGGTTCAAACGGGCCTAACGGGCCCAACGACTATTTTTCAAAAAAGGCCAATGGTTAGAAGTTTAAAATCTAGCCGTTGGCCTGCCAATTTAGCCGTTTGGCTTTTTAAAAAATAGCCATTTGGCCCCCCAAACATTATTTTAACCCCAAACTTTTTATAATTACACTTTTTCCCTATTCTCAACTATAAATACCCCCTCATTCTTTTATTTTTACTCACAAAATCATCAATCTCTCTCTAATTTTCTTCTATAATTGCTTACTTTATTATTGCAATTTGTAAAAAATTGTGAATTTGGTGAATTGAAGTATTCAAGTCTTCAACGATATACAATTTTCAAGAAGTTGTTCGTCAATTCGGTAAACTCGTTCCAACTCTTAAGTTTTAATATTATAGTTTTATTTGTTTTAGTTTGTATAATTATAATTAATATGGCCTTTTCTTTGAAAAAAATGTTTGGTGGTAAGGGAAAATCTAAAATTGGTGAATCTAGTCACCAAGCTACTACTCCTCCCCCGGCTCCCCGACCCAGACCTGTTACCCGTCCTCCTCCACCTATTATTCTTGATAGTGATAACCCTTGCTTTCAATTTACCGATAGTCAATTTTGCCATGATGTTGCACCAGGTCAACAATTAAATGATGAATATATGAATTCTCTTTATCCTAATGAAACTATTGATGAAAATGATGAGGAAAATGATGATTTAGATGAAACGCAACCGGATTTAGATGATACACCTACTAGTCCTGTTGTTAACCCAATCCTAACATCTGACTAACTTACCTGCATCTTGCCATCCACAACCACGAGCTAACCTGTACATGAGAACTTCCAGTCTCTAAGTCCATAAAGCACATGAATTACCATATCTGATCCCAATTCCGCCGCTCGAATATATAACACACCTCTAGTACCCAATCATCTCATGAGAGGTACACCTATAATCCTTTTGAGCCACCAAGCAACCTCGAATATCATCCGTCGATTAGACAAGAGAGTGCCGCAATACCAATAAAGCATCCGTAACTCAAACACATCGCCTTTTCTGAAATGTTATACCCTCATCAAGCCACACCAATCAGTGATCTCATTTATCTAGTCACCTGAAGCTGCCCATGATATCTAAGAATTTGTGACCTTTCTTTCAAATCTGAACCGTGACTTTACACATGCAAATCTCAACCCCACACAACATGCCACATATACCATACCATCCAACGATAATTATGAGAACTTCGCAATCCACTCTGAGCTACAAGAAACTACGTACTCAACTAACCAAGAACTTTCCATTGATCCCATCTAGAAGAAAAACACTATACATCCCATGCTCTTCATGCTCATAGAAAATATACATCTCTAACCGTGGCAGAAAGCCATCAAGAAATCTCCGAATTTCATTTGCACAAACTAAACCGTCAGGACTGAATCCTTCTAACTCAACCAAGCTATGCAGGCCACTAAAACCCAAGAGCATTGTCGCTAACCACCTGTATAAACTCATTACCTCATAGGCTTCTAAAGAACTAACCATATCCTTACCACACCGATCCGGGCCACTACCAATCTATCCCATCTATCCGAGTTCCCTTCTGACTTACCTTCAACTTGATACTCCTTCTTGCTATAACATCACGATTTCTCAACCCAGACTTACCACACGAGACCCAAGCACAAAACCACACCGTCTAAGACTCATAAGCCGCTGAATACTCTCTTAAATATCCCTAAAAGCACCACCTTCAAAATACTTTACTCTGAAGAGACTTCCTACGAATCTAAATCTGTTACCTTTACCTTCCTGATACTGATACATAGAATCCCACAATTTGTAGAAAATACCACAAGTCTTGACATCTTCCAATGAAAACTCAGTTTCTAACCACATATGCAACTTTACAATACCCAATTGTTATATGTAGAATCTTGAACACAGTAGAACCATTCTCGCAAGTCATCCGCTCTACTCAAACCGCAATTAGCCTGATCAAAATAACCGAACAACCTGTGCCTCATTAGCACTTCAGACACTGCAGAATGCAACCTTATCCCAATACAACCAAGCAACATCCTGCTCTATGCACCGAGCATCTTTTTCCAACAAAAACTCAAGACATTCTGAGATTCTCTACACCTATGAAGCATGACATAACCTTTGTCAAAATTTTTCCTTTACTCGAGACATCCTCGGTCTCAATCTCCATAAGCCATAACTGATTCACCAGTACGCTTCAAACTGGAACTAACATAGCACATAACCGTGCAATCGCCTAATCAATAGCAGACTGCCCCACTTGGCTCGAAGACATGGACCAAAACACACACAATAACTCATAACGCATATACCCTATTGCTTTCATAATACCATAGTGAGATTAAACTCAATCCTTCATAAGCTCGTGAAACACAGACCATCTGGTACTTTAAATCTTCTGCAAATCTCGCATTCATCCTCGCAACAGTCAAGCCCACTCTCTTAAGCGACCCAAATTTAAATTTCAACACATATCTTCTAACAGACAACATAAGGATCACACAACCTCAGAACACTCCGTAGGAGATAACCCACCTACTTTGCCATAAACTAACATTTATATATACCTTCCACCGTCATAACCATTACGCAGTCACTTAGTCTTCCCGAGTCTGAACTCATACCGTAACATGAACTTTACTTCACTCCCAACTAGGAAACATGAAAAGATTCTTCACACACCCATAAATCGGGGCTATACATCCAATCACAATGGAAATCAAACACCTAATAGATCATCTATCCTCCAGCAGACCCTTCTCATCGCTTCCAAATCATATGATCACATCTCGCAGTCACATCACCCTCATCTCGTACTAACCAGTCATTACTTCCCTTAATAGGGGCACAACAGTACATACAGATCCAAAAACACGTGCTCACACAAGCAACCGCTCAGGGCTCAAGCTATAGGTAACAATCCGGCCTCAAGTCTTTCTAGACTGATCACATCTCGCCCCTCAACTAGGGAATCACAAGCCATCGATACACATCTGATACTGAGCCCTCGTTCGCGCATACGAATGCGTGGAATGAATTCAAAGAGTTATGTTTCAAGCTGAATCAAGGACGCACGATAAGAATTTCAAGAATATGGAGTTTTCCTAAAGGTTCTGCAGCCTCTCGAGGATAAATACAGATGTCTCCGTACCGATCCGCGAGACTCTACTAAACATGCTCATGACTCGTGAGACCTATGTAACCTTGGCTCTGATACCAACTTATCAAGACCCTAAACTCAGACCTGGTCGTGATGGCGCCTCTCATGAAGACAAGGCCAGCCGACACAACACCCATATTAACCCTTTAATCATTAATAGCCATTTCAAATTCTTTAATTAAACAAATGTTTCATAATATAAGTCTAAATGAACAGCGCAGAAATAACATACAAGCACGTCATCCGGGTCAGTAGTCATGAGCATCTACTACAACCGTCTAACCACATCAAGACCGAACTGGTCGGAAAGTCACAAGAATACATAAAGGAGAATAAAAAGGGGTAAAGCAAAGCCGTGATCGCCAGGCAGCTACCTTGCTAACTCCGACGAAAACTGCCACCAAGCTCAAAAAATACCTGAATCTGCACACAAGTGCAGGGAGTAATGTGAGTACTCCAACCCAATAAGTAATAAGAGTAAATAAAGACTGAGTAGTAGGAAATGATGAATCCACATTTATGATAAACTCAATAAGCACAACAGGCTTTTCAAAACAGAATACAAGTCAATAGCCTCTTTTAAAATCCAGTTTTTGGTAAAAATCATTTAAAATGCCTTCCGAGAGATTCAGTAGGGGTTCAATACCATTTTTAATAAAAGAGCTGAAAACCATAATCGGCCCCTCGGTAAAACATAGTTCATAAACAGCCCCTCGGTAAAACATAGTTCATAAACAGCCCCTCGGGCAAAACAGGAGTCATAAACACCTCCTAACAAGAAAATCTCAGTGGAAATAACAAAAGCCAAATCAGTGATTAAGTTCTGAACATCTCATAAACCCCAGCATAAACGAAAGTTGTTTAAAAACATTTATCTAACATTTTTGACAGGGGCTCAGTATAAAGATGAGTGAAAACAGTCATTAAATCAGCATATTCGATAGAAACTCACTCTAAAGAGAAGTGAAAATCAATAAGTTCATAATCAGGCCCCTCAGGAAAACATCACTTATGTGCATGTATATATCTATCGCCCCTCGGGCTAGCCTCTCGGTCACTCGTGACTCAACTCCTACCATTCAGCGCTCACACTCAGCACTCACGCTCAATAGGTACCATATAGTAACCGCTGTGGCGTGCAACCCGATCCATATATCGCTGCGGCGTGCAGCTCGATCCATGAATATAGTCGACTGCGCTCACTGGGGGTGTGAAGACTCCAGAGGGGCTCCTACAGCCAAAGCGCTATATCGCTGCGGCGTGCAGCCCGATCCATATATATATTACTGCGGTGTGCAGCCCGATCCATTGATATATAATCCTCACATCCAGGCCCTCGGCCTCTCTCAGTCATTAACCTCACAATCAGACTCTCAGTCATCAACCTCACAACCAGACCCTCGGTCTATCTCAGTCATCAACTCACGATCACCGGACCATCAGTAAAGCAGGGAACCCAGCCCAAACAGTTTTCACATTTTTAAGAAATATAGTGATAAAAACAGATTTAAACAATAACCAGGTAAAAACATGACTGAGGATATGCTTTCAAAACAAATAGAGTGAGGAAAAATAGTAAAAATGCCCTTAAGGGTCTCAACAGGTCGGCACAAGGCCCCAAACATGGCATACAACCCAAAATATAATATCAATCTCAAAAATATGAAATATCATAAGATTTCAAATCAAATACGCGACTTAACAGTCGTACGGGACGGACCAAGTCACAATCCCCAACGGTGCACGGCTCCACGCTCGTCATCTAACGTGTGTGTCACCCCAAAGTAGCACAACGATGTGAAATCCGGGGTTTCAAACCCTCAGGACAGTATTTACAATCATTACTTACCTCGGTTCGGTCCAAACTCTAGCCCGCAATGCCTTTTCCCTCACGAATCGACCTCCGGATGCTCCGAATCTAGCCACAATCAGTACATAATCATTAAAATATGCTAAGGGAATGAAGCCCACTCGAAAATATCCAATTTAACATCAAAATCCCGAAATTGCTCAAACCCGGCCCCCAGACCCGCATCTCGAAATACGATAAAATTAACATCAATGGAATCCTCATCCTCTCACGAATCTATACATATCAAGAACACCGAAATCGGAGTCCAAATGACTCCTCAAATCCCCATTTAAGGGCTTCTTCAACTCAAGCCCTAATCCCCAATTTTTCTTCCTTAATTTCCACTAAAACCATGATTACACAATGGAAAAATGATCTTAAACCCAAATAAATAAGCTTAGGGAACTTACCCAACTGATATCCTTTGATTCCCCTTGAAATCCTATGCCTTAGCCTCTTTCCCGTCTTCAAAAATGATGAACTTAGCAAAATTTCGCGAAGAAGACAATATATACCTTCTGACCAGGGATTCCCGCATCTGCGATCCCCTTAACCGCTTCTGCGGTACCACATATGCGGCCAAACCGCCGCTTCTGAGGTCCTTCACTTAAAAGCCCAAGTCGCTTCTGCGCTCAGCCTTCCGCACCTGCGACTCCGCAGGTGCGGTCCCACACCGCATCTGCGGTTCCTGGAAATTCTCAAAAATCCGCTTCTGCGGCTCCTCTCCCGCACATGAGGCGCCGCACCTGTGGTCCCCAAACCGCAGGTGCGAAAACACCAGCAACAGCAAAAACTTCAGCAGCTTCTAACTTAAAAAATGGTCCGATTGACCACCCAAAACTCACCCGAGGCCCCGGGACCTCAACCAAAGGCACCAACCTATCCAAAAACCTTATTCAAACTTGTTCCAATCATCAAAACACTTCAAATAACATCAAATCCACCAAAACACCTCAGATTCAAGCCTAAGCTTCTAAAAACTTCCGAATTCCGCTTTTGATAAAAAACCCAACCAAACCACGTCCGAATAACCTGAAATTTTGCACACACATCACAAATGACACAAAAAAGCTACTTCCACTCTCGGAATTCCATTCCGACCCTTATATCAAAATCTCGCCTACCAACGGGAAATCGCCAAAATCTCAATTTCGCCAATTCAAGCCTAAACCTTCCACGGACTTCCAAAATGCATTCCGATCACGCTCCTAAGTCCCAAATCACCTAATGGAGCTAACCAAATCATAAAAATTCCGATCTGAAATCATATACAAACAAGTCAAATCTTGGTCAAACCTTTCAAATTTCAAGCTTCAAACTGAGAACTGTTCTTCCAAATTCATTCCGATTACCCTGGAAACCAAAACCAACGGTTTACATAAGTCATAATATACTACACGGGGCAAGTCATGCCCGAGAACTGGCGAGCAAAGTGCAAAAGCTCAAAACGACCAGTAAGGTCGTTACATTTGAACTAAATCTTCAAGATGTAAAGCTCCTCAATTCAAGCAAAGACTCAAGTTAAAAGCTGTTTAAAGTCGAGCAAAGACTTCAACTCCCAAAACTCTTCAAATTCAAGATAAACTTCAAGTTGCAAAGCTCTTCAAATTCGAGCTAAATCTTCAAGTCACAAAACTCTTCAAATTCGAGCAAAGTCTTCAAGTTATCAATCTCTTCAAATTCCAGCCAAATTTCAAGTTGCAAAGCTCTTCAAAATTGAGCAAGTCTTCAAGTTGCGAAGCATGTTGAAATGTAAGCTAAATCTTCAAATTACTGCGCTCTTGGACGCATGAGCCTAAACTGTATGTCATGGAGCTCTTCAAATTTGAGAAAATATTCAAGTTGCAAAGCTCCTCAAAATACGAGCTTAAACTGAAAGTCAATATGCTCCTTAACGCAAGAGCATAAACTGCATGTTACTCCTGGCCCACAAGAGTATAAACTATATACGGCACAAAAAAAATCTGCTAGGTTGAAAACCTCGAAAGAGGTGACCTAGGCAAAAGATAGGACATTAAAAAAATTCATCCATTCTGAACTACGGTATGACTTAATCTTCTTCATCGAGGTACGTAAGCAACTTAGTGTTTTATTCTAAGTTCAGCCGCATGAGTTCAAAAATATATATCACCCCAAATATTGTTCGAATGACGTATGATGGAATATAATACACTTGATTGGAACTTATAAATTGGACTTATATGTGTTATTTTGTTGAACTTTGTGCCTTATTAAATATTGACAAATCAATAGGGGCAAACCTCCATAGCAAATTGGCATCTTCGATGAATGGATGTAGTCTTTTAGTAGAAGGCTAAATCATCAAGTTGAAGTCCTTAATACCAAGTCAAGTTGAATTCATCTTGTTTGCTATGTCTTCAAGTTGAAGTATTCAGGCCCTCCAAGTCTTCAAGTTGAAGTTTTCAAGTCCGTCGGTCTTCAAGTTCGCTGGTCTTCAAGTTGAAGTATTTAAGCCTTCCAAATCTTCAAGTTGAACTCTTCGAATCTGCTAATTTTTCAAGTTGAAGTTTAAAAGTCCACTGCTCTTTAAAAGCATCAAAGTCCACTAAATCTTCTTCAAGTTGAAGTCTGCAAAGTCCGCCAAGTCTTCAAATTAAAGTTCGCCAAATGTTCAAGTCGAAACGGTCAAGTCCACCAAGCCTTCGAATTGAAGCTTTATAATTTTCCAATCTTATGGTGGACATGTGTGTCCCTTTGCACCTTAAGTTGGACTCTTCGCGGGTTTGTCCTTAAAAGGAACTATAATTTTCCAATATTAAAGTGGACTTTGAAGTCCCTTTGCACCTTAAGTTGGACTTTTTGTCCTTAAGAGGGACTATAATTTTCCAATCCTAAGGTGAACGTTTAAGTCCCTTTGCAACTTAAGTTGGCCTCTTCGCGGGTTTGTCCTCAAAAGGCACTATAATTTTCTAATCTTAAGGTGGACATTTAAGTCCCTTTGCACCTTAAGTTGGCCTCTTCATGGGTTTGCCCTTAAAAGGATACGTAATTTTCCAATCTTATGGTGGGTTAAGTCCCTTTGCACCTTAAGGCGGTCTTGTTGCGGGTTGTTCATCTATATGTTTTTGAGAATTTGTCCTTCTATACATTGCCATCGATTTTTCCTTTTATATGCAGTATGAACCTTTGCACCCTAATATTGGCCCTCCAATTTTCGGGTGGGGATGAATACCCATCCCTTCACACCCTATGATCGCGTGTACTCATCCCTTCACACCCTATAATCGCCTTCTTGATGTGTAGATCATATCGTTAAACAAGAACATATCCTTCTCGTTTTACCTACAAAAAAGGGAAAAAGAAGATAAAACGCAGAATAAAAAAATATTCACCTGCGGACTCGAATAAGATTGAGGACGATGTGTTGTGTAGAATAAAAGAAGAGATTGCTATATATAGCTATGAGTAGCGGCTGACCAGAAGAATTAAAGGAAAATTTCATATTAAAACAACTGGGCTCCCCACTTTTCAACTTTATAGCCCATATTTCAATTTACAATTGAGTAGCCCAAAAATAACAGGCCCTATCCGAAAAGGGGCGTTATTTCCGTTTTTTGGGATTCAGAAGCGAGATTTTATATCTTTCAGCGGTATTTTCTCTCATTCGTTCCATTCTTCTTCCCCAAATCAACAAAAACACGATCTTACACTCAATGCAATTCCAAAAAAACTTATAAATTCTTCTTCATCTCGAATTTACAGCAAATCAAACACGCAAAGTGAATTTTTTTGGTGCAATCAGCGCGATTTTCATTTTTGCCGCAATTTCAATTTCAGCTTTTTGTTTGATGGAGCTTTATCCTGTTTACGTTCTTCATACTGGTGAATGGGAAGAGAACAAGTTTATCAATTTCGTCGGAGATTGTGTAATAATCGAGTCGACATTCAGCTACAACAATTTAGTTGAAGCAATTTCGAAACAGATTAGAGTCGATTCTGAGTTAAATACATTAGAGATTAACTTTCTCCCAAAAGATGGTTTTCCACCGATCCTGATTTACAACGATACTGGTGTTCGGGTGTATATTGAATTAAAGAAGAAAAACTTGAATTTCACTGAGTACCCGTTGTATGTGACTGTGAAAGAGATTTATGACAATTGTTTGGTTGCTACATGTCCAGTTGTTTGGTTGCTACAAGTTTCAGTTGTATAGATAAAGGCAAATCTGTAAATGATATTGAAGATGTATCCACAATTGATAGCACTGACATTATGCCTGATATCGAATTTATTGAAAACACCGATTATTGTATAATAGATAATATGTTAAACGAATTTGTTGAGGAGGATCAAGTTTATAAAGATAAAGAGGCAGTTGTTAGTGTGATGAAAAACTTGGCTGTACGCGAGAGGTTCCAATTCAAGGTGAAGAGATCAAGCGCAACAAGGTATGGCAACAATTGTATATTTTGTTATATATATGTATAAATATGTATAAAGTAGTATATATTTGTATAGAGGTATTAAAATTAGTATATATCTAGTTATGTTTTTGTATACAAGTGTATTTAGAAGTTGAATGATCTTCAATCCTAGGTATCACCTTATGTGTGTGGATGACAATTGTGCTTGAAGTTTCAAATCTTCTGCCGTTTACAAGGCAAACATATACAAGGTGAGAAGTTATAATAATCACACATGCAGCTATGGTGAAAGATACTTAACACAACATCAAGCTACTTCGGCTGTAATTGCTAGTATAGTCAAGGACAAGTATGTTAATCCAAAAAAAAGTTTACACAGCAAATGATGTGATGTTCTAAACGCCAATACCACACAAGAGGGGGGGGGGGGTGATTTGTGTGGTACCCAATTTTCGCTCTAGAAGAACCTGGTTCTACTAGGTGTTCTAACTATTGCAGTTTGCGGAATAATAAATGCATAAACTAAAGAACACAGAGATTTTACGTGGAAAACACCTGGCTCAAAAGGTGAAAAAACCACGACCTACTACTCTGTAGGATTTTCCCAAACTTCCACTAAAATTACTGAGCCAAAACAACATTTACAAAAAAATCTTTGTAAACCTAAGGATTAACTCTAATCTCAGTGTGGCACAAAGCCTCAACTGTTGCGACACTTTCAAGTTAACTCTAACTTGAATACTCAATGCACCTAATACAATTGCTTCTAAGAAAGCCGGAAAGGTACAATGTTAAAACACCTACTACAATTGAACTAGAAATAAATAAAGACACAATGGAATTGGTTCTTCACACTTAGTTCTTGTAGCTTCAGATTTGCACACTTGTATCACACACAAATTGCTTGCAACAATCGCCTAGCTCTTTTGCTCTCAATTTGGTTTAACTTCAGCTTATGTGCAATCACCTGTAAAAGAGAACAATCGTTATATTTATAGAGTTAGTAATCAGAGTTTGATAAGAATTCGAATTGTGGATCCTTTGACAATTCGAGTCCAAGAACAACTCTAACTCCTAATCCAGATTCTTGATCCGGATGTAATTCTCTTTTCATAAGGAGACTTCAACTCCTTATCCTATATGCAATCTTTTCGATCAGTTTAGAAGATATTCATCAAGATATTGCTGCTTGATCTCAAGGACTTATCTTCTTCACGTGCATCTCATGTGTATGGGCCATAACAACTGTGTCTCCTTAGCTGAACCTGGTCCTTCACTGAGTTCTTTTGTCATTCTTCAAAACTTCAACTGATCTTGGGCCAACAAATTCCCCCTTTTTGATGATGACAAACTCTGTGCTTTTACTGATTATAGAACCTGTGGAACTCAGCTAAAATATCATCACTTGAAATTTTTTTAATTAGGTCATAAACATCACTATTCATAAAATAGACACAATTTCTTTTAAAGCACAATATCTTCCCCCTTTTGGCATCATCGAAAAGTTGCATAAATATGTGAATCCCAGAATATTAATCATTACCCATGGCCACTGGGGCAACTGCAAGTGAAAGCATGCTTTAGATAATCAAAAATCAACTTGAAAAAAATAACTATTAAGAGCAGAATCATCACAAAACAAGAGAAATGCAAATTGTCATTGATAAGGCATTGCTTCTACAGTACAGTCCACAAAAAGAAAGAACAAAAACTACCAACCATGAGCAAAAACAAGAAAAATCCCTAATCTGGGTCACTGGGGGTAACTGAAATGGTTCGGAACTAGGAACAAGATGGCTAAGGCTTAGAAGAACTGGAGGGTTGGGATTGGAGTAGGTTGAGCATTGTTTGTAGCATCCCTTCACTCTTTTCCTTTTCTTTTGCAAGTTCTGCCTTCAGCCCGTTCCTTTCTTCTTCCAATTCAACATCTTTGGTCCCACATTCTTGCATCAAAGCTCTAACTTTGCTATTCACTGGAGTTTTTACGGATGAACCAGGTTCAACAGGGGCAACACTTAGCAGATAATCACAGGCCTGGAGAGTCTTGATTCCGAAGTGCTCCTTGTAATTCTTCCCCTAGGTACAGAAGTAGCAGCAGTCTTGGGAGATGTTACTTTGCTTTTCTTTGATGGTTTGTCTGCAACTGGGGTCTTTTGTGAAGACGCCTTGCGCTTCTTTGGGTCATAACTGGCCCCTACTTTCTTTAGAATATCTGCTAAAGTCTCCTCCAAAGAAGAACCAAGTTCTTCTTGTTGCTCACTCATCTTAACAAGTCCCTCAGCAGCTTCTCCTGATCCGCTTCCCCCTGACTTCAAGCCACCTTCTTCTCTACCACCACATATATCAAGAACCTCCCCTTTCTTTTTCATTCTCCTCCTACTAGTCTCAGCCTCTTCAACATTTTTCACAGCACCCACAAGCACAAACCTATTATCTACCTTCTTAGCTATCTCAGAAAATACATAACAAGTGTTTACCTCTTTTGGGTTTTCTTGACTCTTGTCATTGTCAGATGACCCAGGTTCTTCTCCTTCACTAGCAGAGATGAACTTTTCAGATTCAGAGCTTGAGTGGGATTCTTCAGATGAAGCCTCTTTTCTTTGACTAGCCTTTAACTTCTCGTTCAAGGCTTTTCTGAGAGGGCCGGATGCTACAGTTTTTCTGGATAACATCTTTTGCCTGCGAAATCTGGGTTTTGGACTTTCAACTGGAGGTGTTGATGATGAGGTATTAGAGGAAATAGGTGGGGGAGTTCCAGGATTGTCTTGAGGATTAGTCATGGCGGATAATTTCTGGAAATATTTTGGGGATTTTTGGAGAAGAAAAGGGTTTATTAGAAGGATTAGAGAAGTGAAATGACGGTTATGAGTGATGAGAGAGGGTTTGGAGTGTATTTAAAGAGGGATCATGATTTAGCCTGTAACGGTAGCTTTTTCAGAGGTCAATAAGAAGTCTAATCAAATTAGAGTTCCGATCTCTTTAGAGATAAATGAGTGACGCTAGTTTTTTGGAAAAAATCCCGTTTTAGTTAGACTCCTAGGATAATGAAACTGGTTCAATGCTCAACGGACAGAATTTATGAAAGTTTGGTGTAATTAGGACTTCTGCTCATGGTTGATAATTTTATCTTTATAATTGTGCAAAGTAAACATACCTGAGCTTTCTTATGAGCATATACTGATGAACCAGGTTCTTCAAGTAAAACTTCCCTTGATCATGCCTCAAATGTCAGAATAGAAAAACTTTGTAAGAGATTAAGGATTCATATAAACACATGTCATAGGAGTATACTAATCAAGTATGAGACTGAGTAAGAATTAGTCTAGATATTTACATTGAATTAAGAACTCCTAACAAAAAAAAAATTCATCTTTTTCATCATTTTTTTTTCATTGTGCATTCTGAACTGGACCTTTTAGGTGATCTTAATCATCCCTAATTCATACATGTTCCTTTCAAAGTCTTCTCTACTCCGTGCTTTAGTGAAGATGTCAGCTATTTGTTTATCAGTAGCACAAAATTCTATGGAGATTAACCCTTTCTCATAGTTATCTCTTAAGAAGTGGTGTCTAACATCTATGTGCTTGGTATTTTTATGATGAACAGTGTTCTTTGTCATACTTATAGCACTGGTGTTATCACAGAATATTGGTATGCATCCCACTTCTATACCAAAGTCTACTAATTGTTGTTTGATCCACAGTAGTTGAGCACAACAAGAAGCTGCAGCCACATACTCAGCTTCAGCAGTAGATAGGGCTACTGAATTTTGTTTCTTGGTAGCCCATGATACAAGACATGAACCAAGAAAGTGAGCCATACCTGAGGTGCTTTTTCTATCCACTAGGAAACCTGCATAGTCAGCATCAGCATAACCTACTAGATCGAAATTACTATCTTTAGGGTACCATAGGCACAATTCAGTAGTCCCCTTCAGATATCTCAATATCCTCTTGACAGCAGTCAAGTGAGACTCTTTAGGATTAGCTTGAAAACGAGCACAAAGTCCTACACTGAAAACAATGTCAGGTCTGCTGGCAGTAAGATACAAGAGTGAACCAATCATACCCCTATACAACTTTTGATCAACTGATGAACCAGGTTCATCAACATCTAATTTAGTGGCAGTTGCAATAGGTGTATCTATTTCTTTAGAGTCTTCCATTTTAAACTTCTTGATTAGTTCTTTTGTATACTTCTGCTGATGAATCATGGTTCCATTTGGACTTTGTTTGATCTGCAAGCCTAGGAAGAAATTTAGTTCGCCCATCATACTCATTTCAAACTCACTTCCCATTAATTTTGCAAAGTCCTTACTCAACCTATCTGTAGTGGCCCCAAATATTATATCATCAACATATATTTGTACAACAAGAAGATCTTTACCTTTTTCCCTTAGGAACAAAGTGCTGTCAATTTTACCTCTTTTGTACCCATGCTCCAGAAGGAATTTTGACAATCTTTCATACCAAGCTCTTGGGGCCTGCTTGAGACCATAGAGAGCTTTATCTAGCTTGTATACATGATCAGGACATTCTTTACTTTCGAATCCTGGAGGTTGTCTCACAAACACTTCTTCTTTGAGATAGCCATTTAGGAAGGCACTTTTGACATCCATTTGATGAAGAGTGAATTCCATATATGCTGCAAAGGCTATGAGGAGTCTAATTTCTTCAAGTCTAGCCACTGGAGCAAAAGTCTCATCATAATCAATGCCTTCCTCTTGACTATAGCCTTGAACCACCAACCTTGCCTTATTTCTTGTAACTGTTCCATCTTCATCTAGTTTGTTCCTGAAGACCCATTTTGTCCCAATGACTGACCTGTCTTTTGGTTTTGGAACTAAGTGCCAGACTTGGCTTCTTTCAAACTGATTGAGCTCATCCTACATAGCATTGACCCAATCTACATCTTGTAGAGCTTCACTCACATTCTTAGGTTCAATGAGGGACAGAAAAGCATCAAATGCACACAGGTTCTTCAATTGTGATCTTGTCTTGACCCCAGATGTTGGATCATTGATGATGTTCTCAATGGGGTGAGAATTCAGGTACTTGTAAGATTTCCCCACCATCTGGTTCCTGCTAGATTCTCCTTCATAGTTATGCTGCAGAGGAACAGGTTCAGGTACAGGTTCCTTCAGATTGGTTCCCCCTGTCAGGTTGCCCTGGGTGAGAGGACCTGTTCCATCACCTGCTCCTTCCTTTGATGCCACTTTTACTTGTGCTGTGGCTTCAGTCAATTGTCTCACCAGTCCAATGGCTTCATCTTCATGTTCCTGTCTCTCAGAAAGAGTGTTAGATTCATCAAACACAACATGTACACTCTCTTCAACACATAGAGTTCTTTTATTAAACACTTTATATGCTTTGCTATGTGAAGAATATCCCAAGAATACTCCCTCATCACTTCTGGGATCAAACTTACCTAGGGAGTCTTTGCCATTATTGTGCACATAGCACTTACAACCAAAAGCCCTAAGATGGGATATGTTTGGTTTTCTCCCTTTAAGTAACTCATAGGGAGTTTTCTGTACATGAGGTCTAGTCATGCATCTATTTATTATATAACAAGCAGTGTTTATAGCCTCTGCCCAGAAGCTATGAGGTAGTTTACTGGAAAGTAGCATGGTCCTTGCCATATCCTCAAGGGTCCTGTTCTTCCTTTCAACTACCCCATTTTGCTGAGGAGTCCTAGGGGCAGAAAAATTATGATCTATTCCATTTTCATCACAAAATTTAGCAAACTTTGCATTTTCAAATTCAGTTCCATGATCAGACCTAATGGATGCAAGTTGATTTCCTAACTGTTTCTGAGTTTTTCTAACAAAATCAGTGAACATTTCAAATGCTTCATCTTTAGAGGTTAGAAACAACACCCAGGTAAATCTAGAGTAATCATCAACAAGCACCATTACATATCTCTTTCCACCTCTGCTCATGGTTCTCATTGGACCGCAGAGATCCATATGAACCAGTTCCAATGTCTTGGACGTACTTACCATTTTCTTGGATTTGAAAGATGACCTTACCTGCTTCCCCCTTGCACATGCCTCACAAACTTTGTCTTCCTTAAACTTGATATTAGGTAACCCTATCACCAAGTCTTTGGAGACTAATTTGTTCAATTGATTTAGACTGGCATGACCAAGTCTTTTGTGCCAAAGGAGGGGATCATTAATTAACACACTTAGGCAAGTGAGTTCATTTTCAGAGAGAGTTGACAAATCTACAATGTAAATATTGTTAACTCTCTTTCCCTGCAAAACAATCTTGTTAGTAGTAAGGTTAATCACAAAGCATTTGGTAGAGGTGAAAGCTACAAGATTACCTCTGTCACACAGTTGTGACACACTTATCAGGCTATATTATAAGCCATCTATCAAATAGACATTCTCAATGGAATGAGAGTCTATCTTTCCTTCCTTTCCAACCCCAATGATCTCACATTTCTTTCCATTTCCAAAGGAGACATTACCTCCTTTTAGGTTCTCAAGTGAAAGGAACTGGTCCTTGTTCCCAGTCATATGTTTTGAGCAGCCACTATCCATGTACCATATTTGGCTACTCCCCTTCACTTGGACCTGCAAAATGAAATCATGGGTTAGTCTTAGGAACCCAAACTAGTTTGGGTCCCTTTCTATGGGCAAAAGGATGAATTAAATTTTTCTTTCCCCAACCAGGCAGTTTGTGTTTTGTCTGAACAAAGGCTTTGTTCTTTTGACTGGCCTTTTCTTTTGCATTGCATTCATTTTTGTAATGGCCAGTCTTACCACAGTGTGTGCAGATCTTATTTTCAGGAAGTGTGAGGTACTTATTTTTGGGATCCCATTTTGGAGCTTGTGTCCCAAACCCAAGTCCTCTCTTGTTGCTGCTGTGATGTTCTTGCAACTAGGAGAGTGCATCAGAAGCCTTGTTCCATTTGCATGTTCTGTCTAGTTCATGCTTTACCTTTCCTAAATCTTCCTTTAGGGCCTTAATCAATTCATCTTTCTTATATAGTTCATCTTTCATTTTTCCTAGATTTTCTTCTAGTGTGAGAAATGATTGATCAACCATTTTCTTTCTTGTCCCTAATTTTAGTTTAATATTTTCAAATCTGAGTTCAAGGACATTATTTTCAAGTTCATGAACCTGGTTCTTCAACTCAGCATTTGTGTTGTCACTCTCATCAGCCCTAGACTCTATCCTTTTGCATTTTTCTTCTAGGATAACACATTCCCTAGACAGAACATCCTTCTCACTGTTTATTATTTCAGACTCATCAATGAAGTCCAATAATAGCTCAGCCAACCTTTCTTTAGACAAAAATTTAATCTTTTCTTTAAGATGTAGGATACTTACCTCCTGTTCATCCTCTGATTCTCCGATGGCCATGAGAGCTTTCTCATCTTCAGCTTCATCTTCTGAGCCCTCATCTGAGGTTTCTCCCCATGCAGCAACCATAGCTTTAGTTGAACCTTTGTTCCTTTTTGGTTGGACCTGTTCCTTCTTCCTGTTTCTCCGTTCAGCTCTTTCTTTCTTCCACTCAATCTCCCATTGAGGTCAATTCTTGATCATGTGGTCTGTCTTACCACACTTATAGCAACCATCATTAGCCTGCTTCTCAGGAGCCCGAGATTTGTTGGAGGTTGTTCCTCTTGAAGCACCCTTTCCTCTCATAAGATACTTTTTGAAATCCCTGGTTATCATAGCCATCTCATCATCTTCAAGATCTGATCCTTCTGAGATTCTGAGAGCCAGACTTCTTTCTTTCTTTGGAGCATCCATCTTCATAGTCTGCCTTCTCAATTCATAGGCAGTCAGATTTCCAATCAGTTCATCCAATTTTAGGGTAGCAATATTCTTGGATTCCTGAATGGCTGTGATTTTGCTTTCCCAGGAAATTGGCAGAACTCTAGTTAAGATCTTCTCAACCTTGTCTTCTTCCAGGATAAACCTTCCAGGAAATTGCAGTTTGCGGAATAATAAATGCATAAACTAAAGAACACAGAGATTTTACGTGGAAAACACCTGGCTCAAAAGGTGAAAAAACCACGACCTACTACTCTGTAGGATTTTCCCAAACTTCCACTAAAATTACTGAGCCAAAACAGCATTTACAAAAACTCTTTGTAAACCTAAGGATTAACTCTAATCCCAGTGTGGCACACAGCCTCAACTGTTGCGACACTTTCAAGTTAACTCTAACTTGAATACTCAATGCACCTAATACAATTGCTTCTAAGAAAGCTGGAAAGGTACAATGTTAAAACACCTACTACAATTGAACTAGAAATAAAGAAAGACACAATGGAATTGGTTCTTCACACTTAGTTCTTGTAGCTTCAGATTTGCACACTTGTATCACACACAAATTGCTTGCAACAATCGCCTAGCTCTTTTGCTCTCAATTTGGTTTAACTTCAGCTTATGTGCAATCACCTGTAAAAGAGAACAATCGTAATATTTATAGAGTTAGTAATCAGAGTTTGATAAGAACTCGAATTGTGGATCCTTTGACAATTCGAGTCCAAGAACAACTCTAACTCCTAATCCATATTCTTGATCCGAATGTAATTCTCTTTTCATAAGGAGACTTCAACTCCTTATCCTATATGCAATCTTTTCGATCAGTTCAGAAGATATTCATCAAGATATTGCTGCTTGATCTCAAGGACTTATCTTCTTCACGTGCATCTCATGTGTATGAGCCATAACAACTGTGTCTCCTTAGATGAACCTGGTCCTTCACTGAGTTCGTTTGTCATTCTTCAAAACTTCAACTGATCTTGGGCCAACATGATGTAATAGAGGACATACAAAAGCAACATGGGGTTGAAGTGATCTACATGAAAGCATAGAGAGCTAAAGAGATAGAAATGGCAATGATAAGAGGGAATCCGATCGATTTATATAAGGAGTTGCCGAGATATTTGTATATGTTGGAGCATACAAATCCAGGAACTGTTACAAAGTTGCACAAATCAGAAGATGGATGCTTTCTTTATGCATATGTTTCGCTATATGCATCTATCAAGGGTTGGGAGCATTGCAGGCTGATAATGGTTGTTGATGGAAGTTTCCTTAAAGCAGCATATAAGGGTACCATATTGACTGCTTGCACACAGGATGGAGCTGGTGAGTTGACTGCATCTACCTTGTTTCTGCAGTTTGTATAATGTTGTAATTTCATGTATAAGCGTGTATAGGATTTTAGAGCTGCCGTTTTATAAGATTTACAGTATGTATAAAGTTGCCTATTCGTGTATAACTGTGTATAAGATTTGTATAATTGTCTGAATCCTAATATCTACTTTGTATAAATAGGAAAAATCCTTTCTCTTGCATATGCAATTGTAGATTCAGAGAATAATAAATCTTGGGAGTGGTTCTTCGTCCAGATAAAGGGTACTTTTGGTGTTATGGAAGGGATGTGTATAGTTTCAGATAGAAATGAAAGCATCTTCAATGTCATAAAAGCTGTGTACACAGAAGTTCCACATTGTATTTGCATGTTTCACTTGTGGCATAACGTCAAGCACACATTCAAGAAACATCACAAACAATTGAAGGATATCTTCTTCGCTTTGGCTAGAGCTTACACGATAGAGAAATTTGACTACCATATGACAGAGATGTGCAAAATTGATCCGAGGTTGCAGCCTTACTTCTTTGAAATTGGCTACTAAAGGTGGTCTAGGGCATACTCCAAAGTGAAAAGGTCGATGGTAATGACTTCCAATATTGCAGAGTCAACTAATGCAGCAAACAAAGATGCTAGAGAGCTACCAATAATGCGATTGTTGGAGTACATGACAAATTTGCTACAACAGTGGAACAACAAAAACAAAAAAAGTGCAATGGAGACATCTACAGAGCTTGGCGAAGTACGACAAACTTCTTCGGGAAAATCTGATTGCATCGGAGCAAATGACGGTAAAACGAATCAAATATAATGATGCATGGCACTGCTGACTTGCATTTTAATGCTTGTATAAGGATGTATAACTCTGTATAATAATGTATAATGTGCTTTAACTTTTTCTTTTTTTAAAGAAAAAAAACTTTTGCAGGTGAGGCCTGCTATGGAGCAGTTATATACTGTGCTTGAAGGGGTAAGGCGAAACATAGTGTTCCTTGAAGAGGGAACATGCAGTTGCAGCAAATTTCAAATGGATGTACTTCCATGTCCGCATTCTTGGGCGGTTTTGAAGAACCAGCAGTTGAAACCTTGCCAGTATTGCTCTTTTTAGTACAAGAAGGATAACCTCTTTAGAACTTATGAATTTCCAGTGAATCCGATGCTAGATGAGAGTTTATGGGTAATCCCAACAGAGGTGCTGGAAAATGTGGTCCTACCACCTAAAGGGAGAAGAAAGGCAGGAAAGCCAAGAAAGGAAAGACTCAAACCGCTTCAGAGAAAGAGTATAAGAGGGGGTTTTCATGTTCTGTGTGTGGACAAAGTGGTCACAATAGGAAAACATGTAGGAATCGACCAAAATAAATAGTTGGAAACATAACACCTCCTATTACATATGTTGTCATGTTGAGTAGTTAAGTTTCACAAACAATAGAGTTACAAATATTGAGTAGTTAAGTTTCACAAGCAATTGAGTTACAAATGTCAATAAAGAATTACAATTTACACTATATGTTGCAATTATGTTAAATATGTTTCATTATACATGTTTTGATTATCCAATAATAGTGTATTGCTGTTTTTAATGGTGCTAAATATATTGATAGATTGTACAAATGCAAAATAGAACTGCAAACAATCAGTGTCATTATATGTATACAGATGTATAAATGAGAGTATAAGTTTGTATAAAATTGTATACATATGTATAAACCTTGCAACATTGACAAAACTGCAACAATAACGAAAATACATACTTTATTAAAGAAAAAAGCAACTGAAATATTCATTAAAATGTAATTCATTCACAACAACAATGTGTAATGACTACCACAAACTACACAAAAAAAGTCATCTACATTAAAATGAAAAAAAACAGAACTACTTTCTCGGTCGTCCCCTCTTCCTCTTCCTGAAAAGTCTTCCTGTGATTTCATCACCACTAATTGCACCGGAATATTATTTTTTCCTTCCATAATCCCACAACAGAGATCCCCACCTAGTGCGAAGTGTCTCAATGTCAAAATTATCTTTTCGGATTTCCTTACCCAGGATGAAATACTCAGCAAAGCCAGCAACAAAAGCACCACAATCACTATCATTAAAAAAAAATCAAGTTCTCTGTACGTTACTGTAAATAGGTACACAAATAGTAAAACAACTGGGATTAACCTACCATTTGATCTGTTGTGGCACATTATTAACTAGATTAATCTGCAAAGCATCAGAATGGGATTTATCGGTATATGCACCACTGTTCCAATTAATGCCCTTCTTCTTGATATAAAAATTAGAACTATTCAAGAAGTAAGGTATCAAAATTGCATAAGGTAATGCAGCATACAAAGCAACTCTATCATTAATAGCTCCATGGTTAGAGTCATAGATGTGGTTGCACCTATCTAAGAACGTAAACAACCCCAAAACCCAGTGGCCCAATTTTGCTCTTCCACGCTTGACATAAATAGGGAATAAGACGTGGTCAACAGTGTGCCACGCTACATTTGCATCACAATAAAAGCCTCTAATGTACTCTTCTATTTCATGCCCTTCAGGAATCACAGAAGAATCTTGCTTCACTTTGACATTCTTATACAATGAATTGATCTTGTTACCAAAGGCAAAGTTCGTTGTAGTAAACCTTATGGCAACATTCGGTCCATATTTTTCCCTCTTCCTCAAATAGTAAAAGATGACATCCAAGTGCTGAGACAAGAAAAATAAAACAAAAACAACCATCACTACTAAATGATTCAAAGTAATACAAAAAAATCAATATATGATGCATATTTTCTAAATATACAAATTTATACACTATTATACAGAGCTATACATATTTATATAAGGTTATACAATCATATATCATGATTATACAAAAATCTTGCATTTGATTATACATAGTTATGTATATACTATGGGCTCAAACAATAAAGATACGTAACAAAAAAAGGCATTAGGACAGAAAGTTATTAAATACCGTGTCAATCAAAGGTCGACCATAATACGCAAGTGAGTGGAACCAATCCTTTGTGGTCACATGACACGAGCCGAAAGTAAAAGCTTCCGCAAGCTTATTTACTTCATCGGTATAAATATTTTGGCACTTCAAATCACAAAAAATAAAAAGTAATCAGAACTACCTTCATTGACAAGTATAAAATCAGAACATGAAAGCTTAAAGAAAGTTAAGCTACCTTCGCCTCGTATCCATCCCATTATCAACAAACGCGTAAAACTCTTTGGCCAATGGCAACAAGGGATCAAAATCATCAATTTCGATCGTGAAAGGATACTTGATATAAAAAATGAGCTTGTGTGCTGATCCTGATGCCCCCGAATAAAAAACCGGCAAATACGGAGATTTGGCATATTTTCCTGGTATTTTCTGTCGAACCGACTGTTCAGGAGAAATATAATCCTTTTCTACGTCTATGACGGGTGGTCTGTGAAGCACAATTTGCGACATATGTAGCGTAGCTAAATCTTCATCGCCAATGTCATCTCAAAATGTATGACCCTTGGCATCACCTGCTGCCTCTTAGACAGAGAAAACCAATAATAAAAAACTTTCAAAATGAAGAAAAGAAAAATTAGACAAAAAAGATAAAATGCAGAACGAATACCATGATCAACACCATCAATAACTCCCTCGTTTGCTTTGACACCTAAATCTGTTTGGTCAGCTAGCGTGTTATCTTGATTCACTTGCTCGACAAAGTCAGGAACAATATCATATTAATAGCCATCATATTCGCCGAGACCAGATGTATCGTCATCAGACACGCACTGATGAATCTAATAAAAAATAATAGAAAGAGAAGGCGTAATTATTGGGTGATGATTCAGAGAAGGCATAACTGTTGAGTGATTTGGTTTTATCAGTAAAACATTAACTTAGAATCAGGAACCTCCTCCCTCGTTTGCTTGGTTTCCTTCATATTCAGAAAACTGAACACTTTTTTAAAGGAAGAAACTACATAACTGCTGAGTGTCGTAACTGTATCAGTCAACTACAACAAAAAACATCAAAAACAACAAAAGTACATCAACAACCATGTTTATAACCAAAATCATGTATATACAAAAAGTACCGATAAACTACAGAAAAGCTAAAGCTGCAGTACCTTTCCAACAACACTCCTCAACTTCTCAACTTCAGCATTCAACTGGTCAATGCGCGCCGAAGGATCATAACTCGGTTTAGGCTGTTGCTCTGTATTCTGAGGATATGGTCGTTTAGACTGTTGCTCCATATTCTGAGGACAACGTGGAGATGCAGAGATAGAATTATCAGTGTGAAAGGCAGGCACCTCCCCTGATGCAACATCATCGACATTAACTTCAAAAAGCGTGGCGATGTTCAGCGTTGACATCTCTTCATGAGTAGGGGAAATGTTCCTATAGTTCAACTACAATAAGAAAAACTAGATTACAATAGTAGAAAAAGGAAATTGTGACATATTCATAATTATACATACTTACAGAAAAACTGAAATCATATAATCAAATCCGCATATGTTGGAGTTTCAGTGACTTTCCAATTAAGAATGCGTGGCACATTTGTGCCAACGCGAACAGCTAGATGCTTGTAAACTATAGAGTAACACTCAGAAAACCATATTTGGAACGCAAGTGGCAAACCTCCGAGCCTATACATTGTCAAATAGTCACACTGTCTGTCCCTCATTGTCTTTAAATATATCTTCAAATGACTTTTTTCCCAAGCATACGTCTGATATTGACCATTTTCAATGATATCAAAATCATCTTTGTTGATACTATGATTATTGGCATATGAGAATATGAAATGATGGACAAACACCATCAAGGCCATCTTGAACGCATTTTTGTCCGACTTCCAGTCCTTTTTCTTGAAGCGATCAAGAAGCTTCCCCCTCGTTATACCCCTTTTTCCATCTCCTGGAAAATACTCTTTTAGCAACCTATTGACATCTGGTTTGTCATTATAATGACCCGGCCGGTCGTTTTGAGAATTAATGCCCCGATCCCCTATTAACTGCTTTCCCCGGCAGACCCCTCGCAGAAGCGAAAATCGCTGGGCAGAAATATGAAAATTTGAGGGTTTGAGTTCATAACTTCTAAAATCGAATTGGAGCTCGGTGGAAGGCGATTCCTTGAGAGGTTTTGCAGGAGAACTATTGGGTAATGAATTCTAACTCTAATTTGGTTCTAATACATTAATCTATTGTTAGTTTTATCATCTAATTAAGGAATTTGAGGGTAAAAGTTTGGAAATGGGGGAAAAGGTTCCCCAATGGAAAATCTGAGTTTTTAGTGAGAATTTGACGTCGGATTGGGATGATTTTCGTACGAGTGAACTCGTGAGTGAATGGGTGTTCATAATCCGTAATTTTAACCCGATTCCGAGACGTGGGCCCGGGGAGGATTTTTGGGCGTTTTATCTATTTTCTTGACTTAGCTTCGATTCCTTTAGCTAAACTCGTTGGTTGTAGTTATATTTACATTATGAAATTGATTTCATTAGATTTGGGCCACTCGAAGTTGGATACTCGTGGCAAGAGCGTGATTTCGGATTGATTGAGCTTGGTTTGAGGTAAGTGGCTTGCCTAACCTTATGTGGGGGAAACTCCCCTTAGGATTTTGGTACTGTTGTTATATGAATGCTGTGTACGGGAGGTGACGAGTGCGTACACGTGCTAATTGTTGAAAAACCCCGTTTTCATTAAGTAAATATCTATGTTTTCCTTTAATTGAGCAATACTTGTATTTGAAGTTTCCTGTTAGGATTAGGAAAGCATGCTTATGTGACTTAACTGTCTTATCTGACTTAATTGCTTACTTGGATTTTGTGTAGCATGTTTAGAGTAGAATTTTTCTTGTTTTCTTGATATGAACTTGGATAGAGCTGTAGAATTCTTTCCTGAGACTGTTGTGTGTTTACTTTGGGACTACGGGACGGTATCCCGGGAGATCCCCCTGCATGTATACTTTGGGACTACGGACCGGTATTCCGGGAGATCCCCCTGCACCTTTATATTTGGGACTACGGGACGGTATCCTGGGAGATCCCCCTGTACTGGCTATTTACTTTTGGACACAGGACGGTATCCCGGGAGATCCTCTGCGCATTTACGTTTGGGACTACGGGACGTTATCCTGGGAGATCCCATGTTGCTATCACTGCTTACTGAGTTATTTTCTTTTTGAGATTTCATCTTTATTTGACTGTTAGCATCATTAATTATACTGTCACATTTTATACTGCTTTACCTTGTTATATTTATAACCAGTAGGGCCTCGACCTTCCTCGTCACTACTCGACCAAGGTTAGGCTTGGCACTTACTAGGTACCGCTGTGGTGTACTCATGCCCTTTCCTACACATGTTTTTCGTGTGCAGATCCAGGTTCTTCTGCTCAGCCATACTATCCGTGAGGCGAGGCGACCCGGAGACTTCGAGGTATATCTGCCGCGTCCGCAGACCTAGAAGTCCCTCTTTATTCTCCCTTTAGCTATAGACTTCCTGTATTTCCTTTTGTCTAGACTTTTGGAGTTAGAACACTATGTAGTTTCTTTAGCTTGTGTTCATGAGATTCCGGGTTTTGGGAGTGTTTTGTTCAATTTGAGAGAGTGATATAGTATATGCCGAGCGACATTTTAAACTTCTTTATTTTGTTACCCCTAAACTGCTAGTTTCGTATCTTTATTTCCCTTTTCCGCAATTTGTTAGGCTTACCTAGTCGTAGAGACTAGGTGCCATCACGACAGTTCACGGAGGGAGAACTTGGGTCGTGGCAGTCATAGATAGTGACGTCTTCTTCTACACACTTCAAACCAGTGATAACAGCGAACTCTCCACTGCCAGACCGTAACAAACAACCATTGATTTTAACCCACAACTCCTTTTCTCGCCCCGAGAAGACTTCCCTCAATAGCTTACAATGAATAAGTTGATTTTGAATTTTAAATTGAAGCAGGTCCAAGAAGTAGCCAAAACAGCTAGCACGGAACATTTGAAGCTGAGTGTCAGTCAAACATTGCTTCAAAATGCTGATGATATCAGTCTCGGTATGGGAACTAATCCTGTTGTCGAAATGATCAGCTGGTTGTATATAGAAGTCCCAACCTTGCATATGGAAAAACAACAAGAAAGAAATCAGGAACAAAAACTATACTAAAATGTTGTATAAACATGTATAAATCAGTATAACAGTACTTGTATAAAGATGTATAAACAGCTGTACAACCTTGTATGAAATTGTATAAGGATGTATAAAATTAATAGCAACACAGGGAATACCTTCAGCTAGGGGTGTTCATAAAAACCCGAAAAATCGATCCAAACCGAAAACCAAACCATACCGGCCAAAAAACCGATACTTTTTGGTTTGGTTTGATTTTGGTTTTGAATTTTAAAAATCGATCAAATTTGGTTTGGTTTTGGTTTTAATAAAAAAATAACCGAAAAAACCGAACCAAATCGACTATAGGAGTAGCTATTTCAAATTTATTATAACACCTATATATATGTATATTTTTATACAAAGTTTCAAAACATTTATGGTGAATGTTAATCGTTTGCACTTTTAGTACAGTTTTTTACCTTCATATTCTAGTTTGATTGGTAGTTTCTTTTGTTAAGTGTAAGAATCCGTTTCATGTTAAAAAAAATATATTTTTAATTGAGTCCTTAAATTATTCATGACTATTTGATTCAATTATCATCAATATATTTTAGTAAATAATAGATTTCTCAAAGGGCAATTGATTTGATAGTGTTATGTTAAAAATGTGGTCGCCGGAATATGTGTTTGGTAGTGCATGTCTTATATTTAAGAAAAAACAGACAAATAACCGAAAAAACTGAAAATCGACAAAATACGACATAAACCGAATTGAGAAAAAACTGACTTAATTGGTTTGGTTTGGTTCTAATATTTGAAAAATCGACTTACTTGGTTTGGTTTCTTTTTTGGGAGAAACCGATCCAAACCGAACCATGAACACCCCTACCTTCAGCTTAGCTTTTCTCTCCTTCAATTTGCGGCGAGTAGCAATATTTTGTTCTTTGGATATGCAATCAAGACCGCTCTCACCATCGTCCTCGATCTTGCTCTTTTTATGCTTAACGTCCTCGATCTTTCTCTTTTTTCGGTTTAACACTGGGGCCTACATCGTCTTCATCAACCAAATTAAATTTCAGCTTTTCTTTGAATATTTCATGTCTCCCACGTTTCTTACTCCTTATTCTAACAATGTTAACTGGATTAGGAGTATTCTTCGTTTGCGAACGAGTCATTCGACTGCTCTCTTGTTGCGACTTATTTGTAGGAGCAGGAGACTCAAAATCATCATCATCGGGGGCCTGGACATGCCCATTCGCTTCAGAATCAGGGGTTGAGGGCAAGTCGCTCAATGTTTTCGCAAATCGAGCTTAACACCTTTTTCAACAACCTTCATACGACTTTTAGAAGCAGACATTTTTGAACGCATTTTCTACAATAAAACAAACAAAGCTTTAACAAAAGTGAAGACAAGTGAAGGAAAACACAAAAATCAAACCAAAATTAAAGGCCATGAACACAAAGCAGAGGCCAATTTTCCCAATTTGTAACAAAACTCAAAAAATAAATTCTACCCTAAAAGTCGAAATAATAAAGCATGCAAACTAAAACACCATGTTTAGGCCCAGAACGAAGATAGAAGGAACACAAAATCGAATGGAAAACACAACAACATTGTAAAAAAAATATTCAAAATCAGAAAAGCCAAAAAATTAAAATTAAAACAAAATTTAAAACCATAACAATGGTAAAAGAATAAAATGA
The DNA here is from genome assembly GCF_001879085.1 of Nicotiana attenuata. Lineage (NCBI taxonomy): Eukaryota > Viridiplantae > Streptophyta > Magnoliopsida > Solanales > Solanaceae > Nicotiana > Nicotiana attenuata. The sequence goes on from NC_031994.1 coordinate 11,578,321, forward strand.
AATGAAATTTACCTGAAATTAAGAGTGAAAGCTCGAAAAATCACTTGAGACGCAAAAATGGAGGACGGTTGCCTTCGTACTTCTGTGAAAAAAGCGTGAGAAGAACAGATAGAGAAAAAAATTAAAAGAGAAAACTAAAACACCGTTAATAATATTTGTGGGCTACCGGGTGAAAACAAAATTTCAAAACATATACAACCTGGGCTAAATCAGGTTAGGACTTCAAATGTGGGCTATTTTCGGATGGGCTGTATGACCCAAGTGATATATGATGTAATTTTGTCGAGAATTAATCTCGATGTGGGACAAACTAATTTCCTTGTAAGGGGATTAAACACAGTCCTACTCCAAATAGAATTCGAAAAGTAAGATGACGGCATGGAAAGCTGTGTTAATTTGGCGTGTTTTCTTTCTTAAGAATCCTAATGCAGAGTGTTTGTTTTGTTTTGACTCACGTTGGCTATTTTAAAGAGTAAGTGGAGATTAAGTTTAAATGATTTACGTAAGTAAACTTTCCTGAAGGTTAAAATTGAAAGTTCATGGACTTTGCAAAGTACGTAAATCTCTCAAAGGGAAATGAAAGATTCTTGACTATATTAAGTCTGAAAGCTTTATATTTGAGAAACAAATTACTAATCGGGGTCATGGGCTCAAGCTATGTAACGTTTTACTTCAACTCTTGTCGTCGGGGTTTAACATGTATATACCTCAACGAGCCTTGAAGTACGGGGCATTTGTAGGCATATAAATTTTATCGGAATTAAATCCGATAAAATAACTTGGACTATAATTTAAATTCAAAATATATTACTCCAAATAAATATTATGGGCTAATTTAATTGGATTAATCATTTAAGTCCAATATATATGGAGTAAATAAATAAGTCTAAATCCATTAAGCTAGGCCGTTTAATTGGGCTACAAATGATGAGTCCACTTCATTAACCCTGAGATATCATCTTTCTAGAGGCTCAATTTGGTGCCACGTGTCAAATGTGAAAGTACAAGGGGGGGGGGGGGAGGGTTGAAATGTAGCCTTTTAAAATTTCTAGTCCACTACTCTTGAGACCTAGTCGACTAACACGGAGACAACCTGCACAATACTGTTAGTACTACGATTTAAACAAATACTAATCTCAATAAACAGTAATGGTATATAATAAAATATGGGAGCAATAAAGTAAATGACACCAGGAATTCTAAGTCACCCTTCTTGATGACTTGTCATACTTTGACGTCAAAAGATTTTATGAAAGCTTCCATTCAAACTTTTCAGTGAGTGTAAAATTGTCTGTTGAAGTACGATGGTCTTAATGTAGAAGTTCCCTCTTGGAGTAAAGCTCCGATAACCGTGTGTGCTGTCATGATCTTTTCTTACTTGCTGTTAAGCATACATAAAAATGTGAGACCTACTCTGATACCAATTGAAAGTACAAGAGAAGGGGGGATGAATTGTAGCCTTTTTAAGTTTCTAGTCCACTACTCTTCAGACCTAGTCGACTAACACGGAGACAACCTGCACAATACTGTTAGTACTCCAATTTAAACAAGTACTAATCTCCGTAAACAGTAATGGTATATAATAAAATATGGGAGCAATAAAGTAAATGACACCAGGAATTTTATACTAGTTCGAAACCAATGTGGTATCCTAATCCAGTCCCCTTAGGTTACAAGGAGGTTATCTCTTTAAATCTTTGAAATTTGGGTTGAGTACAGTTTGTGTGATCTTCAACGTTCACCACCAACGTTTACAAGGTTGGTTTTACTCGTTCACCAACAACGAATATGAGTTGATTTTTACTCGCTCACCAACAAAGACCCTTTGGTTGTCACTCGCTCACCAAGAAAACAAACAACGACACAACCTCTCAGGACACACTACCTCTCCAATATTTTTCTGTCACTCTTCACTTTTTTGTGTGCACCGTAAATCTACTAAAAGTGAATTACAATGCTTGTTCAGAGTAGAATAAAGAACTTGTAGTTGGGTAAACAATTGCATAGAAGGTTGCGTGCTTTCTTCCTTCATAGAGCTCGTATACTTATTGCTCTTTGAACTTGTTCTAGCTATTGCATAACCCAAGGGAGTTTGACCGTCGCTTCTTTATTTGTTTTCACAATTTGCAGCTCTAGTACTTGTATGAATACGGACAGTATGTGAATTTTCCTTAATGTTAATTGATAGTGAATTAGACTATAATTAGACCCTAAAGAACCATATTTTTTTATAGCTTTGTTGTAAAAAGTGATAACCAAATGCTCTGATTAGTGCTTTTCATGCTTTGCAGGCTATATCCAACGAAAGAAGTCGATGGAGCAAGTTTGGGATCAATTACGGAGAAAAGGAGGCCAATCAAACAATGCCCAAGAAATGCACCAAGTGAAAAGTCAAAAGAAGTGCTGAACTTGGCCTGCCGCGGTCAGACCGTAACCGCAGTAGGACCGCGGCAGAGTAGAGCTGCAGATTCAGAGAACCTATTTGGCCGCGGTCCCAGCGTAACCGCAGTGGGACCGCGGCAGAACGCGAAAAAGCCAGGGACGAAAGTGTCAAGTCGGGAAAACTTGGTGTAAAACCCTTATAAAAAGTAGGAATTCGGCCACATTAGGTCAGATTTGTTTTAGAGAGTTCTTTGGAAAGAGAAACAAGTGTGAGAGATCACCCAAAACATCATTATTCTTATTCTCTTTTATTTTTCTTGCAATTTTCGATTATGAATCTTCTAGTAGTTTATTCCTCCATTGTTATGAGTAGCTAACTTTTCTAATCTAAGGTTTTGGTGAAACCCGTTGGGGATGAATTGGTTGTTATAAGTAATATAGATTTGAATTAGTTTAATCTCTATTTGTTCAACTATGTTTTGATTGTGGTTAATTGAAAGGATCCTCAATTAGCCGTTCCTATTTATTATGTATCTGCTTGAGAGAGAGTGCATATTTAGGTAGTTGTTTGAACAACATCACTCCCGGATTATAGGCGAGAGTCATAACCGAGGGTTTAGAGGTTGGATTAGAGATAACGATACCTCGGGTGCGATCTAAGTGAACTGTAATGTGAATCTAGCTAGCGTAGCTTGAGAGAGTGCGTCTAGTAAATAATCAAAATTTCTTGAGAGAGATTTATGATAGCTGAAGAGTTCATGATTGATTGAGGCAACTAAGTCAACGATATAAGAAACATACAACCAAGGAAATCAACAACGGGGGAAACCATTACCTTAGACCTTTATTCTAATTGTTTACAATTCAAGCATAGTTAGTTTTCAGCTGTTTATTTATTTTTAATCTTGTCTTCTTGGTGATATTAAATAGATACAGCTAAGTCTTAGTTCTCTGTGGGATTCGACTCCGGACTTTTAGACCGGATTATATTTGCAGCGACCGCTTATCCTTTTTAGGACTAGAGTTGGGCGTGATCAAATTTTGGCGCCGTTGCCGGGGAACTAACGGTGTAGTTGTAGCTGTATATATTGCTATGGTTCAAGTTTGAACTTTTAGTTTGTTTTACTTTTTTTTGTATTTTTTTTATAACTATTGATTTGAGAAACATGGCATCTTGGAATTATGGAAATTTAGGTGTAGATAATTCTACTATTGATCTCCATACATATTGTGAAGGAAACAACCCGTGGCAAAATTTTCAAAACGTTCCTAAGAGCGAGTTATGTGCACCAACTCAATCTTATTTGTGGAATATGTGTGATGTGTGTGGTGGTAAAAATGGTCACCTTTATGGTTGTGCTTATATTTCTTATTTTTTCCCAACCCCTTACTATGATGGTTCTACCTTTTCTTGTGAAGTTAATAGGAACAAAGAACCTGAGAATGCGGACCTGAAGGAGATCAAGGATATGCTAAAGTGCCTTCTGGAACAAAACAATGAGAAACAATTGCACATAGAAAAGCAAGAGGCAACTATTCGTAAGTTGGAGGCTCAATTGCGTCAAGTGGTTGGAGCTTTTAATGCTCAACAAGCCAATATTGAGGATAGTAGCCAAGAAGAGCATGAATTTGAGGTGTTAATTGGGGAGGTCAGAGTAGAACATCAACAACCTAGCCAACTAGAATTTGAGGATGTCAATGTTGAAGAAGTAATACTAGAGTCAACCAAGGACGTTGAAGATACAAATTTAGTTGACTCTAGTATGATTGGTGTTGAGGAGGTTAAAAATCTTGAAGTTCATATATTTGAGCGCGTTGGGCCTCATTCCAAACACTTCTCTACATTATGTTCAGACGGTGAAATGGAAATTCACCCTTATGAGCATAAAAAGGAGCTCAAGAAAGAGGTAGATGAGCCTTATATTTTGGATTTCTCAAGGCCGTCTAGGCAAGGTGATACTCCTCGGTCGAGAGCCAACAAGTGCATAAGATTTTATCTAATTTTTGGCTTGCAAGAATTTGTACCACCCCAAGAGCATATCATACGCTTGAAGCAAAACTTGGGGTTCAATTCATAAGCTCGAGGTGGAGGCAAAAAGTGATTCGCGTCGTGCCGCGATGTTAAATCAGGCGCTGTGTGGGAGGCAACCCACGAATGTGTTGTAAGTGTAGTCTGTAATATCATTAAAAAAAAAAGAGGTTGAGCGAATCTTGCGCTCGTGGTGCGTCGTGCCGCGATGTTAAATCAGGCGCTTCATGGGAGGCAACCCACGATAGTAGAATTTCTAACATGTTATATATATGCAGGTTAGCGCGGAGGACTTTGCATCACGAGCCTGGGCATAACATGGGTAAGGTAGGCATTAAAAGAGGTAAAAATAGTGCCTAAGGGGCAAAACAATGATAAGAACCTCGAAATTGGCATCCAGGAACAGGTCCACCGCGATCGCGGCGTAACCGCGGTGTGACCGCGGTCAGAGACCCTCTCTGAAGTTGGTTCACCGCGGTCGCGGTGTAACCGTGGTGGGACCGCGGTCAGAGACCCTCTCTGAAGTTGGTCCACCGCGCTCGCGGCGAAACCGCGGTACGACCGCGGTAGGTCGGGCCAGGCCCAGGTACGATATGCAGAATTTTTTTTTAATTTAATTTTTTTTTAACCTAACCTAACCCCACCCTCCCCATAACCCACCGACAACCCCTCATCTTCTTTCCTTCTTCTCTCAAACTCTCTCATCTCTTCTCTCATCTCTTATCTCATCTTTTTCTTCTCCATTCTTCCTCTTCCTTTTTCTTCTCCATTCTTTTCTTTCCCCCTTTTCCTTCTTCTTCCCAACAACCTACTCTCTCTTCTTTCTTCTTCTTCCCATAACCTAAAACCCCTATTACTCCTTCTCCTTACCCCCTTCTCCACCCAAACCCTAACCATCCACTAACCCCCCCCCCCCCAAAACGCCCCACCCCCTACCCATCCACAACCCCCAAATTTTTTTTCCAAAACTCCGCGGTAATCCTCAAGTAAGTTGTTCTAGTTTTCCTTGTGTCGTATGTATTTTGTATTATGTAGTGATTATTGTATAGAATTATTGATTTTGGTTGCAATGGGGTTTTAGACTCCAAGTTTGGTGTTGTAGATGGTGTTTGGGGTTGATTTGAGTAGATGTGGGAGTGTATTCCTAGTTGATAATTTTTGTGTGGGGTGGGTGGTGGTAGTGCTTAACTGGAATTAATTGTTGGAAGCTTGCGTGGGGTTTTATAGGGCGGAATTGTATCATTGATAAGTGGTGTGGGGACAATAGTGGATGTTGTCCACTTTGGGTAATTGTTTGGTGCCAGCGGGTGGCGAAGTCTGAGTAACCATTCGACTGGCACATGTTTGGCTGCCCCTGATTGTTATGATGAACTAATTGCAGGTACTATGGCCCGAAAGAAGCGAAGGAACTCGGAAAGCACTTCCGACGTGCCCACTTATGATGCCACCCGGTTCACGTCCGAGGAGGCCCAGGACAGGTTTCATGCGAAAGCCACTAAAAGCTTTGTCCCGGAGATTGGTATTGACAGGGCTGCCCTCCGTGTTGAAAAGCCGGACATGTACGAGGAAATCTGCCGGCGAGGGATGGAGTACTTGTTCGATGAACCTGACACGGCAAACCCAATGATAGTCCGGGAGTTCTACGCGAACTGCCCGGAACATATGTGCCGTTCTGTGGTGGTGCGGGGCAAAGTAGTAGATGCCTCAGTACAAAAAATTCGCCAGGTCCTGCAGCTGCCTCCGTTCACTGGTGACAATGATTATTACCACAATTCTCCAGGGGTCGATTGGGACACTCTGATTGAGTCCATATGCTCAGGGGGACGGCCAGTTTGGATTCAGGAAAACATGACCCAGCATTCCAAGTCATTCACATGGGAAGCTAAGTGCTGGTTCACCATGATTTGCAGCAGATTGTTGCCCACGGGCAACACAACAGATGTGAACAGCTTGCGGGCTCTACTGGTTTGGTGCTTCGTGACCAGGAAGGACGTTGATATTGCTAAAATCATTGGAGATGAAATGATCCTCCGGTCACCTCTGATGACTAAGGGGTTTTACTTCCCCTCACTTGTGACGAGGTTATGTTTGCTGGTTGATGTCCCAGTCAGTCCTACGGATGGCACTTTACCCCCAAGAACAGCTTTCAGAGCGTCAAAGATCAAAGTGGGCAGAGATGCACCTACACACATTGACCTGGACGAGGATGATGACACCCCAGCACCCATGGCACCACCCAGGAGGTCTTATGATGCAGCTGGATCCTCACGGCAACCCCGAACTGGGGTGGAGTTCTCTAGATCATACTCCAGTCGACCCTTGTTTCCTTCTGTGGAGGAAGACGTGGCAGAACTTCGCTCCTCGGTAGATAGCCTACATGTTCGTTTGGATGCCATATCTAGACGGCAGGCCAGGTCTGAGAGCCGGGTGATGGCTTGGTTCCGTGCTTTAGGGAGGGCCTGTCACGTGGATCCCAACACCGTCTCTGACTCCGACTGATGACCAGGGAAGTCCTCTTACCCTCCTGCTCTTTAATTATTTTATGACATGAGGACATGCCATACTCTTTGTGTGTGGGGTGGGAGATTTGGGTATGTGTATATATGATTTGTGTATATATGTGTTGTTGTATATGTAGCTTAAATGTCACCGATTTGGCCCAACGACGGACACTTGTCGACGGGTTTCTTGAGGGTTAAAGTCGGATAAAAAAAAAACTAGAAAAGTTAGGAGACTCTTCCTGATGATGGACCACCTAGACAGTATTCTTGAGGGAAGTAGTCTAATCAAAAAGCCAAAAAGAATTTTTATTTTATTTTCTTTGTAAGTAGTGTAGTAATTCCCCCTTGGTTTTTCTTTTGACCGCGGTTCTTTTCCAAGGGTTTTTCTTGAACCGGGTTAGGTAGATTTTTCTTTAATAGATTTTAGGACCCTTAGGACTCTTTTGGGCCAAGAAGGGTTGGGCAAGAATGCATCCCGTGGTGTACATACCTGCAAATACTTAAAACGAACTTGAGGGTGCGACGCCTAGGCTCATGTGTAGACTCTTAATCTTATGCCTTAATTTTGCACACCATGTCTTGCTTGAACACTCATGTGAATGTGTTGACAAACTAATTTGGATTGAGTTATATGCCAAGTGTGTGTGAGGTTATACACGTATTCTATGCTTGCATGCGATACCTAGAACTTGCCCCGTATGTGTGCAAAGCGAAATAGTAGTTGTTTGGTCTTAGAGATGATTTAGTCATTTCTTTGTGTAGCCCATATATCATTAATCCACCTGTACATATTACCATAGTTAACCCCTTTGAGCCTATAATCCATTTTCTTTGGCAACCCCATTACAAGCCTTACCCATTGGTTTGAATTAACCATTTATTTGAACATTTTCACCTCTCATGAGCACTTGAATTATTATGAACCTTGTAAAAGTTAAAGTGTGGGGTGGTCGGTTTGGCTTTCGAGTGGAACTAGTTGAATAGGGAGAAAGCTGCACTGTTTTGAAAAAGAAGAGCCACTTGAATTGAAAAAAAAAAAAAAAATATTATATATATATATATATATATAATAATAATACCTAGATAAGTGGTGGCTCTTGATGCAAGTGTGCTTAAAGAAGATGGGTAATTACACTGATGTGAAGGTGGAATTTTGGGGTGACATAAGGATGAGGTTTAATTGATAAAATGTATGTATTAAAGTGCTTAGGGAGATGTATTCACTCTTATATCTAAATGCATCCTACCCATCCCGTAGCCTACATTACAACCAAATGAAGCCCTATTGATCTTAGACTGAGCAACTCGATTAGTAGAGTATTACACTAAGGGCAAGCTTATGGTGTATCTGTGTGGCATATGAATGTTCTTTGCTGAGAGTGAGTGAATTCGTTTATTCTACAGTTCCTTGTTGTTTGATTTCATGTGTGTGGAACTTCTCTCAAAAATGTGATGTGAGGGCATTTAACTCAAGAAGAAAAAGCAAGTCTTCACTTCTGTTAGAGTACATAGAGTAAGCATGAGTGTGGCATGGCATTAGAGTCTTCATCTGAGGTGTGGCTGTTGCACTGCTTAGGTTGTTCTGTGATAATAGCAGGTGTGACATAAAAAGGGTAATGCATCTAACGAATAGGCCTAGAAGTGTGGTTCAACTTTCTCGAGAACGAGCAAAGATTTAAGTGTTGGGTGTTGATAATAGGTGAATTAGACTATAATTAGACCCTAAAGAACCACATTTTTGTATAGCTTTGTTGTAAAAAGTGATAACCAAATGCTCTGATTAGTGCTTTTCATGCTTTTCAGGCTATATCCAATGAAAGAAGTCGATGGAGCAAGTTTGGGATCAATTACGGAGAAAAGGAGGCCAATCAAACAATGCCCAAGAAATGCACCAAGTGAAAAGTCAAAAGAAGTGCTGAATTTGGCCTGCCGTGGTCAGACCGTAACCGTGGTAGGACCGCGGCAGAGTAGAGCTGCAGATTCAGAGAACCTATTTGGCCGCGGTCCCAGCGTAACCGCGGTGGGACCGCGGCAGAACGCGAAAAAGCCAGGGACGGAAGTGTCAAGTCGGGAAAACTTGGTGTAAAACCCTTATAAAAAGTAGGAATTTGGCCACATTAGGTCAGATTTGTTTTAGAGAGTACTTTTGCAAGAGAAACAAGTGTGAGAGATCACCCAAAACATCATTATTCTTATTCTCTTTTATTTTTCTTGCAATTTTCGATTATGAATCTTCTAGTAGTTTATTCCTCCATTGTTATGAGTAGCTAACTTTTCTAATCTAAGGTTTTGGTGAAACCCGTTGGGGATGAATTGGTTGTTTAAGTAATATAGATTTGAATTAGTTTAATCTCTATTTGTTAAACTATGTTTTAATTGTGGTTAATTGAAAGGATCCACAATTAGCCGTTCCTATTTATTATGTATCTGCTTGAGAGAGAGTGCATATTTAGGTAGTTATTTGAACAACATCACTCCCGGAGTATAGGCGAGAGTCATAACCGAGGGTTTAGAGGTTGGATTAGAGATAACGATACCTCGGGTGCGATCTAAGTGAACTGTAATGCGAATCTAGCTAGCGTAGCTTGAGAGAGTGCGTCTAGTAAATTATCATAATTGCTTGAGAGAGATTTATGATAGCTGGAGAGTTCATGATTGATAGAGGCAACTAAGTCAATGCTATAAGAAACATACAACCAAGAAAATCAACAACGGGGGAAACCATTACCTTAGACCTTTATTCTAATTGTTTAAAATTCAAGCATAGTTAGTTTTCAGCTGTTTATCTATTTTCAATCTTGTCTTCTTGGTGATATTAAATAGATACAGCTAATTCTTAGTTCTCCGTGGGATTCGACTCCGGACTTTTAGACCGAATTATATTTGCAGCGACCGCTTATCCTTTTTAGGGCTAGAGTTGGGCGTGATCATTAATGCTTTCCTTTAGATATGGTTAATTGATGAATATCCTTCCAATATTGCATTGAATGATTTTCTTTTCTTATCTGACACCTTGATTTAATGGTGTAAGAATCTTGATTACAACTCCTTCCTTAAGAATTCTTTCTTTGTATTTCAGCTTGTTTCCTCCCTTCTCATTCTTCCACTGTATCTCGTATCTTTTCCCGGAATAGAATAGATTTGCATCTCATATTTTGAGTCTTCAGCTTTTCGTGTCTTATAATATTCATAGAGAACTTTGATTCTTTGGAAGTCTTCATTCTTCAATACACAACGCTTGAACTTGGACCTATTTGTTTGTACTCGACGAACCCACATATAGTTAAAGAAAGTGATTTTATCACTTTCCATAACAATCAATCTTTTCACGATTCACGGAGCTTAGACATGTATTACATAATTTTCCTTCCTTCTGAGAATAGGTGCTACTGTATCCTCCTGGATCCTTTTTTCTTTTATAACTTAGGACATTCTTCAGGGATGCCTTCCAAGTTTCCAATGCATAATCACGTTCCCTTGCTTAAAAAATTCTTCCACAATATATTCCTCCTTTTCTTCTAATAAGTCGTTGTAAATGTTCTTCCTTTATAGAATATCTCACTTCCATTTATTCTCCCATGGTTGCATAGCACAATATCTTCTTTTCCATATTTTTCTAGAGTTTTTGCCTAATTCTTCTTCATATAATAATCTTGAGGTTCTTTTGTATAAAGATATCAGTAACCATTTATTATCTTCACAGTTATGGAAATAATTTCCTTTTGAATATATCTCAAAATATATGAGAAATATTCCTCTCTTGATCTTGAAAAATAATCTCTTTCCATAATATAGATTTTACTACACCATGATATATTTTCTTTCCACAGAAAATATATACTTCCTTGGCCTTGTAGTATCTTTTCTATATAGTATCTTCCTTCCACAAAATAATAGATCTTCTCCAGGATTTTAACAATCTACCTTTCAAGATATTGAAGAACTTTCCTTCCATAATTTTTGTAGAGTCTTCTTATGATATTGTAGTAAACCATTCAATATTTGAAATTTGACTTTCAAATATTATTCCTTCCATGGTGCTTGGAGATTAAATCTCTGAAGATAATCTTCCTTGATTATATTTTGCCTCATAAATCCATTACATGATATTCTCTTTCCCATATTTGTTAGGATCTTTACCAACTTCTTTTTGTCTGAACAAACCTGCACAAGAATAAGTTTACCACAAGTAAATGCTCTTTGATTAATAATTATATTAGTTTGTTATGTTCAAAATCAATACATGAAACCTTGAAACTAACAATCTCCCCCTTTTTAATGATGGCAAACTAGTGAGTACAACATAAGAAAATTTAATCAAAGACTTTATTAAAGGTAGTAATGGAAAATGTGAGTGTCACGACCCAAAAACTTATCCTGGCGTGATGGCGCCTAACGTAATACTAGGCAAGCCGACATTTCAAAATATTTCCAACACTTTTAAATGAAAACAATGAGCTAAAACAGTTTAAATAAATAAACCTCTCATAAACTGGATAGAAAATCAAAACTCGACACAGAAATTCTCAAAATCAGGGTGTCACTAAGTACATGAGCGTCTATACAATACAAGTCTGAGAATAATGCCTATGAAAATTGAAACTAAATACATAAAGCTGAAAGATAGGGAAGGAGAGTGAAGGTCTGGGAACGCCGGGCAACTACCTTGGAATCTCCAAACGATCAAGCTGCGCAGAGAATCAATACCCACCATGTCCAGAAACACCTAGATCTGCACACGAAGTGCAGAGAGTAGCGTGAGTACAATCAACTTAGTAAGTAACAAGACTAAATAATAGACTGAAAATAATGACGAGCTTCACAGATATAGTTCAATCACAGAGATCACATCATAGGAAGATAGGCATGCTTTGAAGTTCGACAGTTAAGGCCAAACAATTAATTCATGTTAAGTTTAATTGAAACAGGATATAATATCTCTCAAAAATTACATGATAGTGATATATGCCAGCTGAAGTGCAACAGTAATGAAATCAAGTGCATAATCTCATAGCAATAGTCCCTCAGTCCTCCCATTAACTCCAACCTCACAGTCACTCTTTCTTCCCAGTCGCTAGGCACTCGCGCTCAGCACCAGCACTCGGTGCTTGTACTCAGTAGGTACCTGCTCTCACTGGGGGTGTATAGAGACTCCGAAGGGGCTCCTTCAGCCCAAGCGCTATAACAAGCCAATCATAGCATAAATGAGTAAAACATGGTGCGGCGTGCAGCCCGCTCCCATAAATATCCTCACAATTAGGCCCTCGGCCTTACTCAGTCATCAATCTCTCCAATCTCTCGGGTTCTCATTAATCATGATAATCAGCCCAAACAGCAATGGTATAATATATCAATAAAGAATAATAGAGACTGATATATAATATGCAAGTAAAACTGTGACTGAGTACAAAATAACAATTTAGTAGATAATTTAACATGTAACACGACCTCTGTGGGTCCCTATAGTACCAACACATAGCCTAAACATGATTTCTAACATGATTTGCAATTCAATTTCTATAACACATGGAGAATACATGGATAAAAACAGATTATTCAACTATACAATTCCATGGAATTGACTAAGTCAAAATTCCTATGGTGCATGTCCACACGCCCACACGCCCATCATCTAGCATGTGTGCCACCTTAAAACCAATCACATGACACATAATACGGGGTTTCTTACCCTCAGAACCGAATTTAGAACTGTTACTTACCTCTATCCGTGCAAATCTCTACTACAACACACCTTTGTCTCACGAAACGGCCTCTGAATGCCTCGAACAATCAACATGTGCTAAAGGAATCAGTTCCATAAATAAATACTAAGCTCTTAATCATAAGTCAAAAAGTCAACTCAAAAGCGGCCCCCGGGCCCACATCTCGAAATCGGATAAAGGTCACAAAATCCGAATACCCATTTGACCACGAGTCCAACATACCAAACTTACTCAAATCCGATACAAAAATCTCGATCAAAACCTCAAAATTCGGCCTAAGAACTTTCCTCCATTTCCCCCAATTTTCCTCCCCAAATCACTAATTTAATGATGAAATCAAAGACATAATCATGGAAATTAACCAAAACTAGGTACGAATCACTTACCCCAATCACCCACTCGAGTCTCTCAAAGAATCACCTCCCACCGAGCTCCCAAAATCAAATTTGTTTTATGAACTCAAACTCTCATTTTTTGAAATTTAATACTGTTGCTCAGTTATTCTTCATCGTGAACACGACCATCTTCTCGCGTTCGCATAGCACAAAACAGTCTGCCCTACTAACTTACCTTACGCGAACGCGGAGACCTCCACGTGAACGCGAACCTCTGCTTCCTCCAACCTACATGATCGCGTCTCCCCTCATGCAATCGCGAAACACAAACGCGTGAGAACCAGTTGCGTCCTCTCCTCTTCGCGAACGCGGAAATGCCCACGCGTTCGCGATGCACTGCCTAGCCAAACTTACCGATCGCGTACCACAACTCGAAAACGCATAGGGCAAAAATCACCACTACCCCAAACAAGCCTACGCGATTGCGGACCTGCCCACGCGATTGCGTATAAGGAAACCAGATACAGACACTAGAAAATTTCAGCCATACACCAAGTCCAAAATTGATCCGTTAACCATTTGAAACTCACCCGAGGCCCCTGAGACCTCAACTAATCATACCATCATGTCCTAAAACACAATATGAACTTAGTCGAGCCTTCAAATCACATCAAACAACATCAAAAACACGAATCGCACCCCCAATTCAAGCCTAATGAAACTAAGGAAATCCAACTTCTACAAACGATGCCGAAACCTATCAAATCATGTTCGATTGACCTCAAATTTTGCACACAAGTCACTAATGAGACTACCGACCTACTCCAACTCCCGAAACCCCAATCCGAGCCCGGTAACCACAAAATCCACTCTCGGTCAAACTTCCAAGTTTCCAACTTTCGCCATTACAAGCCTAATTCAACTACGAACCTCCAAATCACTATATGGACACGCGCCTAAATCCAAAATCATCTAACGGAACCATCGAAACTCCATTCCTCAAAAGTCAACATCCAGTTAACCTTTCCAACCTAAGCTTCCCGCCCTGAGACTAAGTGCCTCAATTCATTTCCGAAACCTCTCCGGACCTGAACCAACTACCCCGGCAAGTCACATAACAACCGTAAAGCATAAAATGAGCATTAAATAGGGGAACATGGCTACAACTCTCAAAATAACCGGTTGGATCATTACATCCTCCCTCTCTTAAACAAATGTTCGTCCTCGAACGAGTCTAGAAATGTACATGGACTCTCAAATAGGCGTGGATACTTGCTCTGCATCTCCGGCTCGGTCTCCCAAGTGGCCTCCTCAACTGGATGACCTCTCCACTTCACCTTCACTGAAACTATATCCTTTGACCTCAACTTTCAAACCTACCAATCCAAAATGGCCACTAGCTCCACATCATAAGTCAAATCACCATCCAACTGAATCGTGCTGAAATCTAAAACATGACACGGATTGCCGACATACTTCCGAATCATAGAAACATGAAATATTGGATGTACACTCGACAAACTAGGTGGCAAGGCAAGCTTATAAGCCACCTCTCCGATCCTCTAAAGCACCTCAATCGGCCTAATATGCTGAGGCTCAACTTGCCCTTCTTCCCGAATCTCATAACACCCTTCATGGGTGAAACCTTGAGCAGCACATTCTCCTAAACCATGAAAGCAACATCATGAACCTTCCTATCGGCATAACTCTTCTGCCTAGACTGCGCCACGCGAAGCCGATCCTAAATCAATTTAACTTTATCCAAAGCATCCTGAACCAAGTCAGTATCCAATAGCCTAGCCTCACCCGGCTCAAACTAACCCACCGGAGATCGACATCGTCTCCCATACAAAGCCTTATACGGAGCCATCTGAATGCTCGACTAGTAGCTGTTGTTGTAGGCAAACTCCGCGAGCGGCAGAAACTGATCCCAAGAACCCCCGAAATCTATGACACAAGCGCGTAGCATGTCCTCCGATATCTGAATAGTGCGCTCGGACTGTCCGTTCGTCTAAGGGTGAAATGTTATACTCAACTCAACCTGGATGCCCAACTCTCACTGCACGACTCTCCAAAACTGTGATGTAAACTACGTGACCCTATCTGAAATGATAGAGACTAGCACACCGTGAAGGCGAACGATCTCGCATATGTAAATCTCAGCCAACCGATCTGAGGAGTAAGTAGTCCCAATTGTCCAATGAAGTGTGAAGACTTGGTCAGCCGATCCACAATCACCCAAATAACATCGACCTTCTTCGGAGTTCGTGGGAGCCAACCTATGAAATCCATGGTGATACGCTCCCATTTCCACTCCGGAATCTCAAGCCTCTGAAGCAATCCACCCGGTCTCTGATGCTCATACTTTACCTGCTGACAGTTAAGGCACCGAGCTACAAACCGCACTATATCCTTCTTCATCCTTCTCCACCAATAATTCTACCTCAAGTCCTAGTACATTTTGCGGCGCCCGGATGAATGGAATACCGCAAATTATGGGCCTCCTCAAGAATCAACACACGTAGCCGATCTACATTAGGCATACAAATCCGACCCTACATCCTCAACGCCCATCATTCCTAATAGTAACATCCCTAGCATCACTGTGCTGAACAGTGTCCTTACAGACAAGCAAATGGGGGTCATCATACTGGCGCTCTTTGATGCGATCATATAAGGAAGACCGAGAAACAACACAAGCTAGAACCCGACTGGGCTCTGAAACATTTAATCTCATGAACTGGTTGGCCAAGGCCTGAACATCAACTGCAAGCGGTCTCTCACCAATAGGAATGAATGCAAGGCTACCCATACTCACTGCCTTTCTACTCAAGGTATCGGCCACCACATTGGCCTTCCCGGGATGATATAGAATAGTAATATCATAGTCTTTTAGCAGCTCCAACCATCTTTGCTGCCTCAAATTTAGATCCTTTTGTTTGAACAAGTGCTGGAGACTCTGATGATCTGTAAATACCTTGCAAGACACACCATAGAGATAATGCCTCCAAATCTTCAATGCATGAATGATGGCATCCAACTCCAAATCATGGAAAGGGTAATTCTTTTCATGGGGCTTCAACTGGCACGAAGAATAAGCGATCACTCTACCCTCCTGCATCAAGACACACCTAATACTAATCCGAGAAGCATCACAATACACTGTATAAGAGTCTGAAGCTGAAGGCAAAAATAGGACTGGAGTTGTGGTCAAGGCAGTCTTGAGCTTCTGAAAGCTCTCTTCACACTCATCCAACCACCAGAAAGTAGCACCCTTTTGGGTCAATTAGGTCAAAAGCGATGTAATAGACAAGAAACCTTCCATGAAGCAACGATAATAACCGGCCAAGACGAGGAAGCTCCGAATCTCCATAGCTGAGGACGGTCTGGGCAAGCTATAAACTGCCTCTATCTTCTTTGGATCCACCTGAATCCCCTCAGTGGACACCACGTGCCCCAAGAACGCCACTAAACTAAGCCAAAACTCACACTTTGAGAACTTGGCATAAAGCTTCTCATCCCTCAACCGTTGCAACACAATCCTCTAATGCTGGGCATGCTCCTCCTAGCTGCGAGAGTACACGAGGATATTATCAATGAATACTATGACAAACGAGTCGAGATAAGGCTGAAATACACTATTCATCAGATGCATGATGCTGCTGGGGCATTGGTCAGCCTAAAATACATCACAAGGAACTCATAATGACCATAACAGGTCCTGAATGTTGTCTTTAGAATATCCGAGTCCCGAATCTTCAACTGGTGATACCCAGACCTTAAATCCATCTTAGAGAGCACCCTCGCTCCCTGAAGCTGGTAGAATAAATCATTAATGAGCGGCAAAGGATTCTTGTTTTTGATTGTGACTTTGTTCAACTGCCTATAGTCGATGCACATCTGCATAGTAACATCCTTCTTCTTCACAAACACAACCGGTGCACCCTAAGGTGACACACTAGGCCTAATAAACCCCTTATCAAGAAGTTCCTGAAGCTTCTCTTTCAATTCCTTCAACTCAGCGGGTGCCATATAATACGGAGGAATAGAAATGGGATGAGTGCCCAGCACCTAGTTAATACCAAAGTCAATATCCCTGTCGGGCGGCATGCTTGATAGGTCTGCAGGAAACATATCCGGAAAGTCTCGCACCACCAAAACAGAATCAATAGTAGGGGTATCAACACCAACATCCCTCACAAAGGCCAAATAAGAGAAATAACCCTTCTCGACCATCCTTTGAGCCTTCAAATATGAAATTACCCTGCCGGGCACATAATCTAGAGAACCTCTCCACTCGGTCCTTGAAAAACCCGACATTGCCAAAATCATGGTCTTAGCGTGACAATCCAGCATAACATGACATGGAGACAATCAATCGATACCCAAGATCACGTCGAAATCAACCATACTAAGCAGTAAGAGAACAACTCTAGACTCCAATCCCCCAATAGTAACTACACACGACCGATATACACGATCCCCAACAATAGTAGCACCCACTGGTATAGATACATGAACAAATGAAACTAAGGACTCACAGGGCATATCTAGGAAATGAGCAAAATACAATGATACATACGAATAAGCGGAACCGGGGTCAAATAATACAAAAGCATCCCTGTGGCATACTGAGACAATACTTGTGATCACTGCATCTGAAGCAATTGAATCTGGCCTGGCAGGAATAACATAAAATTGAGCCTGACCGCCACCAGATCGGTTTCCCCCTCTAGGACGACCTCTAGCTGCTTGGGCCCCACCCCGAGCTAGTTGGGCGGGTGGTAATGTAACTGGTCGGAAGTCGCAGCTTGACTCCTCTACTGCACTAGTCCCCAGGGTGACGAGGACACTGCCTCCACATATGACCAAACTCCTCGCACTCAAAGCAACTCCCTGGCAATGTTGGCGGGTACTGAATAAGGCCCCGAGTATTGGGATAACTGCTAGAAGGACCTAGTATAGATGAACGCTGAACTGATGGAGCATGGGAAAAACTCTGAGTTGGAAGGGCACTAAGAGATGACTGACCCTGAGGAGCATTGTATGAACCATGACTGGATGATGCACCACGGTGAACTGGAAGAGCCATCTAAGCGGGCCTATAAGGACGAACCCTGCTGTGGTAGGACTACCCCCCCAGAAGGAACACTACCGAAATCACCCAAACCTCGAAGCCTCTTGGCCTTCCTGTCCTCACACTCCTGACTACGGACCATCTCTATCTGTCGAGCAATATTAACCACCTCGTTGAAAGTAGTACCAGATACCCTATCTTAAGTCATAGGCAACCGCAACTGATATGTGAGGCCATCAATGAACCTCCTAATCCTCTCCCTATCAGTGGGAACCAACCAAACTACGTGACGAGCCAACTCTGAAAGCCTCATCTCGTACTAGGTCACAGACATGCCATCCCGATGTAGCTGCTCAAGCTGTCTACAACAACTCCTCCCTACGAGACTACGGCACGAACTTCTCCAAGAAGAGAATGGAGAACTCATGCCATGTAAGTGGTGCTGCACCAACCGTCCTGTGCCTCTCATAAGCTTCCTACCATCTGAAAGCAGCCCCAGTAAATTGAAAAATAGTGAACGAGACCCCACTGGTCTCCAGAACACCCACCATGCGAAGAATCCGCTGGCACTTATCCAAGAAGCCCAGGGTATCCTCTGACTCAGCCCTACTAAATGATGGTGGATGAAGCCTCCTAAATCTCTCTAGTCTCCTATACTCATCATCAGTCATGATGGGACCCACCTGGGCCTGGGCAGCTGCAACCGGTTGGGCTAGTAGTACCCCCGATGTCTGAAGTTCTGCATCACCTGCTCTGGAGTACGGGCGGCGGGAGTCTGAGTACCTCCCCCGGCTTGAGAAGTGGATGCTGCGGCTAGAACGAAGACCGCCTGAGCAAGGCTGGTGCACATAGTCAAAATATGTGTCAAAGCCTCCTGAAGGCCTAGAATCACAATGGGCATAGCTGGTGCTTGAGCTGGCCCCACTGCTCAACTCTATCTGGTACCTGCTCCTAAGTTGGAACAACTGGTGGATTTGCCGGTGTTGCTCTAGCTGATGTACGAGTTGTACCTCTGCTCCTACCATGGCCCCTACCGTAACCTCGGCCCCCTGTGGCCCTAGCCGATTCTACTGGTGGCTGTCTGTCCTGACCGGTAGCACATGTCCTCACCATCTGTGAGAGAATAGAATAATAGAAGTTTAGTTACTGGAATCAACAAAGTTGCACGACAAGAATACAAGAATGTGAAGTTTCCTAAGGGTTTGGCAGCCTCTCGAAGATAAGTACAAACGTCTCTTTACGGATCCGCAAGACTCTACTAAACCTGATCATGACTCGTGAGACCTATGTAACCTAGGATCTGGTACCAACTTGTCACAACCCAAAAACATAGCCTGTCGTGATGGCGCCTAATGTAGTACTAGGCAAGTCGACATTTCAAAATATTTCCAACACTTTTAAATGAAAAAAATGAGCTAAAACAGTTTAAATAATTAAAGCTCTCATAAACAGGGTAGAAAATCAAAACTCGACACGGAAATCCCCAAATCAGAGTGTCACTAAGTACATGAGCGTCTATACAATGCATGTCTGAGAATACTGTCTATGAAAACTGAAACTAAATACATAAAGCTGAAAGAAAGGGAAGGAGAGTCAAGGTCTGCGAACACCGGGAAGCTACCTTGAAATCTCTAAATGATCAAGCTGCGTAGAGAATCAATGCCCACCATGTCTAGAAACACCTGGATCTGCACACGAAGTGCAGGGTATAGCGTGAGTACAATAACTCAGTAAGTAACAAGACTAAATAATGGACTGAAAGTAGTGACGAGCTTCACGGATATAGTTCAATCACAGAGATCACAGCATAGGAAGATAGGCATGCTTTCAAGTTCGACAGTTAAGGCCAAGCAGTTTATTCATGTCAAGTTTAATTGAAACAGGATATAATATCTATCAGAAAATTACATGAAAGTGATATATGCCAGCTGAAGTACAACAGTAATGAAATCAAGTGCATAATCTCAGAGCAACAATCACTTAGTCCTCCCATTCACTCCAACCTCACTGTCACTCTTTCCTCCCAGTCGCTCAGTACTCGCGCTCAGCACTCGGCACTCGCGCTCGTCACTCGCACTCAGTAGGTACCTGCGCTCACTGGGGATGTGTACAAACTCCGGAGGGGATCCTTCAGCCCAAGCGCTATAACAGGACGATCATGGCATAAATCAATAAAACATGCTGCAGCATGCACCCCGCTCCTGTAAATATCCTCACAAAAACAACAATTTAGCAGATAATTTAACATGTAACACGACCTGTGTGTTTCACCACAGTACCAACACATAGCCTAAACATGATTTCTAACATGATTTGCAGTTCAATTTCAATAACACATGGAGAATATACGGATAACAACAGATTATTCAGCTATACAGTTCCATGGAATTGACCAAGTCGAAATTCCTATGGTGCACGCCCACACGCCCGTCGCCTAGTATGTACGCCACCTCAAAACCAATCACATGAAACATAATACGGGGTTTCTTACCTCAGAACCGAATTTAGAACTGTTAGTTACCTCAAGCCGTGCAAATGTCTACTCCAACACACCTTTGCCTCGCAAAACGGCCTACGAATGCCTCGAATCTAGCCACAAATAATTCGATACAATCAATACGAGCTAAAGGAATCAAATTCCATAAGAAAATACTAAGCTCTTAATCAAAAGTCAAAAATCCAACTCAAAAGCCCCCCCTCCCCCCCGGGCCCCCGTCTCGGAATCGGGTAGGGGTCACAAAATTCGAACGCCGATTCGACCATGAGCCCAACCATACCAAAATTACTCAAATCCGATACAAAAATCTCGATCAAAATCTCAAAAATTGGCCTAAGAACTTTCCTCCATTTTCTCCAATTTTCACCCCAAATCACTAATTTAGTGATGAAATCAAAGACATAATCATGGAAATTAACCAAAACTAGGTAAGGTGAAGGTGATTCAGGAGCAGCTTCGTACAGCGCAGTCGAGACAAAAGAGTTATGCTGACAGGAAGGTCCGTGATGTGTCTTACATGGTTTGGGAGAAGGTTCTACTGAAAGTTTCACCCATGAAGGGTGTTATGAGATTCGGGAAGAAGGGTAAATTGAGTCCTCGGTTCATTGGGACTTTTGAGGTGCTTCGGAGGATTGGGGAGGTGGCTTATGAGCTTGCCTTGCCACCTAGCTTATCGAGTGTGCACCCGGTATTTCATGTTTCTATGCTCCGGAAGTATATTGGCGATCCGTCTCATGTCTCGGATTTTAGCATGGTTCAGTTAGACGGTGATTTGACTTATGATGTGGAGCCAATGACAATTTTGGAGCAGCAAGTCCGGAAGTTCAGATCAAAGGATATAGCTTCAGTGAAAGTGCAGTGGAGAGGTCAGCCCGTAGAGGAGGCTACCTGGGAGACCGAGCGGGAGATGCGGAGCAGATATCCTCACCTGTTTGAGGCTTCCGGTATGTTTCTTGACTCGTTCGAGGACGAACGTTTGTTTAAGAGGGTGCAGATGTAATGACCTGGCCGGTCGTTTCATGAGATACCGCTCTGTTTCCCCCATTTCTGCTTCTTTATGTGTTGTTCAGTTGTATTATGTGGTATCGGGTTGGTTGGTTCGGGTTTGGAGTGGTTTTGGTAGAGAAATGAGACACTTAGTCTTTTTTGAGTAAGCTTAAGTTGGAAAAGTCAACAGGAAGTTGACTTATGAGTAAATGATCTCGGAATTTGGTTTTTATGGTTCAGATAGCTTTGTTAGGTGATTCGGGACTTAGGAGCGCGATCGGAATGTATTTTGGAGGTCCGTGGTAGATTTAGGCTTGAATTGGCGAAATTGGAATTTTAGCGTTTTCCGGTCGGTAGTGGAAATTTTAATATTGGGGTGGGAATGGAATTCTGGAAATTGGAGTAGGTCCGTTGTGTCATTTGGGACGTGTGTGCAAAATTTCAGGTCATTCGGGTGAGGTTTGATAGACTTTTTGATCGTTTGCGGAATTCAGAAGTTTTGGAATCCTTAGGCTTGAATCCGATGGTGATTGATGTTTTGATGTTGTTTTGAGTGTTCCGAAGGTTGGAACAAGTTCGAATGATGTTATGGGATGTGTTGGCATGTTTAGTTGAGGTCCCGAGGGCCTCGGGTGAGTTTCGGATGCTCAACGGATCATTTTTGGACTTTAGAAGATGGCAGATTTTTGCTGGTATTTTTATTGCAGAAGGGTTGTTCTTCGCGTTCGCGAAGATTGTCCCGTGTTTGCGAAGAAGAGTTTGGTCTAGGGAGGAAATGCTCTTCGCGTTCGCGAGTAAGGGGACGCGTTCGCGTAGGTTTGGATTTCAGTGAATCGCGAGCGCGGGAGAGGCGTCGCGTTCGCGTAGAGGAAAGTTGGAGCAGCTGGGACCCCAGGAGATTGTTCATCGCGTTCGCATAGGATGGGTCGCATTCCCGTAGGCTTTGGCAGCTGAAGCTTCGCGTTCGCGAAGAAGGGAGCACCTGGGCAGAAAGTATAAATAGAGACCTTCGCGATTTTCAGCTCTTTTCTCACCATTTTGGACAACTTTGAAGCTTTTTGAGAGGGATTGAAGAGGGATTTGAAGGGAAACACTTGGAGGTAAGGTTTTTGAACTCAATACTCGATTTTATGGCAATTTCGTACTTATTGGACATGAAATTTGTGGGATTAAAGGGTTAAAAATTGAGGGATTAGGGCTTGAAATTGGAGAGTTTAAATTGGAGATTTGAGGGACCATTTGGGGTCCGATTTTGATATTCTTGGTATGTATAGACTCGTGGGAGGATGAGGGTTCTTGTGATGTGATTTTTATCAAATTTTTAGTCGTGGGCCCGGGGGTCGGGTTTGGCCAATTTTGGGATTTTTGAGTTAATTTGATAATTTTCGTATGGGTTTCATTCCTTTACCGTGTATTAATGATAATATACTGATTTTGGTTAGATTCGGGGCATTTGGAGGCCGAATCGAGAGGCAAGGGCGTCGCGGGCTAGAGTTTGACTTGTCTTGAGGTAAGTAATGCTTCCAAACTTGGTTCTAAGGGTTCAAAACCCCGAACTATGTGTTCTATGATTACTATTGAGGTGACGCAAATGCCAAGTGACGGGTGTGTGGGCGTGCACCGTGAGAATCGCGGCCTGGATCATTCCATGGCACTGCTTAGTGACTCTTTCTTGCTGATATCTGTGTTGTGGCTATGTAATTAAGTTAATGAGCTATAGATAATGCTAATTATCATGTTAAGGCGTCACGCCGTTACTGTTGAGACCCGAGAGGTCGTTTATTGCTGTCATATCATTTGCTTCATTGATATCTGTACTCAGTCCTGTTCATGAATTTTTATCATGCCTCAGTCTCGATTATTGTTATTTGGCACATCATATCATTATTCGGGCTAGTATCATAACATTGTGAGCCCGTGTGTGTGATACTGGAGAGTGATGATTGAGTGAGGCCGAGAGCCTGATTAGGAGTGACAGTTATGGGATCAAGCTGCACGCCGCAGCGGTTATGTGATGATTATGATAGCGCTTGGGCTGTAGGAGCCCCTCCGGAGTCTATAACACACCCCCAGTGAGCGCAGTTGCTGATATTGTGGGATGGATCTTCCCTGGACATGGATCTTGTCCGAAGTATTTATACCTGGAGATGGATCTTCTCCATAGGGCTGGAGTGGCCTTCCTCGGCACTGGATGACTGCGGTCAGTGATGTATATATATATTCCGGGATGGATCTTCCATGGGCCGGATGGCCATATACAATACCGAGTGGTTGAGAACTTGTGAGTGGAGGTACACGGAACATTGATCATGCTATCTGTGCAATGGTACATAGAGAGTTCCTGAGCTTTATACTCCGTACTGTTTCGACTACATTTATTTACTGTTGAGATATTAATTGATATGCAAGCATGTCTACTTTTCTGTACAGTTTAAATGTATTACCTGTTGAGGTTTGGTTCGTCACTACCTGTCAGTCCATAGGTTGGGCTTGTTACTTACTGAGTTGGTGTACTCACGTTACCCCCTGCACCTTGTGTACAGATCCAGGTATCTCAGGGCACGGTAGCGGCTATTGACTATTCCAGTTGTGGACTTCACAAAGATAGCGAGGTAGCTGCCTGGCGACCGAAGTTCCGCTTTTCTCCTTCTCTATCTTCCTATTAGTACTTTGTTGTTATTTCCAGACTGCTTTGGTCTTGTCTTGTTTCAGAACTATTGTAGTGTCGCTCATGACTTAGTGACACCCAAGGTCGGGCTTGTATTTTTCCGCTTTGGAAATGAGTTGGTTGGCCTAGTTTCATGATAGACGCCATCACGACCGGGTCGGTTTGGGGTCGTGACAGACGCGGTTACACATAGATTTCATAAGCTATTATAATATTCCTTCAATTCTTTTCGAAAATATGAAGTTCAAATGAAAACTTTTAAGATCTCAAATTCCTCAATTTCAACTCTTTTAAAGACATTTACTAAGCAAACTCAATCTCGCTTCTTCACAAGGCAAACAATAAATATAAATCAACAACAATATCAACAAGGCATGGTGTAAACCTAAAACTACCCGGACATAGTCATAACTAGTAGTTATGTACGGACTCTCGCCACCTCGTGCGTACGTAGCCCCCACAAATAGAGGCACATATTAATTTAGTTTACCTATGGGGTTAATTCCCTCTTACAAGGTTAGAAAAGAGATTTACCTCGCTTTGAAGTTCCATAACCGGCTCCCATGCCTTTCAAACAACTTGACTGATGCCCAACACTCCAAAACTCGCTTTTGCTTTGTTAACATTCATAATCTTTTAATCCTCCTCCGCCATCGTAACATTGGATAAAATACTCATACGCCACCAACAAATTGATATCTACAATTACAATCCCAATTACAATCAAAATATGACTCAAAAATATTTATCTATATCCATTTATGGCTCACAAGTTGGCTACAAGCCTCCAGCTCAAATCGTCTAATAGGTTCACTTACTAGCACATTCAACTCCACTCTTATCATTTAATACCCATTTGAAGTCATCAATGATACTACATTAATTCTCCAACACCGCAAAATTACTATTCATCGTCTTCCTTAACCAACATTTCCAAAATATTCAATTTGGTGATTACTTAGTTGAACACTTCCAACTAAGCTAGAAAATGATTTCATAGGTTCATTGCATCCTTTAATTTAATTTCTAAGAACACTATTTATCCTTCCCTCATTTTCTCAAGAACATTATTCATGCCATGAACTAGGGTTTATGAAATTAATTATCCGACCATAACAACTTGAGACAAATATTAGAATTACTCTCACCGACTCATAAGAAATGAGCTTGAAGCATTAGTACTACCTTCTTGAAGCTTTTCCTTAAAAATTTAATGTTTGGGAAATTTGGTGTTCTTGAATAACTTGGAAGATTTCTAGGGACTTCAATGAATTATGTTAATACTAGTGTTAATAGGATGTTATTAACTTAAAATATCCAAAAAACTCACCTTGTATTCATAAGTAGTCCCCAAGGTCAAATCCACCATGAAAGAACCAATCCCTAGCTTAAGAAACCCCGCAAAAATGGCTGCTGCCCGTGACTTCCTTATATAGGCATAGGTGCTTCAGCAAGTTGTACCTTGCGCTGTGCAGGTTGTACCTCGTATTACGAGTTTTCCCCTGCTGGACACCTTTTACTAAAACGTCCATAACTCCTTGTAGAAATATCCAAATGACAAACGGTTTGAGGCGTTAGAAACTAGACTCGAAGATATTTCATTTGACAGGTTTTGTGTGTACTCATTTGGAACTTTTGTCTATCATGTAATTTTCAACTTGACTTAGACTTAGGGCTCTCCTAGGACCCCACATCACTTATAATAGGACTCGTACACTTATTATCATACGAACCTGCTGGAACCTTCAAATCCTGATTCCGAGGTCGTTTACTCAAAAATTCAACCTTAGTCAATTCTTCTAACTTAAAGCTTCCGAAATGAGAATTTTCTTTCCAAATCAACTCCGAACATCCCGAAATTCAATTCCGGCCAGGCGTGTAGGTCACAATACCTGAAGTGAAGCTGCTCATGGCCTCAAACTGCCGAACGACGTGCTAAAGCTCAAAACAACCGGTCGGGTAGTTACATTCTCTCCCACTTAAACATACGTTCGTCCTCGAACGTGCTAAGAACGTCTCTGGAGTTGTCCGAAATCACTGGTTAACACCTCGTGCACCCACCCGTGCTATCACAGCTCAGTTGAGCACATTTGCTCGAACAAATCTGAAGATTCTCTCTTTCTACTTAGCCAAATAAGCCTTAGAGCCAAATTCCAACGCCCAGAATTCTCTACCAGGCCCGTTTCCAACATACGAACACCATATCAATCACTACAGGATGTACCAAAACATGGTTGCATGCCTTTGCTGAATTAACGCCATGCACCGCATAATTCACATGACCATAATGACATCTTCTGATAATAATAGCCGTCATTCCACGAATCTGATGCTCACACACACCTCATGACTCATATAAGTCCTGTTCCAACTCTTGCAATACTGCCACGATGGAAGAGATGTGTAGAAATTCATGACCAACTGCTGAGTCAATAATTCATTGAGTTCCTTCTCTTGAGAAGACCCATTGCCTCGTTATGAACCAAATAACTATATTTGCTCTTTAATATACTTCATATAAATTCGATCGCACTGATCCCAGGTCCGATAATCTCGTCTCACCCAGTATAAGCTGCCCAAGCGATAAGCCACCTCAGACACTGCCAAAAGTCTCATATAATGCCGCAATATGCCATCAAGCTACAAACTCGAATATGATACATATGGAAACAAACTCCGTAAAGGACTACTCAACCCACGTAACTAATTAGACAACGGAAAAGGTGTTATGGACCTTCCTCAGAATATGGGAAACAAAACACACAAGAATAGACATGGGAAACTGTTAACTAACATTACACTGTTGCGGCGTGCAACCCGATCCAACCATGATACCCGTGGCGGTGTGCCACCCGATCCACACATAATAATCTATAAAGGACTTACTTACCGAGATAAAATGCTCATACCTGTGAATTACTCGAATCTCAACCACAAGCACGCAGAGTGCATAATAAAATTTCTAGGGAGACAGATAGCGCCATACACTACAAAACTCAAGCACGACTAAGGTGCAATAAATGATTTGCATCTCGAGAGCCATCCTGATCACATAACACCATCGCTAGGCAGAACCTCAACACACATGAAATTTATCAAGCCGTTCAACAACTCACACGGCACAAAATGGTATTGCATGAAATAGCCAATGACGAAATAACATCCAATGTCCGAATACTCCTCCATAAGGAGCGCTATGCCGAAGTGAACACATCCGGCCTGATATAGAGCCTACATTCATATTTCAGATCCATCCACGGACCTCAAGCTGATTCTGATCATACTGCGCTGGGCCAATAACCTTCCGAGGATCCACAATAACCCTTCTTCCCATGACACACAAGAACAACCGTCGATTCGGAACAAACTTCCACAGTCCACAACCAAATGAACCGGGCGCCCTTCAGGCATAAATTCTCACATGAACGATACTACCACAATCCCCATACATTATTTCAATCCCTCACTCAATCAAGTGACCACATGTCACACTTATACAATCTTCTCGTGGGACACGCTCCCATGACCTTCCGCACCAGATAACAAGTATGCACATCCATATCACCGCCCGTACAAATGTTGTAAAGCAAATCAAAAATCCGAAATCAACACTCAAAGCCTCTTACACAAGACACCGATCTACGGTGGCGCTAAAGACAATACCAGCTTACTCTAACCATCTGAATCCTTTCCCGCTCATCCAAGATCTTGACATTCTTGTCGATACCAAACTGCAACCTTGATCCTCAACTTCTGAATCCCATGCCGTTCATTGTACTTAATCATGCCAATGCGCAAGAGTACAAGAATTTCGTCTTAAGTTCTGGACTACTGATAGGGTAAACACTTCTTCATATAGAAACCTTTTACTTAACTCATTTCAAGAGAACCACATGCAACACGTGACTGAATTCTAATACCCGCAGAAAATACCAATCTCAAGTAGTGGTCTAAACCACCATAACTCTTCCGGGATCCATCTGCACATAACATGACATAATACTCGAAAGCATCCAAATAAAATCAAGTATGGCGGCCGTCAAGCCTCGCACACACCGCCACAATTCACATGTATAACTTAACACGCTGAAGGAACTGATCACTACCACCATCATGCCAATTCAACTGTTGCTAACTGGTTCACTCATTCTGATACTTCCTCTATGAGTCCGAAGTTATTTTCTTCCATTTTCTCCGATGCTACACTGCAGACTGAAGATAACATAGAACATTCCAAGCCCCCTTTTCATAACCCTCTGCAACAAGATCGATACTCAACCATACTATGGACTCGAAATGTTTAGGCACCACACTTTACCCTTTGAATCCACTAGGATCGTGGCCGAGAGTCGCCCACTCTGACTTGGTCCCAAATATAATCGACTCCAAGGCTCTGCTAGAACTTGAACACCTCTCAAAGAAGCACCCGGCTGAATCACTTTTATTGCATATCACCTCTACATGAAGCATAGATCCTGAGTCTTCCCAAAGCCTGGACATAAATTGGTAAGGCCAATTATAGTACACATTCTTCAAACCCTTTGCTCAAACTACCACTGATGTTCTCTTTACTTAATCGTAATAACCCATCAATACACTAATAACCTGGAACCTCACAAATAGATAACCATGCAATCCAATTGTAGGCGGTGGGCCTCTCCCACTTAGCTCGAAGCCACCACTGCATAACTCTGAAACCCACCAAGGTTCATCCTTTCTCTTTGATGTGACCTCGCGCTATCGACCCGCCATATTCCTCGAAACCTTCCCACGGTGCTGCAACGAGCACAATTACTACAAAATCAGTAACCCATCCTGAGCCCGTGCTCATTCACCAGCTGAACAAGTCCGTTCACTCTCCATTTGACATTTACTAAAAGGTGCGACAGTACCTTCAAATCCAAAGTCATGTTGTATCCTTCTTTATATCAAGCAACTCCTTTCTGTTATATCAAATCTCCCGCCGTATAATAGCCAATATTTCACATTAAGTCCCTAGACCCAGTCACCGTCCACCATAAATCCCAAATCACTCTAAACATTCCTCAAGGCGTGTAGTCATCCTACCATAGAACCCACGTGCTATTCTGCGCCAAAGGCGAATTGAAGAAAACCACAACACCAGCGTACATAACGTATTCAACAGGGACAATGACACCACATCATAGATGAAAATTCCACCACGCTCGAAAATACCAAGTCTCGTTACTCAATCAAACAAAACTCTAACATTTATAGCTCGATTGCCTCTCCTCCGCCGGGAAATAAAATTCTTAATTTCTGAATCTTGCATTGAGTAAACATCCTTCCAAGTCATTCACTGCTTCATAGACAAACACTCTACCATTACACCAATACTATGCGATAACAACGCATGAATTGTCATAACAATTAATGCCAAATCTCAAAATCTTAGGTAATACTGATACTGAGCTGAAATGACAGAACGACTTTCTGCAAAGTGACGATAATAGTCTGATCAATTATGCAGGGAGGAACATCCCGCACCACATTTGTAGTACCATTACATTTTCTCAATTCCCGATTTATAATAAGTGCTTCACGTTGCATAAGATTGAGTAGGAAAGAAACAAAGGCATAAGCCTCAAAGGAATCAAATCGCACGATGGGGAATCAAGAACGAAAGTACTCCTAACAGCCCTATAGCCTCTCGAAGATAAGTACAGACGTCGCCGTACCGATTTGCAAGATTCTACTAGACTTGCTCATGACTCGTGAAACCTAAGTGAACCTAGTGCTCTAATACCATGTTGTCACAACCCAAATTCCATCAAAGGTCGTGATGGCGCCGTAGACCACCGTCAGGCAAGCCAACACTAAATAATCAATTTAGTTCTCATTTTAGTATTTTTGAAATCATGATTGTTCTTCAATTTAATAGTAGAAGATGGACTTTACAGAATAAATAATAATGTTTTTAACAATTTCAATACTGAATAACCCATAATCATCCCAAAACCTGGTGTCACAAGTGCATGAGCGTTTACTAAGGAATAAAATAAAATACAATTACTGTCCGAAATACAATTTGGACAGAAAGGGAAATACCAATACTCTGAAGGAGACTCTGCTGGCTGCGGATCGCACATAAGATGCAGCTCGTCTAAGCCCCCGTGTCAACGACGCCGCTGTGTCCACAAGGCCACTAAATGTATATATGCCTGTACAACCAAATGTACAGCAAGTGTAGTATGAGTATGAAAACAACGCGTACCTAGTAAGTATCCAATCTAACCTCGAAGAAGTAGTGACGAGGGGTCGACTTCGACACTTACTAATGCTCCAAGAATATCAAGTACAGTAAAGAAGTGAATAAATATGAAACTGAGTAAATATATGAAATAAACATGTATATAATACGTGGTATAATTCCTCTCTTTACAATTTTACTCAAGCTCTCAACCAGCAAGTTTCCTCCATAACCGGAGTATATATATATATATATATATATATATATATATATATATATATATATATATATATTGGAGTGGATTTCACCAAAGAGCTTGTCATAATTCAAATCAAGGAAAAACCTCGGATACACTGGCTTCTTGTCAAATATTACGCACGATTCCATGAGGATAATATATTTAGGAAATGGCGAGGCGTACGGCCCGATCCAACATAAAAGTAAACTGTGCACTGCCGAGGGTCAAACGGCGCGAACCATAGATACATCTATTAACCTGCCGAGGCGAAAAGCCTGCTCCTATGAGAGTTTGGTACATAAATCCTGCCGAGGCGAACGGCCCAATCCCATAAGAGTAGTAGAAGGAAATACCCCGCTCGCAAATCATACGTGCGACGTGGTAAATATAAATTAAGGGAATCACCCCACTCGCGTATCATACTTGTGACGCGGTCAAATATAAATTTAACATTAAAATCATATATCTTTCTTGATTCTTTTCAAAATAAGGGAAATTCAGCTTGTAGCTTTTTAAGAAAATTACCCCGCTAGCGAAACATACATGCGACGCGGTTAGACATAGATTTCTTAAGCTATTATAATATTCCTTCAATTCTTTTCAAAGATATGAAGTTCAAATGAAAACTTTTAAGATCTCAAATTCCTCAATATCAACTCTTTTAAAGACATTTACTAAGCAAACTCAATCTCGCTTCTTCACAAAACAAACAATAAATATAAATCAACAACAATATCAACATGGCATGGTATAAACCTAAAACTACACAGACCTAGGCATAACTAGTAGCTACGTACGGACTCTCATCACCTCGTGCGTACGTAGCCCCCACAAATAGAGGCACATATTAATTTAGTTCATTTATGGGGTTAATTTCCTCTTACAAGGTTAGAAAAGAGACTTACCTCGCTTCAAAGTTCCATAACCGGCTCCCATGCCTTTCAAAGAACTCGACTGATGCCCAACGCTCCAAAACTCGCTTTCGCTTTATTAACATTCACAATCTTTCAATCCTCCTCCGACATCGTAACATTGAGTAAAATGCTCATGCGCCACCAACAAATTGATATCTACAATTACAATCCCAATTACAATCAAAATATGACTCAAAAATGTTTATCAATATCCATTTATGGCTCACAAGTTTGCTACAAGCCTCCAGCTCAAATCGCCTAATAGGTTCACTTACTAGCACATTCAACTCCACTCTTATCATTTAATACCGATTTGAAGTCATCAATGATACTACATTAATTCTCCAACACCGCCAAATTACTATTCATCGTCTTCCTTAACCAACATTTCCAAAACATTCAATTTGGTGATTACTTAGTTGAACATTTCCAACTAAGCAAAGATTCCATAGGTTCATTGCATCTTTTAATTTCATTTCTAAGAACACTATTTATCTTTCCCTCATTTTCTTAAGAACACTATTCATGCCATGAACTAGGGTTTATGAAATCAATTATCCGACCATAACAACTTGAAACAAATATTAGAATTACTCTCACCGACTCATAAGAAATGAGCTTGTAGCATTAGTATTACTTTCTTGAAGCTTTTCCTTAAAAATTCAATATTTGGGAAATTTGGTGTTCTTGATTAACTTGGAAGATTTTTAGGGATTTCAAAGATTGAATGATTTTAATATTAGTGTTAATAGGATGTTTGATGATAGGCTATAGTTACATATTTTAGTCTCTTATTACACACTAATTTACTGCACTTTAATTGAGTTTGAGCTTTAATCGCTAGTATTTTGCACTAAATATGTGTTTTATGCCTTGTAGGAGTGATTCCAAGTTATGTAGATATTATGGAATGAATTTGAGCGATTTGGAGCTTTGAATTCTGAGTAAAAGCCCAAGGAATCAAGCCGGGATCGTGTTCAGGCATCAACGGATGATAGTTAAGAACGAAACGGAGAATCGAGCAGGCATACAACACATTGTCTAGTAAAATGCACATAACATTTTGCTCCGAACTCTGTTTGGGCTCCACAATATATCGTTAGAAAGATATTTGAAAAGGCTACAACTCTCATGCTTTTATTTTTTGCAAATTTCCACTACCGCGGTGCAGGGTGCGGCGCAGGGTGCGCTGTGCCTGTGGAAAATTCCTGCAGCCTGTCAGAATCAGCTCTCTGAACTTCCCCATAAGCACACCGCATGGCGCGTCGCCCTATGGGGCGCGCAGGTACAAATTTTACAGAGCCAGAGTCCTATTTCGTGCAGGAAAAGGTGTTTCATCTGGGCCCAACCCTACTTGGTATAATTACATATAAAAATGCTATTTTGAGGACTTTTGACAGACTTTTGACCTAGGGAGAGCACAGAGCCGCCGTGGAGGCCGGGTTTCATCTTTTCTCCTACCAAACTTAGTAACTTTTATGTTTCTTTGTATGATTTGTTGTTTTTCTACCATGTCTATCTGGAGCTAAACTTCACGTTCTAGGGTTGTGGTTCTTTCATGACTATTGTTATTCGGATATTGATTTTGCCTCATTGATTTATCATATTGGTTTATTTATTCAATCTTGTACTTGATTATTTAATTGCTTGATCACCAATTGAATACTATCTACGAATCTAGAATTGAACTTGAAAGTGGGAATTCTAGATTACCTATAGGACTGAGTAGAGCAAGTTCTTGAACCTGGGCATCGGGGAACTGATTCGCGATTAGGATAGACATATACCTAATTGCCTTGCTTGGTTGATTTACAGGAATTATAAATGCGTTCTTGTTAGTTCTAATTCCATAGACATATAGGCGTTAGGTTATCTTGAATAAGCGAGTAAGAACTCGACAGATTCTTATGAGCAATATGAACCCTGTCAACCAATAAACCAGATAAATTAATTAGTCAATTCAATTGAAGAATACAATATGATTGTTAGATATCCCATAGCCCTAGATCGTTTTCATTACATTGATAACATAAATATCTGTTCTTCCTCTGTCCAAAGTTCATTATTATATTTCTTTATTCAATTAGTTTAGAATCAAATACTTCTAGGTATTCTTGTTTAGATAGTTAGGATAGCCTAATTTATTTACTAGTTAATCACAAGTCCTCGTGGGTTCGACATCCGACTTTTATTCACTTTATTACTTGACGACCGCGTATACTTGCGTGTGCGTTTGGCCGCAACAAGTTTTTAGCGCCGTTGCCGGAGACATAGAAATTAGCTATTTTTCTAGATTAGACATTTAATTTTTTTTATCTATTCATATTTTTGTGTTTTATTTTAGTTAGTATTTTTTATTTATTTCAGTATGGCATCTTGGAATGTAAATTATTTGAATGGTG
The DNA here is from genome assembly GCF_001879085.1 of Nicotiana attenuata. Taxonomy (NCBI): domain Eukaryota; kingdom Viridiplantae; phylum Streptophyta; class Magnoliopsida; order Solanales; family Solanaceae; genus Nicotiana; species Nicotiana attenuata. The sequence continues at coordinate 11,612,285 of NC_031994.1, forward strand.
GTTATTCTTATTTTGATGATCCTTGTCCATATTATGGAGGGCCCCACTGGTGGAATAATTGTCAGAATATTCCCGGGAGTGAGTTGTGCGCACAATCTCAATCATTTGAGTGGAATATTTGTAATATGTGTGGTGGTCAAGATGGCCGTTGTGACGACCCAACCCGTCGTCACGTGTGTTACCGCCCCATTTTCCCCCATTTTCTATTCCTTTATGCTTCATTATCATTGTTGGGTGTGAACGAGTTGATTTGGACTAGTTCTAGAAGGAAATGAGACACTTAGTCTCTTTAAGGAAGGTTTGTTTGGAAAAGTCAACCGGACGTTGACTTACGTGTTAGATGGCTCGGATATGAATTCTGATGATTCAGTTAGCTTTGGGGGATGATTTGTGACTTAGGAGTGTGATCGGAAGTGAGTTTGGAGGTCCGGAATAGAATTAGGCTTGAATTGGCGAAGTTGGAATTTTGGCGATTTCCGATCGATAGGTGAGATTTTGATCCGAGGGACGGAATGGAATTCCGAGAGTTGTTGTAGCTTCGTTATGTGATTTGGGATGTGTGTGCAAAATTTTAGGTCATTCGGAGGTGATTTGGGTAGGTTTTTGATTGAATGCGTGTTTCAGAAGTTTTGGAAGAACTTAGGCTTGAATTCGATGAGAAATGATGGTTTTAGTGTTGTTTGAGGTGTTTTGAGGATTTGAGCAAGTTTGAATAAGGCATTGGATCATGTTTGTGTTTTTGGTTGAGGTCCCGGGGGCCTCGGGGTGATTTCGGATGGCTAACGGGAAGTTTTGAACTTAGGAGATTGCAGAACCTGTGCTGCTTCTGGTATTTTCGCTTCTGCGAAAATGGGACCGCAGAAGCAGTACCGCAGAAGCGAGGCAAGAACCGCAGAAGCGATAGGCATCGCAGGTGCGGAGATGCTGACCGCATCTGCGGAGTCGCAAATGCGACAATAGGACCGCAGATGCGGAATTTTGGAAGGCTAAAGGAAACCGCACCTGCGTAAAAGGAATCGTAGATGCGGGACCGCAGAAGCGGTCTAGTAACCGCAGAAGCGGTCTTTTCCGCAGAAGCGTCTCTCCACCGCAAAAGCGAAAGTCGCAGATGAGGCTATGTAGCCGCAGATGCGGAAATAACTGGTCAGAAATGGTTTTATTTCCCTTCGCGAATTTTTGAAAGGGTTTCATATTTTTCACTTCGGACTTGGAGAATTTAGGCGAGTTGGAGGAGAGAAATCAAGGGACTTCATTGAGGTAAGAATTTCTAAGCCTAAAACACGATTTTATGGTGCAAACACATGAAATTAGACTGAAAACTCAAGGAATTAAAGGTCAAAAATGGTGGTTTAGGGTTGAAAACTTAAGAGAGCAAAAAGGGGAATTTGAGGGGTCATTTGGACTCCGATTTTTGTGTTCTTTATATGTATAGACTCGTGGCGAGATAAGGAATCCGTTGATGGTAAATCTTCTGACTTTCGAGAAGAGGGCCCGAGGCTCGGGTTTTTGCTAATTTCGGGAATTTAACTATTTTTCGATTGTTTTCGAGTGGGTATTGTCCCATTAGCATATTGTGACGTATTCGTTGTGATTTTGGTTAGATTCGACGCACGAGGAGGTTAACTCGAAAGGCAAGGGCATAGCAAGCTAGGACTTTGGCAAGCTTGAGGTTAGTAATAAATGCAAATGCTTTGTTGTGGGTTTGAAACCCCGAATTTGCACACCGTAGTGCTATGTGAGGTGACTTGCACGCCGGATAACGGGTGTGGGTTAGAGCACCGTCGGGGATTGTGACTTGGTCTGTCCCGCTTAATAAAAATTACTACCTAATTGATTGTAGATTTGTAATATCCTTATAAAATGGATTAATAGTCATAATTGGGCTTCGTGCCAACTACTTGAATCCTTCAGGGATTATTTTACTGGTTCCTTACCATATTTCTAGATATTGAACTCAGTCCTGGTATTTAACACTGTCTTGTAAACTCAGCCATTTTTCTAAAAATAGAAACTAAAGTAATATTGTTAAATGAAGTTTGGGCTGAATATTTTTATATTATTGTGCCGAAAGGCTTATGTGATTTTGGACTGAGTATGGGATTGGGCTGCACGCCGCAGTGGTATGATAATGATATTGATATGAGGCCAAGGGCCTGATTGAGGCCACGAGATGGCTTATTATTGTGCTTGGGCCGTAAGGGGCCCCTCCCGAAGTCTGCACACCCCCAGTGAGAGCCGTCGACGATAAATAAATGGAGCGGGCTGCGCGCCGCAGCGGGTACTGAAGAGTACCGGTTTATGTGTTGCATTGCATATTTAATTGCCATTTATTCTCAATCTGATGTGATTTTTTTATTAATTGTTTTCAATGTTTACTGTATTATGCTATTGGTTCACGTTGTTGTATTTATAGCTTTGCTTTGTGTTTATTTAGGATTTCTTATCCTCAGACTTTATTTATATTTATTACTTTCTGAGTTGGAAGTACTCACAATACTCCCTGCACCTTGTGTGCAGATTCAGGTGCACCCACTGAGGCTGAGTGAGATCTTCTCCGCCTAGCATCACATTCGGGAGATTCAAGGTAGCTACAAATTGGCGTTCGCAGTCCTGATCTTCCTTCTATTTTATTTATTTGTTTTCCACATTTCTAGAAAAACATTATTTAGTAGGTTAATACCCATGCATTAGAGACTCAGACTTGTGACACCAGATTCTATGGGCTGGTTAGTATTTTATATTTTGGGTTTTTGAATGTTAGCACCTATTCAGGATTTCACATTTAACTTGGTATTTTAATTGTGAAAATTTACTTATTCACTGTGATTAATCAGTTAAGGTTGTAGAAATGGTCGGGCTTGCCTAGCAGTGTGTTGGGTGCCATCACGATCGGGGTTGGGTCGTGACAAGGTGGTATCAGAGCCTAGGTTACTTGGTCTCGCGAGTCATGAGCCGGTTTAGTAGAGTCTCGTGGATCGGTACGGAGACGTCTATACTTATCCTCGAGAGGCTGCAGAACCTTTAGGAAATACTTCATATTCTTGAAACTCTTGTCGTGCGGCTTTGTTGAATTGAGAACTAAATCTTTATTATTCTATTCTCTCACAGATGGTGAGAACACGAGCTACCGAACGTGACGGACGACCACCAGTGCCACCTACTAAGGCCGCCAGAGGCCGTGGGCGCGGTCATGGTCGTGGCAGGGGCAGAGTAGCCGGGCAGCACCTACTGATCCATTAATTTCCCTAGCTCAGGATCAGGCTCCAGCTGTGGAGACTCCAGCAGCACCTGCTCAGGCACCAGCCGTGCCTATTGTGATTCCAGGTCTTCAGGAGACCTTGGCACAAATCTTGACGGTCTGTACTGGCTTGGCTCAGGCAGTTTCAGCCACCACAGCAGCAACAGTTGCTTCACAGACCGGGGGAGGCAATCAGACCCCCGTTGCCCGCGCACCTGCACAGGGACTACAGACGCCAGAGGCACCTCCAATTCAGCATGTTGCTCCAGCTCAGGGTTTTGTGGTTCCAGCGATGCCAGACGATGAGCAGCATCGTCTCGAGAGGTTTGGTAGACTCCAACCTCCGACATTTGGTGGTGCTGAGGGCGAGGATGCCCAGAGTTTTCCTGACAGATGCTAGCGTATGCTCCGTATGGCAGGGATCCTTGAGTCGAGTGGTGTGACATTTACTACTTTTCAGTTCACGGGGGCTGCTCTCACTTGGTGGGAGGACTTTGAGAGGCGTAGGCCTGCCGGTGCAGCACCTCCGACTTGGCAGCAATTCTCCGCTCTTTTTCTGGAGAAGTATATACCTCAGTCCCGCAGGGAGGAGCTGCGTAGGTAGTTTGAGTGGTTGACACAGGGAGATATGACAGTGACTCAGTACGAGATAAGGTTTTCCCAGCTGGCTCGTCATGCTGCTTGGATGGTTCCATCAGATCGTGAGAGGATCAGGAGATTTGTGGATGGTCTTAACTACCATCTCCCTATTCTGATGGCTAGAGAGAGAGTACTGGGTGCTACGTTTGAGGAGGTGGTAGACATTGCTCGTGAGATTGAGTCAGTTTGCCGTAGAGAGCGAGAGGAGAGGGAGGCTAAGAGGCCTCGTGGATCGGGTAGTTACAGTGGTTCTCCTTCAAGGGGTCAGTTTCAGCAGGGTAGAGGTCGTTCTTTCAGGCCTGCTCAGTCAGCTCGTCCAGAGTATCATGGGGGATCTTCAGGCCGTGGTCATCATGGGCCCCAGCAGGGTCAGACTTCACTCAGCGCCCTCCCAGCTCAGAGTTCATCTCATGCCCTATCAGTTCAGGGTTCTTCCGCGCCGAGTGCATCTGCTAGTCACTCTGGAGCGAGGGGTTCCCGTCAGACCCCATCTCCAGTACCGGGCAGCTATTATGAGTGCAGAGAGTTTGGTCACATGAGGAGGCAGTGCCCTCGCCTTCGTGGCAGACAGCATCAGCAGAGGGGTCAGCCCTCGACTTCTGCTCCAGTTACTTCATCACCCGCCCAGTCAGCTAAGGGTGGAGATCAGGCAGCCAGGGGTCGTCCCAGAGGTGGAGATCGATCAGGCGGTGGCCAGGCTCGTTTCTACGCTATGCCGGGCAGGACAGATGCCATTGCTTCAGACGCGGTCACTACAGGTATTATTTCAGTCTATCATAGAGACGCCTCAGCATTATTTGATTCCGGTTCTACTTATTCATATGTGTCTTCATATTTTGCTCATCATTTGGGTACATCCCGAGGGTGTCTTGCCTTACCTGTTCATGTATCTACCCCGGTGGGCGACACTATTATTGTAGACCACGTATTCCGGTCATGTTTGCTGACTATTGGGGGTTCTGAGACTCGAGTTGATTTATTGCTATTGAGCATGGTAAACTTCGATGTTATCCTGGGCATGGACTGATTATCTCCGTGTCATGCTATTCTAGACTGTTATGCTAAGACAGTCACTTTGGCTATGCCGGGTGTACCGCGGATCGAGTGGCGTGGTGTGACTGATTATATCCCTAGTAGAGTTATTTCTTTCTTGAAGGCCCAGCGTATGGTTGGGAAGGGTTGTCTTTCCTATTTGGCGTTTGTGAGAGATATGGGAGCTGAGACTCCTAGCATTGAGTCTGTTCCCGTTGTGAGGGAGTTTCCCGATGTGTTTCCTGCAGACTTGCCGAGCATGCCGCCGGACAGGGATATTGATTTTGGTATTGACCTGGTGCCGGGCACTCAGCCCATTTCTATTCCGCCATATCGTATGGCACCAACGGAGTTAAAAGAATTGAAGGAGCAGCTTCAGGAGCTCCTGGATAAGGGGTTCATTCGGCCTAGCGTGTCACCTTGGGGTGCACCAGTTTTGTTTGTGAAGAAGAAGGATGGCACAATGAGAATGTGCATCGATTATAGGCAATTGAACAAGGTAACAATCAAGAACAAGTATCCCCTACCTCGCATTGATAATTTGTTTGACCAGCTTCAGGGAGCGAGGGTGTTCTCCAAGATTGATCTCCGTTCGGGTTATCACCAGCTGAAGATCAGGGATTCAGAATTCAAAAGACTGCTTTCGGGACTAGATATGGTCACTATGAATTTCTTGTCATGTCTTTCGGGCTGACCAATGCCCCAGCAGCGTTCATGCACCTGATGAACAGTGTATTCCGGCCTTATCTGGATTCATTTGTCATAGTGTTCATTGATGATATCCTGGTATACTCGCGTAGTCAGGAGGAGCACGCGCAGCATTTGCGAGTTGTGTTGCAGAGATTAAGGGAGGAGAGGCTTTATGCAAAGTTCTCCAAATAAGAGTTCTGGCTCGGTTCAGTGGCTATCTTAGGACACGTGGTGTCCAGCGAGGGGATTAAGGTTGACCCAAAGAAGATAGAGGCGGTGCAGAGTTGGCCTAGACCGACCTCAGCCACAGAGATTCGCAGCTTCCTTGGGTTGGCAGGTTACTATCGCCGGTTTGTGCAGGGTTTTTCCTCTATTGCATCGCCCTTGACCAAGTTGACTCAGAAGGGTGTCGCATTTGCATGGTCGGACGAGTGCGAGGAGAGCTTTCAGAAGCTCAAGACAGCTTTGACCACAACTCCAGTATTAGTCTTACCATCAGCTTCAGGATCTTATACGGTATATTGCGATGCTTCGAGAGTTGGGATTGGTTGTGTTTTGATGCAGGAGGGTAGAGTTATTGCGTATGCTTCTCGTCAGTTGAAGCCCCATGAGTAGAACTACCCCGTCCATGATTTGGAGCTAGCTGCTATAGTTCATGCACTGAAGATTTGGAGGCATTACTTGTATGGCGTATCCTATGAGGTATTCACTGATCATCGCAGTCTTCAGCACTTGTTCAAGCAAAAGGATCTTAATTTGAGGCAGCGTAGATGGTTGGAGTTACTTAAGGATTATGACATTACTATTCTGTATCACCCGGGGAAGGCCAATGTAGTGGCCGATGCTTTGAGCCGGACGTGAGTATGGGGAGTTTGGCATACATTCCAGTTGAGGAGANCACTTCGGACTTGGAGAATTGGGGCGAGTTGGAAGAGAGAAATCAAGGGACTTCATTGAGGTAAGAATTTCTAAGCCTAAAACACGATTTTATGGTGCAAACACATGAAATTAGACTGAAAACTCAAGGAATTAAAGGTCAAAAATGGTGGTTTAGGGTTGAAAACTTAAGAGAGCAAAAAGGGGAATTTGAGGGGTCATTTGGACTCCGATTTTTGTGTTCTTTATATGTATAGGCTCGTGGCGAGATAAGGAATCCGTTGATGGTAAATCTTCTGACTTTTGAGAAGTGGGCCCGAGGCTCGGGTTTTTGCTAATTTCGGGAATTTAACTATTTTTCGATTGTTTTCGATTGGGTATCGTCCCATTAGCATATTGTGACGTATTCGTTGTGGTTTTGGTCAGATTCGACGCACGAGGAGGTTAATTCGAAAGGCAAGGGCATAGCAAGCTAGGACTTTGGCCAGCTTGAGGTTAGTAATAAATGTAAATGCTGTGTTGAGGGTTTGAAACCCCGAATTTGCACAACGTAGTGCTATGTGAGGTGACTTGGACGCCGGATAACGGGCATGGGGTAGAGCACCGTCGGGGATTGTGACTTGGTCCGTCCCGCTTAATAAAAATTACTACCTAACTGATTGTAGATTTGTAATATCCTTATAAAAATGGATTAATTGTCATAATTGGGCTTCGTGCCAACTACTTGAATCCTTCAGGGATTATTTTACTGGTTCCTTATCATATTTCTAGATATTGAACTCAGTCCTGGTATTTAAAGTAGAAACTAAAGTAATATTTTTAAATGAAGTTTGGGCTGAATAATTTTATATTATTGTGCCGAAAGGCTTATGTAATTTTGGACTGAGTATAGGATCGGGCTGCACGCCGCAGTGGTATGATAATGATATTGATATGAGGCCAAGGGCCTGATTGTGGCCACGAGATGGCTTATTATTGCGCTTGGGCCGTAAGGGGCCCCTCCTGGAGTCTGCACATCCCCAGTGAGCGCCGTCGATGATAAATAAATGGAGCGGGCTGCGCGCCGCAGCGGGTACTGAAGGATACCGGTTTATGTGTTGCATTGCATATTTAATTGCCATTTATTCTCAATCTGATGTGATTTTATTATTAATTGTTTTCAATGTTTACTGTATTATGCTATTGGTTCACGTTGTTGTATTTATAGCTTTGCTTTGTGTTTATTTAGGATTTCTTATCCTCAGACTTTATTTATATTTATTACTTTCTGAGTTGGAAGTACTCATAATACTCCCTGCACCTTGTGTGCAGATTCAGGTGCACCCACTGAGGCTGAGTGAGATCTTCTCCGCCTAGCATCACATTCGGGAGATTCAAGGTAGCTGCAAATTGGCGTTCACAGTCCTGATCTTCCTTCTATTTTATTTATTTGTTTTCCACATTTCTAGAAAAATATTATGTAGTAGGTTAATACCCATGCATTAGAGGCTCAGACTTGTGACACCAGATTCTGTGGGCTGGTTAGTATTTTATATTTTGGGTTTTTGAATGTTAGCACCTAATTCAGGATTTCACATTTAACTTGGTATTTTAGTTGTGAAAATTTACTTATTCACTGTGATTAATCGGTTAAGGTTGTAGAAATGGTCGGGCTTGCCTAGCAGTGTGTTGGGCGCCATCTCGATCGGGGTTGGGTCGTGACAACCATTGGGATGGTTGTCCTAATTCTTTTCATCCTTCTTTGAGCCCTTATTATGATCTTTCTAATAGTGTTTGTGAGTTTGATAGGGGCAATGAAGTGCAGGATATGGAACGTGATACATATATTAGGGATATTCTGAGGCAAGTAGCAGAGTAACAAGATGAACTCAAAAAAGATATGAAAAGAATGAGGGCAGCAATCATAAGAACGAAGGCTAATATGGAAGAATTGAATGAAGAGAGCGAGTTCCAACAAAAGGAAAATTTTGAAAAAGTGGAGATTTTGAGCCAAACTTGGCTAATGGAACAAGCTGAACGAATAGAAATATATGAAGCTCAACGTGAGAAAATTACAGATGGGACAAAAGACTTAATAGAAGGAAGAGCTGAACTGGGACAAGAGATCGAAAAATTTGGCACTGGTATTCGCGACTTGGAAGCTCAATTGATTGCAAAGGTTGATGCATCTAACGCCCAACAAAATAGTTCTGAGTTGTGTGAAACTGAAAAGGAGCTTATACGCAAAATTGAGGAGCTAAAAGTGGAGAGTCAATCATTCGACCATACTTTTATTGATGATGTCCATGTTGAGGAAATCACTCTAGAGTCATGTGAGGAAGTAGATAATACTATAGTTGGAGACTCTAGTGTGTGTAAATATGAGGATGTAAAGAGTAATACAATTCTAGAGTTAGGGCGTATTGGTCCTCATTCTATACATTTTTTGACATTGTGTTTGGATGATGACATAGAAATCGAGTCATCTGAGCCTCTGGAGGAGCCAACGGACGAGGAACAAGGTGCTTACATTCTTGAATTCGTCGTGCCAGAGAGAGAGAATTACATACCTCATCCGAAGGCCAAGAAGTGTAGAATGCGATATTGGTTACTTGGCCCAATTAAATTTGTCTCACCGTCCCGGGAGCATAACAGAAAGCTTGAAGCCAAATTAGGGGCTCAATTCATAAGTTCGAGGTGGAGGGCAAAAAGTGGTTCACGTCGTGCCGCGACGTTAAATTAGGCGCTTGTTGGGAGGCAACCCAGCTTTATTGTTTTCTTTTATTTTTATTTTTATTATATTATTTTTGTAGTGGTTGTTTTGATTTTGTAGGATTATAAGCACAGGAAGCAAAGCCATTGGAAAAGTGCAAAAGCGAGCCAGATGGTGAGAACTAAGTGTGGGGTGCCCACACAAAGGACCATGTCTGGGGGGAGTCTGAGTACCTCATGAGCCGTGATTGCTTCGGCCTTTGGCCTTTCACGGAGTTTCTTGTTCACCCATGTTATTTTTGCGATATTTGTGCATTGGGAACATTGCACTCTTTTAAGTGTAGGGTGAAAGATTCTCTGTTCTTTGTATAGTATTATATTAGTATATTATTAGTTTCTTATCTTTTTATTATTAGCTAGCTTCCTTTTTTTTATTTACAGAGTTAGTGGAATTAATGGTGTAGTATAGTAGTAGTAGTTTTAGTAGCTTAATTTTTTTTCAAAAATAAAAAAAAAAAAAATGGACTTTTCCCGACGATGGATTTTCTAGACAGTTTTCTTGAGGGATTTAAGTCTAAAGGAAAAGGACAAAAAAATTCTCTTTGTAGGTGGTGTAGTAATTCCCCCTTGGTTTTTCTTTGTGTCGCGGTTTTTTTCCAAGGGCTTTGTTTAAACCGGGTGTAGTTAGTTTTTATTTTGTTAGAAGTAGGAAACCTTGTTTTATGTTTTGAATTGAAGCAATATCTCTTGACTTTGTTATGCCTTGAGAACAGTGAGTACTTTAGTTGTGACGCTTAGGCTCAGTTTTTGACTTTTGTATAAGTACCTTAAATTATGTGATCTTAACTTTGCTTGACTGCTTTGACTAGAGTGTCTTGATGATTCCGATCTTTAGTGAGTTATGTGCCATGTGTGTGTGAGGTTTTTGTGTTATTCTGTGCATTGCATTTGATGTCTAGAACTTGCCCCGTGTGTTTGCAAAGCGAAATAGTAGTTTTGTTCAGTCTTGGAAGTGATATAGGTGTTTCTTTGTTAAGCCAGATATATATAGTTTACCCACCTAATTGTTATGTATCGTAGTTAACCCTTTGAGCCTGTAATCCTGTTTCTTTGGCAACCACATTATAAGCCTTACCCATTTGTTTGAATTAACCATCTATTTGAACCTTTTCACCTCTCATGAGCACTTGAATTGTTATGAAATTAATAAAAGTTAAAGTATGGGGTGCTTGGTTTGGCTTTAGAGTGGAACTAATGAAATAAGGAGAAAGGTGTAGTGTTTTGAAAAAAAAGTAAGAGCAACTTGAATTGAAAAAGAAAGAAAAAATAGCTGTATTGTTGTGCAAATATTCCTTGATAGTAGTAGCTCTTGAGGTAATTGTGCTTAAAGAAGTATGGAGTTAATGTACATTGATGTGAAGGTAGAGTATGGTTTGACATAAGTATGGGATTTTGAAAGTTAAAGTGTATATTAAAGTGCTTAGGGAGGTGTAGTCACTCTTATATCCAAATGTATCCTACCCGACCCGCAGCCTACATTACAACCAAATAAAGTCCTACTTGATCCTAGACTGAATAAGCTCGATTAGTAGAGTAATATACTACGGGCAAGCCTATGGTGTATCTTTTGTGGCATATGAATGTTATTTTTGAGAATGAGTGAATTCTTTCTATCTTGAGTTCCTAAGTGTTCTTAAATTTTATTGAGTGGAACTACTCTCTTTTGTTGTGTGAGGGAACTTGATTCATGAAGAAAAGGTAATTTCAGTGACCTCTATGTTAGAGTAAGTGGGTGAGTTGGGAATAATGCGTGGTACTTGTGAGTCAAATCTTGAGGTGAAGATTTTACACTCTTGTGCTTAGTCTATTTTAAATATTCTTGGTGTGATTAGTTAGGAGAATTGTTTAAAAAGGTCGTGTCTATATAAAGTGTAGTTTAATTGCTCGAGGACAAGCAATGGCTTAAGTGTGAGGTGTTGATGATAGGATATAATTACATATTTTAGTCGCTTATTACACTCTAATTTACTGCACTTTAATTGAGTTTGAGCGTTAATCGCTAGTGTTTTGCACTAAATATGTGTTTTATGCCTTGTAGGAGTGATTCCATGCTATGTAGATATTATGGAATGAATTAAAGTGATTTAAAGCTTTGATGTCTGAGTAAAAGCCCAAGGAATCAAGCCGGGGTCGTGTACGGGGATCAACGGATGATAGTTAAGAACGAAACGGAGAATCGAGCAGGCATACAACACATTGTCTAATAAAATGCACATAACTTCTTGCTCCGAACTCTGTTTGGGCTCCACAATATATCGTTGGAAGTGAAAGGGATACAACTTTCATGCTTTGCATTTTTGAGAATTATCACTACCACGGCGTATGGTGCGGCGCAGGGTGCGCCATGCCTGTGGAAAATTCCTGCAGCCTGTCAGAATCAGCTCTTTGAACTTCCCCATAAGCACACCGCATGGCGCATCCCCATGCGGCACGCCTGTAAAAATTTTACAGAGCCAGAGTCCTATTTCGCACAGGAAAAGGTGTTTCATTTGGGCCCAACCCAACTTGGTATAAATACATATAAAAATGCTATTTTGAGGACTTTTGACGGGCTTTTGACCTAGGGAGAGCACAGAGCCGCCGTGGAGGCCGGGTTTCATCCTTTCTCCTACCAAACTTAGTAACTTTTACGTTTGTTTTTATGATTTGTTGTTTTGCTACCATGTCTATGTGGAGCTAAACTTCACGTTCTAGGGTTGTGGTTCTTTCATGACTATTGTTATTAGGATATTGATTTTGCCTTATTGATTTATCATATTAGTTTATTTATTCAATCTTGCACTTAATTATTTAATTAATTGATCACCAATTGAATACTATCTATGAATCTAGAATTGAACTTGAAAGTGGGCATTCTAGATTGCCTATAGGACTGAGTAGAGCAAGTTCTTGAACCTGGGCATCGGGGAACGGATTCGCGATTAGGATAGACATATACCTAATTGCCTTGCTTGGTTGATTTGCAAAAATTATATATAGTTCCTTATATATATATATATATATATATATATATATGCATGCTCGTCCAAAGTTAGTTTTGTGTGTACTCATTTGGAACTTTAGTCTATCATGTAATTTCTAAATTGACTTAGACTTAGGGCTCTCCTTAGACCCCACATCACTTATAATATGACTCGTACACTTATTATCATACGAACCTGCTGTAACCTTCAAATCCCGATTCCGAGGTCGTTTACTCAAAAATCCAACCTTAGTCAATTCTTCCAATTTAAAGCTTCCGAAATGAGAATTTTCTTTCCAAATCAACTCCAAACGTCCTGAAATTCAATTTCGACCATGCGTACACATCATAATACTTGAAGTGAAGCCGCTCAAGGCCTCAAACCGCCAAACGATGCGTTAGAGCTCAAAACGACTCGTCGGGTCGTTACAATATGTCTCGACCAGCTAATATGCAAACATCATTGATTGTGGCTGGACTTAAGAATTCCTGCAAAACAAATTAATTTATTTTTGGTACCCAAAACTTTTTGGGTCCTTCATGGTTAGTAGCTTTTATGACTGGAGATACATGTAACTATTTAGGTCTCCAAATAAATTTTGATCTAACATGACTTTTTGCATAATTACATGCAAATCCCTTATGTCCAATATTACCACAGTAGTGACATGTAACATAAGAAATAAAGTATTTACCTGCAGGTACCTCAGTCGACTTGAAGCTTTCCTGAGTCGATCTCACGACCCAAAACCCAACTATTTGTGATGGCACCTAACCCAACCCGCTAGGTAAGCCAATTGACAATAAACCAATTCCAATGAAATTTAATGAGACAAATAAATAAAAGAAAATATCTGAATCTCATACATTTCCCAAGGACTGGTACTACAAATCATGAGCTTCTAAGATTTAGAATTTACAAAGTTGGTATGAAATAAAGTACATCATCTGCTTGAAAAATACATGAACAGATTAAAATTCTAGAGCTACCAAGATCAAGAGGCAGCTATGACCGGGGCGCAGGTACATCTTCAATCCAGCTCCCGCCGTACACAGCAACATCAACATCCAATATCTGCATGCAAGGTGCAGACGTGTAGTATGAGTACAACCGACCCCATGTAATCAATAAGTAACAAACCTAACCTTAGGTTGAAAGTATTGACGAGCTGGGACAAGGGTTAGAGTCCAACTCTAATAACCAGCAATAGTTCATAACAATAAAAATAAGATGGTACAAGAAATAACTCAGAGATATGATGCTCAGCTTGTTCAGAGTTACTGAAAATAGGAATGCTTTTTAAGTATAACAGTAAATCCCAAATCTTTCACCGAAAACGCAAAAAAATTATGAGTAAGTTTGAAAACTGCGATTTTTCCCAAAAACTTCCAGCGACAGGTAAGATGTTTAAAGATCAAATCACATGAGGAAAGTACATCTCTATGCCTACATGTCAATTTATGCATGGCAACTGTAATACAATGTAGCGATGAAATCATACGCATACTCTCGGTGAATCAATGCACTTAGTCCTTCCAATCACTCATATCCTTACAGTCACTCACCCCTCACAGTCACTCAATCCTCCCAGTCACTCGACACTCGCACTCAGTAGGTACCTGCGCTCGCTGGGAGTGTGTGCAGACTCCGGAGTGGCTCCTTCAGACCAAGCGCTATAATAAGACAATCATGGCGTAAATCAATAACATCTGTTGCGGCGTGCAGCCCGCTCCCATCATATATCAATAATACTTGCTACGACATGCAGCCCGATCCCATCAATATCCTCAGTATCAGGCCCTCGGCCTACCTCAATCATCAATCTCTCCAGTCTCTCGGGCTCACAATGTCATGAAAATCAGCCCAAAAATAATGATGTGATGTATCAATAAATGGTAACAGAGACTGAGATATGATATACATATGAATGCGTACGACTGAGTATGTAATTGCAAGGTAAGAAAATGACTCAACAACAGAAATGACCTCAGTGGGTCCCAAAAGATTAAGCATGTAGCCTAGACATGGTTTCTAACATGGATCACAGCTCAATGGTTCTAGTACGTAGAGATTTCATGGTTACAGATAAGATCAGGAACTATACAGTACAACAGAAATAACGGAGTCATAATTCACACGGTGCACGCCCACACGCCCGTCACCTAGCATGTGCGTCACTTTAATGCAAAACACATAATACGTATATTCAGGGTTCATACCTTCAGCACCAAGTTCAGAAGTGTTACTTACCTCGAACAAGCCAAAGCCAAAACTGAGCAAGCCAGACGATGCTCCAAAATGCTATCCCGTGCGTACCGGCCTTCGAACGGATTGAAACTAGCCAAAAGCAACTCAAATACATCAAATAATGCCAAAGGAAACAAACTCAATTGATAAAGGTCGAATCTTTAATCAGTGCCCAAAAATCATCCCAATAGTCCAACCCGGGCCCGCACCTCAGAACCCGACATAACTCACAAAATCCAACAACCCATTCAATTACGAGTCTAACCATACTAGTTTCACCCAAATCCGACTCTAAATCGATATTTAAAACCCTAAAATTCACTCTATGAAACTTTAGACAAAAACCTCCAATTTTCTCTTTGGAATTCACAATCCAATTAACAAAAATGAAGATAGATTAACGAAATATAACCAAAACCCAGTAGAGAACACTTACCCCAATTTATTTGGTAAAACTTGCCTCAAAAATTGCCCAAATTCGAGCTCCCCAACTCAAAATATGACCAAATGACAAATCCTCGATATTAAATATTTTTGCCCAGTTGTTCTGTCTCGTTTCATGTGGAAAACAATCCCGAAAATTGTGTTTGATGTCTCCACTGGATTCCTTGTGAAATTTTAGTCAAGATATGCTTTTAAATCACCCAATTTGGCCTTAAAATGAGGGAGATATGATGTTTTGAAGTTTAAATGAAGTCTGGAAATTTAAGAGACAAAAAAATGATATTTTCATAATTATTTTACACCAGAAAATCAGCAACGAAAGAATTTTCGTTTTAGCACCCAAAACTCATTCGGAACCTCCCGGACACAAACCATATATGCATTCAATCATAAAACATGTTACAAACCTGCTCGCGCACTCAAACCACTGCAAAGATGTCATCTTGACTCGATATTGACCATGGTCAAACTCCAAATACATAAGTTAACTAGTTTCTCAACCGATGATCCAAAATACACCTGAGCCCCTCGGGACCCCATTCAATCATACCAACAAGTCTTAAAACACGATACGAACTTATTCGAAGCTTCAAATCACATCAAACAACATAAAAATGACGAATCGCACCTCAAATCAGAAATCAATGTATTTTTAACTTTTAACTTCCAAAACTCGTGCCGAAACATACCAAATCAACCCGGAATGAACCCAAAATTTGCACACAAGTCTCAAATGACATAACTAAGCTATTCCAGTTCCGGAACCACAATCTGAATCCGATATCCTCAAAGTTAACTCTCGGTCAAACTTATGAACTTCCATACCTTCAAATTTCCAACTTTCGCCAATTTGTGCCGAAACCATCTAGAAACATCCAAATGCAAATCCCGGCATGCGTCCGAGTCCAAAATCACCAACCGGACCTAACAGAACCATCAAAACTCCCTTCTGAGGTCAAATTCACAAATTTCAAACTTGGTCAACTCTTTAACTTAAAGCTTCCTAGTTGTGAATCATTCTTCCAAATCAATTCCGAATAACCTGAAAACCAAAACCGATGATTCGCACAAGTCATAATACATCATGCCATCAAACTACCAAGTGAAGTGCAAATTCTTAAAACGACTGGTGGGGTCGTTACATTTTCTCCCACTTATACATACGTTCGTCCTCGAACGTGACAAGAGTCCTTCCAAAGCCATCAAATCGCCGTGTAACCTTACCATGGACATACCCGGGAGTGATCCCACGTCACCCTAATCCATATAAGCCTGACGACACAACCTAATTGAAGATCCTTAATTCAACCTTAGCCCATAAACCTTGGAATCCAATTTTCCAATATCCAAAATTTCCTATAAGACCCAAATCTCGCATCTATACACTGTATAAGTCTGAATAAACAACATCGAGCCTTAAGCGTAACCAAAGACACAATCACATGATATACTGTCACGACCCAAGTTCTCCCTCTGTGAACCTCATGACGGCACCTAGTCTCTAAGACTAAGTAAGCCTAACATCTGCGGAAAAGAGACGAAAACATGAAAATCTAACAATTTAATAGGTAAATTTAATTAAGAAATTTAGATGCCGCTCGACATACACAATAATCACTCTCGAGCTGAACATAAACGCTCCCAAAACCCGGAATATCATGAGTCACAAGCTACAGAAAGAAACCAGTGCTTCTAAACTCCAGAATCTATCAATGAAGAAAAATACAAGAAAGTCTTTAACTTAAGGAAGAGTAGATAGGGACTCCTAGGTCTGCGGACGCGGCAGATATACCTCAAAGTCTCTACAGTCGTCTCACCTCACTGGTAATACAACTGATGTGAGGTACCTGGATCTGCACACGAAAAACATGTGCAGGAAAGGGCATGAGTACACCATAACGGTACCTAGTAAGTGCCAAGCCTAACCTCGATCGAGTAGTGACGAGATCAGGTTAGGGCCCTACTGGTATGTATGTATATATATATATATATATATATATATATATATATATATATATATATATATATATATATATATATATATATATATATATATATATATAATAAAATAATACGGCATGAAATATCGCAGTAAGATAAATGCTAACATTTAACGAGAATGAAATCACAGAAAAACAACAACTCAGTACACAGAGATAGCAACAGTGGATCTCCCAAGATATCATCCAGTAGTCCCAAATGTAAATGTGCAGGAGGATCTCCCGGAATACCGTTCCGTCGTCCCAAAGTAAATATCCAGTACAGGGGATCTCCCGGGATACCTTCCCGTAGTCCCAAACATAAACGTGCAGGGGGATCTCCCGGAATACCGTTCCGTAGTCCCAAAGTAAATATGCACTCAATCAACATAAACAACAATTTCAACAAGGAATTCTACAGTTTAGATTAAGTTCATATCAAAGAAGACAGGTAATTTTCACTAAACATGCTGCACAGAGTTCAGGTAGGCAGTTAAGGCAGTTAAGAGAGGCACGTGGGGATGCTTTCCTAAGCTAAACAGGATAGTTACATACACTAGTGTTGCTCAATTAAAGGGAAAATAGATATTTGCTTAATGAAGATGGGGTTTTTCAACAAATAGCCCGTGTACGCACTCGTCACCTCACGTTTACGTTGCTCATATATCAAACAGTACATAATCCTAAGGGGAGTTCCCCCACCCAAGGTTAGGCAAGCCACTTACCTCAAACCAAACTCAGATCAATCCGAAATCACGCTCTTGCCACGAGTATCCAACTCCGAGTGGCCCAAATCTAATCAAATCAATTACATAACGTAAATATGGATACAAACGACTAATTTAGCTAATGAAGTCAAAGCTAAGGTGAGAAAATAGAAAAACGCCCAAAAATCCTTCCCGGGCCCACATCTCGAAATCGGGGCAAAGTCACAAATTATGAACACCCATTCACTCACGAGTTCACTAGTACCAAAATTATCCAAATCCGATGTCAAAATCCCACTCAAAACTCAGAAATTCGACTAGGGAAATTTTTCCCAATTTTCCTAACTTTCTCACTCAAAGTCCTTGATTAAATGAAGAAAACAACAATGGATTAATGAAATATGATCAAAATAGGATTAGGAATCGTTACCCAATTATTTCCTCTGAAAAACTCTCAAAAAATCACCTTCCTCCGAGCTTGAAATCGAATTTTATGGAATGAACACTAAACCCTCGAATTCTCTCTTTTTCTGCCAAACAAACTGCACCTGCTGACCCTTCTTCGCACCTGCAACGCCGCACCTACGGGAATTCCATCGCAGGTGTGGAAATCACTTAAATGGGCTGGGACCGCATCTGCGAGCACTGTGCCGCACCTGCGAGCCTGCTCCTGCGGTGCCAACCGCTTCTGCGGATTCCTTACCGCATCTACGGATCCAACTGGTCTAAGAAAAATTCCGCTTCTGCGGTTCCTTAGCCGCTTCTGCGGCTCCGCACCTGAGGTCCAAAATGAGCAAGTGCGAAAACACCAGGTGCAGCAACTTCAGCAATTTGCATAAGTCTTAAACCAATCCGTTAAGCACCCGAAACTCACCCGAGACCCCCGGGACCTCAACCAAACATACCAACCGATCCTGAAACATCATACAAACTTAGTCGAGCCCTCAAATCACATCAAACAATGCAAAAATCACGAATCGCCCTCAAGTTCAAACTTAAAGAACTTAGAACTTCAAATTCAAACCGATGCCGAAACCAACCAAACCATGTGCGATTGACCCCAAAGTTTGCACACAAGTCATATTCAACACTAGGGACCTATTCCAACTTCCGAAATCGGATTCCGATCCCAATATCAAAAATTCCACTATCGTCCCGAAACCCAAAAATTCAACTTTCGCCATTTCAAGCCTAAATGAGCTACGGACCTCCAAAACACAATTCGAACACGTCCCTAAGCCCAAAATACCCAACGAATCAAACGGAATTGACGGAACTCCATTCCGAAGCAGTCTTCACACTGTTCCGACTACGGTCCAAATTCTAAGAGTTAAGCTCTCATTTAGGGACTTAGTGTCCCAAAATACTCCGAAACTCCAAACGAATCATCCCGGCAAGTCACAATAGCAAAAATAGATACGGAGGAAGTAGTTAATGCATAAATTTTCAAAACGACCGGCCGGGTCGTTACATATACCACATAACTCAAATACTCATAGCAATAATTTCTAATCACTGTAGCTGCTTAAAATAAACCGGCACTAGTAATAAACCTCATATCAAACAAAACCTCGTTCTAAAACCTTCATACACTGCTGATGATGAAAGAAGCACGAAGAAACTCATAACCGTTCATTAGATCAACACGTCATGGAGCTCCCTCTCATTCGACAAGAACTATAGCCAATTTCTAAGCCGACTTCCGATATTATTCTTCCAAATATCCGCAATTAGATCAGATAGCACCCATTCTAGGTCCATTGACCTCACCTCGTCAAACACAACCATTCTATTGACATACAACACTAATACGACCTTCAGCCACAAATTGTGCAATTCGTGCACCACTATGCAATATCTCAATGCACCTAAAAATGGAATATAACGCAACTGAGAAAATCGTCCCGCAAGATCAACAAGCACCACCACCACAACTTGCAATGCTGCGAACCTATCCTACACAGTAAAACCAAGACACAGGAATCTAACACAAAGGATCGTATCTCAACATAACTCCGCTGCAATGCGTAACCCCATCCAAACACTGGTCCGTATGAAATACCTCAGCCACATGCTCAAAATCAATAACCATGCGCAATTCGACATCAAGTACCCAAGATGCATGACCATAACATCAGACAAGCAAATGACAAAATGCCACAATAACTCGAAAGAACATAGCCAATGCGCAATCAATCATTCAATACCCAAATACCCATCTCTCTCCAATTCCGCTATAAGTCCCCAATAGAACCGCACCATGTGTGCATATGACCAACGAATCACAACCTTTCATGGCATAGAAGAGTAACTCATAGAACATATCAGAACACAAATAAGCTCAACTCAAACTAAATGGCATATCCCTCAACCATAGCAGTACGGAGTCAACCAATCTAACTCGGTGTGGACTACACATCCTCGTTGGGCCTACCAATGGGCCCCAAATCAACTCTGGTAATCCACAAATAGATAAATAACCCTCCAAAAGTCCACAATAACTGAGCCATAACACATGCTATCATCTGGTTAGCTTTGGCCACATCTGCACAGTCCGTAACCACGAAACAACCTGCTTTTGAGAACTCTTGGTCTCCAAATCCATAGAACACACGAATCACCACATCTGATCCCAACTCCACCGCTCGAATTTCTAACACATCTCCCAACACACGATGATCCTACAAGGAATACTTCTATAATTCTTCCGTGCCACATAGCAATAATCTGAATATCAGCAGTCGATCAACTAGTTGAGGCCGCAATACCAATTAAGCATCCGTAAGTCAGAACACATTGCACCTTCCGAAATGCGCACCTATATCAAGCAATACCAAGTAGTTATAACATTCATCTAACATCGAAAACCGTCCATGTTGTCTAAGAATTTATGATTTTCCCTTCAATCCCTTCCAAAACTGAACTATGACCTTGCACACGCAAATCTTAATCCCACATAACACACCACATCAATCATGTCATCATATGAAAAGTACGAGAATCTCATAATCAACTCTGAGTCACCGGCACAATACATACTCGATCAGTCAGAAACCTTCTTTTTGATCCCATCCAGGAGAAAATCACAATATGCAACATGCTTCTCACACCGGTAGGAAATATCTGTCTCAAACCGTGGTAGAAACCATCGAGAACACTTTGAAATCCATTTGCACATAACCAAGCTATCAGAACCGAATCTCTCTAACTCAACCAATCCAAGCAAGTCGCCAAAACCTAAGAGCATTGCCATAAAACACCTCTAGAAGCTCATCACATCATAAGTACCCAAGAACCGATCATACCCATTACTGTGCTGCTCCAACCCACTACCAAACTAGGTCCTATTTCTCCGAGTTTCTTTTGAATTTCTTTCAAGTTGATACTTTTCCTCGCTTATAATACCATAATCCTTAACCAAAACTTACCACACGAGACCCTAGTATAGAACCACACCGCCCTAAGGCCCAAAATCGTTGTATCCCCCTCAAGCACCCCCAAAAGTACCACAACCGAGAACCCCACTCTAAAGAGACTTTCTATAAATCTAAAGTCATTTCCTTCACCTTCTTGATACTACAATGTAGACTCCAAAATGATATAGAAATACCGCGAGTCTCCACACCATCCAATATAAATCTCAGATTTTCGCCATATACAAATCGGAAATAAATTTTCAATTTCTACATTTAAATCTTGAACCCATTAGAACTTTCTCGAGAGCTATCCATTCTGCTCAAATCTTGATTCCGCTGCCCCAAACGGGCCAAACGATCTGTGCCCCATTAGCACAACAACACCCAAGGAAGTACCCCGCCTTAACACAATCGATCAAATTCATACTCCATGCGCATTACATTTTTCACACATAATAACTCAATCATTCCATGATTTGCATATACTCATAAAGTGAAATATAACCTGTATTCAGAAATTCCTTTACTTGAGTCATCCTTGATCTCAACATCTGCAAGTCATAATCGATTCACAAGTATACCTCAAACTGAAACCAATACAACACATAATTATGCAATCAAGTCGTCGATAGCAGACTCCCCTACTTGGCTCAAGGCCATGGAATAAAACATCTGATAACTTACAATAACTATACCCCATTACTGTAGTGAGATTCAACTAAATCCTTCATAAGCTCATGTAACACAAACCATCTTTGCATTCACCCTTGTAACAGTCAAGCCAACTTCTACAAGCTGTCAAAACTCAAATTGCAACACATATAATTCACTGTTAAAGGAGAACTCTCTACAAAAACAACATAGGGATCACGAAACCTCAGGACACCCCGCAGGAGATAACTCACCTGCTTTGCCTCAAACTGACATCTCTCTATACCTTTCCACAGGCATAACTACTACGCCATCACTTAATCTTCCTGAGTCTAAACTCATAACACGACATGAAAATCTACTTCACTCCATAATTAAACAACATGAAAGATCCTTCAACACACCCACAACTCGAGACCATACGTCAAATCAAGACAAAATCAAACACCTAATAATCCTTTTTACATCTCAAGCAAACTTTTCTCGTCATATTCGAACAATCTGAACACTTCCCGCAATCGCATCATACTCATTATATAGCCATCCAACCACTCATCGAGCCACAAACTCCACTCATAGGGACAGTACCGGACGTATAAGTCCAAAAGCACGTGCTAACACAACTGAAACCTTCGTGCACAAGCTACAGTCAAAACCCGACCTCAAGTCCTTCAGATTGGCCCTTCAACAGCACACATAAATCACATCACGCACCTCATCCATGGAATCACAAGACACGTGTACGGCTGATACCGAGCGCTCACATGCGCATACAAATGCGTGAAAGGAATTCAAAGAGTTACGCTTCAAGCTGAGTCAATGTCGCATGATAGAGAAAGAAAGATGGGAAGTTTTTCCTAAATGGCCTGTAGCCTCTTGAAGATAGGTATGGAAGTTATCATACCGATCCGCAAGACTCTACTAGACACTTTCTCATGACTAGTAAAACCTATGAACCTAGAGCTCTGATACCAACTTGTCACGACCAAAAATCCAACTAGTCATGATGGCACCTAACTCAACCCGCTAGGTAAGCCAATTGACAATAAACCAATTCCAATGAAATTTAATAAGACAAATAAATAAAAGAAAATATATGAATCTTATACATTTCCCAAGGACTGGTAGTACAAATCATAAGCTTCTAAGATTTAGAATTTATAAAGCTAGTATGAAATAAAGTACATCATCCGTTTGAAATATATATGAACAAATTAAAATTCTAGAGCTACCAAGATCAAGAGGCAGCGATGACCGGAACGCAGGTACATCTTCAATCCAGCTCCCTCCGTACATAGCAACATCAACATCCAACATCTACACGCAAGGTACAGAAGTGTAGTATGAGTACAACCGACCCCATGTACTCAATAAGTAACAAATCTAACCTTCGGTTGAAAGTAGTGACGAGCAGGAACAAGGGTCGGAGTCTAACTCCAATAACCAGCAACAGTTCATTAAGATGGTACAAGAAATAACTCAGAGATATGATGCTCAGCTCGTTCACAGTTACTGAAAATAGGAATGCTTTTCAAGTATAAAGTAAATCCCAAATCTTTCACCGAAAACACCAAAAACTATGAGTAAGTTTGAAAGCTTTGATTCTTCCCAAAAACTTCCAGCAACAGGTAAGATGTTTCATTATCAAATAGCATGAGAAAAGTACATCTCTATGCCTACATGTCAATTTATGCATGCCAACTGTAATACAATGCAGTTATGAAATCATATGCACACTCTCGGTGAATAAATGCACTCAGTCCTCTTAATCACTCATATTCACAGTCAATCAGCCCTCACAGTCATTCAATCCTGCCAGTCACTCGGCACTCGCACTTAGTATGTACCTGCACTCACTAGGGGTGTGTACAGATTCTGGAAGGGCTCCTTCAACCCAAGCTATAATAAGCCAATCATGGCATAAATCAATAACATCTGTTGCGTCGTGCAGCACGCTCCCATCATATATCAATAATACTTGTTGTGACGTGCAACCCGATCCTATCAATATCTTCACAATTTGGCCCTCGACCTCACTCGGTCATCAATCTCTCCAGTCTCTCGGGCTCACAATGTCATGAAAATCAGCCCAAAAATAATGATATGATGTATCAATAAATGGTAACAGAGACTGAGATATGATATGCATATGAATGCGTACGATTGAGTATGTAATTGCAATGTATGCAAATAATTCAACAACAGAAATAACCTCAGTGGGTCCCAACAGATTAATCATGTAGCCTAGACATGGTTGCTAACATGGATCACAACTTAATGGCTCTATTACGAAGAGATTTCATGAATACAGACAAGATCAGGTAACTACACAGTATCACAGAAATAACAGAGTCATAATTCACATAGTGCACGCCCACATGCCCGTCACCTAGCATGTGCGTCAGCTCAATACCAAACACATAACACATATATTCAGGGTTAATACCCCCAACATCAAGTTTAGAAGTGTTACTTACCTCGAATAAGCCAATCCCAAAACTGAGCAATCCAGACGATGCTCAACCATCCCATGCGTACCGGCCTCCGAACAGCTCGAAACTAGCCAAAAGCAACTCAAATACATCAACTAATGCCGAAGGAAACAAATTCAATCGATAAAGGTCGAATCTTTAATCAAAGCCCAAAAATCATCCCAAAAGTCCAACCCGATCCCGCACCTCGAAATTTGACAAAACTCACAAAATCCGATAACTCATTCAATTACGAGTCCAACCATACTAGTTTCACCCAAATCCGACTCCGAATCGATGTTTAAAACCCAAAAATTCACTCTATGAAACTTTGGACAAAAACCTCCAATTTTCTCTTTGAAATTCACAATCCAATTACCAAAAATGAAGATAGATTCATGAAATATAACCAAAACCGAGTAGATAACACTTAGCCCAATTTATATGGTAAAAATCGCCTCAAATATTGCCCAAGCCCAAGCTCCCCAACTCAAAATATGACCAAATGAACAATTCCTCGATATTATATATTTTTGCCCAGCTGTTCTGCCTCATTTCGTGTGGCAAATGATCCTGAAAGTCGTGTTTGATGCCTCCACTGGATTCATTGTGAAATGTTAGTCAAGATAGACTTTTAAATCACCCAATTTGGCCTTAAAATAAGGGAGATATGATATTTTGAAGTTTTAAATGAAGTCTGGAAATTTAAGAGATAAAAAATGACATTTTCGTAATTATTTTACACCAGAAAATCAGCAACGAAAGAATTTTCATTTTAGCACCCAAAACTCATTCGGAACCTCCCGGACACAAACCATATATGCGTTTCAATCATAAAATATGCTACGAACCTGCTCGCGCACCCAAAACACTGAAAAGAGGTCAACTTGACCCGATAGTGACCATGGTCAAACTCCAAATCCTTAACTTAACTAGTTTCTCAACCAATGATCCAAAATACACCTGAGCCCCTCGGGACCCCATTCAATCATACCAACAAGTCTTAAAACTCGATACAAACTTATTCGAAGCTTCAAATCACATCAAATAACATAAAAATGACGAATCGCACCTCAAATCAAAAATCAATGAACTTTGAACTTTAAACTTCAAAAACTCGCGCCGAAACATACCAAATCAATCCGGAATGAACCCAAATTTTTCACACAAGTCCCAAATGACATAACAAAGCTATTCCAATTCCCGAAACCCCAATCCGAATCCGATATCCTCAAAGTCAACTCTCAGTCAAACTTATGAACTTTTCAAGCCTTCAAATTTCAAACTTTTGCCAATTTGTGCGGAAACCTTCTAGAAACATCCAAATGCAAATACGGGCATACGTCCGAGTCCAAAATCACCATCCAGACCTAATGAAACCATCAAAACTCCGTTCCGAGGTCATATTCACAAAGTCAAACTTGATCAACTCTTCCAACTTAAAGCTTCCTAGTTGAGAATCATTCTTCCAAATCAATTTCGAATAACCTGAAAACTAAAACCGACGATTCACACAAGTCATAATATATCATGCGGAACTACTCATGCCCTCAAACTAGACCGGTGGGGTCGTTACAGTCGACTTGTTTGAAGTAGGACGTCTACTAGTAGATCCCTTATCAGTCAACTTGGAGTGATTAAGAAATGATTCATCTCGTTCGGTCGAACAAAATGATGACGAGAAGATTTGTGCATACTATTGATTTATTTGCGAAGTTCCGCATATTCTAGCATACTATTGATTTATTTGCGAAGTTCCGCATATTCTTCTCAAAGTAAGTCATTTTCAACCTGATATTCCTCGAGTAGAATATCCCACTCTTCCTTTTCTTTTTTTCAACTTGTTATATTCTTCAAGTTGGGTCTTACTATTCTTCTTCTGTTATTTAATCTTCTTGAGCTCATCAAGAATTTTTCTCATATCTTTAGAGCCTGTGCTACGATATTTTGAACTTCATTACATTTGTCACGGTCATAGGATCTTACTTCACTTGTTTCACTTGGGGCCATGAAGCAGTTGCTTGTAGAATCCTAATGATTGTTTTCTGATATATCTTCATCACTCCAGGCACAAAAGATTTTCTTTTCTCACTTGTTTCACTTCGTGCCATGTGACAAAGGTTGGCAGCTCTACTATGATCTTTATCTGGAACATACTTATAACTTCATATGCTGGAAGATTTTCTCTTCCGATCGCCCTTGGATAGTTTTCTTTTTAGTTCTGGACAGTTGCCTTGGATGTGACCATAATTTCTGCACTCGTAGCATTTTCTATCATTATTTTTCTGCTAACTTATTCATTACCTTTTCTAGAACTTGATTTGCCTCTTCTATTATTCTTGATTCTTCGCGTCGTGTTAGAGACGACTCTAAAAAATAATGCAATATCATCTTGATGTTTGTCTCCTTCTTCTTCGTCTTCAATTTCACACTCAGCAATAGTTGATTTAGAAGCAACACTCTTTTTCTTCTCTTCATATCCATACCTTTTGAGATGGGTTTGCTCAAAGTCTATAAGGTCTCCACGAAGTTCATCATATGATAATTTGTGGAGATCTCCGTATTCAAGAGTAATAACTTTTGGTTGCCACAAAGTGGGTAAACTTCTTAGAATTTTTCTGTCTTGTTCTCCATTTGAATATAGTCTTCCAAAGGATTTTAGATCTCTAATTATTTTACTGAATCGACCAAACATGCCTTCAATGTATTCATCATCCTTCATTTGAAACAACTCATAATCACGCATCAAAAGGTTTATCCTTGTCTCTTTTACTTTACCGGTACCTTCATTGGTAACTTCAAGTTTATCCCACATTTCTTTGGCTATGTCACAACTTGATATTTTCTTAAATTCTTCTCCGCTCATAGCATTGTATAATATGATTTTTGCCTTTGAATTTATCTACACAATCACCATATGCTCATCAGTATAATCATCAATATCAAGGGTTTCAGTAGATACCTGTCCTTCTGGTTTCTTCTCTGTTTTGGACTGTAGGAGAGGAAATTCACCCTTCTTGATGACTCGTGATACTTTGACGTCATAAGATTTTATGAAAGCTTCCATTCGAACTTTCCAGTGAGTGTAAAATTATTCGATGAAGTAGGGTGTTCTTAATGCAGAAGTCCCCTCTTGGAGTAAAGCTCCGATAACCGTGTGTGCTGACATGATCTTTTCTCACTTGCTGTTAAGGAAACATAAAAATGTGAGACCTGCTCTGATATTAATTGAAAGTACAAGAGATGAGGGGATGAATTGTACCCTTTTTAAATTTCTAGTCGATTATTCTTCAGACCTAGTCGACTAACACGGAGACAGCCTGCACAATACTGTTAATACTTCGATTTAAACAAATACTAATCTCAATAAATAGTAATGGTATATAATATAGGAGCAATAAAGTAAATGACACCAGGAATTTTATACTGGTTCGAAACCAATATGTTATCTAATCCGGTCCCTTTGGGTTACAAGGAGGTTATCTCTTTAACTCTTTGTAATTTGGGTTGAGTACAGTTTGTGTGATTTTCAATATTCAC
Source organism: Nicotiana attenuata (assembly GCF_001879085.1). Lineage (NCBI taxonomy): Eukaryota > Viridiplantae > Streptophyta > Magnoliopsida > Solanales > Solanaceae > Nicotiana > Nicotiana attenuata. The sequence continues at coordinate 11,639,929 of NC_031994.1, forward strand.
CACCAACATTTACAAGGTTCATTTTACTCGCTCACCGACAACGAACAAGGGTTGGTTTTTACTCTCTCACCAACAACGACCCTTTGGTTGTCACTCGCTTACCAAAAAAATGAATAATGACACAACCTCTCAGGACACACTGCCTCTCCAATATTTTTTGTTTTCTCTTCACTCTTTTGTGTAGATAGTAAATCTACTAAAAGTGAATCACAATGCTTGTTAAGAGTAGAATAAATAACTCGTAGTTGGGTAGACAATTGTATAGAAGGTTGTGTGCTTTCTTCCTTCATATAGCTCGTATATTTATTGCCCTTTCAATTTGTTCTAGCTATTGCATAACCCAAGGGAATTTGATCATCTCTCCTTTATTTGTTTTCATAATTTGCAGCTCCAATACTTGTATGAAATGGACATTATATGAATTTAATGTTGATGCTTTCCTTTGAATATGTTAAATTGGTGAATATCCTTCCTATCTTGCATTGAATGATTTTTGTTCCTTATCTGACAACTTGATTTAATGGTGTAAGAATATTGATTACAACTCCTTCCTTAATAATTCTTTCCTTGTATTTCAGCTTGTTTCCTCCCTTCTCATTCTTCCACTGTATATCGTATCTTTTAACCCTGAATAGAATAGATTTGCATCTCATATTTTGAGTCTTCAGCTTTTCGTATCTTCTAATATTCATAGAGAACTTTGATTCTTCGGAAGTCTTCATTCTTCAATACACAATGCTTGAACTTGGACCTATTTGTTTGTACTCGACGTATCCACATATAACAATTCAGATTTGTTATTACATAATTTTCCTTTCACAATTCATGGAGCTTAGACATGTATTACATAATTTTCCTTCCTTCTTAGAATAGGTGCTACTGTATCCTCCTGGATCCTTTTTCCTTTATAACTTAAGACATTCTTCCAATGATGCCTTCCAAGTTTCCAATGCATAATCACGTTCCCTTGCTTAAAAAATTCTTCCACAAAATATTTCTCCCTTTCTTCCAATAAGTCATTGTAAATGTTCTTCCTTTATAGAATATCTTATTTCCATTTATTTTCCCATGGCTTCATAACACAATATCTTCTTTTTCATATTTCTCTGGATTTTTTTCCAAATTCTTCTTCATATAATAACCTTGAGGTTCTTCCGTATAAAGATATCAGTAATCATTTATTATCTCCATAGTTATGGAAATAATTTCCTTTTGAACAGATCTCAAAATATATGAGAAATATTCCTTCCTTGATCTTAGGAAATAATCTCTTTCCATAATATAGATTGTACTATACCATAATATATTTTCTTTCCATAGAAAATGTATACTTCCTTGGCCTTGTGGTATCTTCTCTATATAGTATCTTCCTTCCACAAAATAATAGATCTTCTTAGTTTTATTAGACTCGAATGGGGGTGTGTTTGTATTTTTAGCGTTATTAGACGTGATTTGAGGCCTCGACTAAGTTAGTGATATATTTTGAAACTTGTTGGTATGTTCGGACGGGGTCCCGAGGGGCTTGGGTGAGTTTCGGGGTGATATCGGACCATTTCTAGGACATTTTTAGCTGCTGTTTTTGGCTACACCAGTGTGCTACGCGATTGCGAGGAATTGGTCGCGATCGCGATGAGTAAAATGGGAGAAATTAGCCAGTGATTTGCGATCGCGGAAGGCCTTTCGCGATCGCGTAGAGGAAAGATTCTGCTGCACTGACCCGACTTTGGAAGCTTGTATCTTGCAATCTATGAGAGATTTGGAGATGATCCAAAAATAAAAGTTATAGTCCTTTGTGTCTAGTTTTTAGAAAATAAAACCATTTGGAGTTGTGTACAAAATGTTATGAGTGGTACACTACAGCCTATCCAGAAAGAGTTTGGAAATTGCTAAGAAGAAATTTGTGTTGCACAGGGCTGACTTTGGAAGCTTATATCTCGTAATATATAAGGAGCTAGGAGATGAGCAAAGCATGAAAGTTGTAGTCCTTGGAGTCTAGTTTCAAAAAGTTAAACCATTTGCAATTTAGAGTTATGTATAAAAGTTATGACCATTATACTAGAGGTTGTCTGGAAGAGCTGGGCATTTGTTCTTCGCGATCGCGAAGCATTTTCCGTGAACGCGAAGGGAAAATTTTGGCCTGAGGGCCTCAGAATCGGGACCCTTTGTCTCATCCTCCAAATGACCTCCAAAACGATGTGCTCTTTTGCTGCCCGATGGCTAGGGGACTTTGCTCGAACTCCCCTCCGAGATTTCCTCAGTTCGAGAATGAACTGCATCAGCCACCATCGGTTCAGCGGTCTTCGAAGCGCCAGTGCTTCCTCTTTTTCGAACTACCAACAGGCAGTCGTCATCTTCCCCCTCTTCATCCTCATCTCGAAGGCTTTGAGCTGTTTCTGGAGGCAGGGACACGGTATCGGCTTTAGGCTTTCGAGCCTTGCTTTTCTTTGGCTTCAGGGAATTTGTAGCCGACCCCCTCTTTCTTTTCTTTTCCTTGGAGGGCTTTGGGTTTTCTTCTTCACCGGGCGGGGACGGCCGTATAGCAAAGGCATCTCTGAGGTCTGCTTAAAGATAAATTAAGTATTTCACTAAGAAACACATGTACGCAAACAAAAGGACTCACCATGGTTTTTAGCCTCCCGTCAACCCTTGGCCAGGTCACACCAGTTGTGTTTCGCGTATGAAAAAGTAGAGGCCAGTTGACTAACCCAACCTTCAAGGTCTGGGACCGCGCCAGGAAACCAAGCAACAACTACACCATCAGAAAAGAATTAGAACGAGAAAATTATGAAGTCCAGAAAGAGTAGGGAAAGCATAATATAAAGTCACTATCGATAAACCTGTACTTATGTTTCATGTTCCATCCCTCGGGGAATGGCATCCTCTCAGCAGGAATAAGGTCGGAGGTCCTGATTCAGACAAAACCCGCTCATCCATCCTCTATCTTTTTCCTCATCGATGCTGGAGAAGAGAGATTTCATGGATCTGCGTTGTAGCTTTATCAGACTACCTCGATAAAGGTTAAGGCTGTATAGCCTGATCAGGTGGTCGAGGGTGAAAGGCATCCCCTCGACCAAGCTCGAGAAGTATCTAATTAGGTTGACGATGCGCCAGAATGAAGTAGATCTGGCCAAGCGTCACCCGGTATTGTTGGAAAAAATCAAGAATCACTGAGTCTATGGGACCCAGAGCTGGATCTACAGGACCCAACGTGAATGGGTAGGTATACACGCTTAAATACCCTGCCTTATGAGTAGTGATGTCCTCTTCAGGGGAAGGGATCAGTACATCTTTGTTCTTCCAGTTGCAGTCCTCTTTCACCTGCTCGAGCTCATTTTCGGTTATCAAGCAGATGTATCGGGACATGGGCTCACATCTGCCTGGTGTCGATGCAGGTTTATCGATTTTGAAATCGGAAGTTAGTTCACACGGCGGGGGAATACACTCCTCGATACGAGGTGGCACCATCGCTCTACCTCTGGCCGACCGCGATGATGAAGAAGCTTTTTCTTTTTGAGGGACAGTTTTAGATGTTTTAGCCATTGCGGCTTGTAAATTCAAGAGAAGAGGAGGTGTAGATGTTGTAGTAAGAGCAAATTGAGAGAAGAGTGAACTCAAAGATGTTGAAGGAGTTAAAGGGATTTTAAGAATGATTTGAGAAGTAAAGTTTGCGAAAGTCGTGAAGTTGGCCTATTTATAGAGACCGCTTAAGCATGCTGGGGAAACTAAATAGCCGACCATCACCCCGCTTCTGATTAATGACTTGGGAACTATGCGGAAACGACTTTTCAATCATTTTAGCCGCTGACATCACGAGATTGACATCATGATCAAGGCATCGGAACATCGAAGATCAAACCGTTTCTTATCGTCTTACTCTAAGAAATGCGCGGACTATCTGTATACGGTCGAAATCAGGTATGCCCGATTTTCCAGGCTCGAGGTCACCTTAAGCCCGAGTTCAGGCAAGGTCGAGTTCGAGCTCGATGGACCAGACTCGAGCTCGAAGACATAGTGCAATGCCCGAGGACCGAAGTACGATGAGTATCGAAGCCGAGTATGCTCAACCACGAAATAATGTCGTTATGGATTTATAATAGAATGAGCAAGATTCCTACCACGTCCCTAAGATCATGGCGTAAATCCCGAAACAGATTTGTACGAATCCGTACTAGGCGGTTAGACAGCTATCCCAACAAGATTCTTTACTGTAAATAGAAATGTACCTTATTTAGGGCTCCCCTATTATATAAAGGGGACCCCAATCATTTGTAAAGATCATCTAATCATTGACAAAGAATATACTCCCTACTTTTCGCTCATTGTTCATTAGAATTGTCCTTTAGTTTTATTTTTCTTGCTTTACTGTTCTTAATTCATCTGGAGATCACTGGGCTCGAGGTCGATACTGCCTAGTAACACTGGTTTGATTCACTCATTTCTTTAATTTATACGTTATATTTCTTGATTATTAATTGGTAGTAAACTAAATCACATATCTTTAAAGCCACAAATCAAATTTAATTGTTACTCGTATTTTCGAGGTAAACACTTGTCTCATAATGGAGCGCAGTATGCGTTGCATGAAGTTAGTGAATATATTTATAGGACAAAAAACATATTGGAAAGACCAACACGTGAACTAGTATTAAAGGGGACAAGTGCACATATAGCCATTCTCAGAGATGCTATTTAGAGATTAGTCAGTATTTATTTTGTTCTGAAATTTTAAATTAAAAATCTCAACTTTAGGACAATTCAGGATATTTTTGTCCGAAAATTGAATTGAAAAATTAAAATTTAGGGCGCAATGACTAATTTCTAATTAACAACCCTTTATAGGACTGATCTGGCTTGTTAATAACCAAGAAAGGTGCACAAAAGCTGATGTTCAAGAATTAAATATAGATTTAAATATAGACTCGACCTCTATTAATGGTTTTCTAAATATTTCTTGAAGAAAAGTCATGAATAGAATCCGCTGTAGCACTGGCAATTCCAATTTAGGAATCCGGGTTCAAATCCCGGCAGCGTTTATTTTTTTTTCTCAGAAGCTGTTTATTCACCTCTCCTTTTAGTTTGGTGCAACAATTAACAAATAAAGTCTGTGTAATGAGCTATTCCAATAAAAAAGTTTAGTACAACTTATAGAGTAACATCTTTTGTACAATTTTCCAATTAAACTAAGCCCCAATTTAACACTAAAAATAGATTCTTGAAAAATATAAAGTGAACCTGAAATTAAATGAATACAAAATTTGTGTGCTTGCTCTAAATTGATGTGTATTCTTTAAAGAAGTAATATCTAAGGTCAAAACCTCGGAGACTAGTGGCCAAATTTCGGCGGTGATAAAACTTTAGGTGATTTCTTCTTATTTTTTTAAATTTTAGTGCTCAAAGTTACCCGGTAGGCCGGTACATATATTTGTATTAAAAAATTCAATAAATATTTAATTGTGAATTAATTTATTATTATATATAAACTTAAGATTATTATAGAAGTTTATTCTCAACTATATTACATCTGGCTAGTTAATAAGAAAAACATGTGCCTCAAAGATTAAAGTTACTGTGGTTCACGTAAAACTCTACTAACCTTTATGTAGATTATTGTTTAGAATTTTGATTAACGGAATCCGCTGTAGCACTGGCAATTCCAATTGATTTATAGGAATCCGGGTTCAAATCCCGGCAGCGGATTTTTTTCTTTTTGTAAAAAAGATATTTTTGAATAGAAAATGCCCCTTTAACCGCTCCTTTTAGTTTTTTAATAGGCCGAATACATACACAGCCCATTAAACTTGGCCCCAATATTTCATTTTGGCACTCTAACTAACTCTTGTTCCATTTTGGCCCTTCAACTCCATTTTTTTTGTTCCACTTTAACATAAAAAATTTTCCCCCATGTAAAAATGTAGAGCGTGCAAATACCCAACTGCTACCCCTCATCCCACTNGAGTAAAAATTTGTATGTAAAAATTCATTAAAATTGTAAAGAATAGATATAAACCCATAACTTTAAAAATATAATGGGTTCTTTTGTTCCACTTTGACACAAAAACTTTTATCCCAGGCAAAAATACAGTGCGGACAAATACCCAGCTGCTACCCCCACCACCCCGCTATTTGTTTTTTTTTGTAATTTCAAATTATTCTTTTTTCGTTTTTTCTGCCCCCTCTCGTGGAAAAAATATTTTTATATATATATTTTCAGTAATAACTACGGGTTCAACTGAACCGATAAATTTCGACGCGGAGTAAAAATTTGTATGTAAAAATTCATTAAAATTGTAAAAAATAGATATAAACCCATAACTTTAAAAATATAATGGGTTCAATATTAAAAACATTAAAATTGAATCCATATGATTTAAATTCTGGATCCTCCTCCACGTTAGGAGTATGAAAAATAGTCAGCTTTTGTATCAAAGTGGAACAAAAGAAATGGGGTTGGAGGGCCAAAATGGAACAAGACTGAGTTAAAGTGCCAAAATAAAAAATTGGGCCAAGTTTCATGGGTTGTGTATGTATTTGGCCATGGAAATTTGGCTGAAAAATGGTCCCTCACGCGCCTAAAGGGGGAGGCAAATCACACACTAAATCTAGTAAGCTTTTGTGTTAAAGTGGAACAAAGAAAATGGAGTTGAAGAGCCAAAATGGAACAAGAGTTAGTTAGAGTGTCAAAATGAAATACTGGGCCAAGTTTAATGGGCTGTGTATGTATTTGGCCTTTTTAATAGAAAATAATGTGTATACGCTATGAGCTCCTTCCTCTAAAAAGTTTACTACAACTTATAAAGTAAAACACTTTGTAAAATTCCCAATTAAACTAAACCTAATTTAACACTATAGATTAATTCCTGAAAAATATAACGTGAACCTCAAATTCATGAACGGATACAAATTTGTGTACTTGCTCGAAATTGATGTTAATAGTGGTGTGTGGTACCTTACCCTTATTAACAACATTTCACTCTAAGAGATAAGTTGTCGAAACTAAAATATTACATTATCAAAGCCAAAAAATCAAGAAACTACTATAAAGAAAATTGAAAAGGTAAAACCTATACAACATCCATATAGGTAGCTAATAATTGATGCATTCGACTCCATGAAAGAATTCATGGATCTTCTTTATTTATATATATATGCTAAATTTGTCGATGATAGAAAGCGCCATTTGTTCATGACGATAAAATCTCAGCCTACCCGAAAGTGATTCCATCAACAGAAAGCCATTGACCCACGAATTTTGGGTTTTATGTATTTAATTATATTAAATACTTAGAAGAGGGTGAATGAGAAATGGAGGGAAATAAAATTTTTGAGTAAATTTTAAGTTCCCCTCTTTGGCAAAGGGACATTATCCCATATTGGAAGAGGAAAAGGTTTTTGATGGGTATATAAGCAATTGCTCTTCTTCTAGCTCATAAAGAGTTGAGAAGAAGGCAAGCCTCGCGCCGTCGTCGTCGCTCGGCTCGGCTTCGATTTATTAATATTAAATTAAATATTAATATTAAATCCAATTCAGTTATCCGAATTTCAGTTTTCTATTTTTGTAACAGAAAATTAACTACTCTTCAATTTTCCCTCTTTATTGTTGAGTAAATAGCCATTTATGTTATGGCATTTATGCTGTGGCCGTTTTGCATAAACAGCCATTCTGAAGAGTTGTACCTCTTCAGATTCCAGCCCAACTTTGGCTATAAATACAAGGCTATTCTGCTCAGAATTTCCATACGATTTTCTGAGTTTCTCCTCCTTTTTCTGCATACTTTTAACATCAAACAAAGCAACAGTAAGTGTGATTTGCTACCGAACTTTGTGTTCGCTGAAACACTGGGGTTTGAAGTACCACTACACCAGTGTGTAATTTGTTCTATCCTGGGAGGAAATAATCCATAACCTTGGGTACTAGGAGGGGATTAAATTCCTTAAGGAAACACCGTGAATTCAGTGGACTGAAATTGGTTTTTGTTACTTCGTTTACATTTTTATTTATGTTATTTTATTTTCTCTAGAATTGTTTTACAAATACAGATTGCTAACACGAATATGGCATCACAGTTAACATTTGGGTTCAAAGCACCAAATTCTACTGCAGTGAGCTTGAATTTCTCAGCTACGTCAAAACAAGTATCACCTATTTCTGCTCCATAGGTCGAGGTTCAAACTAGAGTAGCATTACTCTTTCCAGTAACTGCAATTTTACGAAAAAAAAGAAAAAATATTTTAGGGCAATAACCAAAAGAAAAACTACTACTCGAAATAAATCACATTTCAATAATAACAGGTTTAAGCTATATACAGTATTAGTGTAAATAAATTAAAAATTATCGAGTCACCATTATCTATATATTGTGGAAATAGGAGTTACTTAATTAGTAGTGGGCTTTCTTGTAAATATCAATAGTTAGGTGGGGTATTTGTAAAGTGAGCTACATATATGTAATAGTTAGTTTGTACAGATACAACTAATTCATTCTCTCCTTCCTCATCTCTGATATATCGAAGCTCTTCCTTCTTCTTCTCCATTTTTCCCTTTTACTTCCATTTTAGGTTGAGATCATATTCAACCATAATTCAATATGGTATCAGAGCAATCAAGCCACGATTGTGAGCTAAAATTGCAAATCCAGTAAGTAAATCTATCGATTGGGAAGAATTTCCATTTTCTCTGTTTTTCCTTCATCAATGGCGAACACGCTCGATCACAACCATGCACTGTATCTACACCCCTCAAACACAACAGGAGCTCCGTTTGTGTCAATTCAATTGACCGGATCAGACAATTACTCGATTTGGAGCCGTGCGATGAGAATCCAACTGTTAGGTAAGAACAAGTTAGGGTTAATCGACGACACCTTGAAACGAGAAGATGTCGCAGAGAATCTAGGTCATCAATGGGACAGATGTAATGCAATAGTTTTGGGGTGGATTATGAGTTCTGTGTCGAAGGAGTTAGTAACGGGAATAGTATATGCCAAAGATGCATGTCGAGTTTGGGAAGATCTAAAGGAGCGTTTTGATAAAATCAATGCATCTAGGATTTATCAATTGCACAAAGAGATTGCAACTTTATGTCAAGGAACTAATAGTGTGTCGACATATTTTACTAAGCTTAAAGAGCTTTGGGATGAATATGAGAGTATGATTCCAGCTTGTCGTGATAGTGAATTTGTTGAACATCTTCACAAACAGAAGCTAATGCAGTTTTTAATGGGGCTTAATGAGAACTATGAACAGGCGCGAAGTCATATTCTTATGACAAACCCTACACCTAATGTTAGCAAAGCATATGCGATGATCATTGAGAGAGAGAGCCAAAGAGCTGTCTCTAATGTGTCTATGATGAGCGAGAATTCAGAGGCCACAGCCTTCATGACTACAAAAGGAGGAAGTTTTCAAGGAAACTATCAGGGACAAAGCCATAGGCCTAGGAAGAATTGGAATTTGCAATGTGATTTTTGCAAAATGAAAGGGCACACAAAGGAGACATGTTACAAAATAGTAGGATATCCTACTGATTTTAAGTACAAGAAAAGAGGATCAGGAGCCAATGTTGCAAATGCTAATACTGCTTACAATATAAGTGCTGAGAATTGTAATCCTAATGTTGCAGGATCAAGTGGAGGAAGAGTTGAAGCAATAGACAAGGGATACATGACTGAGCTTCCTAAGCCACCACAATTTACAGCTGATCAGTACAGCCAGATTATGATGATGCTGAACAAAGATATTCCACAAAACACAATGGCTAATATGGCAGGTATGATACAATCCTTTATGGCCAACACAGATAGAAAGGAATGGATAATAGACACTGGAGCAACTAATCATATGATATCAGATTTAAGTATGCTACAGAATATAAAAAAGCTTGATTCCTGGAGTTGTAGGAAGGTGCACATGCCTAATGGCCAAGTGAATCTGGTATCACACATAGGTGATTGCATAATTTCTAAGGGACAAATAGTGAAGAATGTATTGTTTGTACCTGATTTTCAGTACAACCTTATGTCAGTCTCTAAGGTAACTAGAGACCTACATTGTTCAGTCACATTCTTTCCTCATTTTTGCTTGTTCCAGGACCTCTTAAGTGGGAGAATCAAGGGGATTGGTAAAGAGAAAGATGGATTATATCTTTTCTTACCTACCGATGAACGAGAAGAAATGAGTAAAGGGCTAAGTGCACAGGAGAAGGAACTTGATGCCTCTTTGTGGCACAGAAGGCTAGCACATGCTTCTGGAGGAGCTATGAGAGAGATCCTTGGGTTACCTATTGAAAATTGTAGAGATGTAATAGATAAATGTGATGTTTGTCCTTTAGCTAAACACACAAGGCTACCTTTTCATTCTAGTGACAGTAAAAGCACTGAAATTTTTCAACTACTGCATTTAGATGTTTGGGGACCTTATAGCACTTCTACTGTTGATGACAACAAGTATTTTCTAACAATAGTGGATGACTATTCTCGTGTGACTTGGATTTTTTTTCTGAAGTTCAAGAGTGATGTGTTCATTGTATTAAAAGGCTTCTTTAAAATGGTACACACTCAATTCAGCATTATGGTTAAAACAGTAAGATCAGACAATGGGACTGAATTTGTGAATCATAACTTCACTAGTTTGTTAAGAGAACTAGGTATAGTTCATCAAAGAACATGTGTCTATACTCCTCAGCAAAATGGAGTAGCTGAGAGGAAGCATAGACACATTCTTGAAGTGGCAAGGGCCATTAGATTTCAGGGACACATTCCCTTGAGATTTTGGGGACATTGTGTTTTGGCAGCTGTGTATATTATCAATAGGCTACCTTCAGTTGTTCTACAGGGAAGATCACCTTATGAATTATTTCATGGGAAGAAACCAAGTATGCTACACTTGAGAACTTTAGGGTGCTTATGCTTTGCTAGTGTTCTGCCTAGACAAGATAAATTCAGTCCCAGGGCAGTTAAAGAAGTGATGATGGGGTATTCTAATGTCACCAAAGGATACCTTTTATACAATTTGGAGAAAAAGGAGTTTTTTATCAATAGGGATGTTGTTTTCAAAGAAGGAGTGTTCCCTTTCAAGGATATTGAGGGGCCTGTCTTACCAACTTCCTGTCAGGAATGTGGTTTCTCTAACAATCCTTTTTTGTTTGCAGATATTAATTCTAACATCCATACCCCTGTAGTAGAGACATTGCAGCCTCAAGCTTCTGTAGATACTGCTGTGCAAGAAACCAATACACCATCTCATCTCCTGACCATTGATACAAGTCTAACTAATGGTTCTTCTATGAACAATCGTGTACCACACAGTGACTTCTCACATAATAGTTTACCTGGTCCTTCCACTCAAGTCAATGAGGATGAAATTTTTGAAGAACCCTCCTTATATTCATCAGATGTTTCAACACCCTTAAGGAGATTTGGAAGAGTGACTAAACAACCATTGTGGTTGACAGACTATGTAGTGCCTCTGCCATCTAAGACACCTCACTCTATGGCCAACTATCTCACCTATGATCATATATCCTCCTCTCACAAAGCATATTTAGGGGCTTTTTCAGCAATATCTGAGCCTACATCTTTTTATGAGGCATGCAAAGATGCTCGATGGGTAGAGGCAATGCAGACCGAATTAGCAGCACTACAAGCCAACAATACCTGGGAGTTGGTCTCTTTGCCACCAGGGAAGACTCCCATTGGGTGTCGATGGGTATACAAGGTCAAACATACAACAGATGGAACAATTGAAAGGTTTAAAGCTCGACTAGTTGCCAAAGGCTATAGTCAAAAGGAGGGACTTGACTATAATGAAACATTTTCCCCTGTAGTCAAGATTGCTACTGTCAGAACTGTGCTATCACTAGCTGCTATGCATAACTGGCATATTCAACAGATGGATGTATACAATGCCTATTTGCGGGGAGACTTAACTGATGAAGTCTATATGGAGTTGCCACAGGGATTTTCAAGTCAAGGGGAGACAGTTGGCAAACCTCAGCTAGTTTGCAGACTTGTTAAATCCCTGTATGGATTGGAACAAGCCAGCAGACAATGGAATTTGAAATTAACAGAAGCTCTATTAAAGTCAGGTTTTAAACAAAGCAGCCTTGATCATTCTTTGTTCATTAAACAACATAAGGATGATATAGTAGTTATTCTTGTCTATGTTGATGATATGCTGATTGCTGGAAATAATCAGCAGTTGATACAGACAACAAAAGATGCCTTACACAAGGCATTCAAGATTAAAGACCTAGGAGAACTAAAGTTTTTTTTGGGAATGGAATTCAGCAGGTCAAGTAAAGGTATCCTGGTTAATCAAAGAAAATATGCTTTGGAGATCATATCAGAATTGGGGCTTGGAGATGCTAAACCAGCTTGGACACCTCTTGAAGTCAATGTGAAACTCACTGTGTCAGAGTATGACAAGTTGACAGGCAACAAAGATGATGATCTACTTGAAGACAAGGGGCAGTATCAACGACTGATAGGAAAATTACTATATTTGACACTAACAAGACCAGATATAGCATATACAGTCCAAACACTCAGCCAATTCCTTCAACAACCAAAAAGATCTCATTGGAATGCAGCAATGAGGGTTGCTAGATACATAAAGAGGGAACCAGGTCTAGGAGTATTATTCAATAGTGAGAAGTCACATAAGATCTCTGTGTTTTGTGATGCAGATTGGGCATCATGTCCTAACACAAGGAGATCAGTTTCAGGTTTTTTGATCAAGTATGGTGAATCACTGGTTTCTTGGAAGTCAAAGAAACAAAACACAGTGTCAAAAAGTTCAGCAGAAGCTGAGTACAGGAGCATGGCCAGTGCTATATCTGAAGCTGTTTGGTTGATTGGATTGCTAAAGGAATTGGGAGCAGATGTGGAACTACCAGCTGAATTGTATTGTGATAACAAGGCAGCCTTACAAATAGCTGCCAATCCGATATATCATGAAAGGACTAAACATATTGAAATTGATTGCCATTTCATCCGAGAGAAAATACAAATGGGGCTGATCAAGACACAGCATGTGGCTTCAAAGGATCAGTTGGCAGATATATTAACAAAAGGACTCACCAGGATACAACATGAATCATTAACGGGCAAGCTGGGAGTACTCAATGTTTTTGTACCCACCAGCTTGAGGGGGAGTGTGAAAATAGGAGTTACTTAATTAGTAGTGGGGCTTTCTTGTAAATATCAATAGTTAGGTGGGGTATTTGTAAAGTGAGCTACATATATGTAATAGTTAGTTTGTACAGATACAACTAATTCATTCTCTCCTTCATCATCTCTGATATATCGAAGCTCTTCCTTCTTCTTCTTCATTTTTCCCTTTTACTTCCATTTTAGGTTGAGATCATATTCAACCATAATTCAATATATATTGTAGCAGATAATCTGTCTTATCTTCAAGATTATAAATTCCAATAAGGAGGTTTAATTTACTTGTAGATATGGGCATAATATAAAAAATTATGGGCGATGTGAAGCCGTACCCTATATTTATGCCACCTTTTAACCTATACCCTATTTTTAAAAAGTATTGATTTCATAACCAACTAACAAAAAATCCGTAATAATATGACCATTATACCCCTTCCTAAACATATAAAAGATGCATCAAGCACACCCAGATTCAAATTCCAGAGCCATATCTCCTCCATCACTCCGTCTCTCCTGAGATCGCGTATCGCAAACCAGATTTGAACCAGATTAAAATTCCAAATTAAAAATTACAAAATACATTGTAAGTATTCAAATTCATCTAATTTTGATTGATTGAAGTTGTTTGACGAACTTCACTGATATGCTGAATTTGCATTCTAAATCTGTTTGACGTTCAATTCTAACATTCTAATCCGACAAATATGCTGACAAGCTGAAGTTATTTAGTTCATATCTAAATAATTCAGCAAAACGAGTTATATGAGTGTTATCATTGTTTATTTGCTAAACAAGCTGAAGTTATTTAGTTCATATTTAAAAAATTCAGCAAAACGAGCTGAAGTTTTCCTCCTACACTGGTTAAATATTAAACATAAATTAAAATTTCATATTGCAAAAAAACTTAAGCATTAGTTGCTGAAGATTTTTACGTAATCTTTAAAAACATCAGCAATATGAGCTGGAGTTTTCCTCCTAGACTGGGTAAAAAAAAACATAAATTAAAATTACACATTGCACAAAAAACTTCAGCATAAATGCTGAAGTTTTTTAGTTAATATTTAAAAACTTCAGCAGGAAGAGCTGAAGTTTTCCTATTACACTGGGTAAAAAAAAAATAAAACATAAATTAAAATTATATATTGCACAAAAAACTTCAGCATAGGTGCTGAAGTTTTTCAGTTAATCTTTAAATACTTAAGCAAGAAGAGCTGAAGTTAATTATTTCGTCTGCTATTTTTTGATTTTAAATAGAATTAATATTAAAAAAAAACGCACAAAAAAACTTATAACAAAAACTGAATATTTCATTAAACATTAAAAAGGATAAATTAAATTACATAAATAACAAAAAAAAACTAATCTTCATCATCATCATCGTCGTCGTCCCTACCAGATGGACGAGCATCTTCATCAGCAAGATTGTCAAATCTTGCATACATCACAAGCGTATCAAGCTTGTTGTTGATTTCTTCCAGCTCCCTGTCGTACTTGTCTATGAGCTCATCCAGTTTCACCTAAAAGTCCTCTATAATGTCTTGCTTGATCTCTTCTATTATTTGCCTGATGATAGCATCCATTTTCCTCCTTTTTGTATTTTATGTCTGCTAAAATATATGTGTTTGAGTGAATAAACTCACAAAGTATAGCGTGCTTTTATAGGGGAAAAAAACTTCTGCATGGTATATGAAAAGGCAAAGAGGAATTTTAAACGTTGTCTAAAGAAAAGCGTGCATGAATGTGATAGGAATGTAATTATTACACTAACACATACACCCAACGCAATATAATTACTACTTTAATTGTGTTTGTTATGTTTACTCCTGTATACTATGCATTTAATGCTGAAACATGCTCAAGTTTGTTGAATTCATTTTCTAAAATTCAGCTCAATGTGCTGAAGTTTTTTAGTTCATTTCTAAAAACTTAAGCACTTGATAAGCTGAAGTTTTTGTCCTGGACTCGATAGTTTTTGTCCTAAAGCTTTTTCAAATAACTTCAGCTCAATGTGCTGAAGTTTTTTAGTTCTAATTTTCTAAAAATTTACAGTCAACTTACGTATAAGTACTGAAGTTTTACGTTACGTCGGTACGTCGTACGTAAGTTTGTTGAATTCATTTTCTAAAACTTCAGCTCAATGTGCTGAAGTTATTTAGTTCATTTCTAAAAACTTCAGCACTTGATAAGCTGAAGTTTTTCTCGTGGACTCAATAGTTTTTGTCCTAAAGCTTTTTCAAATAACTTCAGCTCAATGTACTGAATTTTTTATCTCATTTCTAAAAACTTCAGCACTTGATAAGCTGAAGTTTTTGTCCTGGACTCGATAGTTTTTGTCCTAAAGCTTTTTCAAATAACTTCAGCACATTGAGTTGAAGTTTTTTAGTTCATTTCAAAAAACTTCAGCACTTGATAAGCTGAAGTTCTTGTCCTGGACTCGATAGTTTTTGTCCTAAAGCTTTTTCAAATAACTTCTCAATGTGCTGAATTTTTTTAGTTCATTTCTAAAAACTTTAGCAGTTGATAAGCTGAAGTTTTTGTTCTGGACTCGATAGTTTTTGTCCTAAAGCTTTTTCAAATAACTTCAGCTCAATGTGCTGAAGTTATTTAGTTCATTTCTAAAAATTTCAGCACTTGATAAGCTGAAGTTTTTCTCATGGACTCGATAGTTTTTGTCCTAAAACTTTTTCAAATAACTTCAGCTCAATGTGCTGAAGTTATTTATTTCATTTCTAAAAACTTCAGCACTTGATAAGCTGAAGTTTTTGTCCTGGACTCGATAGTATTTGTCGTAAAGCTTTTTAAAATAACTTACGCAGAAACTGCTGAAGTTATTTAGTATATTTAGTGATGAGCTGAAGTTTTTGTCCTACATTTGACACTTTTGTTATGACTTTTAACCAAAACTACAGTCTGCAGGATGAATCCGATTTGCGTTGTTATAAATTTCAATGGGAGGTGGACTCCTGATTTCAAATACTTGGATCATGATACCAAACTTGTTCTACTTAATAAGCACATATCATTCAATACTTTCCTGAAGAAAATTAGTGAAGTTGCAAATATGGATTCAACCAGATATGTACTAAAAATATGATTTGATATCAAACTAAATACAAGCAAAGGAATGCTTATAACTTCAGATGAAGAACTCAGTACCTGTATATATTTGCTTACAACTGATTCAGCCTACAAGAATTGCCATTTCGTCATCGAAAAAATACAACCTTCAGAATCTAAAGCATTCAAACAATCTCTTGCATATGCGATAGATTCAGAACCTTTTGCTGATTATCAACATGAAGTAGGACAGCCAATAATGGAAGTAGACAACGAGCAACAACCTTCTAACATTACAGCTGCTTCAGAATATATAATGCTGCAACAATTACCCCCTCCTCCAATAAATTCATACCAGTTTGTCGAGGACCAAGAAGAAGAAGGATAGCTAATAATGCAAATTGACAACCAACAAACAATCCAAGAAAGTTTTTTGTTACCTTCTGCAATGATAAGCAACAACGAAGATGAAGTAAACATGGAACTTATACCGATAACATCAGATAGAATTGAGGAAATTGCTGAAACTTCTTGTGCTTCTCAGAAATCAAGAAAAAGAGTGAGGAGAAAGCTGAAAGAATCTCCACCATGTAAAATACTTAGGCACGATGCGTTGCCTGAGGAAGTAAGAGTCAGATCAATTTTTGAGAACAAACAAAACATGACTAAATTTTTCTTCAGCTTGGAGATAAACCAGAAAGTTTAATTCACTGCTGTTAGATCATGTTCAAAGAGATACGAGCTAAAATGCATTGTGGACAAATGTGGCTGGAATGTACGTGCTACCAGAATAAAAAATTCCACACTATTCAGGGTGATAAAATATCATAACATCCATGAATGCTCAGTTGATGCAAGAAAATCAGATCAGAAGCATGCTACATTTTATAAGTGAACAAATTATAGAACATGTTCAAGACAAAAAGATAGAGGTTACACCAGCCTTTGTAGAAAATAAAATGAAAAAGAAATTTGGAATTGACATTGGTTATCACAAGGCATGGCGTGCTATTCAAAAAGATGTTGCTTGCATAAGGGGAACACCTGAAGAGAACTACCAGATTCATCCTTCATACCTACACATGATGGTGTGCAAAAACCCAGGAACGTACACAAGCATAAAAAGAGATGGGAAGAATAGGTAAGCAAAACAATACTAACTATCAGCCTCAAGTTTCAAATGTTCCTATTTGAAAATTTTCACACCTTATGATTTGTTTTTTTGTGTTTCACTGTACAGATTTGCTTACATGTTCTTTGCTCCTGCGGCATCAGTAGCGTGTTGGTCCTACTGTAGACCCGTTATTGCAGTAGATGCAACGTTTTTAAAGTCCAAATATCGTGGTGTTCTATTTGTTGCTGTATCAAAGGATGCAAACAATCAAATCTTTCCTCTATGTTTTGGTGTAGTAGAATCAGAAAACAATGAGGCATACATTTGGTTCTTCGGGGAAATGAGAAAAGAAATTCAAGTCCGTCGTGAATTGGTTTTCTTGTCAGATAGAAACCAATCGATTGCAAACGGGATTAGAAAAGTTTTTTCTGAAGCTCACCATGGTATCTGCCTCTATCACTTTGAGAAAAATTTAAAGCAAAGACATGAAAAAGCCACGGTAATAAATCTTTTTCAAAGTGCTGCAAGGTCATACAAACGTGAAGATTTTAATCAGTTAATGTCCCAACTCAAAAGTATTGACAAGAAAACATACAATTACATAACGGAAGAGCCTCCAGAGAGATGGGCTCGATCGTGGTTCCCACAGAGACGTTATGATATGCTAACAGCAAACATGGTAGAATCAATGAATTCCGTTTTACTAAAAGGGAGAGAAATGCCTATTTTAAGAATGTTAGATTTCATCCAAGAAAAGTTGGGAGAGTGGTTTTACGAACGGAGAAAAAAGGCAAATGAAACTTTTCACAGTGTATCAATATGGGCAGAAGAAGAGATGACTAAGAAGATGGACTTGACTTGTAAAATGTTTGTGAGTATATTTATTAACTTCAGCTTTTTATATCTATTGCAGTGATTTACTACTTACATTCAAAAAATTTCATACTTTTTCTTTTTGAAGCAACAATACACTAATATAGTTTGTCTTAATTTTTTATTCCTTGTTAGGTGTTCAACCTTGATTCAATGTTGTTCAGAATAAATAGTGTGACGACCCAAAGGGTCATCACCGAATTTCTCTTTTTCGTGCTTCCGAGGCCTTGAAAACCTCATTTCTGCTTGCCTCGATTTGCGTGCGCAGTCCGGGCGCGAAGCCGAAAAGCTTTTATGTTGAAATATGTGAATTTTGTGAAAAATTTGAAGAATTTTGATATTAATATTGCTAAAGTTGACTTTGGTCAACATTTTTGGTAAACGGATCCGGACCCGTGATTAGGCGATCCCGGAGGGTCCGTAGAAAAATATGGGACTCGGGCATATGCCCGGAGTCGAATTTCGAGGTCGAGAGCCCGAGAAATGAATTTTTCTGTGAAATTGTTTTTCTGAAATTATTAAGGAAAATAGAAATAAAAATTGATCAAAAGACTATGGTATCAGGCTCGTATTTTGGTTCCGACGCCCGGTACAAGTCTTAAATATGTGTTAAGCGCTTTCTGTAAATTTTGGTCGAAATCGGATGTCATTTGACGTGTTTCGGACCTAAATATCTAAAATTTGAAGTTATGAAGTTTGAAATGAAAATGATGATCTTAAGGCTTGATTCAATGATTTTGATGTTATTTTGGCGATTTGATCGCTCGAGTAAGTTCGTAGGATGTTATTGAGTTAGTGTATGTGTTTGGTTGGGAGCCCCGAGGGCTCGGGAGTGATTCAGAGGTGGTTCGGGGTAATTTTACACTTAGAAAACATAGCAGATTTTCTGCAATTTTTGCACAGCAAATCCCTTCTTCGCGTTCGCGTTCCAGTCACGCGTTCGCGAAGCTTCAGTGGTCCCTCTTCATCGCGTTTGCGGACAATACCCCGCGTCCGCATAGCCGATGCTTCCCCTTCACCGCGTTCGCGAGTCCTCTCTCGCGTGCGTGTACTAGCCAGTCCCAGACCCCAGCCCCTTCTTCTACGCGTTCGCGATTAGCACCTCGCGTTCGCGATGCCTTAAACCATCCACCCTTCGCGAACGCGTCCTCATTCACGCGAAGCGAAGGGCATTTTTGCCCAGCGAATTTGTAAGTTCAAAACAGAATCAGTAGCTCGGGATTTAGCCATTTCTTCACACGAGCTCCTCTCTCTAACACTCCATAGGCGATTTTGAAGAGCTTCTTTCTCCATAGCCTCTTAGGTAAGTGTTCTTAACTTCTTTCCCTCTTAATTTCTTCCACTAATCACTAATTTTCTAGCCCTAAATAATGAATTCAAAGTAGAAAATGGGGGTTTTGGGTAGAGTTAGGGCTTTGGGGATTTTGGGTGATTCAACCTCAATTTGGGGTCGAATTTTGAAATAAATTATATATTTGAACTCGTGGGGTTATGGGTGATTGGGTTTTGGTCCGAGCCTCATGTTTGGACCATGTGGGACCGGTGTCGAATTTTGGTGTTTTTGGAAGAATGATAGGAATTTCATTTCTAGGCTATGAGATTATGTTTTTGAGCCCTTATTGATATTATTGAATTAATTATGCCTAGATATCATTGTTTTGGAGTTGGATTGTAGAGGAAAGGCGGTATTAGAGAGTTGATTGCTATTCTTGGACCGAGGTAAGTGTTTGTTCTAACTTTGGCTTGAGGGAATAGGATTAGGATGTTATTTGCTACTTGCTAAATGTGGAGTACGGTGTATAGGCATGGTGACAGTTGTCCATGCACCGGAGTCTAGCATGACCGTGAGTCTTAATTGCTTTTAATTCGAATGATGTGACACAACCTTCTTGTTTAATTGATAAATTTCATATAATGTGAACGGTTGAGGAAGAATTGTGATTGGTATATTTTGGAGCGTTAGCTCGAACAAGAATGTGATAGTTGAGAAAGAAGTGATTTAAAATAGGATGTGTTGTGATTATTCCCTTGCCGGGACGTGTAGACTATTATTATGTACTCTCCCTTGCCGGGATATTTGGGCTGTTAGCTGTACCCTTGCCGGGTTAAAGTGTTATGTTGTCAAATTCCCCTAATGGGGCCTCCTTTACAAAGCTAGATATTTTGAACTATGAAATGGGATCGTGTGGCACGCCGACCACTTATATATTATGAAATGGGATCGTGTGGCACGCCGACCACTTATATAATATGAAATGGGATCGTGTGGCACGCCGTCCACTTATATATCTATTATGAAACGGGATTGTGTGGCACGCCGTCCACTTATGAATTAAGAAATAGGATCGTCTGGCGCGCCAACCACTTATATGTGAGCTATGGTATTGAGATAGTTTCGTCGTTATATCCGTTGATCTATATTCGCTGTATTTTTCCCCGAGCGTGCCCCCTTCCCCTTTTTAGTTGATATTCTCTGTTGTTATTTCTGTTGCCTTTGTATATATATATATATCCGCACAGGTTGTTTTCGGTAGGTCCTGTCTAGCCTCGTCACTACTTCGCCGGGGTTAGGCCAGGCACTTATCAGCACATGGGGTCGGTTGTGCCGATGCTACACTTCTGTGCTTTTTGCACAGATCATAGTACCGGAGCAGGAGCCTTTGGTCAGCAGTAGGAGCGTTGGGAGCTTACTTCAGTCCGGAGATTCCCGAGGTAGCTTGCTGGCATCCGCATGGCCCGGAGTCTCTCTTATCTCTGTCTTTCGTTTGATTTCCCTTGTATCGGATCAGACAGTACTATATTCTTATTCAGACTTTGTTTTTAGCATTCAGTAGAAGTTCGTGAGTTAGTGACACCAGATCTGGGTAGAGGTATATTGAATTTTCGCACTTGGTTTCAGTTATTTATGTATCGAGACTTCCGCTTTTATATTAATTGCCTCATTCTTCTTTATACTGTTAATGATGTTGAGAGAAATGTTAAACTAATTGGCTTGCCTAGCTCCTATTAGTAGGCGCCATCACGACTCCCGAGGGTGGGAAATCCGGGTCGTGACAAATAGTGAAGGAATCGAATTCATTGTGGACTTAAAGAAGAGAACTTGTGACTGCCTGGAATTCCAACTTGATGAATTGCCCTGTCCACATGCAATTGCTGCTATTAATAAGAGATATTTGCAGAAATCTGATTACTGCTCAAATTGGTATTCAAAGGAAACATGGTTGAAAACATATGAAGGACATGTGAATACCGTGGGAGATCAAAAATCATGGGATATACCACAAAATGTACAATCTGGGATCACAAAACCTCCCGATGTAGAGATTTTACAAGGAATAAGACAAAAGAAGAGGCATATACCTGTGACTGAATCAGTACCATTCAAGTATACCAAATGCAGTTGATGTAAACAAGTTGGGCATAACAGAACAACTTGCTTGTCTTCTCCAGCCCCTCATCCATATTCAAAGAAACACACTGAAAAATACTCCAACCTTCAATAATCCTTGGTCTGAATTTAGACTTTCATTATTGTATGACATATTTGAAATGTGATTTTTTTAATAGGAATTAAAAAAAAAGAAGCTCTTGGACTATTTTATATACTGCTAAAGTACAAATCACTCATTTTTGTTGCACAGGCTTACAGGTTTGGTTGCATTTTAAAAAAGTACGCAATGACTTCTGCGAGAAAAAACTTCAGGTTACAGTATGTGAAATACACATCCTTAACAAACACACACACACACACACACACACTCACACACACATACGCGTACAACACAAAAAAGAAAGGCATGTACAAACAAAATCTTCAGCATCTATAAGCTGAAGTTATAAAAAATGAACTTAATAACTTCAGCATATTCAAATAAAAAAGTACAACATAAAAATATAAAAAAGAATTACAAAAACTAAACATAAAAACTAACTAAGAAGTATAAAGCAAATACCAACAAATAAGAAGAATAATGCAATAGAAAGCTAAGAAGAAAGAGGATGAGAATTACATTGATTCAAAAAGAGATGAGAACAACACACAAAGTACGAACAAAAACATCAGCTCTCTCGGCTGAAGTTATACAAAATGAACCTAAAAACTTCAGCTCTATGGGCTGAAGTAAACAAAAAAGCACAACATTAAAACATAAAAAAAGGATTACAAACACTAACAATCATCACCACCACCACCACCATCATCATCATCATCACAGTACTCCTCAATTTCTCTAAATATCTCATCATCATCAGTATGGAGATAACTATAGGGTAGTCGGGCAAAAGACCACTGAATACAAGGAGATCAATCTTCAACTTGTCGAATTCATCACGCAGGTGACTTTGTTCGACGATTACTCTGTCCATAAGAGGAAGAAGAGTCTTCAGGTTGTTTTGCAGCTTGGAATAGTCGTTCCAGCTGGGAAACTGAAAACTATCAAACTGCTGCACAACCTTGTCGAACGAGGTTGAATAACCTCCACAACTACGTTCCAGCTTAAGCCTGTTCTGGAATGATTCATTGGCAAAGAGATTTGGTCTGATTCTCTCCCAATCAGCCTTTATTTGATCCCACAAAAGCATAAGATTAGCCATCGGTTTGTTATTGTACCAATCACACTTCAAAGTCTCCCACTTTTGCATGATTTCATCAAAATTAGGCTTCCTACTTCCGCTTCTACCAGACATTCTTTCTTTAACAAAAGGTGAAAGACTAAGGATGAATATAAATTAAAAGAAATATGATGGAAGTCTATGAATGACTATGAAATTTTCAAGTGAAGAGATTGTTAATATAGACAAAGAGTTCACCTAATCAATTTAATATCTATAAATATAAAAGTAACTTTTCAGATGTTTTTACTGTTTTACGTTCAGAGAAATTGAATGAAACAAGATAAGTAGGTGGTAAAACAAGTATGTGGTAAATGCAAAAAGAAATGTAACTTCAGCCCCAATAAGCCCACAGTTTTTCTATAGTAAAAAAATAACTTCAGCCTGAAAAAGACAAAAAGTAGATAGTAAATGCAAAAAAGATAAGTATCAACTTAAAAAAATACCAAAACATGCTGAAATTTTGTCATAAACTTTTTCAAAAACTTCAGCCCAATGTGCTGATGTTATTTAGTTCATTTATAAAACTTCAGCACATAATAAGCTGAAGTTTTTCATCGTGCATTCAATAGTTTTGTTGTAAATGCTTTTTCAAAAACTTCAGCTCAATGTGCTGAAGTTAGTTAGTTCATTTCTAAAAACTTCAGCACATGAGCTGAAGTTTTTCTCCTGGACTCGATAGTTTTTGTCGTAAAGCTTTTTCAAATAACTTCAGCTCCATGTGTTGAAGTTATTTAGTTCATTTCTAAAACCTTCAGCACTTGATAAGCTGAAGTTTTGACCTGGACTCGATATTTTTTGTCGTAAAGCTTTTTCAAATAACTTACGTAGAAAAAGCTTAAGTTTTTGTCCTACATTTGACACTTTTGTTATGACTTTTAACCAAAACTTCAGCTTAAAAAGCAAAATTTATTTACTTCATACTGAAGTTTAGCATATTTGAATCAATCCAAGTATACTAAAAAACTAATTAATGCGAATAGAACAAAAATTTAAAAGACATCACATAAATCACACAAAATAATGTATATTCACACAATCCAACTTTGTTTTCGCTTACATCCTTGAAAAAAAAGAAAAAATTAGTTTTTTGTTTACAAGTTATTCTCTATTCAAAAAATTGACAGAGTGTCTTCATATTCTCCATAGTCATGTCCTAGTTGCTCTTCTTGGGTTTCTTAACAAAATTCCATGAACCTTCACTATGTCTTCAACTGATTCACTCCATTTCACCAAATTTAATTCCACCAAAGCGTTTTGAGTCAGACACAGGTTGCCAAAGTTTAGTACTCCCGTCTTCTTTCATAAGAAAAAAACAAGAAAATATTGGCAAAGACATGCTTACTGGTGTGCAACTGGGAATTCGTGGGAAGCAAAGATAATGAAGGAGAAGTCCAAAAAGCTTCATATGTGACGGAGAGTGGCCACATCAAATACTCGAGCCCCAGGACAATTTTACTAAATGTTAGATTTATCAACTAGTAAAAAGAGAAAATTGTCCTGGAGCTCGAGTGTTTGATCTGGCCACTCTCCATCACATATGGAGTATTTAGACTTTTCCTTCATTATCTTTGCTTCCCATGAACTCCCTGCTACACCCAATAAGCATGTCTCTGCCAACATTTTCTTGTTTTTCTTTGAATATAAATTTAAAGAAATATGAAGAAGTCTATGGATGACTATGAAATTTTCAAGTGAAGAGATCATTAATATAGCCAAAGAGTGCACCTAATCAATTTAATAATCTATAAATGCCGAAGAAATTGTTAACTGTTTTTTGTTCAAAGAAATTGAATGTAACAAGATAAGTAGTTGGCAAAACAAGTACGTGGTAAATGCTAGTAGATGGTAAATGCAATAAAAAAAATAGTAAAAAATAAGGCCACAAAAAGTAGGTAATATAGGTGATAAATGACAAAAAGTAGCTAGAAAATGCAAAAAAGATAAGTATCAAGTTAAAAAAAATACCAAAACATGCTAAAGTTTTTTTCTTACAGCTTTTTCAAAGAAAACTTGCCACGACCCCAAACCGGCCCGGTCGTGATGGCGCCTCTCGTGAAGACAAGGCCAGCCGACACAACACCCATATTAACCCTTTAATCATTAAGAGTCATTTTTAAGCCTTTAATTAAACAAATGATTCATAATACAAGTC
The DNA here is from genome assembly GCF_001879085.1 of Nicotiana attenuata. Lineage (NCBI taxonomy): Eukaryota > Viridiplantae > Streptophyta > Magnoliopsida > Solanales > Solanaceae > Nicotiana > Nicotiana attenuata. Next base: position 11,664,905 of record NC_031994.1, read on the forward strand.
TAACTGAACAGTGTAGAAATAACCTACAAGCCCGACATCGGGGTGTCACTAGTCATGAGCATCTATTACAACTGTCTAACTACATCAAGACCAACATGATCGGAGGAAGTCACAATTTATACATAAGGAAGAATAAAGAGGGAGAAAGCAGGGCCACGATCGCCAGGCAGCTACCTTGCTAACTCCGATGAAACGGCCACCAAGCTCAGAAATACCTGAATCTGCACACGAGGTGCAGGGAGTAATGTGAGTACTCCAACCCAGTAAGTAATAAGAGTAAATAAAGACTGAGCAGTAGGAAACAATGAATCCACACTTATGTTAAACTCAATAAGATCAGGCTTCCAAATCATAATACGAGTCAATCGTCTCATTTAAAATCCAGCTTTTGGTAAAAATCATTTAAAAATATCTTCCAACAGTTTCAGTAGGGGTTCAATACCATTTTTAATAAAAGAGCTGAAAACCATAATCGACCCCTCAGACAAAACATAGTTCATAAACAGCCCCTCTGGCAGAACAGGAGTCATAAACACCTCCTAACAAGAAAATCTCAGTGGAAATAACAAAAGCCAAATTAGTGATCAAGTTCTGAACATCTCATAAATCCCAGCTTAAATGAAAGTGGTTTAAAAATATTTATCTAACCTTTCGACAGAGGCTCAGTATAAAGAGGAGTGAAAACAATCATTAAATCAACATATTAGATAGAAACTCACTCTAAAGAGAAGTGAAAATCAATAAGTTCATAATCAAGCCCCTCAGGCAAACATCACTCATATGCATGTAGATACATCCATGCCCCTCGGGCAAGCCTCTCAGTCAATCGTGACTTAACCCTACCATTCAGCACTCACACTCAGCACTCACACTCAATAGATACCATATAGTAACCGCTGCGGCGTGCAGCCCGATCAATATATCGCTGCGGCGTGCAGCCCGATCCATATATATAGTCGACTGCGCTCACTGGGGGTGTGCAGTCTCCGGAGGGGCTCCTACAGCCCAAGTGCTATATCGCTGCGGCGTGCAACCCGATCCAACATATCGTTGCAGCGTGAAGCCCGATCCATATAAGTATCGCTGCGGCGTGCAGCCCGATCCATACACACACACACACACACACACACACACACACATATATATATATATATTGCTGCGGTGTGTAGCCCGATCCATAGATTTGTATAATCCTTACAGTCAGGCACTCGACCTCTTTCAAACATTAACATCACCATCAGGCTCTCAGTCTATCTCAGTTATCAACCTCACAATCAAACCCTCGGTCTATCTCAGTCATCAACTCACGATCACTCGGACCATCAGTAAAACAAGTAACTCAGCCCAAACAGTTTTCACATTTTCAAGGATATAGTGATAAGGCCAGATTTANAGCAATAGCAGGTAAAACTGACTGAGGATATGCTTTCAAACAATTAGAGTGGGGAAAAATAGTAAATATGCCCCTAAGGGTCTCAACAAGTCGGCACAAGGCCCCAAATATGGCGTACAACCCAAAATATAATAATATCTAACAATTAGCTATCAAATACGCATTAAAATAATCATTCGGGATGGACTAAGTCACAATCCCCAGCGGTGCTCTACCCCACGCTCGTCATCTAGCGTGTAAATCACCTCAACATAGCACAACGATGTGTAATCCGGGGTTTCAAACCCTCAGGACAGTATTTACAATCGTTACTTACCTCGAACCGGCTAAATCTCTAGCTCGCGACGCCTTTTCCCCTCAAATCGGCCTCCACGCGCATCGAATCTATCCAAAATCAGAACGAATACGTCACAATATGCTAAGGGAACAAAACCCAAGTGAAAACAATCGGAAAATACCAAAAATCCCGAAATTAGCAAAACCCGAGCCCCCGACCCACTTCTCGAAACTCAGAAATTTTCACATCATTAGATTCCTCACCTCCCCACGAGTTCATACATATCAACAACATCAAAAATCGGACCTCAAATGGCCCCTCAAATCCCAAATTTACACTCTCCAAATTCAAGCCCTAATTCCTCATTTTTTAGGCTTAATTTCCATGGATTTCACGCTTACAATGATAAAATTCATCATAGAAACAAGTTTAGGGTCCAAAAATCTTACCTCCATGAAACCCTCTTGAATTCCCTCTTCAATTAGCTCTACCAAGCTTCAAAATTGCCCAACATTTGAGGTTCTTAGCCTCAAAATCGCGCAATAGCCCTTTTAAAACATTCTGCCCAGCACTTAAAAATCCTTCTTCGCGAACGCGGTCAAAGCCTCGCGTTCGCGAAGCACAAAAATTCTTTTGATCAAATTTTCTCTTCGCGAACGCGACACCACAAGCGCGAATGCGATGCTTCAGCCTCACCAACCTACGCGAACGTGACAATGACTCATGCGATGATGCATGCTAAACCGGCCCTTCGCGAACGCGGGACTCCCCTTCGCGAACACGAAGGACAAACCTGACGCCTCCCTTCCTGACTCTTCGCGAACGCGAGGGTGCACTTGCGAACTCGAAGACCAAAATACCTGCAACTGCTGGAACTCAAAATCTGCAACTTTCTCAACTTCGAAATGATCCATTCAACCCCTTGAAACTCACCCGACGCCCCCGGGACCTCTACCAAAGGCACGAACATATCCCAATACCTTATTCAAACTTGCTCCAATCTTCGGAACACTCAAAACAACATCAGAATATCAAATTTGCATCGGATTCAAGCCTAAGAATCCCAAAATCTTCTAGATTATGTTTTTGATAAAAAACCCGACCAAACCACGCCCGAATGACCTAAAATTTTGCACACACATCACAAATGACACAACGGAACTTCTGCAACTTCCGGAATTTCATTCCGACCCTTATATCAAAATCTCCCCTATCAACCGGAAAACACCGAGATTTCAATTTCGCCAATTCAAGCCTAAACCTTCCACGGACCTCCAAAATGCATTCCGATCACACTCCTAAGTCCCAAATCACCTAAAGGAGCTAACCAAATCATGAAAATTTCAATCGGAGATCATGCACAAACAAGTCAAATCTTGGTCAATCCTTTCAAATTTCAAGCTTCAAACTGAGAACTGTTCTTCCAAATTCATTTCGATTACCCTGAAAACCAAAACCAACGATTTACATAAGTCATAATACATCACGCGGGGCAAGTCATGCCCGAGAACTGACGAACAAAGTGCAAAAGCTCAAAACGACCGGTCGGGTCGTTACATCCTCCCCTACTTAAACACACGTTCGTCCTCGAACGTGACCGGAGTCGTTCCAGAAGCCCACCAATCGCTGAATAACCTTACCATGCATATACGCGGGGGGTGATCCCGCGTCACCCTATCTCATATAGGCCCGATAACACAATGCAACTGAAATTTCACAATCCATCCTAGCCCATTAACCTTAGAACTACATTTTCACTTCCGAAATCATTCACAAGATCAAAATCTCACACCTACACTCTGAATAAGCCCGAACTAGCTGTCGTAACCCATACCTGCAACCTCGGGTGCATTCACATGGTATACCACATACCTTAACTATTTGTAGCGATAACTTCTAATCACAACAGCTGCACACAACAACCGGATACCGGGAGAAAACCTCTTATCAAATAAAGTCTCATTCCAACGCTTTCATATACTGCCAATGATAAATGAACTGCACAGTAAGCCATAAGCATTCCTCAGGTCAACCATTCATGAAGCCACGTCTCGTTTGGCAAAGACCATAGCGATTTATGAGCCGAACCTCGATATTACCCTTCTAACATGCTGAAATCGAATCCGTTTGTATTCATTAGAGATCCCGACGATCTCATCTAATCCAACACAACTACTCTGGTGACATTGACCCATCAATATAGACTAAAGCCACGATCTGTGCAATCCGTGCACCAATAAGCCACAATCCAAACTTACTCAAATCATGAAATTGGCTCAAATGAAAACGCTGTACCGCAAGCTCACTAGTACCACCAAAACACAAGACTGAGAACCCGTCTCCCATCATAAAAACAGAACACATGAAACACATCAAGTCACTATGCTCGAAATCGACACCCACGCACAATTTGATGTCCGGAACCAAAGCAAATCATCACACCCACGGTGAAGCAAATAACATACATCACACAAACCCGAAAGGACATAACCGATACGCCATTTACCGAGCAACACCTAATTACTGTTCCCGCTCGACTTCCACTATGAGATCCCAATAGAATCGCACCATATGTGCCTATAACCAACAAATCATAACACCTCGCAACACAGAAAGGTAACTCATAGACCTCCCCAGATTACTGATAAGCTCAATAACAATCGAATCAACACATCCCTCAACAATACAATTCGGGGTCAACAAAGTCGTCCCGATGCAGAACACGCATCCATATAAGTCTACTAATGAACCATACACCAACTCTAGTCACTCACAACAGATAAATAACCCTTCGAAGGTTCACAATGACTGAATTATAGCTCGTACTATCATCTGACTAACTTACCCACATCTTTACCATCCTCAACCACGAGCTAACCTGCTTATGAGAACTTCCAGTCTCCAAGTCCATAAAGCACATGAATTACCATATCTGATCCCAATTTCGTCGCTCGAATATACAACACACATCTAATACTCTATCATCCCACGAGAGGTACACCTAAAATGCTTCTGTGCCACCTAGCAAACTCGCATATCATCAGTCGATAAGACAAGATAGTGCGGCAATATCAATAAAGAATCCATAACACATCGCCCTTTCTGAAATGTATACCCTCATCAAGCCACACCAATCAGTAATACCTCTTCCTTAATCATCTGAAACTGCCTGTGCTGCCTAAGAACCTTATGACCTTCCTTTCAGAACTAAACTGCAACCTTACACGCGCTATTCTCAATCCTTCACAACATATCGCATGTACCATACCATCCTAGGATAACGCGAGAACTTCGTATCCCTTCCGAACCACAAACAACTATGTACTCCACTAGCCAAAACTTCCCATTGATCCCATCTAGAAGAAAAACACTATACATCCCATGCTCCTCATGCTCATAGAAAATATACATCTCTAACCGTGGCAGAAAGCCATCAAGAATTCTCCGAATTTCATTTGCACAAACTAAACCATCAGGACTGAATCCTTCTAACTCAACCAAGCTATGCAGGCCACTAAAACCCAAGAGCATTGTCGCTAAACACCTGTATAAACTCATTACCTCATAGGCATCCAAATAACTACCCATATCCTTACCATACCGATCCGGCCACTACCAAGCTATCCCATCTATCCGAGTTCCCTTCTGACTTACCTTCAACCTGATACTCCTTCTTGCTATAACATCACAATTTCCCAACCGAGACTTACCACAAGAGACCCAAGCACAAACCACACCGTCTAAGACTCATAAGCCGCTGAATACTCTCTTAAATATCCCTAAAAGCACCACCTTAAAAATACTTTACTCTGAAGAGACTTCCTACGAATCTAAATCTTACCTTTACCTTCCTGATACTGATACATAGAATCCCACAATTTATAGAAAGTACCACAAGTCTTGACATCTTCCAATGAAAACTCAGTTTCTAACCACATATGCAACTTTAAAATACCCAATTGTTATATATAGAATCTTGAACACATTAGAACCATTCTCGCAAGTCATCCACTCTACTCAAACTGCAATTAGCCCGATCAAAAGAACCTAACAACCTGTGCCTCATTAGTACTCCAGACACTGTAGAATGCAACCTCATCCCAATATAACCAAGCAACTTCCTGCTCTATGCACCGAGCATCTTTTACCAATAACAACTCAAGACATTTTGAGATTCTCTTACACCTATGATGCATGCCATAACCTTTATCAAAATTTTCTTTACCCGAGACATCCTCGGTCTCAATCTTCATAAGCCATAACTGATTCACCAGTACGCCTCAAACTGGAACTAACATAGCATATAACCATGCAATCGCCTAATCAATAGCAGACTCCCCCACTTGGCTCGAAGCCATAGATCAAAAGAAACACAATAACTCATAACGCATATACTCTATTGCTGCCGTAATACCATAGTGAGATTAAACTCAATCCTTCATAAGCTCGTGAAGCACAGACCATCTAGTACTTTAAATCTCGCATTCACCCTCGTAACAATTGAACCCCACTCTCTTATGCGACCCAAATTTAAATTGCAACACATATATTACGCTTGTAAATGAGATCTCCAAACAGACAACACAAGGATCACACAGCTTTAGCACACTCTGCAGGAGATAACCCCACCTGCCTTGCCTTAAACTAACATTTCTGTATAGCTTCCACCGTCATAAACATTACGCAGTCACTTAGTCTTCCTGAGTCTGAACTCATACCGCAACATGAAATTTACTTCACTCCCAACATGGGAAACGTGAAAAGATTCTTCACACGCCCATAACTCGGGGCTATACCTCAAATAAAGATGGAATTCAAGCACCTAATAGTCCTTCTATCCTCAAGCAGACCCTTCTCATCGCTTCCAAATTATATGGATCCATATCGCACTACTAACATACTCATCACATAATCATCCAACCGTCACTCCTACTAATAGGGCACTACCGAACATATAAGTTCAAAAACACTTGCTCACACAATCAGACCCTCGGTGCTCAAGCTATATGCAAAAATCCGGCCTCAAATCCTCCAGACTGGCCCAACATCAACTCACAGAGATCACATCTCGCCCCTCGATTAGGGAAATCACAAGCCATCGATGTACATCTGATACTGAGCGCTCATGCGCGCATACGAACGCGTGGAAGGAATTTCAAGAGTTACTTTTCAAGCTGAATCAAAGGATGCACGATAAGAATTCAAGAATGTGAAGTTTTCCTAAAGGTTCTGTAGCCTCTCGAGGATAAATACAGACGTCTCTGTACCGATCCGCGAGACTCTACTAAACCTACTCATGACTCGTGAGACCTATGTAACCTAAGCTCTGATACAAACTTGTCACGACCCCAAACCGGCCCGGTTGTGATGGCGCTTCTCGTGAAGACAAGGCCAGCCGACACAACACCCATATTAACCCTTTAATCATTAAGAGTCATTTTTAAGCCTTTAATTAAACAAATGATTCATAATATAAGTCTAACTGAACAGTGCAGAAATAACCTACAAGCCTGACATCGGGGTGTCACTAGTCATGAGCATCTATTACAACTGTCTAACTACATCAAGACCAACATGACCGGAAAAAGTCACAATTTATACATAAGGAAGAATAAAGATGGAGAAAGCAGGGCCACGATCGCCAGGCAGCTACCTTGCTAACCCCGATGAAACGGCCACCAAGCTCAGAAATACCTGAATCTGCACACGAGGTGCAGGGAGTAATGTGAGTACTCCAACCCAGTAAGTAATAAAAGTAAATAAATACTGAGCAGTAGGAAACAATGAATCCACACTTATGTTAAACTCAATAAGATCAGGCTTCCAAATCATAATACGAGTTAATCGTCTCATTTAAAATCCAGCTTTTGGTAAAAATCATTTAAAAATATCTTCCAACAGTTTCAGTAGGGGTTCAATACCATTTTTAATAAAAGAGCTGAAAACCATAATCGGCCCCTCGGGCAAAATATAGTTCATAAACAGCCCCTCGGGCAGAACATGAGTCATAAACACCTCCAAACAAGAAAATCTCAGTGGAAATAACAAAAGCCAAATCAGTGATCAAGTTCTGAACATCTTATAAACCCTAGCTTAAATGAAAGTAGTTTAAAAACATTTATCTAACATTTTCGACAGAGGCTCAGTATAAAGAGGAGTGAAAACAGTCATTAAATCAACATATTAGATAGAAACTCACTCTAAAGAGAAGTGAAGATCAATAAGTTCATAATCAGGCCCCTCAGGCAAACATCACTCATATGCATGTAGATACATCCATCGCCCCTCGGGCAAGCCTCTCAGTCAATCGTGACTCAACACTACCATTCAGCACTCACACTTAACACTCACGCTTAATAGATACCATATAGTAACCGCTGCGGCGTGCAGCCCGATCAATATATCACTGCGGCGTGCATCCCGATCCATATATATAGTCGACTGCGCTCACTGGGGGTGTGCAGACTCTGGAGGAGCTCCTACAGCCCAAGCGCTATATCGTTGCGGCTTGCAGCCCGATCCAACTTATCGCTGCGACGTGCATCCCGATCCATATAAGTATCGCTGCGGCGTGCTGCCCGATCCACACACACACACACACACACACACACACACACACACACACACACACACACACACACACACATATATATATATATATTGCTGCGGTNATATATATATATATATATATATATATATATATATATATATATATATATATATATATATATATATATATTGTTGCGGCATGCAGCCCGATCCATAGATATATATAATCCTCACAGTCAGACCCTCGGCCTCTTTCAATCATTAACCTCACCATCAGGATCTCAGTCTATCTCAGTCATCTACCTCACAATTAGACCCTCGGTCTATCTCAGTCATCAACTCACGATCACTCGGACCATCAGTAAAACAGGGAACTCAGCCCAAACAGTTTTCACATTTTTAAGGATATAGTGATAAGGCCAGATTTAAGCAATAGCAAGTAAAACATGACTGAGGATATGCTTTCAAATAATTAGAGTGAGGAAAAATAGTAAAATGCCCCTAAGGGTCTCAACAAGTCGGCACAAGGCCCCAAACATGGCGTACAGCCAAAAATATAATAATATCTAACAATTAGCTATCAAATACGCATTACAATAATCATTCGGGATGGACTAAGTCACAATCCCCAGTGGTGCTCTACCCCACGCTCGTCATCTAGCGTGTAAGTCACCTCAACATAGCACAACAATGTGTAATCTGGGGTTTCAAACCCTCAGGACAATATTTACAATCATTACTTACCTCGAACCGGCTAAATCTCTAGCTCGCAACGCCTTTGCCCCTCAAATTGGCCTCCACGCGCGTCGAATCTATCCAAAATCAGAACGAATACGTCACAATATGCTAAGGGAATAAAACCCAAGTGAAAACAATCGGAAAATACCAAAAATCCCGAAATTAGCAAAACTCGAGCCCCCGACCCACTTCTCGAAACTCAGAAATTTTCACATCATTAGATTCCTCACCTCCCCACGAGTTCATACATATCAACAACATCAAAAATCGGACCTCAAATGGCCCCTCAAATCCCAAATTTACACTCTCCTAATTCAAGCCCTAATTCCTCAATTTTTAGGCTTAATTTCCATGGATTTCACGCTTACAATGATAAAATTCATCATAGAAACAAGTTTAGGGTCCAAAAATCTTACCTCCATGAAACCCTCTTGAATTCTCTCTTCAATTAGCTCTCCCAAGCTTCAAAATCGCCCAACAATTGAGGTTCTTAGCCTCAAAATCGCGCAATAGCCCTTTTAAAACATTCTGCCCAGCACTTAAAAATCCTTCTGCGAAGCATAAAAATTCCTTTGACCAAATTTTCTCTTCGCGAACGCGACACCACAAGCGCGAATGCAATGCCTCAGCCTTACCAACCTACGCGAACGCGACCATGACTCACGCGATCGCGATGCATGCTAAACCGGCCCTTCGCGAACGCGAAGGAGAAACCTGACACCTCCCTTCCTGACTCTTCGCGAACGCGAGGGTCCACTCGCGAACGCGAAGACCAAAATCCTGCAACTGCTGGAACTCAAAATCTGCAACTTTCTCAACTTCGAAATGATCTGTTCAACCCCTCGAAACTCACCCGAGGGCCCCGGGACCTCAACCAAAGGCACGAACATATCCCAATACCTTATTCAAACTTGCTACAATCTTTGGAACACTCAAAACAACATCAGAATATCAAATTTGCATCGGATTCAAGCCTAAGAATCCCAAAATCTTCTAGATTACGCTTTTGATCAAAAACCGGACCAAACCATGTCCGAATGACCTCAAATTTTGCACACATGTCACAAATGACACAACGGATCTACTGCAACTTCCGGAATTTCATTCCGACCCATATATAAAAATCTCCCCTATCAACCGGAAAACACCGAGATTTCAATTTCGCCAATTCAAGCCTAAACCTTCCACGGACCTCCAAAATGCATTCCGATCACACTCCTAAGTCCCAAATCACCTAACAGAGCTAACCAAATCATGAAAGTTCCAATCCAAGATCATGCACAAATAAGTCAAATCTTGGTCAAACCTTTCAAATTTCAAGCTTCAAACTGAGAACTATTCTTCCAAATTCATTTCGATTACCTTGAAAACCAAAACCAGCGATTTACATAAGTCATAATACATCATGCGGGGCAAGTCATGCCCCAGAACTGACGAACAAAGTGCAAAAGCTCAAAACGACCGGTCGGGTCGCTACAAAACTTCAGCCCAATGTGCTGAAGTTTTTTAGTGTATTTCTAAAATTTTCAGCTCTTGATAAGCTGAAGTGTTTGTGTTGGATTCAATAGTTTTTTTCGTACAGCTTTTTCAAAGAAAACTTCAGCCCAATGTGCTGATGTTTTTTAGTGTATTTCTAAAAACTTCAGCTCTTGTTTAGCTCTTGATAAGCTGAAGTTTTTGTGTTGGATTCAATAGTTTTTTTCGTACAGCTTTTCAAAGAAAACTCCAGCCCAATGTGCTGAAGTTTTTTAGTGTATTTCTAAAAACTTCAGCTCTTGATAAGCTGAAGTTTTTGTGTTGGATTCAATAGTTTTTTCGTACAGCTTTTTCAAAAAACTTCAGCCCAATGTGCTGAAGTTTTTTAAGTGTATTCTAAACTTCAGCATTTGATTAAGCTGAGTTTTGTCCTACAGTCGACACTTTTGTTATGACTTTTAACCAAAAACTTCAGCTTAAAGCAGAAGTCATTTACTTCAATGCTTAAGTTTTTCAACAAAAATGTACTTAAAATTTCATGTAAAAGACACAAGCATATTGTATGAACAAAAGTGAATAATAAAATACTTAATGTATATTCACAAAATCAAAATTATGTGCAACCAATCCTCTAATCAAAAAATTCACACACAAGTCTCTTCAAAATCTCCATAAATCATCTCCTTGTTAATCTCTGGAGTTTCATAGCCACTATCTTTTTTTCTAACTTTCCATGAGCCCAAGATTGGCAGCCAATTCTCTCCTGATGTCAATGACTGACTTGTGATTGAAATTTGAAACATCTTCGTTATTCAACCGCATATAATAAAACTTAAGAGCAAAGTACACCACAATCAACACTACAAAAAGAGAACATGAAAAATAGTTAACACAAGGGCAAAGAAATAAAACATAAGAATGCATGCGGTAAAACATATGCGAAACCACGTACTTGTTAGTCTGCTGCGGTGAGGTCATCCACTTATTTGAAATTTTACCACAGGACTAGCCCTAATATTTATGTGTGCCCCAAATTCCCAAGCATTTGAAGACAGTGTGGAATCAACCAGGCATAATTTCTGACATGTTCAACCAGCACGCTCATAATGTTACACTGCCCATGGAATCATACACATATATAATTTAATCTTTAAAAGTCAGAATTCCAAAAAGAGTAGTGCGATGGATGTCTGGCCCGTCAATTGGCTTAAGTCGAAAGGAAAATATTTTCTGGCAGATGCCCATGAGATACCATACGGACAGGTCGAGGCCTTTAACGTAGTTGGCCAACCTTTTCATATCGTTGATTCTTCGTCAAACCAACTAAAGTCCGGTAAGTGGCCGCAATAACCGCTTCTTCTTCCTTCTTCTTGAGCTTGTTGTTTGGATATCCTCTTCTCTGTTGATTTGCTCTTTTTTTGTCCTCCAATTCTCTTTTGCTTCCTTTTTTTAATTCTATCCAAAATGTATCTTCTGAAGGATGAATACCAGCCAGCTTAGTCATATACTGATCCAAAAATTATATCTGTTACTCGCACATCTTGATTTTGGATAAGCTGGAAGGGTGATAGCAATATTTTTTGCGTAAGTAATATATGCCCACATCCATATGCTGCAAATGAACAACAAACAAATTATAAATATGTGAATAAAAACTACAAAACCATGCATGACAAACAACTTAAGCATATTCGGTTTGAAGTGTTAGAAAAATAATCTAAAAAATCTTTAGCATGTTTGATTAAAAGTTTTGAAAAAAACTAGAGAATGCCAATCAAAACCTTCAAGCACGGTCTAGGCTGAAGTTTTAAGCAAACTAAGCTAAAAACCACTTCAGCAATTTTGATTATGAATTAAAAGCTGAATAGTTTCCAAATTACAGTACAAAAGACTTTACTATAAAAAATAAGCTGATTTGGGAAAATACAAGTGAAAAACGCAATTCAAAAATCAAATCTTAATAACTTACTTCATCCGCAAGATCAGAGGTAGGATCCATAAGCTCGATAAAGAATGATTTTTTGGAATATCAACTCCAGCTAATCTGAATTGATTGGAATCATATTCACTGGCATCCATCTTCAACCACTCTGTAAATCTTAGCATCAAATCCACTATCTTGATTTACATAATGGAAGGGAACAACCTTCGTGTATTCTTTCCTACTTTCCAACCTTTCCCCCTTTTTCTTTTGTTTATGAACTACGTAAGGAGATCTCAACCAAATACTCTCCCATAGAATCCTTTTCCCTTTTTTTATCCTGCTTTCTCTTTTGCTTGCTCTTCCTGCTGTTCCGTCAACAACTAACTGCTGCTGTTCAGCAGCAGGGGAGATAACAACAGCCATCCGTGGCAAGATGCCTGACCAACTCCCTACTGTTTCACAACGTTCTTGTATCTCTTCACGAACAACAACAGCAGCAAATTACCTTTCTGAATCAATCCCTTGTGTTCTACCAAGTAAAAATGAACATAAATTGAAGTTGGGATTATCACCAGTGTCACAGCATAGGAGAACTGGGAAAATCCTTCCTTCTCTTAGGATTTGGAAGAAGTTGCCGATTTGTCATCAGATGAATCTGACACAAAGCAAGATAGAAAAGATATAAAATATAAAACTAAAACTGATTAACAAAACACACATTTAGGCAAAATACAAGCTTGTAATCGAATTCTTAACGAAAATCAACTACCTGTTCAAAAGTGTGTAAGTACACGATAGGTGATCTGGCATTCCACAGATCCATTTCCTTTTACCCTCAGATATGCCTGTATTCTTCATGCGAAAAAAAAAATTAAATAATACTACCTAAAGTTTTTATAAACATAATACAACACCACTTTCCACCTGGTCGCTGTGAGCCAACAGGTGTCGTAATCAATGTATATTCTCCTTTTTGATATTGCTTGTATAAGCTCAACCTTAAATTCTTTTTTGAGCTGCCTCAAGTCCTTTTCGTGAACATAATCATTACAAATAAACATCAAAAAGAGTAAAATTCACCCACTGAAATTAATAAATAATTGAACTTCAAAAATATATAAACTCAAATGATCTAACAGGAATACCTTGACGTTTGTCTTCCGCCTGTGGTCTTCCCCAGGCTTGCATGGTTTCTCACGAATTTCCAGCATTCTCCCTAGCTTCAATTTCAAATTGCATGCACCAGCGATCGAGGGAAGCAGTGGCAGTAATTCTGTGCGGAAGGTTTTCTCTCACTTCTACGCTCATTCAAATTTCAACATTCATTCAGAAGTGTTCTCTTGAGTTGCTTGTCAATAATAGGAAGCACAACTAGTTTTCAACTTCCGCTGAACTATTCAGTAAAGAGGGGGAATATGCCATCAAACTATTTTTCTATTTATATAACATAGTATACTAACAGGACATTATCAAAAAAAGTCTGTTA